>NW_027271323.1:692370-1384740 GCF_040938485.1 Diadema antillarum
CATTGTGCCGCGGGATTAGCAGTAATTAGCGGTTTATCGATCGGTCTTGGCGGCTTTGTTTGTTGAGCAGAATATGCGAAGTTGGCACGCCGTCGACTGAGCCGGACGTGCGAACGTGGCACATAAAGAGATACACAAAAAAAGTAAGTTCCCCCCTAACATTTTTGGATATATCTCAAAAAGTATTTTACGGATGTTCATAATTCGAACGGGAATGGATAGGGAATTTCATTACTCATAACATGAATGGCATATCATTGCCACAAGATATCATTATTGGTATAAAAAATCGCATTTTATGTCAAAATGCATGGGAAAAAAAGTTGCACTTTAGGCCATAGGAAGCATATTGTATACATGTCCTATGTAAGTTAGCAAATGATCTTTTTAAATTGTGTAATTCTCAGGAATTTCTTCAGGTACAATGTGCTTCCCTATTAAACAGATGTTATGCATACTTTTTTAACAGTAGGCCTTCACAATATGAAAATATTGGTAGAAGTCATGTGATTTGTAATTCCAATTTAGGTTGATCACATTAATGTGCCTGTGGGCATTTTGCATCATGCCCTCAAGTTGTAAATCAGTTTGCTGAGGGAAATGGCATCGAACGTATGGAGTGGCCTGCAAGATCCCCTGACTGTAATCCAGTATAGAATCTTTGGGATATCATGAAGTGGAAAGCGAGCAAGAAATTGAAAGATGACATTTCACTGCAAGAATTTCAGCGCATCTTGCAGAGAGCATGGGCCAACATTGAGCAGCGCCAAGTACAAACTTTAGTTAACAGTATGAGGAGATGGCGGCTGGTTATTGCGGATGGTGGACATAATTATCAATTATCAAATGCTGTACTGTATGCTCATGAAAAGAAAGAGATAGAGAAATATGCAATAACCTATGCTTAGATGTTCAGAATCATGAGTGATTGTTTGATTATTTGTGTAAAAGTCATTGCAAACCACTAAAGTGCAACTTTTGTTTCCATGCATTTTGACATAAAATGCATTTTTTCACACCAATAATGATATCTGGTGGCAATGGTTCGCCACTCATGTTATGAGTAATAAAATTCTTTATCCATTTCCGTTTGAATTATGAAAATCGGTTGAATACTTTTTGAGATATATCCACAAATGCTAGGGGGGAACTTACTTTTGTTTTTGCTGAGTGTATATATATATATATATATATATATATATATATATATATGTATTATGGCTGCTACTAAAACATTGATTAATTCGGTCCTTTACGTCGATATATATAGAGCAATTTGTCAATCAGCTGAAATGAAACCAGAAACTGTGTGTATATACATACATATATAATAATGATAATAATAATAATAATAATGATAATAATAATAATATTATTGATAATAATAACAATAATATTACATATATATATATATATATATATATATATATATATATAATGCGATACCCTATGATCACTTAATTTCCTTCAAGAGAGTTGTGTCACCGGATACATTGTAGTCGTTATATGAGGCCTCATCTATTTCAAACTTAATCGCTCACGATGGTGGTCTACTGCATTTAATTAAATGTATCTCTGTTATGTACTGAAAAATACGTTTGCATATCTTTTTGCATGTTTCTGTATAATTCATATGTATACTGCTCAGTGCAATTGTTTATCATGTTTATCTATTTGTGTTATGTTTTATTATCATTTTAAATCACTGCACTTGTTATTCTTTGTCTTCATGCTTTAGAAATTTGTTCCAGTTTGTATTTGCTTGAATGTGGAAATAAATCAAATCAAGTCAAATCAAGTCAAATCAAATCAAATCAAATCAAATCAAGTATGTCTGACACTATAGTCCATGTTCAGGTTGACTTCTACATGTAAGTACAGCAAAAACCCAAAGGATAAAAGTAAGTGTAAGGGGGTGTTAGCGTATGTGTGTAGAATAAAGTCACTTGTCAGGATGGCTTATTCTCACCCCGAATACATAATTTCATCCAAATGGATATATCACACAGAAACATTAAACAAACCAAATATGTGGGCGTCAAAGCAGTGACAAAGACAATGTGGTACACATTGGATTACATTAATCACCTTGTTGGTGTTGAGATTTATTCAAAGTCACGCATCAGAGCAATCAGTTTGATCTCTTTGAACCATGAAAAATAAAAAGAGTTATTATACATATACAAATGACAGAGATAAGAATGTACTCACATCTAAGTCCACTCTGATATTCAATGAAGGGGATTGTGTCGTGCACTACCATTCAATTTTCGCGCAAAATGCTCACAAATACAGTCCTCGCGGTCGAATTAACATGCTAACTGATGGCGAATCTCGTTGGAGCGCTCAGTCCATGAAGTGAAGAGGGTCCGCGAACGATGACCAGAAGACATCTCTGCGTTGAGTTGACTCACAGTTGGGGGGGGGGGGGGTTCCCTGTCCAAATGAAGGTAACTTCGGGCTTGCTGCAAATTCTTGAAACTGTATGTCTGGTCCACAAAGCACTAAGTAGTCGTTTGACTTCTCCTTAGACCGAACAACATAACAGATCGTTTCGAATGTACAGCAAAGCGTCCATAAGATATCATTCAAAACATCTTATCAACTTTGAACTGTCGTACACTGGACATGACTTGGTTATGTCAGGACGGATCTTCGTGTATAAATGCAACAGGTTGAGTTTCTCCACTAAAACATTTAAGTATAACAGCTTGGTCTCGGAGAAACTGGAACACGTCCTTCCGCTTCACAGGGCTTGGGGAGAGAGACTCCGAACAGAAGTATCAACTCCAATATATACTATGTACACTCACCTGCTCCTACTATCCCATAATACTCATCTCTTGTATCATACCCAAGCTTTCCTGACTAACCCTTCTCAAAGAAACTTTATACAAAAACTTTATACAAAAACTGACCATGAATGGTAAGGGGGAGAGAGAGAGAGAGAGAGAGAGAGAGAGAGAGACAAAGAGGCAGAGGGAGAGATAGGGAGAGAGAGAGGTGGATTGAGAAAGAGACTTTAATACAAAGCATTTTACTTGTATGCTGTACTCTGGTTCTTTGTACTGCATCACACGGTGGCAAACTTCAAAGTAACATAGAACAATACTAGCCACTTTTATGTGGTTTTCTATCTCTAAGTCACTGTCCAGTCATTGCCACTGTCCAGTCATTGGCACTAAATCCACTATTCAAGTAGGGTGGCAGTACCTCTTTTGTTTCATAAACTCATTCACCCTCCAGGTTGCATGGTGGCACTATATAATACACTGTGTACCAAGCAGCTATTGTATCTTGGTAATGAATAGATTCCAGCTTTCTGGTTCTACAAACTCTATGTACACTAAAATAGGCAAGTTGCTCCATAAACTTATATTACATGTCTAGGTATGAAAGCTACTATATTCCAGCTTTCTGCCAGTACTATCTATACAGTAAAGTGGGCATGTGACTCCACCACTTTACATAAGTACGTTGTGGAATGCTAGTTTGACATAGGCCTACAGTATCTATTCAGATCACTTCCTAAAAAGCGGCTTCTTTCCATAAAGAGAGAAGTGATTGGTACTCTTTAGGTACTTTCTCTGTCTTGAGCTCCATGTATATGCAAGAACATAATTACAATGCTTTGATATTTGCGTTTTTCGAGTATATTTTGTAACAGTCGTTGCCACGGCAACTATATCCGATGATACCTTTGACATTTATCACTGACTTTTTCTCTAATGCCATTTTCCTTTGACATTTTAAACTCTAATCATTAAATCATTACCCCTAATCTGTTAATGTCAGGCAGATTCACATGGTTATACCTCGCTCGACGCTACTCATAATGATGACCTTGAGGTATAGTGCAAAAGACATGTTTCCATTTCGGCTGCACCTGACATCGTCATAGTAACCTAATTCGTGCAGAAAGTTGGGAAACGCTTTACTTACGCTAGCGTATCTGTCCATATATTAATCCTTTTAAAGTGGAGTATGTGCGTAATAGTTATACCTAATTATCATTTGTGACAGTGCATCACAAAACCAACAAAAACCTGATTTTACATGAGGACTCAAAACAGGTGAAATGGATCAACCGTGTCAGTCTTGAGTTTGTATAATTTCTGAAAGAGCTAATCTTCTTCTACATTATTCTTCAGTTTGGGATCATAAATGTGAAGTGAGTTTCAGCATTCTTTCTACATCTTTTTTTTTGGGGGGGGGGGAGAGCAGAATGATCAAGTATGTCTTAGAGGCCCTTTTTCATTTCTTGAAATCCTTTGCACACTCTTCACCTTCAAGTCTAATAACTTTTGAAAGGATAATGCTACTGCATTGAAAGTTGGCATTAATCATGGACAAAATATCTTAATAGAACATGCTCAAGTTCAGTTTAATCTGATAATCTCTTCATTTTTGTTGTTTCGTTTGTTTACATCCTGTGTTTTTTGTAAAGATTAATCGCCTGAATAGACCCGGTACTTCAGAGCTTCTTTTCTCAGCTCACAACTTTTCACAGTGTGTGCTTTCTTTCCAGTATTTAGATAGGTTAAGAAAGTCCATTTAGAGTGAGTTATACATCACTTTAAAGCTCAGAGTCTGTTCTTTTAGAATCTGTCCTTAACTAAAAATCCATGTCTGGCGACTTTTTGTTGGTTTTGTGATGGATGGTCACATTTTCCTCACAATATTTGCTATTTCGATTACGCCAAGTTTCAAGTTGTCTCATACTATCAGAGCAACATGAAAGATCGATGCCGCAAGTGCAATATGTTACTAATTGGCACGTGCAGTATAAAAAAGAATGTATGTATTGGTTGAAGAATAATTCAAGTTATTGTTCGTCATACACAAAAGCCATAGAGAAAACAAATTTGTTTGGCAGACACCTGATAAGAACGGTGCGTTGTTGCATATACTGGTAGTTTGCGATAACTGCAGATTGATTTTTTTTTCATTTGTGGTTTGTGCCCCCCAAAAGGATGAAGTGCTTCGAAAGCAATTCCCCACCATCTTGCAATTGAATTTAATGAGTAGGTTAAAATCAAGCAAACAACTTTTTATTCCTTATCGCAATAGCACAAACAATGAGAAAGTTACGGCACCAAAAAAAAAGTTTCCTATGTTTCGTATGTTTTCGGTGAGTGGTGATGCTTGGTAGCAAACACATGCACAAATTATCCTGGGCAATGATGCTTATTTCATTCACATTCAACCCTTCGGTTTCGTGCACAATGTTATTTCAACAACAACAACAACAACAACAACAACAACAACAACAACAACAACAAAACAAACCTGACACCTTTGACGGCAATAATTCACCTCAAGTTAATTTTGAAAAGTGAAACCAATAAAACTACAGACCGAAGGTGAAGGAAACAAGTCTTTGCCTTTCTATTGAAAATAAAAAAGGCTACTTATAGGTGTCTAGTAATAACATATTATTTGTGTAGGTCAATGAGAGAATTTATCTGACGAGGTGAGGCCATAAGGCAATATGTAAAGTGCATGTATGGCCTGTGTTTTCTCCCAGTGTAGAAAAATGCTAATCTGAAATATTAAAATCCACGACTCTGTTATCTTAGGCCCATGCAATTTTGATGAAACCTCTTCCGCTCACTTTGTGTGATTTCACTCTGGTCTCTGAACGCTTGGGCTTGATCTGGAATCACACTGCAACATACAACTTAAACCACAGGTACATTGCGAGATTGCTGACTGGTCATCGATGAGATATTTATTAGCAAATCAATCGCTGGTCTCTTTGAATTAGTTCCTTTTTTTTGTGATTCATTTATGTTAATGACTGACAACGTTCTCTACGACTGATTTCAGATTGCTTGTCGGGACCCTGTAAAAACGGCTGGTGCGAAGAGACTATAAGCGACTACGAATGTCACTGCCCGTCGGGATACAGTGGCATTAACTGTGAAACTTGTGAGTATATTGAATTCCACTTTTCTGAAATGATTGAAGCGTAACACGTCCCCAGTCGGTTTTACCATCTGAAAATCATGAATATGGTGTTCTATTTCTTAAGTTATTGTAACTAATTTTTTAAAACGTATAATCATTACAGAATTACTATTCCATCAACAGCAATGAATGAATGCTCGAATAAAGGGTATATGTTTTACCCTCTAAGTTGCATTGCCTTTTAAAACTTGTCATGATCTTTATGTAATCCAAATTATAATGTACATGCCTCCATCTCCGCTCTTGATAAATCCCACTATCTGGGGTTTTTGCTTTTATCTTTTAATGATATGAAATATTCGTCTTACTTAAATATTAGTCAATTACAAACAATACAAATTAATGCAGTAGTATCATAAATAATGTTGGATAATGCCTAGTATTTTTCTGGTTTACGTAAAGAAGGAAAGCATCAATTAGTTTTATTGATGATCGTCTTTCATAGCGAATTACATCTATGATGAGGCAATATTCAGCATCTAGTTTGTCTACATACTTCATCAGGCGCGAGAAAATGTTATACTATGCAGTTTGGAAAATCTTTTTGAGGGAGGAAATAAAGATATGTAGTGAATAATTAAGGTGTTTGTTGGTTAATGGAAAACTTGTGCAGTGACCACAAAATCAACTTTCTCAATTTGCGTTATAGTGGTTGCAATAAAAATACAACTTTTATCACTGTTTTGTAGAAACAAACTTATAAAGCATCGAGGTCATGTCATATACATTTGTAAAGACAACTTAAATTCGTACGAAATTTCTATCATGTTGTTTGATTTAGATAATCAAAGCTACCTTAATAGAATGGATGGACATTTAGATGGGCTTAACATGATCAAAAGATTGAAATGTATGAAACACACAGTAAAAAAAATAACGTATATTATAGGTATATATATAATATATATCGTATATTGCACAACTTATTGATATGTGCAATAACGGTATTTTGTCATTCATATTATTTCATACTTGTAAATACTTTATTTGCAACTGTCAGAAGGTTTAAATTTGTTTGTACATAGTGTTTGTAATGTAATACGCAATTTAGCCCCTGGGCTTTGAGGTATGATGCGAATGAATACACCTTTTTATTTAAAGCTGCATTTCCAAAGTTAGACACTCTGTAGAACAAACAAATATTGATTGCTTTATGTACATATTTTGGATAAGGCCAAGTGAATTATTTGAACATTAAGCTGGGCCTGGTTTTGGAATGATTAACATTTCTAGTGCATTTTGATGACAAATGAAATTGAGGTCATATAATTTCTATCATAGCGTCATCCAGCTGTGGAACGACCCAACATGACACACCGTCAACTGGTTCGCTCTCCAAAGATTTCCTTTCCTTAGATAAACCTGGAGCTTTATCTAAGGACACATTATCAAATACACTATGAACATCACTTTCAGTCATTTTACTAAATACAAAAGTTGAATCAATCTCCATCTTCATACTGTCTAAAATCTCCTTGAAACATTGTATCTTGTTTTATCTGTTGAACTATGCTAAAAAAAATAGCTGTTGAACACATTTGCCAATTCTAAAGAATCAGCAATTTCCCTATTATCTACTTTGATATTACACACATCACTATTAGCTTTAGTGCGTAATACCTTTTGTACAACTTTCCATACCTTTTGTACAACTTTCCACACCTTTTTACTATTTCTTTGGTTTTCATTAATACAATTTTGTACATAATTCTGTTTCAATTTGGTCATAATCAATGTTACTTCATTTTTCAGCTTTCTATGATTGTTCCAATCTTTATTACTATCAGTCATTCTAGCTTTCTTTTCAGCTATATCTCTCTGATGCATCATATCTTTTATTTAAGCTGTTATCCAGGGTACGTTATTTTGATTTACCCTTCTTTTCCTAAGTGGTGCATGCTTATCAATAACTTTCCTAAACCTCGTTATCCACTTCAGGTAGGCCTCCGCAACGTCATTTTCATCTAACACATCCTCTCACAATTCATTAGACAAATCTCCAAAAAAATCATCAACATTTATTCTGTCAAATATACGTGTCATTACATATTCGATGTGTTGCGTTTTATGTTTAACTCCAAGTTGCGATCAGCATAGTGATCACTGAGACACTTTGTTATTACATCACAATGAGTTACTTTCTCAGGGCAGACGTAAATATGAGATCAATAGCTGTCGAGGTGGAGGGGGTAATTTTTGTTGGCTTATCGATCAGTTGCGTTAAATGATAATCCTCAGCAAATGTCAGGAATCACTGGGTGGATGAAATTTTACACTGAGTTAAAATATTACAGTTCAAATCACCTAACAACATAACATCAAAACCTAAAATTTCAATTTTTGGAAAATTATTGTCACCCTTTCCAAACAAAGATATTTTAGAATTTGGTGGTCTATACCAAAGACATATAAAAAAAGGTTTCTGCTTGATTCTATCAATTTGTATAACGAACATTTCCAGATCATCATCAATCAAGTCATGCCTGACTTCATAACAATGACATTCTTTAGTGCCCAAGCTTAATCTCTTTCTTTCTAACGATTTCATTTTTCTTTGTGGGGGCATGAGACCTCTAATATTGCATGATTGTGTGTACACCATAACGTCCTTTCACTTGTCATATGTTGTACGTGCAAAGAAAATCTCTGGAAATTGCGGACGCGTCGAGTTTCATACATCAAATTAACTGCGAGTCACATCTGCAATTAAAAATGATTTTTAACCTTCAAGTTTTTTTTTTACAATCAAAATTGATAGTCAATATTACAGTCAAAAGTCAATTTTCCCAGTGTGTTATCCAGATAACTTTATGGTGTCTAATATGTAAGTTGTTTTTCTTTTTGCAAATCTGTGCATTTAATTACTAGAATAGCATATGAATGGCATCGGCCCATATCATTCTATTATATGCTATGCCAGCTTTCATTGAATCTCACAATTATAAAAGGGATATCGGTTGATCTATTCCTTTCCAGGCTGACCAAGAATATTTATATTTTGAGATATGATTATTGTTGTTTGTTGTTTGTTTTTATTTCCGTCTTCATATAAAAATACACACATTACAAGTTGCATACACATTGCATATACGTACAGAAGAAATGGGGGATTGCCTGTTCAGTCATATTATCAAAATATGTCTGTTCGTCCACAGGGTCCCTAATTTACAGTACAATACAAGAATAATAAACACTGTATATACAAAACAATAATGAAAATCATATACCGAACTGGTACAGTGAGAGTCAACAATAATCAGAGATAGGTAGAGAAGAGTAGAGCAAGGAAAAGAAAAAGAGGAGGAGAACAAACTTACAAAAGAAAAGGCAAGACTCATATACTCCCCCCTAAAAAACACACAAAAAATGGCTGTTACATTTGGTACTCCATTGAGTCTTTTTTTTACCATAGTACTCTATCTAAATAATCAGATAATAAAATTTGAAAAGATCTTAAAGTTGATGCGTTACGAATTGATTGTACATTGATACTCCCCTGTAAAAGAAAGTCCTTTTACAGTTATTCGAATTTGGCTTTGGAAGATTCAAATTCTGGTTTGAACGCAGTGAATAATTAAGAAATCTTCTAGAAATATTATCAGACATGAAATTGGGAAGAAAGTTCTGCAATATCTTATAAATCATCATACTCATATTCTTTTTATTTCGGTATTCAAGAGATTCCCAGCCCAAAATATCATGAATATGTTGACTAGATACAAAAGAATATGGATTTACTCTCATAATCATACGACCCGCTCTATTCTGTAGCTTTTGAAGGGCTGACAGAGAACCTTGTGGAGCGGAACACCAGATAACGTTTGCATAATCAAAATGTGGAAGAATCACAGATTTATATATCAAATTCAAACTTGATTCATTTACAACATGTCTTAATCTTCCAAGAAAACCAATCAATCTACTGATTTTTTGGCACATTTTATCTACATGAATATTCCATTTCAACTCAGCTTCGATATGAATTCCAAGATATTTTACCGTTTCAACATTTCGAATCTAGATATTTTTTTATATTTTTGCATCTAGTGAATTACACCTTGAGAGCATACATCTCGTACCAAAAAGTATACTGACGGTCTTTGAATAATTCACCAATAGTTTGTTCTGTAACATCCACTGATCCAAAACTTGCATTTCTTTGTTTAAAATGGACTCCAAGACTTTAACATCTTTGTTTGAGTAGTAAATGACTGTATCATCCCATGAAGATGAACACGACATGACTGAAAAATGCGAGGCAGGTCATTAATGAAAACGCAAAACAAGGAAAAACTCCAAATGTGTCCATATTATCATAACATACGGATTCTCTAATAATATCTACTTCGGTCACGTCCGTTTTCTCCATCTGATGTTCATTTAACAAATTCATAACAGCACTGGCAAAGTGTTCACTAAATTCGGAGGCTTTACTGTATGCATCGTCACAAGAGAGATGATGAGACGACGTGCCATTATTTAGCAGAAAAGATTTTAAAACATTCCAGGATTCATTTCTTCCGGAACATTCATACAATTTATTGATGTATTACTGTTTTTTTTTTCATTTTCCTTATAACATTAATAACTTTATTTCTCAGCCGTCGATACTCCTTCCACAACTGTTAATTATTTTATGTAAGACTATTTTCATAGTCAGAGAAGGTATTGCATGTACACACACACACACACACACACACTCACACACACATACTTAGTACACACATACATAATATATCAATTATTAGTACAAAACATAGGCAGTGCAGTGAATGGAGGGACGACAGATATCAGGATAGTGCCATGTATAATTCTTCCGCACCCACAACTTTTACTTTTATCGTTCACAAGGATGCTACGCATACGCACACCCACTCCAAAAATTCAGGTTACTGCAGCACCCGCAGTACCCCTGCTACAATGGCCTGCGCATCTGCAATTAAGGATAAATTTCAAACTTCAAATTTCCACAATCTGATGGTTAAAACAAAGTGAATTGCCAGCTGTGTGATCATTGAGGAAATAGATCCTAATTGTGGTGTCCGTCTATTTTTTTTCTAATCCTACCTATTTAGGACCATAATCCCTAGAATGGCATATCTAAAATGGCAATGGCTTATACTAAGCCGTATCATGCTTACTATCGTTAAAACTCATTGAATCCACCGAAGGAAAATCGGTTGACCTCTTCCTTTCAAGGTGCATGTGGAATACTTATATTTTGACATATGATTACATTATTTCCGTAGTGAGAGAAGGATGCACTAATATCATATACTCTCTAAAACAATCGAGTGAAAATGTTCTCTCTTGAAGAAGTGGATAACAGAAAAGAGTGGATTTAGAGTGAAAACGGGATGAATTCTGAGAGAAAATGTTTATTTTCACTCATTTTGGAGAGAAGTCATAGATCATTCCAAAATCTTCGAGTGATCCCTGTGGTCACTCCAAAATTGAATCACGACATGTTGATCACTTTTTGATTACATAGTAAACTGAGATCACTAAATCCCTATCAAAGCATCATCCGACGCGGGAATGACTCATCTTGAAACAACGTCAACTGGTTCGCTCTCTAGTGAAGACAGTTCAACGAGCATGTCGACCACCAAATCACATATGACGACTTCGAGCGTCCATGTTACGTCAACGACTACGTCAAGCACGACACCAGCCGACACGACCTCACCTGCTCTTACAGGTTTGCTTCCATAAGAACTCGTTCAGGTGGCCATCGATAATGGGAAAAACTGCTATTTCTGTGTGTGTGTGTGTGTGTGTGTGTGTGTGTTTGTGTTTACTATCTTTAGTGTGCTGCATGTCATAGCATTCTTCAGTGCTCGATTTCGATCTCTTCCTACCTTTAATATCCCCTCTATTTTTCTCTTTCTCTCTTCTCATGAGACCATGATTCCTGTGTTTTAATGTACGCATAATTGTTTGAAAACCATAATTTCCTTTCGCTCGTCATATCGCCAGTGATACATACAATTTACGAATGTGCACATTTAATCTCTGGAAATTTTGGAAGCCACGAGTATTAATAAAAACAAACTGGGAAACACATCTGCAATCAAAGAAAACTTTCAACCATCAAATCATTGTACAATCCGATAGTTAGAACAAAATCAAGTATGTTATCACTGGGAGCCTATGGCGTGTGTATAAGTGATTTTTTTTTTTCTAGAATGGGAAATTTTTCATTTTCAATGCATGTCCTGTTAACTGTCATTGAATGTCATTAAAAAGTAAATCGCCTGACCTATTCCTTTCAAGACGCATCTATAATACTCATATTTTTAAGTATGATTATCTTTTTTTTTGTCATTCATATTCAAAGAATATTTGTATCATATATCTATATGTTGAGAAATGCTATGGACCTGTATCTGGACATTTTGAGCAGTTTTAATAACAGAGTAAACTGAGGTCACCTCGTTCCTATCATAGCATCGTCCGAAGCAAGAACGACCCTACGTGACATGACGTCATCTGGTTGGCTCTCTAGTGATGACGGTTCCACAAGCGCTTCAACCCCCAAATCGATGAAAACACAGTCACATACGACGCCTTCGAGCGTCCATGTGACGTCGGGGACTACATTAAGCACCACTCCGGCGGACATGATTTCCACCGCACCAACAGGTTTGCTCCTCTGAGTACCCGTTAGGCCCCAGTCACATAATGCTCTGCGTCCGGCGTTAAGTCCAAAACAGTCATTTTTTTCTGCGGACTCCCTCGGATCCCTTGCCGTCACCAGAAAATTCTTACAAAACATACGGGGAAAAATGCGGGCGATGCGGAGAGGTACGACCAAATGCGAATACTTGCGTCCACTTGCGGATATTCTTACAAATCGGTACGTAATTTGTTCTTTGAACTTGCGTAAACTTCCGAATAGTTCTGAACACTTGCGGAGAGTTGCGAATATTTACGGAGAGTTGCGAATATTTACGGAGAGTTGCGGATATTGTTGGATAGTTACGGATGGTTACAGATTGTTATAAATGATTATGGACAATATGGTTTTCCCTGACGATCCCTGCCAAGTCAGTGTATTATGACAGCAATTTTATCACATATTGGACTGTCTTATATTGTACACTGGAGGAAACTGAAATTGAATTACGTACAAGTTGTAAAAAAATTACGTATTCCTTTACTTTGCTTTACAGTAATAAAAGATGAAATTTTGAACTTGAAGTTTCAATCTTATTTGCGCAACTCAAATAGGAATAGACATCATAAATGTAAAGAATACATAACCTAATTATACCACAAATAAATACAATATAGATCGATAAGTTAAACAGTAGAGTAGGAAAACATTTCTTACAGTCATGGAATAGGCAAACTGTGGTTACGCTGTCATTGTGCAGTGATATTCATGACTTACTGGGTTATGTTAAGGAGATTGTTATGATAAAGCAATGCTTATTAAATTTCCAGAAAAAAGACTTTGGGACTTTCGAACATCCCTCCCACACCCAAATACAATATATTAAAAAAGATGTAATACACATTTCACATAGCGTAAAGTGGGTCAGACTATAGAGAAATATCAAATTTGTTCTCATTTAAGATTATAGTTTATCCCTGTCCAACGCCTTCCCCGGCCAGAAAAGTGAATAAAATGCTGTCATCCCATCCCCTACAAAAAAATGTTGCCTTTCTCGAAAAATACACATTCAAAGAGTGCAAGAAAAAACAAGTTCAGCACCAAGGGTCAACCGATGTCATGTGTATATGGGTGCCACCTAAAATGACCATTTGTCGGAGAATTTGATAACTTGACCATGCTGTTCTGCCTCTCCATTGCTCCGACTGTGTTGTAGTATTCCTTCAGGTAAGGGCGCTGCAGCATGGCAACACGAGTTATGTGGCTTCTCACGAGTCTCTGTGTTCCCATACGAGTGGAAAACGGAAAACGTCGAAGGACGTAATCGTCCGCAGCATCCGTAGCTGTCCGCAAATATGCGTAAGCGGACGAAAGTGTTGTGATACGTTAACTTGCGGTTACTTTCGGATAACTACAGTGGACGTAAATGAACGCAAGCGGACGGGAGGTAAATTGTTTTGCGGATGGTCTGCGTCCAAGCTACGGATGGTCTGCGTCCAAGCTACAGATAGTTACGTTCAGCTACGGATAGTTACGTTCAGTTACGGATAATTGGATAAAATAAAATGGATACGGTTACTTGGGTATTAAAGTCTGCATCTGTGGAGTCCCTCTGCGAAATTTTGAACATTTCAAAATTTCGCAGGCTTGGCGTCGTCATTTTACGTTTCTTTACGGATGAGTTGCGGACAGTTACGTCTACATACGTCCCTGCGGATGCCTGCGTCCACGCTGCGTCCCCCTGCGTCCACTCATCCGTATCTATCCAGGGCGGACGTAACCCATCGTAAAGCACTGTGTGACTGGGGCATAGGTCGGCCATTAATACTTCAAGAAAAATGTCATTGTATACAGGGTCATGTGTATGTGTGTGTGTGTGTGTGTGTGTGTGTGTGTGTGTGTGTGTGTGTGTGAGTGCGTGTGTGTTGTGTCGTTTTGTTGCATTTATTTTGTTTCGTGTGTGTGTGTGCGTGTGTGCGTGTGTGCTGTTTTCATGTCTACATGTTTGTGTGTGTGTGTGGTAGAGTGTCGTAACCCTATAAAGCCTCAGCTATTTTGTCCCCTTCAAGGCTCAAGGGGGGGGGGGGCACATTGTGCCCCTATTCTACTTCTCTTTTGATTGATTTATCACAGATATACTCTGTACATGGGTAGAGCAATTCGAATTCCACATGACCCTGCATTTGAACTTTCTCAAGTTCATTCATTGAGGGTTCTATATACCAAAATATAAAGAAATACATACGAAATTTGCTAACATCATGATTTTTCTTTATAATTACTATATACATATAATATACGTCTTTATTTTTGAAGGAAACCAAACCCCAAAGAAAAATAATGTATTGAGTGAAAGCAGCAACATCATCAGTGAAAGTTAGAGGAAAATCGGACGATTGGTGCAAAAGTAGATACAGAGTTCGTTCTCTAGACAGAGCCAACAGTTTTATTTACCCACGACAGTTTAGACTACTGGCTGTCATCTTTCTCAACGATGGCTAATTGGCAACTGATGATTTGGCGCCAATCAGCAATCACCCAGGTGTGACATCCGAGTGATAGCGCCATCGTAAATGTCAGACAGTTGGTATGCCCCCCCCCCCCCATCCCGGTTCATGATGGGGGTGGGGGGGGGGGGGGTCTCTTAATCCAAATGGCTTCCCCGATACCAGGATGCGTCTGTTCAGGTCCTAGCTGCCGCAACGTCACCGCGACCCCTCCCAGTTGATGACGTGATTTCCCCTCCGAGCATGGTCAGTTGTGGCCAACTTGTTGTATGTTTGGCTTGTGGATGCCTTCTGTGATCGTGTGTATGATTGTCCATCCAATTTTGGCAATCCTTTTTGTGTTCCTCAATTCGGGTACTCAATTTGCCTCTGGTTTCCCCGATATATTTGGCTTTACTTGGCAAGAACGGCAAGGGACTACGTATACTCCTTGTGCTTTGTCCATTTCTTTGATTTTTTCTTTGGGTGAACCAGTATGTCTCTAAGCTTGTTGTATGGCTTCATTGCTGTAAATACCACGCTTCTTGAAAATCCTGCTGACTGTCTCTGATAAGCCCTTGCTGTAGGGGATGATTACCGAATACTTCTTGCGAGTGGTTCCGTCTTTCTTGTGTTGTTCTTCTGTTGATCCTGTCTTTCCGTTTGAATGTCCATCGGGCATAGCCACATTGCGACAGAGCAGCAGAGATGGCGGTGGCCTCTTTCTCCTTGTCTTTGGGGTCAGATGTTACTGTTTCACAGCGATGGAAGAGAGTGTGAACCACGCCTAACTTTTGATCCGCGCCATCACTCGGCCTAACGCGTAGAGTCGACGAAAAAAAAAAACGATAAAAAGGGTCCAGATCTAGACTAAACTTCTGATGAAGGGGGTGGTGAGACTTAAAATTGAGATATTGGTTGTCTTCCTGTATACCATAAACTTTATAATCTGGCTTTCTGCTGATTTGAGTGCCTAGAAAGGGGATTGATCCTTTTTTTTCAAGTTCAAAAGTGAACTTTCTGCTGTCTGTCGAGTCCATTCGATTCAGATGATCTGTGAGGAGAGACACCGAATCTTTGTCTACAATCTCTTGGATGTCATCGACGCAACGTTTCCATACGCGTGGCTTGCATTCAAAGGGAGCCGTGTCTAATTATAATGCTCTTTGTTCTAAGTGTTCCATGTAGGGCCTACATGTTTGCAACTATAGGGAAAAAGGGCTTCCCAGAGCTGCGCCGAAGGTCTCCATGTAGGTGGTTCCCCGAAATGAGAAGTTGGGTGGAAGTGAGCTGTCACAAGTAAATGCAACTTTTGGATGTGTCTAGAGAACTCTATATCTCTATTTATTAACCATTCTTATGAACTCATTTTGCAATCGATGCAAACTTTATGAATTTTTAAAGTTTTCATGTTGAAACCGCTGGAAGAAGAGACTACTAGAAGTTATGACATCATATGTGGACAACAATAATTATAAAGAAAATATAAAGGGAATTCCATAAAAATTTACTTCTCTACCATAAAGAAAGAGCACTTGACTAACAGCTTTCAGAAAGCGGAGGGGGGGGGGGGATAATTGCTACCCTTAAATGTCAGGACCAAGTTGATGGAATGCGTAATATTCATGAAAACCTAGCCTTATCATATCTATGAAACTGTGGGATGACAGATTAAGGGAATCCGGATACGACAATCACATGCAAATCAATCCAACTGAGTCACTCCCTGCAGGTTCCAAACAGCCATGGATCGACTGGCGTAGTTTGAACAGATTAAGATCGCGCATGGGGAAGTGCAAGGCAAACATGCTGAAGTGGGGGTACACTGATAGCTCTGCAGAGTGTGAGTGTGGGCAGGGCAGCCAGACTATGCCTCATCTGCAATACAATGTTACAACCTTGTACCGAGAGGGACCTGGCAGTGGCGAATGACGTGACTCTTGCATGCGCTAGACATTGGGAAATGGTTGTGTGATGACACGAGATGATGATGATCATATCTATAACATGCTCCTTTTCAGCTTCAATTATTCTATCACACATATGAACGATTGCATAATTAGTCGAATGTCCGCTTATAAATCCGAATTTATTGGGTGTTAATAAATTATTGGTTTGTAAAAACCGATCTAGCTTTTTATACACATTCTTTTTTTTCAAGAATCTTAGATATGCTTGGTATGATATTGGCCCATAATTACTCAATAAATTAGAGTCATCATTTTTTTTTTTCAATAGGAATAGATATTTCGCGAGTTGTAAAGAATTCAGGAAAATGCCTATTGAAAGAGACATATTAGATATATGAGTAAGGGGTTTACAACGCAAAAAGAAAATATTTGTTTCAATAAATAAACACTAAGGCCATCATGCCCACTCGATTTAGTTCTTTTCAGATTTTTCACAACATTGATAATTTCGTGATCACTGGATTAGATGATTCACTTGATTAGATGAATTACATTCGTTGGTGTTTTTAATGAATATTTCAAAGATTGTTGTGTATTATGATATTGATTTATATAAAACCCTTTAACTAATAGGATAATAAGATAATGTCCTTTTTTAAATACAAGACGATTGCACCTCATCCCCCTCACCCCCCCCCCTCACCCCCCCCCCCCCCCCCCCCCGCCCCCTCCTTTCCCTTCTGGTCCCCATGGAAGACTAGTGACACTATAATAGTACGCTGAATAATGGATTATCGAGCAGTCTTACCTCATCTATTATCATGTCTTTGTTGTAGTAGGCCTATGTTTAGGTTCTTCGTTTGTAACCTTATACTTTTAGCTTCAATTATATTTATTTTCTCATACATTTGCATAAGCATGTATGTCATTGCATTTCTTTAAACTCTGTATGTTAGCAAAGTCATTTCATTTGTATTTTTTATGACGGAAAATAAAAACAAACAAATAAACAAATACCGACTGAATGTAACTCTAATGACTCATTGTGAATTGTTTATATCAATGAAGAAAAACAATGTATACCACTGATTTCAGATTGCCTGTCTGGACCATGTAAAGACAGCTGTTGCATAACTACCGACAGTTTCAGTTGTACTTGCGAGTCGGCATATAGTGACTTTAGCTGTACAAGTGGTGAGTATTATTATCCTCTTCAATTCTGGAATAACTGAAATATTAGAAGTAACCTGTTTGTTTCAGTGTAGAGATCATATCGTTTTCTGTAACCCGAGTAAATGAAAATCAAATTGAAAAATATATTCACTGAGGAAATATTATACAAACAAAGATCAAGAGAAAATACGTAAGTATTCTGAATTGTCTGCTTTCTGGCATGGTAAAAATAGAAAGGAAACATCAATTCATATCCATGTTCTTCTTTCATAGCGAATATTATTTTCTAACGAAGCATGATTATTATGAGACAGACAACAGTTTCCAGGGATAGCATATAGCGCTTAACACAAAATCACCTGTACCATTTTTCACCCTTAAAGGGACCCTGAAATCCAAATGCATGTTGATTTGTGTTGATCTATGATACCCTCAACATCTTTTTTTTTGGGGGGGAGGATGAAACGAATATCTAGAAACATTCCATATATTTTTAACGATTTTTCTTCTATTTTTCTTCAGATTACTTGGGAACGCCCGCAAAAAAAAAATCCATCCAAACCAATATTCCACAGATGACCTCATCTTTCAATCATTGCTAAAGTTCTGAAATGTTTCACAGATTGGAATGCACCTTCCCCTCGACTCAGTACAACTTGCATCTTTCTTTGATATCAATGTGACTAACAAAAGACATGGTGAGAGAACATCGAAGTTATACTGAGTCGAGGGGAAGGTGCATTCCAATGTCTTTTGTTAAACATTTCAGTACTTTAGCAATGATTGACAGATGAGGTCATCTGAGGAATATTGGTTTGGAAGGATTTTTTTGTGGGCGTTCCCAAGTAAACTGAAGAAAAATAGAAGAAATAAATCGTTAAAAATAAATGGAATGTTTCAAGATATTCGTTTCACGGCATAAGGGATGTTGAGGGTATCATAAATCAACACAAATCAACATGCATTTGGATTTCAGGGGCACTTTCACACGCCGCACTTCTGAGCCATTGCAATACCATAGACCTTGAGAGCATTTTCAAGTGAACTCTGATACATAGAAAGAAACCAAACCAACAGCGTGGTTGAAATTTTCTCAAAGTCAGATGTAAATGAAGATTGATATGGGGTTTTGAACACTGTTATTCACGCAACTACAATGCCCAAGTGTACAAGATGATGTCACGACCCCGCTGTTCTCCCCTTAGATATTACATTAGCGTTTAACAAAATTAATGTGATTTAGATCCTAAACACATTCACGCCTGAAAGTCTATCATCTTATGCCACGAAGCAAAGACAAATCTCTTGAAATAGGAAACCAAAAAAAAAAAAAAGGAAAATTGAGTGAAGATCTGCGAAGTTAGATGCAAAATTTGTGCGGTGAGTAAAAAATGGCCGTAATATTAACGTGGGGATAGGAGGTATTTGCCCCCCCCCCCCTCCCCCCGATTTTCACCTCCAATTTAACGTCAAGGTGAAATTCTTAAAATGTCCCTATTGCACCTATATATATGCAATATGACAGAAAGTATTTCATGAAACTTCGTGCATACATACATTGCAAGATAAAGATTCCACAGGGAAAGCTTTAGGCTAAAGGTTCAAATGTGAATGGTCAAAGGTCAAGCGAACATGTTATGATATCACACATTCATTTTCTTTTTATCTCAGAATGGTTATCAAGCCCGGCAAGGTGTCTTTATGAGACTTTTATAGTACATGTACTGCCTGATAATGACTCTCTTGTGAATTTGGGGATCATGACATCAAAGGTCGTGGGTCAAAGGTTAGGTTAAAATGCCAAAATTCGGCTTTTTATACTGCAATTACACCATTTCCCCCATACCCTGGAGATATTGAATACATCCTCCAAACTCTTGATAAAACTAGGTATATGGGCCTTTTAGACCGATAAATCTGCCTCTTGGTCAATGGCCAATATCGATAAGTGTATGCACTTTTTTGTTTTGTTTTTAGGTGAAATGACAGATCTGGTGCACACTTTTGATGAAACATTTGGAATCTGTCACTTAGTCTATGGGAAAAGAACCGAACAGGAGAGGGTGTGGGAAGGGGTATAGGCCCTGTCCTCTCCGACGCTAGAGAGATTTTGCATTTTCAGGAGTCTGTAAGGTTGGTTAGACGGCTGGCCCCTCACAATAGATAGATATGTGTCATACTAAGGACGGTGCTGTTCGGACTGTGCGATATTTGCCCACACGCGAGTTCAGCGGTTTGGATGACTCATGGACTGTTGCGTCTTAAACAGGCGAGCAGAGTTCGAAGGCCGTTTTACCCGATAAAGCAAGCAAATGGGGTAAAGGAGGAATAAATCATGTAATTGGTGAAAAAACCTCGTTCCTAGAGTATATCATGTTTTGCATGTATAGTGATTTCTCATTATGGGGAAAGGGGGAATTCCACGCCTTTTCCTTCTTAATAGCGACGTCGGATATTAGTAAGCCCGAACAGCAGAATGGATGTATCTGTTGTAAGGGGAACAAAACTCTAGGCAGGTCTATCGGTCTGTATATATACATGCATTACTGTGCAATGGTTTTGTAGGAAAGATTAGGGCCATGGCTCAAAGAGCAAGTGGATATGTTGGATTATTACCTTTATGAGGTAGTTTTGTGGGGCAGTTGTAGTTGGTATTTTGATCGGTCGTCGAGGTCAGCGGGCGATATTAGTGCGTATCACCCTCCATCCGGGTCTCGCCATTCACTTTACATGTAAACATTCCGGTCAATCACAAAGAGGAGACATTCACAAATCTGGGACACACGCACCGCGGAAGAACGCCAATAAATCAACTCATACAAGGTCGACTACTTTCAGCAGCACTACGCGTCAAACAATGAAGAGTCCATTTGTGCTCAATAACTGCACAGTGACTATCAGTTATTCAACTCGCCAAATTGAAACAGAAGCAAAAACAAAGTGTAATACGTTCAGATGTTTGAAGTTCGCCTGTTACAACTACATAATATGTATCTTGGAAGTTAGAGTTGAATGATGTAGGCCTACATTGATGAAAAATTTTGTAATTATTCGACGTGTTGGTGATAGTCTACACGTAAGTGATATGTGGCTTGATCTAAAGTGTATAGCCGTATTCACATATTTTCCTAATTTACCAAGGCGATAGGCAATAATTATGATATTAATTGGCCTTGATATAAATGTCACATTTTCCATGTATTGAAAATAGGTGAAAGTATTGTAGTTAAAACTGGGCATTGCCCTTCAGTGATTGTTTTTTTGAGAAAGTATATAATTGTGGGCCATAGGTTCAAAAGGGCAAGGATCAAAGGTCAAGTGATATTGTTCAAATTCCAAAATGCTTCCTTTCCAAAACAATCTATCCATCCAATAGTCCAGTCAAAATAGGGTTTCACCCACCACTAATTGCAACAGTACGAATTCCACTGCAGTGCAACTTGTTATGGGCTCCTAAACACCATACTAAAAGTCCCAAGAAATCCAATGGAGTAAAGTGGCTAAATTTGCATAATATGCAAATTAGCTCCCATAATGATAAAAATACAGTGTTTCCATGAAAACTATGCTTCTAGGTTTCAGATTTGAAAACCGAAAGTGTTTTAACGTATGTTTACAATGTCAGCAAGTGCGATGCAAACATTTCCATGGACATGATCTGGGCCCCATTTGCATAATATGCAAATTAGCTCCCCATAATGATAAAAATACAGTGTTTCCATGAAAACTATGCTTCTAGGTTTCAGATTGAAACACCGAAAGTGTTGAAACTTATGTTTTCAATGTCAGTTAGTGCGATGCAAACATGTCTATGTACATATTCTGGGCCTCATTTGCATAATATGCAAATTAGCTCCAATAATGATAAAAATACAGTGTTTCCATGAAAACTATGCTTCTAGGTTTCAGATTGGAACACCCAAAGTGTTGAAACATATGTTTGCAATGTAAGTTAGTGCGATGCAAACTATGAAAACTATGCTTCTAGGTTTTAGATTGGAACACCGAAAGTGTTGAAACATATGTTTGCAATGTCACTTAGTGCGATGCAAACAATTCCATGTACATAATCTGGGCCTCATTTGCATAATATGCAAAGGGTACCGAGCCAACGGAATATTCAAATGCACCAAAGTGCCCGATATGAGCATATCAAGCGTGTTCAAATGTGACATTTCAGTTTCTCTTCACCAAAAACAAACTTTTCAGCATTAGAAACCTAGCATGAATAATTTTAAGCGAATAATAGTTTGTTATCAGAAAGATAATGATAGCTTATCCATTAATTACGTAGAATCAAATAATAGAAACAACTGTCAACATCTATAACTTGTCCAATTTTGTAATTAATGAACTCTATTTGGAGAGGTGCTCATTCGAATCTGGATGATTCAGCTCTTGCACCCTTCAGGGTTTTGAGATATTGAAGATAGCACAGTCAAAGGAAACTCGGTGGGTAGTGACCAAAGTTACCCCTATCGATCATATCCCCACGGCCATTTGCAAAACATGCATCAACCAACGCGATTTCCGTTGTTCTAAGCGTACAAGATTTTTTTTTTTTTAAGTCGTTTGGCCGTCTAGCAAAGACTATTTCCATGAAAGTATATCTTTAAAAAGTGGTGCACATGAGTAAAAGCGACTCGGAGGGAGGTACCCGAATTTATCCCTATACCCTCACAGCCCGGTACAAAACACAGTATATACACGTGAATACACCCTCTATAACCCTCTATAACGTCTTTTTCGTTTCATTTCCATTAAATTTCAGTGGAAGTTATAGAAGAATTATTGTTCTACAATATCTATAAGATGAAAAGGTGAAATCCTAAAGGCAATGAAAAACATGCAGTATATACAACAGCGAAAAAAAATGTTCCATGGGTACATGCCTCTGAAAAGTTCTTCCGCCTGTCTAGCACATACTCTTTTATTTTCGTAAAATGCAATCCAGGTAATACAGGAGACGTTGCTTTACAATATCTATATTGTCAAAAAGTTGGACATTCAAACGCAAGCCCTTGGGAAGTGCCCAAATCACCCATACCTTGACCTTCGTGGTCCCAAAACAGGTTAACAAAACATGCATTATATGCCAAAGCAAATTCAGTTGTACATGCACGTAGAAAGTCGTTTTGCCGGGTTGTAAATAAAAACACTTTACTTTTCATGATTTTTAAATGGTAGAGACACTGCTTTACAATATTCATATAGTCAAAGGGGTGCACACTCAAAGGCCACCGAGTGGGATGTGTTCAAATCATCCAACCCCCAGGGCAATATAGGAAACATGCACTATCATTTAGCACGAATATGTTCCAATTTTCCAACGGTTGTACAGCAAGTGCACTATTGTTTTCAAAAAATGCAATATAATTAAAAGAAGAAAAAATTGCTCTACCTTAACTTTATTTTCAAAAGGGTGAACATTTCAAAGCAATCCCTTGGGAAGTGTCCAAAATTACACCTCCTCTCAAGCCCCGTAATTACAACACACGGATACTATGAACGCAAATACTGACGTTCTTTGGTACATGGTTTTAGAAGTAGTTCCGGCAATACAGCTACACACTTTTATATCGATGAATGTCGTGGAAATAATAGAAGAAGCATTGCTTCACAATATCTATTCAGTGAGAGGATGCACATTAAATTCCAATCCTGTGGGATGTGCCCCAAAGTATACCCCACCCTCACGGCAATATAGAAAACATTGAATATCATTAACGCGAATATACTATATGTTCCAAACGTACATGTTTCAAACTTCGATCATGCCATGCAGCATGGGCACTTTTGTTTTCAAAAATACGTTGTAGTTAATAGAGGAGACATCCCTTAACGATATCCATATTCTCAAAAGGGTGAACATTAAAGGACAATCCCTTGGGAATGGTCCAAAATTACACCTACGCTCACGCACCCTTAAGACAAAACACAGATATTAGCAACGCAAATACCGTTGTTCTAGCATGAATGGTTGTAAAAGTAGTTCCGGCAATACATCAAATACAATTTTCATCGATGACAAGTTATGAAAATGATAGAAGAAACTTAACTTTACAAGATCTATACACTTAAGAGGGTGCGCATCAAACGGCAACCCTGTGGGATGTGCCAAAAATACTCCACCCTCACGGCAATATAGAAAACACATAATATCATATAACGCGAATATATATATGTTCCAAACGTACATGTTTTCGAAATTCCATCGTGCCGTATAGCAAAGGCACTTTTGTTTCCCCCAAATAATGCAACTAATTAGTAGAGGAAACATTGCTCTACAATAACTACATTGTCAAAAAGGTGGACATCCAAAGGTAATCCCTGGGGAGGTGTCTAAATTTACACCTACGCTCACGCCCTTTATGACAAGATACGGATATTAGCAACGCAAATGCAGTTGTTCTAGCGTGAATGGTTTTAAATGTAGGTCCAGCAATACAGCAAATACACTCTTATATAAATGAAAAGTCATGAATATGATAGAAGAAGATTTGCTTTACAAGATCTACACAATAAAAAGGGTGCTTATTGAAGGGCGACCCTGTGGCGTGTGCCCCCGAAATGCCCTTTATCCTCTTGGCAATATGGAAAACATATAATATCATATAACGCGAATATATATGTTCCAAAAGTACATACTGTCAAAATTCGATCGTGCCTTACAGCAAGGGTATTTTTGTTTTCAAGAAATGCAATGTAATCAATACAGGAGACATTGCTTTACAATACTTATATAGTTAAAAGTGATGCACATTTAAAGCGGCCTTGGGAGGCGCCCAAAGTTACCCCCTCAACCCCGCGTCCCCATATGCAAAACGTGCATTATGCCAACGTGAGTACTGTTGTTATGAATGTACTCTTACAGTTACCGCTAATTTGCATTTTATGTAAATTATTTTTGTACGACCAATTCGAAAAGGCATCTATCGTGTTCATTGACCTACAAAATATAAGTTTATACATTTAAATCTTTAAAATTGGATAACGGGAAGCTGAGATCTGTCAATTTCCTCTCATTTCAGGTGCTAATTTGCATATTATGCAAATTTTACTATTTTGCCCCGCTGGATTTTTTGGGACTTTTAGTATGGTGTTCAGGAGGCCTCAACGACTTGCTCTGCAGTAAAATTCCTACTGTTGCAATTAGTGGTGGGTTACCCCCTAAAAATCGCTAGATTGACTGGACTACAAATGAAACCTGGTTCAAGGAATGTAAACACTCAACACATTATTTTGTGGCTGTGTCAAAAGTGCCATTTCAAAACGTATACATGTATAAACCCTTTAGTGGGAGAACCATACAATATTTGCGGGGGAATACCAGTCGCCATAGGAACATTTCCAGTTCTTACTTACTTAATTGAAAACTCGTAATATTTCTCAAAAAATGTGCACTAAATACTGGCAATTCAACTCTGGAAATGCAAAAGCTCCGTCGTGTGAAAGGGGATAGCCCATCCCCCCCCCCCCCTTCATCCTCGAAAACAAGTGGTACACATTTGAGAAGACTCAAAAGGGAGTGACAGCTAACAGAGTTTAGCCATTCATATCGTCCTTGCATATTAATTCGTCTTACCTTTTACTTTAAAGAAAATTATGAATATTCCCCCAAAAAGTGCGCATCAGATCGCTGAAAATGCAGAAGCTCTCGATTGTGTGAGAGGGATACCTTCCTCCCACTTCCACATCCTTCCCTTCGGTCCATCTCCGTAGATTCAGTTGAAAGACGTAAGCGTGGGAAAAGAGCTGACAGAAAAAAAAAATAGTCATTCTCTCTGTCTTTGAATATTCAATTTTTCTTCCTTTTTGATTGACAATTTTCCAAGTACCTCACCAAAAATTGTGCTTCATAGAATTTAAGCTCCAGAATTGCAAAAGCTTGCTCGTGTGGGAGAGGGTATCAGTCTCCAACTTTTCAACAGCTCGGTCGTTTTGTCCCTCCCCCCTCCCCGCCCCATAGTAGAGTTCCCTGTTCGCTTGATAGTCAATAGGCAAACTAAAAGACTTTTGTCAGAATTTGTTATGAGTCAAACCACACACGGCATAAATGGCATTTGTAAAAATGTGTTAGAATCTGATGAGTTACTCACGAATGCTTCGTTTAAACACTGCATCTGCTATGGTGATGATGTTCACCTCTATTTGTACTAAAACGAACGCACTGTCTTCGCCCAAAGCTGATAATACTACACGAGTATGAAGCGCTTATACCATTTTTGTTGTACATAATGCGAAACATTGCTGACCGCTTTCATGTACCGCGTGTGCATTATGTCACCATTCCACAATCATACTGTAATTGCGGATATAAACGAATAAGCAAAGAGATTTGAAACAAGATAAATGACCCCTCTTTTTCCAGAATGTTCGTCCATGAATCATTGTTCACGCAAGTGGTGTGAAAAGACTACCGACTATTCTGAATGCCACTGCAGGCCTTGCTCTCAAGCAATGGAGTGTAAAACAAGTGAGTACGTCTCTACACGGTCAGAAATGAAAATGTAGTTACACACAAAAGAAAATGTTGATGAATAATGTTGATTTTGCATTGAGTAAGAATATAATCTTTTATTATGTAGAGCCCGCGATAGTGCTAGTTTCGATACACTTGAACACGTTGAAAATAAGGCCGAGCTCAACCATTAAGAACACAAAAAGATTGAAGGTCTGTAATGCCAACTGTAAAATCTGGTAGTGTATGGTCAACTCGGAAACTTGTTATTATCTAACTTCGTGGGAATGTTTATTAAAAGCATCAACTACGCAATGCACTGAATTCCTTAAAGGGGATGGCTAGTAACCTATCACTGGGAATCAGTGGGAATGCTGAGGGATGACTGTTCCAATCCTTGTGGGATTCATTTAAGAGTACATTATATATCTACTGTTGTGTGAAAATTATTTGCTTCAGAACGGTCTCATATTCAAGTATTGTGCAGATTAATGCCCCGTCACTGACCAGGCTCGCTAACCTGGAAACATTAAACTGCACATTACTATACTTACTATAATTCTTTGTGTTCATTCAAATCCTTACAGTAGTATGCCAGACGGATATAAATTTTCAACTAGATCGCTTTGTTCAGTATATTAACTATACAAGTTGGTACATCCATGCTCAACATGCTCCCATGTGCTACTTCATTTGAAAGAAAAAGAAAGCTGATCTCGTAAAGAAGGTAATATTCACTCATAGCACTGAATACTACGTTTACTGTTTTAGTTGAGTTTGGAAAATGCGTCAGAATTGGGAGAGGATCTAATATCTACATGTCTATCAATAAGCCATCGCCGTATTTTACTTTTTTTTAATTAATTGTCAGGTTGAATAGAGTAAAACCATCCAACGGGACAAATCAAGAGAATCAAATGAATTGACATTGTTACGCACGTATACATAATGTGTACATTATGTTTTATTGCTAATTTAGATTACTTGGATGCAGACATTAATGCCATGGTGATACATGACTTCTCTGGCTACAGAAGGCACTGCAATGAATCAGACTCCTCAGGCAAAAACTGTTCAGCAAGTAAGTACAACGCAGGTAAAACACTATGACTTTTCTAGGGTCCCAATACTCTTCCGAGGATTGTAGTATTGAGTAGTGACCAAAGACGAAAAACTACCCCCTTTACCCTCCTCAATCTATTACTCCCACTTGAAACGTATCGCAACCCTGTCGTACAATGTATAATATTAGTGCTTTTCATAGTTTGTTTGATAGTGTATCTTTATTGTTGCTTATGTATCCCATTGTACACTCAGCGAAAAAAAAAAGTTAACATTTTTACGAATTCATAATATTTTTCATAGAAGATTTTGATGAATCAATATATCATTAACCATATTCAAGATTATCTAATTGGCTATTAACCTGGTAGGTCAATATAAAGGAAAACTTTATGTATGAGTGAACAAATTTGTTTTGTCCTCATAGTCTAAGACCAGGCGTCCACTAGGGCGCGGACAGCGTTTTTTTTTTTTTTTTTTTTTTTTTTTTTTTTTAGACGGCACAGATTGGGGCATGGCGCGTATTAAGCCTATGGGAAACACATTGGGTTAGGGTTAGGGTTTAGGTTTTTTTTTTCTTTTTCAATTCCAAATGGCCTTCAAGATAACAATGATAACAAAAGACCAGTTTAAGACAATAAAGGATATCAATGAAATGACAAAAATATGTTTCTGTTCTCTTTTCATATTAACCTCAAACAAAATCAAAGGGGGAAACTGAAGGGGGAAAATCAGAATTTAATATCACCTCAAACTTCACATGACACAGGGCGTAAGGACACAAAGATGAGTAAATTGACAGAATATCCATTATATTAATTATTGATTATTAAATATTTATAATTAAATTTGATTAAACTTAAATGTAATTAAAGACGACTGTTTAATTTAGTAATTTGGAAATTTATGACTCAAATTCAAGAAAAGGATTATTAAAATTTTTCCTAATTTGAGAAATTAATTCAAATTCCTACCATTTTGGTTAATGTTGACTTTTCACTCATTTCTTTTGAATTTGCATTTGACAAAAGGTGAATTTTCCTCCATTATTTTTAATCTTCATTAATCTTTATTAACCTTTATCATAAAGATCATACACATGCCATTATTTTACAACCACTTTTTGTCTTTTGAAGACAGGAGATCACCTTTATAACCCTTGACAAAAACTGTTCCTTTATGACGATGTACTACCGCAATAATGATAAATGCGTTTCAGCATATCATATGACCATCCTATACAGGCAAAGATGTCGCCACAAATGCATACATGTACATTCTGAAAAGTAAAGAAAGAAATATAAAATTGCACATAATAATACATAAAAAGAGTTTTCTGCATCTAATTGAATAGCATCGAGTTGATATGTCATCATCTATGTGCGCTGGTTGGTACGTCCTCTGTTTCTCTTTAAATCGATACTATCTTAATAAAAAATAATCTACCAACCTTTTTCTTTACAAGCTGCCTATGAGACTCTTATTATCTGCGAAGGGTACTCAGCGGAGATCACCTGCCCCAACGGAATTATTGAGGTTCTATGGGCAAACTACGGACGCCTTGCAGACTTCGATACCTGCCCTTACAAAAAACCCACACAAGTCAAAAATTGTGTTGGTCCGAATGCTCGTACCTTTTCCACAGTCAAGACAGATTGTGACAACAAACAGAATTGCACATTGATGGCACAAAACAATGGACACGATCCGTGTGCAGGAACCTATAAATATCTTGAGATTGTTTTCGTCTGTAACCCCCGCTAAAACACAAATACAAATAAACTCATTAGTACAAATGCAGGCAAACTGTAAGCTGAAACCATGGGGTAATAGAATGTCTTTCTTCTTCATAATTTGATCTGATTTCGGTTTGGCTTAAAAAGTGAGCATACGACACAAGTACGACGACAACTCATGCTGTCATCGCACATGGCATATTACACCTCCCTGCATATACAATGGTCCTGCATGGGCGTCGATCCGTTTTCAGGATTGAGGGGGCAAAAAAAAAAAAAAACCGGGAAAATTTGTGAGAGGGTTGGTGTGGGAGAGGGTATTCCCCTCTCACATGAAGGATACTTTGCATTTTCTGACCAGAAATTCAACGAACTCGTGCACACTTTTTTTTTAATAATGTAAAAAAAAAAAAAAACCGGCTCTTTTTCTGCGTGTGCGTCATCACTTCGTGTACTAAATGTATGGAGGTTGACAGGCCAGGGGGTATGGTGGGGATACCCCCTCCCACGCGACGGACCTCTTGCATTTTTATTCAGAAAATGTGCAATTCTCAAAGTGTACCGAGTATATTATGTGGAGTGTCGGAGGGCATTTTTAGACTTGAAATTCAACGATCTGGGGCACAATTTGGTAGAACATCAGGAAATTTGTTTCTACACATCTTGTGAGAAGTGTAGCAGGTCTGTCATGTAGGGAGGGAGACCAAGTGGACATAATGAGGGAGCTTTTGCATTTTTATTGATGCAATCCAAAGATCTGGTACACATTTTTTTTTTAAAGAATATTTGCAAAATTTCCAATCCCCAAAGTGTAGCCACAGACAATGCATAGAGGGAGTGGGGGAGGGGAGGAGGGGGTGAGAACCAAGGAAGGGGAGAGTGTATAAGGGGGTGTCCCCAGTATGAGGAAAGTTTTGTATTTTGTTGAATTGAAATAAGGATATTTCGTTTAAACTTTTTTCATGGCACCTTTGAAGAAATTGTTTGGCTGATTCGGTGCACACTTTTTGATGAAAAATTTGGAATTTTGTCAATATCCCAAGCGTAATAGATGTATGGAAGGGGAGATAGCGGAAAAATGGAATCCCCTTGCCACGCGAGAGAGATTTTGCGTTCCAGAATTGAAATTCAACGGTCTGGTGCACATTCTTTTTTTATCAAGAACACACACACAAAAAAAATAGACAAGTTTCCGAATCTCTGGAATTAATAGGGGGGAAATGTTATGTTTTCCTCTCACACCTCCCCGTAACCAGGATTGACGTTCTTCCTGTCACGAGGGAGATTTTACATCTTTAGAATTCGAAGGAACATATCCGTAAACACATTTGTGATGTGATTGAAGAGCTTTCTTCCAAAAGTCGCTAAAACCACCTTTGTGAACTCTGGCCTATGGGGGAAATGTTTGGATAGTTTCCAATAAAAAAAAACAAACAATACAAAACAAGAAAATTGTCCACGAAGCCCCTTTGGTCCTGTATAGATTGACAATACCACTTACTACAATTATAAAACTAAAAAACAGCGAAGGTTTTGTTCATGCTTAAGACAAAAAACAACAACAAAATTTTGTGGAATTTATAAGGATTACAAAATTTCTTGAAAGAGTAGCATTGGCTGTTAGTCACATCTTAATGATTAATGTGCGATGTTACAGGCAAATAACTGTCCACGATATTGCATACATTTTTTTTTTAAAGCAAGTGTAACTGATTTCTATAAAAGTCATAATCATTGCATATATGACCCTGCACCACAGCTGCCAGGCATGGATTTTAGTTAAGGGCAGATTATCAAAGAGCAGCCTCTAATTTTTTAAATGATAAATAACTCAATTAAAATGTCGTAAGCTATCTAGATGTTGGAAAGAAAACACACTCTCTATAAAAGTGTGAATTGAGAAAAGAGGGTCTGAAGTACAGGATCTATTCAAGCGCTTAATCTTTTTTTTTGAAAAAAAAAAGTTGTGCTAGCTGCGTGTTGAATGGAACAAAAAACAGGGTGTAAACCACTGGAGCAACAAATATGACGGGACTATCAGATTAAGTTGCAGTTAAGCATGCTCTATCAATACTTCCTGTCCATGATTAATGTCAACTTTCAAGCAGTAGCATTGTCCTTCCAAAAGTTATTAGAGTTGAAAGTAAAAAGTGTGCAAAGGATTTTCAGGAAATGAAAAGGGGCCTTTAAGACAAACCTGATACCACTACTCCACCATGAAAAGGATTGTAGAAAACTGTTGAAAATCCACTTTCCCATTTATTTTATGTCCCAAACTTATAGAATCGTGTAGAAGAAGAATAGCTCTTTCCGAAAATTGGGGAAACTCGAAGTTGACTTGGTTGACCCCTGTCACATTCTTTGAGACTTCACGTTTTGTTAGTTTGTGATGCACGGTCACATATGTTAAATAATTCCTAAATTATGCGGATAATATTATGAAGTATAATTTGAATTCTATTAATAACAATGAAGTACAAGATGAAGAGGGTTAGCATATTCCTGCGTGCTTTGGCAGAGAGATCACACGAAGGAGATTCAAAGTCTTTTGTTATGATAATGAGTTTGACGCCCCAGTCCCTATAAATACCGAGCGTTCCCACTATTCGACATCTTTTCAAAGTATCCGAGGCAGTATCCTAACATCCACACGTTCACTGAACGTCTTCACTATAAACGTTGAATGCATATCAACAATCATTCATCCGAGTCATCGCTACACATCTTACAGGCATGAGTTCACTGTTTCTGTAACCAGAAGAGAGAGGGAGGGTTATCAAACAATATGTTATGAACACGCAACGCTTTGGGCGGGACCCTCTTCATCTTGTACTTCATTGTTATTCATAGAATATAAATTATACTTCATAATATTATTCACATAATTTAGCACTTTTATTACATAACACTTCGTACAAGCTTTCAGAGGGTTAGCAGCTTTCAAAGTTCAACACAAACAGTCAAGTGAGATATATCTCAGGCAATGAAACAACTGTTGCACATGGATATTCATGATAGATCAGATTTTATTCATGAACAATCTGAATAGTACAATAACAAGGTGTATGTTCCGTATGAAGACATGATCACAAGGAGAAAGAACAATATAATTTTGACAACCTCTGTGAGTTACATACGTATCCAGTGTTTCAATATTAATCATAACTTATGAAGATAAGCTGAGAATGGCTGAAGCGAATTTTGCTTCTCGAAAGGTTTTGGCATTAGACCAATTGGCCTTTGACATAATCTCCTCAATGGTAACGCCTTGATTAAAAGCTGCCGTACTCGAGGCACTGCGGTAACTGTGAGCAGAAAACACGGATGTATCTATGCCTGCCTTATTCAAAGTGCTCTTTAACCACCGAGACAGGGTAGAAGTGGTTACTTCTTTGTGGGGTTTTCTAGTAGAAATAAAAAGTTTCGTCACGCCGTGAACCTGACGCGAGGGTTCTGTCCGACTCAAGTACTCCTTGAGCACTGAGATAAAACACACAACTTCTCGTTCGTAGGGAAGGAAGACAATTCAACAGATTGATTAGCAATGCCTTTCTTTGTAGTTGTTGTTATCAATAACTCTACCACTTGAAAGACCGCACTGTTATCAGAAATTTACATATTTGTAATGTCTAAAAAAACTAAGAGTCTGCACTCTTGTGTGCTGAAACAAGGGCCTCTAGGGCAATCAACTTCTCGCTTAGAAGTAACAGATTAAGTCTTGCATTATCATCCAGTGAACATAAGTAATCTAACACTTGAGACACTTACCAAGCGGTGTTGTAACGTGGTTTGGGCGGTTCTTTATTAAAAATACCTTTCAGCACTCGTGCTACCAGCGGGTGCTTACCAACGGGAAACCCGTCAATAGAGGGCAGCACAGATGATAGGGCTGACCGATACGAGTTTATTGTTCTGTAATTTTCCCTAACACATGCTGGTCAGACAAAAAAATTACGATATTGGCCATAGATGAGCTAAATGGATCAACTGATTGTTTGCGGCACCAACTAATCCATTGCTTCCAAGCTGAGTCATACTGCTTGTTGGTATTGTTGCGTCAAGAATTTGCGATGAGCTCGAAAGCTTGCTCTGAAATTCCTGCTGTTCTCCAACGTTCGCTGAGATAGTCCAGGCGAGTAACTTCAGCTCGGGCATTGGAATGGGAAGGGGAATCAGGCAGTCCCGTGGTAAGAGGAAAATGTACTATGTGCAATGAAATATGAGCTCTTTGAGAAATGGAGGTGGCATTTATTGTAAAATGCGAGTTACACGTGTTAACCCTATAAAGCCCGGGGGGGGGGGGGGCACATTGTGTCCCCACCATTTCTTCATTTGCCACTCCTACATCCTTTATTTTAATATGTTAGTTAGCTATGTCCAGTATTGTTGGTAGCCATGGCAACCGTAAACTGATTTACGTACCGTAAATAAATTTTGCATGTTTTTCTGTTTCAATTTCAGTTAACAACATAGTAATGTATGAAATGGGGGTTTTCTTGGCTGTAATTTACTAAAGGACCAAAATGTGAAGTAGTAATGGTCATGAATTACCCAGAAATTGTATTCTTGTAATTTCCTTTATTTTTATATGACATAGGAATCAAACAATACATATAATAGAAATAATCGAAAATACCGCATTTTCCAGAGACTACCCTTTTATTTTGTATCATTTTCACAAAAGCTTTGCCTGAAATATGATTTGTTTATTATATTATCAATCTGCAAACTAAAAATTCCAAGATCACTTAAATATGAAATGTGACACCAATATAAGTACCTATCCCAAGCAATACATCATAGGTCTCCTATATTTCTTTATATTGTAATGAATAGCGCCCCCATGTGTTGACCTTGAGAAATTTCAGCCATAACGTTTAGTGGAGATTGACTTGCTCATCCTTTGTGTCAAATATGAAAATTATTGATATAAAATAAAAACGTATATGCTGGGAATAAAGAAATATAAAGAAAAAGCATATTTCCTATGTATTTCTTTTAATATTTTGGTTAATGACGCCCTCAATGGGTGACTTTGGGAAATTTTACAATTTCGGTCAGGTAGAGTTCAAGTCGCTCTACCCATGTGCCAAATATGACGTTGATTTGTCATATGATAAAGAAGTTATATAGGGGCACAATGTGTCCCCCCCCCCCCCCCCCCGGGCCTGGAAGGGGTCAAAATAGCTTAGGTTTTATAGGGTTAAGAGCAGTATAGATCAATACTTTATTTATCTCAGCAGTACTTCTGTTTTTTGAACAACACATGTATTTGAATCCTGCCGTTGACATAATTACACTGTATAGCAGATTGTCTATGATTGACGGCATTTTTATGTGTATCTATGAAGTATCATGTTGTGTTTGTTGTGAAATAATGGCAACATTAATTCACCATCCTGACGCTTATTGTTCTTCTTGTCAGTTTTGTCACAATTCACAATGCGTTAATTCTTCAATTGTCCTTGTTGAATTTCAAACAAGTGACAAATCTGGTACACACTTTTTTAATGAACAATTCGGAAACTTAACATCTCCGGTTCATTTTCCATTTTCAGAATTGAAATTCAATAATCTGGTAAGCACTTTGGGTGAAATGTTTGGACAGTCTCCTATTCAAAAAGCAAGCCAATTGTCCACGACGCCCATGTAGTCCTGTACTGGTTGAATATGATGAAACAAACCAACATTAACCATTTTTTTCATCCTTCAGCCAAAAAAAGTAAAGGATTATTTTCTTTTCTAAGATGGTGATATTGTTTGTAAGTCACAATCGTTATGATTGATATGCGACGTTATACGTACTGTCCACGTTAATCCCCACAAAAATATTCTTAATAGTTTAAGAAAGTGTAACTGAGCTCTATAAAAGTTATTATCACTTTTTATGTGAAATAATTTGCTGAACTGAATATCAACTTTGCCTTTTTGAATTCCTTAGCAAAGGTAAATCTAACGTAGATCAGTGTGAAGCCAGATAATCTACACGAATTGATTTAATTCTTAATTTAAGTCAAATTTGCATTTTTCTCTGGCATCGATTGGATTTGAAGTATATTCGAACATGAGCCCAGGTTTCATTTTCATTTTTTTTTTTTTTTGTCTCTTCATGTGCATGTTGACTTTGATAGATAAAGGAAATTACTTACTGGTGATATTTTCTGTTTTCACGAAAAGGTGATTGTAGTAAATGTGAGGTAGGTTGATGTGTGCAATTGTAGGCTACATACACGAATGTGTTTATTTGTAAAATATAAGTGTCTTGGAAATTAACGGTGTGCAATGAACTGTAACTCTTAATAGAGGTGACATTATGTAGAAATTGTGAAATGCGAGTAACGCGTGTTAAGAGCAGTATAGACCAATTTATCTTAGCAGTACTTCTGTTTTCCTGAACAACACATATATTTGAATCCTGCCGTTGACATAATTACATTGTTATATAGCGAATCGTTTATGGTGTCCGGCATTTTCTTGTATAACTATGTAGTTTCATGATGTTTTTTTAGAAAATAATATAATAGAAATGAATAGAAAGAAGGTCAACATTAATTCACCATCCTGACGCTTATTGATAACCGTAATTTTTTTTTCGGTTTTGTCACTATTCACAATGCGTTTATTCATCGATTGCCATTGTTGAATTTAAATGACAAATCTGGTACACACTTTTATGAACAATTCGGAAACCCGACACCCCAGGATGATTTTGCATTTTCAGAGTTGAAACTGAACAATCTGGTGAGCACTTTGGGTGAAATGTTTGAACAGTTTGCCATTGAAAAAAGCAAGACAATTGTCCACAAGGCCCCGGTGGTCCTGTAGTGGTTGAATATGATGAAACTAACGAACAATAACCGTTTTGTTCATGCTCAAGACAAAAAAAAAGAGGGAAGAATTTTGTGGAATTTATAAGGAATACAGTTGACAATGTTTGTTATTCACAATTGTAGTAATAAATGTGCGACGTTTTAGGCACTGTCCACGTTAATCCCCACAAAAAGATTTTTCTTAATAGTTTAAGCAAGTGCAACTGTACTCTACAAAATTCATTATCATTTTATATGTGAAATAGTATGCTGAACAGAATATCAACTTTGCCGTTTTGAATTCCTTAGCAAAGGTAAATCTAACGTAGATCAGTGTTAAACCAGATATTTTACACGCATCGATTTGGTTTTCAATTGAAGTCAAATTTGTGTTCTTTTCCGGCATCGATTGGATTTGAAATATATTTGAACATGAACAACGTTTATCTTTTCATGTTTGATGTCTCTTCCTGTACATGTTAACTTTGATAGATAAAGGGAATTACTGACTGGTGTTTTCACGAAAAAGTGATTGTAGTAAATGTGAGATAGGTTGATAATGTGCGCTTGTAGGCTACATACACTGACAGAATGTTCATATTTGTGACCGTGCACCTCAAAACGAACATAAGTCGCCCAAACTGATTTTGCGTGAGGACTGAAAATAAGTGAAATGGGTCAACCTAGCCGAACTTGACTTTTTCATATTTTCTGAAAGAGCGGGTCTTCTTTTACATTATGCTAAAATTTGGTATCATAAAACGGGCGGATGTGTTTTTTAGCAGTTTATCTCGAACATTTTTGGTAGAATAGTGTGATAAGGTGTGTCTTTAGAATCCCTTTTTCATTTCTGAGAAACCTTGTCCACACTCTTCACTTTCAACTCTAATTACTTTTGAAAGGATAGTGCTACTGCTTTGAAAGTTGGCATTAATTATTGACAGAATGTGTTAATGAGGCATGTTTAATTTCACTTTAATCTGATAATCCTTTCATTGTTGTTACTCTGGTGGTTTACTTCTTGCTTTTTTGTCCCATTCATCGCATAGCCAGTACGCTTTGGTAAAGATTAAGCGCTTGAATAGACACTGTACTTCAGAGCCTCTTTTCTCAGTTCAAACTTTTCCTGACTTTGTGCTTTCTTTCCAATACTTAAATAGGTTAAGAGAGTCCATTTGATTTGGGTTACACATCATTTTAAAGCTTAAAGTCTGGTCTTTCAGAATATATTATGCTCTTATCTAAAAATTCATGTCTGGCGACTTTTTGTTTGTTTTGAGGTGCATGGTCACATTTGTAAAATATGAATGTTTGGAAATTAACGGTGTGCAATGAACTGTAACTCTTTGTGAAATAGAGGTGACATTATGTAGAAATTGTGAAATGCGAGTAACGCGTGTTGAGAGCAGTATAGACCAATTTATCTTAGCAGTACTTCTGTTTTCCTGAACAACACATGTATTTGAATCCTGCCGTTGACATAATTACATTGTATAGCGAATCGTTTATGGTGTCCGGCATTTTCTTGTATAACCATGTAGTTTCATGATGTTTTTGAGAAAATAATAAAATAGAAATGAATAGAAAGAATGTCAACATTAATTCACCATCCTGACGCTTATTGATAACCGTAATTTTTTTTTTGGTTTTGTCACTATTCACAATGCGTTTAATCATCGATTGCCATTGTTGAATTTAAATGACAAATCTGGTATTTGTAAAATATGAATGTTTGGAAATTAATGGTGTGCAATGAACTGTAACTCTTTGTGAAATAGAGGTGACATTATGTAGAAACTGTGAAATGCGAGTAACGCGTGTTAAGAGAAGTATAGACCAATTTATCTTAGCAGTAATTCTGTTTTCCTGAACAACACATGTAGTGTTTGAATATGATGAAACTAACGAACAATAATCGTTTTGTTCATGCTCAAGACAAAAAAAAAAGAGGGAAGAATTTTGTGGAATTTATAAGGAATACAGTTAACAATGTTTGTTATTCACAATCGTAGTAATAAATATGCGACGTTTAAGGCACTGTCCACGTTAATCCCCACAAAAAGATTTTTCTTAATAGTTTAAGCAAGTGCAACTGTACTCTATAAAATTCATTATTATTATAAGTGCAATAGTTTGCTGAACAGAATAACAACTTTGCCTTTTTGAATTCCTTAGCAAAGGTAAATCTAACGTAGATCAGTGTGAAGCCAGATATTTTACACGCATCGATTTGGTTTTCAATTGAAGTCAAATTTGTGTTCTTTTCCGGCATAGATTTGATTTGAAATATATTTGAACATGAACATCGTTTTCCTTTTCATGTTTGATGTCTCTTCCTGTACATGTTAACTTTGATAGATAAAGGGAATTACTGACTGGTGTTTTCACGAAAAAGTGATTGTAGTAAATGTGAGATAGGTTGATAATGTGCGCTTGTAGGCTACATACGCTGACATGAATGTTCATATTTGTAAAATATGAATGTTTGGAAATTAACGATGTGCAATGAACTGTTACTCTTTGTAAAATAGAGGTGACATTATGTAGAAACTGTGAAATGCGAGTAACGCGTGTTAAGAGAAGTATAGACCAATTTATCTTAGCAGTAATTCTGTTTTCCTGAACAACACATGCATTTGAATTCTGCAGTGAACATAATTACAGCAACATTAATTCACCATCCTGACGCTTATTGATAACCGTGATTTGTTCTCTTTTGTCAGTTTTGTCAATATTCACAATGCCTTAAAGACCTACACTCGGCAAAAAACAACAACAACAACCCAACAACATATTTTTCATAGACAAATTCGTTAAAGTCTATGTATTATATATATTAAATTGAATATTTTAAACTTAATGAAAGTAGCTATTATCTTAATAGGATTATACAAAGAGAACTTGCGCATGAGTGAACACATTCCCTTTTGTTCTTCAAAGCACAAAAGTAAAAAGTGCAAAAATTGTTATGCTGTCTTTCATTTACAAATGCGCTTCAAGATAGCAATGCTTTTAAAAATGCCAATTTAACACAATGAGAGACAGATTGGAATAGCGAAATTAAGTTTTCGATCTCGTTATATCTTTATAACCTCAAGCAAAAACAAAGTCGGAAAATTGAACAGGAAAATACAAATTTTCTGTCAAATGAAATTTCTAATGACATGGGGAGTAAAGGCACAAAGATAATTCAATGAACAGAATTTCATCAGTTCATTCTTTGGCTATTAATTCAAGAATTCCTGAGACAAGTATAAAGCCAAATATGTTTTAAAATTTGTCTAATTTGAAAAAAAAAATAATAACAACTAAAAACATCGGCCAGTTTTCTTCATCTTTTTGTATTTCATTTGGATTTGTCAGAAGATTCTTAATCTTCCTTCGTTATATTGAGCATTTATCGATCTTTAGGCCTTCAAGGACATTAAAGAGATCATAGGTATACTTTTGCAGCTTATTTCATGTCTCTTATTGTGTCTAATTTGTCTTTTATCTTTATTTGTTATCTGGTGGGAGAGCACATGCGCATGATTGACAACTTGTTCATTTTTGCAATATTTTACTTTTGTTCCTTAGGAGAGGAAAACAAAGGTGCTCGCTCATGCGTAAAGTTTACATTTTTGACATAGGCCTACCAGGTAATAAATAACCTTCATAATATAGTAAGTTTTAGTCAAATATTCTAGGAGAAATTTAGAGTTTAAAAAGTGTTTACATTTTTTTTCTTTGCTGAGAGCATGATATAAAGGAATGAGAGAGAAGAACTGATTGTGAGTGCACGATGTCTTTATATGTATCACACTGTGCAGTAAAGCGTAGCAAAGCGTTTTCTGCCTTACTTCTTTCGCCATTTAGTCCCAAAACAGTGAGCGTCATCCGTTTCCACTGCACTTTGGAAACAATTGCTCACATTTCCTTTTTAGACTTGACACTCTATGAAATTATGTGCTACACGTTTGTTGCTTTTGCCTCACTCATCAGGGGCCCGTTTCATAAAACTTGTCATCAGTGACAACTGCCACATTTCTATTACAAATTTGCTCTCAGCCAATCGGATGCAAGGATTTCAGTAGCTTGTCACATCTATAACTTGTCACTGATGACAAGTGTTATGAAACGGGCCCCAGATGGGCTTTGTTCATACACGTCATTTGGAATGTTTACCATGTTCACGCTTACAAACTTCTCTACAAGTCACAGGTATATGAGAGTCCTTTCTACCTTTGGTTCATCCATTATACTCTCCAACCACGCAATCAAAAAAAAAAAAAAAGTGAAATTACACTTTCATAGTACGTTACGCATAGATATAGACATTCGTTTGCTGAGAATGAGAAGGGCGTTAAGTTGTTGCTAAACCCATAGTGTTCTTGACAACTTAACGCCCTTCTCATTCTCAATCTTTCATTCTCATTTTTTTTTTTTGTATCACATTATTAATTTGTCCGGCAGTCAGGAGATCGTTGGTTCCAAACCAGCCGGAGTATGCCCATGATGTATTTGTTATAAAATGAATGATAGCTGCTTATTAACGTCGATGTAGGGCAATTGGCTAAAAAGTCGATTTCTTTGTCATTTTCATCAAATAAACAGAAAAACAGAAAAACAGAAAATGCATACAATGTATAAGCAGAACATATTTGTAATAATCGCTAAAACGTAGATTAATAAAGTACGTGTGATAATGAGTAACGAAATGAAGAAAACATTGTGTGTGTGGTTTTTTTGATAACATGGAATTCGTCAGTCAGTTGGAACGAAGAAACTCGATGCAAGAATTTATTTATCTGTTTGAAAAAGTCTTATATATAAAAAAATAAATTTCTTCATTCATAGTATTATGCAATGTCTCAAACCCCACTAATTTAGCGCCTTCAATTTTCCAACACCGACTGATGGCCTATATCTCATGATTAACTTTTCTTTTGCATAAACAATCAATACAAGTGCATTTTATCGACAGAATTGTGTACATTACATATTTTTATCGTGCCAGTTGACGTAAATAAGTAGCATAACCCCTCTCAAAACAAGACCAAACCAGTACATGGAACGTGCTCATCAGTTACGCAATGCGAACAGCGGCTTTATTAAAAAAAAAAAGAAATTGCATGTGAAAGAGGTAGCACCTGACCAGTTGCAAGACCTTCGCTCTCTTTCCATGATGCAAGTATTAGTACAGGAGTGTATCGTGATCAATTCTTTTGTCGACAGGACATGGCAACGAGTTGCGACACAAATTGTCGCCCCGTCATAAATTGTCGTCCTGCGACAATTTGTGATGCTTGTGCAGTTCCCAATATTTTACCTCGATGGCGACAATTTGTGCTGGCTAAATGTAACGTGTAGCTGCACAAATTGTCGTCGGCCATGCACTGCGAATTGTGTGGTTGAGGTGATTTAGTCCATGGGCCAGGCCAGATATTGGTACCACCTGAGGTGGCAAAACCTTTTTGGTGTCATTTTGTTTATCAAGCTATGATAAAATTTCCAAATGAGTAGCTTAGTCATAATAAATGAATTTTTAACCAATTTGGTCTCGTTGTTATATCCCTATACTTCTGAATTGAAACTAACCGCTATACAAATAGTCTGGGTGCCAGAGGCTGAACCTTGTTTTACCGTCCACCCAATGTTTTTTTATGGTTTTACCCTATTTCGGGGGTGCTGAATCCGAATCTGGATGATGCAACTCTTGCATCCTGGAGGGTTTCGAGATATTCAAGATGGCCGCCAAAATGGCCGCCAAAACCGGAAATTCCCACGTATTTCCTTCTAAATGGTGAGATATTGAAAACAATTGACGGTTTTACCTTATTTCGAGGGTGCTGAATCCGAATCTGGATGATGAAACTCTTGCATCCTTGAGGATTTCGAGATATTCAAGATGGCCGCCAAAATGGCCGCCAAAACCGAAAATACCCACGTATTTCCTTCTAAATGGTGTGAAATTGAAAATAATTGATGATTCTACTCTATTTTTTTGGAAGGTGCTGAATCCGAATCTGGATGATGCAACTCATACAGCCATCAAGTTTTTGAGATATTCAAGATGGCCGACAAAATGGCTGCCAATTAAAACCGGAAATTCCCACGTATTTCCTTCTAAATGGTGAAATATTGAAAACAATTGATGGTTTTACCCTATCTCGAAGGTGCTGAATCCGAATCTGGATGATGCAACTCTTGCATCCATGAGGTTTTTGGGCTATTCAATATGGCCGTTAAAATTTGCCGCCCAAAACGGAAGTTCCCATGTATTTCCTTTTAAATGGTGACAATTTGAAAGCAATTGGTGGTTCTTATCTTATTTTGAGTGTGCTGAATCCAAAGCTCAGGATACAACTCTTGCATCCTTAAGGGTTTTGAGATGATAAAGATGGTCGCCAAAAAATGACCGCCAAAAATGAAAATTCATATGTAGACCCCCTATTTCGTTCTAAATGGTGTAAAATATAAAACAGTTGGTGGCTTTACACTATTTTGAGTTTGCTGAATTTGAAGCTCCAGGATACAGCTCTTGCTTCCTTGAGGGTTTTGAGATAATAAAGATGGCCGCCAGAATGGCCCCTGAACGGCCGTCAAAAACGAAAATATCCATGTAAACCCTATATTACCTTTTAAACGGTGTAAAATTGAAAACAATTGACGGTTTTACTCTATTACGAGGGTGCTGAATCCGAACCTGGTTGATGCAACTTTCGTGTTCTTATTTTAAGGGTTTTGAGATGTCCAAGATGACCGCCAAAATAACTGTCAAAAATTTGAAAATTTTAGACCCTATTCAGCACCCTCGAAACTTGGTTGCTGAAATTCGTTCATTCTTCAGGGTTTTTAGACGTCCAAGATGACAGCCAATATAAGTGGCAGAAATTCCAATGATAATATATTTTTTCTTAATGGTAAACATTTCAAAATAAATTGATGGTCTTACCCTATTTCGAGGGTGCTGAAGGTCTTTGAAGGTTTTGGGACATCTATAAATGTCCTGCATGAACGGAAACTCCTTAACATTTGCTTATATCTAAATCAGGGCTCCACACTAACTTTTTTATTTGGTGGCCCGATGGGACCACCAAGCCCTGAGTGAAGTATTGTGCTCTAACGCTTTTTAGCAGTCCCCTCCATTTCCGAACTTTTCTTTGTTATGATTCAGTCACATTTTGTCCATGTATTTCTTCAACTAAAGTATGTTTATTGATTCATGTAAACATATGACGTGTATCTAAATTTCATTTGGAAATGTAAAAGTTACATTGTACTTAATTTGTTTATATGCAATTGTCATATCATATGCTTTGGCCGGAAATGAAATAAAAATGAAATGAAATGAACGCGAAGCGGGAGATTAAAACCATGCAGGGTGAAAAGCGATAATTCGTATTCTTAAATTCAACTCAGTTGAGCGAATTTGTCAAATCAGCCAAAAGTTATTGACATCCAAAATGACTGTCACAATGGTATTGTAATATACTGAGATATTCCGATATATCTCAAACGGAGCTTTAACACGTACTGGAAAAAAAAAAGAAGTGATATTGACATCATACTGAAACGTACAAACACAAACATGAAAATTTCTTTATGCATAATTGTTATAAAATAATGCTTGTGGTCGCCAATAATATGACTCCACAGATGTGAAATTAATCCTTTTCGTCTATCAATAGAGTAAAATCAAATTATGGCATGTTGGTATTTGGTGTTGAAACTTGTCTTGTATTCTGACGAGTCTCGCCTCGTATTCTTGTGAAACTTGTCGCATATTCTGATTACGTCATTGGAAATAGTTGCATCCATGACCACTAGATATCAATAAGGGTAATTTCAAAAGCACTCTGCGCGATTATGATATTCGTAAGTACTGGATTATCAACTATTACCTTCCATGTTGTCGTTTGTTTGTTTTTTTTTTCAGTTTTTTTCACGGCGCGTTACCGTTGATATATACGTTATCCATATATACATATATAATATTACATCATATTGCCGGCAAAATTGAGGCATAACTATAAAAATGTCCCACTCGTGTCTTCAACAATGTCATCAAGACCGCCAATATAAACCAAATGACCAATTTGAGTGTTCATGAATGAAGAGATTAAAACTGCTCATGGATTAAGACAGGTAATGTTGGGTAATTTCAGTACACTTCTCTACATCACTATCACTATATGATTTAGATGAACATGTCTTGTCCATTGATTGTCAGTGTTCAAAACTTATCCATTTTATGTAGAGGAAACAGTGTAATCTTGCAATTATTCAAAAGCATCTGTAGTCTTGAAGGGTTCATTACTGGCACACTTGTATTGAACCAGCTCAAAAGATATCTGATATAGAGCTGGTTTCACTGTATATACAGCAAGTTCAAACTGTGCCATTGACGAAAACCTGAAATCTTTCAGTAAAAAAAAAAAAAATAGGGTAAAACCATCAATTGTTATCAATTTCTCACAATTTATAAAGAAGAAAATACATAAGAGTTTCCGTTTTGGCGGCCATTTTGGCGGCCATTTTGGCGGTCATCTTGATTATCTCGAGGTGCATCATCCAGATTTGGATTCAGCACCCTGGAAATAGGGTAAAACCATCAATTGTTTTCTATTTCTCACCATTAAAAGCTAATACATAGACATTTCCGGTTTTAATTGACGGCCATTTTGGCGGCCATACTGGCGGCCATCTTGAATATCTCAATACCCTCAAGGATGCAAGGTTTGCATCATCCAGACTCGGATTCAGCACCCTAGAGATAGGGTAGAACCATCAATTGTTTTCAATTTCTCACCATTATAGAAGGAAATACATGGGAATTTCCGGTTTTAATTGGCGGCCATCTTGAATATCTCAAAAACTTCATGGATGCATGAGTTGCATCATCCAGATTCGGATTCAGCACCTTCCAAATAGGGTAGGATCATCAATTATTTTCAATTTCACACCATTCAGAAGGAAATACGTGGGAATTTTCGGTTTTGGCGGCCATTTTGGCGGCCATCTTGAATATCTCGAAATCCTCAAGGATGCAAGAGTTGCATCATCCAAATTCGGATTCAGCACCCTTGAAATAGGGTAAAACCATCAATTGTTTTCGATTTATCACCATTTAGAGGGAAATACGTGGGAATTTGCAGTTCGGGCGGCCATTTTGGCGGCCATCTTGAATATCTCAAAACCCTCCAGGATGCAAGAGTTGCATCATCTAGACTCGGATTCAGCATCCCCAAAATAGGGTAAAATCATCAAAAAACATTGGGTGGACGGTAAAGCAAGGTTAGGCCCAAAAAGTGGCTTTGGCACCCAGACTAACAGAAGAGCACTGTCTTCTGTATGTTCACAGGTGTTCTGTTGTAAACGCGGTGCGCTCGGTCTTTCTTCAAGGCAGCGAAGGGAATATCCAAAGGTTATGATGTCCACAGCGCTTAGTCTTAATTCAAGACGGCGAAGGGAATATCCAAAGCTCATGATACAGTGTATATCCTTTTATCTAAAAACAACAAGTACAACAAAGCAATTCCTCGTGAACTTTACCGTATTTTTCAATTATTTATCATTTTCCGGTGAAAACGCTACGGTGAAAACGCTAACACCACGCCAATGTCGCTTTATTTCCATCAAACAATAACAGATAATGCAAAAACAATGTGCCGGTACACTACAATACATTATAATAGATAATATTGTAAATGAACAGCGTGATTTTTTGTTTAAAACTGATGTATTTGTTGAGAGGGTAGTATAAAAACAGTATAGATAATCCCTTTTATTAGGAACTTTAGATATGATAACGGTACATTGGTCTAGATAAAGACTAAGTGCACTGCGTGACAGCTGTGGACATTATAACCCTTTGGATATTCCTTTCGCTGCCTTGAATAAAGACGAAGCGCACCGCGTTTATACAACAGAACACCTGTCGACATACGGAAGACAGCGCTCTTCTTTGTATAGCGGTTAGTTTCGATTCAGAAGTATAGGGATATAAAAACGAGACCAAATTGGTTAAAAATTCATTTATTATGACTAAGCTACTCATTTGGAAATGCTATCATAGCTTGATAATCATATCTATGCCCGACAAACAAAATGACACCAAAAAGGTTTTGCCACCTCAGGTGGTACCAATAACCCATTTTTCGGGTCTTGGCCCATGGACTAATTGCTCCGGTATCATGCTTTGGTGGGGTGGGCATGACTGGTAAGTTATGCGTATGTGTGTGTGTGAGTGAGTGAGTGTGTGTGTGTGTGTGTGTGTGTGTGTGTGTGTGTGTGCGTGGGGGTGCATGTTATGCGTTATGTATGATTTGCATAAGGTATTATGTGACTTGGTTATGCGTTTGCGCATAACTGTGTGTGTGTGTTTGGAGTATAAGAATACAGTATGTGGAAACTGTGCATGTGTGGTGGTTGTATAGTGGTAGTGGTTTGTTTGTCTGTGTACGCGTGCCTGTATGCGTACGTGTGTCTGTTTGTGTTTGTGTATAGTATGGGTGTTCAATTTCAGCGGTGAGGCGGGCTAGGAGAGAGAGACCGAGAGAAAAGGCATACGAAGGAGGAACCCTCCCTAAATGTTATCTGTCTTTGTTCATTTTTTTTTTTCACTGCAGTCATATTCTTCCATCAGTCTTAACTTCAACTTCAATATCACTATTCTTTGTCCCTGAATAATTTTGGCATGCTCTATGCATGAGCGAATAATTTCGACACGCCGTGAATAATTTCTCAATCGTTAGTTGATTTTAGCACAAACGAACTGCCATATGCACACCGCAAAACAAACACAAACAAACACTCAAACAAACCTCATAATGCATATTAAACCACCTCAACACACATTTTTCCATAATATACAATAACACACCCACACACGTACACACACACACACACGCACGCACGATCGGACACTCAATTATCATGTGCGCGCGCACATACACACTTTCTTGAAACCTCACCGTGACTTTTCACATGGCTTGTTTGCATGGATGTAGCCATGAAAGTTATGTGTTGGTATTTCAATGACTATGTCAAGAATGATATGCTTCGAGGGCGGGAGACAATTTGTGCCGTCAGCCCTCATCACAAATTGTCGCCAGACGACAATTTGTGAAGGGGCGACAATTTGTGCTGCCAACTCCGTCACAAATTGTCGCCCCGAGCCAGGGGTGACAATTTGCCGGGGCGACAATTTGTGCCGCAACAGCAGCGTCTTTTTAACAACCAGACAAAATATACCCAAAAAAAAATCGTAAAATCTTCTTACGAATGACTTGTTCGCTGGCCCATTGAGCCAGCGCTATTCTCATTCGGTGTCACGACATTTGATTCTGGGTTCTGGGTTGCGGTTTTCTTTTTCCTTTTCTTCATTTCTTTATTCAAATGACTGGTCTCGTTGTGTCATGTAGCTAGATAATTCTCATTCATACTGTTTTTTAGACCTTTTAGTGTCTCTGGTATGGGTTCAGATTCTGTGACCTTTTAACGAAAGTTTGTCCTATATAGAGATGCATATCATTTTGCCGCATGGCCCAGAGTGTCCCTTTAAGAGTCAGCCCTGTTTGTTTCGTGTTTCGGCTGCTCTATGCATTCATACTGTTATTTGATGTAGCCATACCGTAAGTTGAGCGACCTCAATAAGTGTATTTAAAGTTAGACTGGAGCAAGTATCATGCACCGATTTTTTCATATTCTCAAACAAACCTGCTTGTTACATTTTATTGGGTGCGTGTATGTCTATACCCATGTTGAGAATGAAATTTTGCACATGTTTGAACTCTGGGTTTTTTTTTTTCCTTGACGGATTTCCCTGACTTTCAAGACACAACAAGCAATGTATACAATGTACTTTCATTTAAAACTACATGTAGAGTATGAATGCAGGTAATTTTGCACATGTTTGAATATGGTAACTGTCGGTATTTTGTCTGCATTGCTCGAGCGTCTCCTTGAAGGGATGGTACAGTTTCGGTTAGGACTTATCCTTTTCTATTCCTTTTTTCTCTCTTTCTCCTAAAATTAAATGATGATGGAAAGTTTTTTATGAGATGCCTTTTGGTTTTTCAAAGGGTGGTTTCTGGGTATCCTGGAAAAAGTTAAAGGCTGAATCTTGGCTGATGCTGCGCCGTCCCTTTAAGAGCAGGTCTTATTATATAATTGTTCTGCGTTTCGGGTGCTCAATGCATTTCTGCTGTTTTTTAATGTGCCTTACGTATACTGACATAGCTTGAGTAACCTCGATGAACGCATCCTTTGTTAGTCTGTTGCTAGCAGCCACCTGCCATGTGAACATTTTCCCCGTGTATTCTGCTTATGCTTTCCAATTTGTTTGTTGGACCGGGGTGTTTGTATGTTCAGGCCATACATACATATTCGCGAGATGACTGTTACTCCCAACTACCGGATAGGTGTCCGATGATTTTCAGGCATAACAACAATCTAGTATATAAATCAGCTTCCTCTGTTCCAGATTCCTGTGTAATTTTCTTTCAACCTTCCATGAAGTTTATTCACACAGGCTAACCGATTCTTTAGTGCTTTTGTATTACTCTCTGCCTGCATGATATTGTACAGTTTTGGTGGTCGTCAACCCTGCTCCAGATTCCTCCACCTTATGGTCATGCACAGTCTCTCTTATAGTCAAATTACGCACTTAGCACCCACAGCTGATTATTCTCGATACAATCATGTCAGTTGCCTATAATGTGTGCTATTGCTATGCGCATTCATGTTCTCTTTAGTTATACAAACTGTTTGATACTTCAGGTGCTCCAGCCTACTTTAACCCGTTGAGGACGGTTTGATTTTGCTACAACACGCGTTTCCCATAGACACCTGCCCGAGTATACTCGGGACTCGTCCTCAACGGGTTAAGTCCACATTTTTTCTTTACACTGGCAATCCGATCTATCAATGCTTTTATATCATTCTCTACCTACATTATAGTGTACAGTTTTTTGTGGTCGTCAACCCTGCTCCAGATTCCTTCTCCTCTGAGTCTTGCATAACCTTTATTGTAACGTATTATGTACTTAGCACCCACAACTGATTAGTCTTGTTACACATCCGTTGTCGATAATTTCGTGTTATCACTATGTAAATTCATGTGTTCTTCAGTCTAACAAACTATTGAATACCTCAGGTGCATTAGCCTTCTTTTAGCCTTCTCGAACCCGCCCGTGTTTTGTTTGTTTTTGTCCTGCCACCTGTTGTTCTATTCTAGTGAGCCCACGTCGAATTACATCAATGACTTAAAGTTGGATTATTCAGTCACCGAAACCTGTTATGTTTATAAATCCTTCCCCATGTTTTCCTTGTATATTGATTACGCATAACGATGAGTCTCTACAACCCGATTGGCGAAAACATCGCACCGCTTACAGCATAATGGGAGTCTTTTAAACCCGATTGGTTAATACCTCGCACCACTAACAGCTTTCTATATGCGTTTAATGGTAATTTTTACTTGGCCTTGGTTTGTGATACTGTCAATGAGTTGGCGTGACATGTTAGGAACTCCCATGCGTGTGTACCCGCAATGTCACATCTTAATTGCATAGAATACTAGTAGGTTATATGGGTGAATGCCCTTGTTTGAGAGGCGTAAAGTGTGTCACACGAATCTTATTTCTAATAGCAGGACGCTGAACTCGATAGTTTTGTCTTTCAAACAGGTTTTTTTTTCTATCCTGTCTTTCTTTTCAACATAGTAATTCTTTTCTCTTTTTTATCCATTCACTACATCACTACTGGACCTTTTCGCGCGCTCAAAGCGCACTAGCTTTACATAACGGGAGCCAGTCAAAACCTATGCATGTCGTTCCCAATGTCCGCTCGGATTTCTGTGTTATACATTCTCTATTGTCATCGTCTCGGAAGCCCTCGGAGACAACCAATTTGTCCTCATTTACATGTTATGTGTGTTCCATGTTTCTCTTCGTTGTCACTGAACTTTCTCGTCTACCTTGTACTGCTCTCTTTTCCTCCCTGTTCGTCTTCTTCACAGCGATCCTCTGTCCATCATGATTTTGACAAAATTCATGTTCTTTGGCTTCTCCAGTGTCCTACCTCACTCTGTTGGTTGATTATTTTCTTGCAATGCTCACTCGTTCCTGTAATTGTGGATTGTCTGACAACACAAACTCTCATAGATATGTCCCACATTTACAATGGCTAATTTCCCGAATGCTCCGTTTAGTTCTCTATGAAATGATGACTTTTTTGAGCTTTTCAGGCAAATAAGGTTAGAATCAGATTCAGTTGGTGGAGCATCTAATTCACGATCAATGTTTTATGACAATTCTGTCGCTGACAATTTAAACTCTTCCGTAAATGAATTGCCCTCTGACTTCAGTAAAGAGTTAAATGAAAATATGTCGTGTAATTATATTACGGTGAATCAATGTAAAGATATGTGTAATAGTTTTTCTAATGATATATTTTCTTTGTTGCATTTAAATATTCGGAGTTTGAACAAACATTTTGATGAGTTCAAATTATTCTTAGAGACTGATGCTGATCAGTCATTCTCTGTCATTGGTTTAAGTGAAACCTGGTTAAATTCTAACTCTGAAAATTTTTTTTTTTTTTGATTGACGGCTATAAAATGTTTGTTAATAATAGACCCGATAAGAGTGGTGGAGGTCTTGCATTTTATATATCGCATACTTTTGAATGTATTATTCATGATGATATTTCGAGAATGGATAATATTGTTGAATCCCTTTTTTTTAGAAATTTGCATACCAGGAATTAGAAATATCGTGGTAGGCATTATGTACAGACCTCCCAACTCCAATATCAAGGATTTTTTAACTTACCTTTCTGATTTGGTAAAATCCCCTGTTTTTAAAAACAAAGATTGTTTCTTCCTCGGCGATTTTGATATTGACTTATTTAAGTCGGGAAATGATACTGTCGCAAACGAGTTTCTTCAGACATTTTTGTCCTCCTCTTTTCTTCCGCTTATTTCGAAACCCACGCGTGTCACAGATCACTCTGCTACCCTTATTGATAATTTGTTTAGTAACACCCTACCCCATACTGATTCTTATATAATTCTTTCAGATATGACTGATCATTATCCAATTATGACTCATTTTGCTCTTAAAACCTCTGTTAATAATGTTAATTTTTTTAGATCTCCTTTATTAAGTCGTAGAGTTTCGTCTGAAAAATTAGCTAGTCTTGATGCGGTTCTCGAAAATGCTGACTGGTCTAGAGTATTTGAAAGTGATGACATCAATTTGTCGTTTGATTATTTCATGGAAATATTCAATTTTCATTTGGATAATGTAATTCCAAAGCAAAAAAAGAAACCAGACTATAAAAAGACTCCTAGATTACCGTGGATTTCAAAATCAATTCTTCGGTCGATTAACAGGAAAAATCGATTATATCATAGATACAAATTGGAAAAAAACTGAGCGATCAAAACATAAATACACTTCATATAAAAATACCCTAACTATGATTTTACGTTCCGAAAAGAAAAAAATATTATTTTAAGCAACTGCAAAGATATAAGTTTGATATGAAAAACACTTGGAATGTTTTAAAGCAAGCTATGAATGTTTCGAGTAAACATTCAGCTATTGATAATATTAAGTTGAATGATGAAATCATCAGTGACCCTGTTCACATTGCAAATGTTTTCAATTCTTATTTTTCAAAGATAGGTGAAAATTACGCCCAAAATATCCCTGCGTCAGAGTATCACTTTACTGAATACCTAGATCAGTGCAATCCCAATTCTGTTTATTTTACTCCAACCAATAGGCATGAGATTATGGATATTGTATGTTCCTTTAAGAACAAGAGGAGCTCTGCTTATGATGACATAGATAATTGTATTCTTAAAGGTGTTATATCTTCAGTTGCTGATCCACTTGTTCATATTTTCAATTTATCAATTTCTAATGGTGTGTTTCCTGATAAGATGAAACTGGCCAAAGTAATTCCATTATTTAAGAAGGGTGACAAATATGAAGTCAGTAATTATCGTCCAATTTCACTATTATCATCGTTGTCCAAAGTTTTAGAGAAACTCATTTATAAGAGAACTATTAATTTTTTAAAGTTGCATAATATTTTGACTAATTCTCAATTTGGTTTTTGAGAGAAGCATAATACCACTCATGCTCTTTTATACTTTGTTGATCAAGTGGCTCATGCAATTGATAATCACTCTCATTTAATTACTATCTTCTTGGACTTCTCCAAGGCCTTCGACACAGTTGATCATGATATTCTACTCCACAAGTTATCACATTACGGAATACGTGGGAAGGCCTTGGAGTGGTTCAGGAGTTATCTAGGAAATAGAAGACAATTTGTTACAATTAAAGACAATTTTTCAGTAATAAGAGAAGTGAATTTTGGCGTTCCACAAGGAAGTTTATTAGGGCCACTATTATTTATTATTTATATCAATGATTTTTGCCAGGCATCCGATGTACTATCTTTTATCCATTTTGCTGACGATACCAGTGTATTTTTTGCCCACAATGATGTTAATTTTCTTGTTCAAAAAGTCAATATTGAATTACAAAAAGTGAATAATTGGGTAAGAGCCAATAAATTATCTTTGAATACTCAAAAAACGAAATATATGATTTTTAGTAATACTGTTGACATTTTGAGTACAGCTATAGTTTTGAATGATTTTCATTTAGAACAAGTTTCACATTTTAAATTCCTTGGAATTATTGTTGACGACAAACGTTCCTGGAAGTTACATATTGATTATATATCCAACATAATCTCACGTAATATAGGTGTTATAAATAGAATCAAATTGTATATCCCACAAAAATCATTACTTATGTTATATTCGTCACTGATATTGCCATATCTTAATTACGGTATTTTAATTGGGGCAACACTCACCAGAACCTACTGGATAGAGTGTTCCTTCTACAAAAGAAAGCTCTCCGTGTCATCAGTTATCCTTTCATACCCTCCCACTCAAATATGTCATTTGCCGCAAATAAGCTGCTAAAAATTAAAGATTTGTATTTATTTAATTTGGGGCAATTTATGTATACGTACAGCAACAACTCACTCCCCTCTATTTTCGATTCTATGTTTCAAAGAAATCAATCATTCCATGACTATCCCACTCGACGTTCCAATGAATTTCACTTACCTCTCTTACGAACGATTCTTGCTAAGAACACACTTATTTATACTGGCCCAACATATTGGAATTTTCTGAATAATGACATAAGAAATTCACCTTCTATATTTTCATTTAAAAGGAGATTAAAGTTGTTTCTATTGCAATGTTATGTTCCTACAGAAGTGAATCAGCCTGTTGGCTCATTTTATTTTTTTCCGAAGAATTATGATTACCAATAATATACTCTCACATATTCTCTCGTCCCTGTTGTCCTGAGACTCTTACTGAGTAGATTCAATTCTATTTGTAGTACCTCCGCATCTATTTCTCTCTATTTTTCCATATTTATGTATTCCTTCCTCGCATCCCAATATTTTTTCGACATAGTTCTGTCGAGGATCGCTGGATCTGTTTTTCCTTTCTGTCCGCTGTATTGTCTTCCTATATGTCAACCTTGTCTCGTTCTGTCTTGTATTGAAGTCCCCTTTCATAAGTTTTGTCGTCTCAGTCTCGTTTAATGTTCATTCGCCTGTGTATGTGTGTCTGTCCGTTACTCTGTCTTCTTATTGGGCTTCCAGACCTTTTTTTTTAATCTGACTTTATTCCCGATCTTTTTTCCCCTTTTTGCATCAGTTCGTTTTCTACTGACATTCTGTACCTGAGGGGCCCACATTCTACAAGCATTGCCTTTTTAGTGGGTCCCTCCATTTTTCGATATTTTGTGTAATGTTATATCGTCTATATCACTTCAGTCAATTTTAATTACAACATTATTTGTTACTTCAAGGTTCCACAATTATGTTCTCTTTTCAATTTTACTTTGTTTTGATTATGTAACCTTATTCTCTGTTACCAATGAAAGTGAAATGTTTATGTTTTTTTTTCGAAAAATGAAATAAAATTTGAATTGAATTGAATTGAATTGATACAGAATGGGGGGAGGCAGCGTGTTGCGTTCGTCTCCGTGCCGCACAAACCACTCGCCACTCGCTAGTTATTCACCTCCCTTTCGCTGTCAATTATTTGATACAGTTTTGAAATTCGTGTTAAACTATTGATATATCCAATACAAATAAGCTTCTGTCCTGAGATACAGTCTTGCTATAACTTCCTTCAGTAGAAGGTGATGGTGCCTCAAAATAAATTATGGGAGTTGCGTAGTCTTGTCATTGTTGTCATATGTCAGATATCACCTCTGAAATGAACATCATTACAAGGAGAAAACGGAATTGTTCTTCAAAAAGACATCTACCGACACTGGTGTAAAACATGGGGGAAACTTTCAAAGTGTGACCCTGCATCACAAAACCAACAAAAGTCGCCAGACATGGATTTTTAGTTAAGGACAGGTATTGAAAGAGCAGATTCTTAGCTTTAAAATGATGTATAACTCCTAACCTCTCCTAATCTATCTAAATATTGGAAAGAAAGCACACACTCTGGAAAATTGTGAACTGAGAAAAGAGGCTCCGAAGTAAAGGGTCTATTCAAGCGCTTAAGCTTTAGAAACCGTGCTGGCTGTGCGATGAATCGGCGGACAACAGACAGGATGTAAACCACAGTAGCAACAACAATGAAAGGAATTATCAGCTGAAGCTAAAATTGAGCATGCTCAATTAACACATTCTGTCCATAATAAACGCCAACTTTCAAGGTGGTAGCATTATCTATGAAAAAGTTATTAGAGTTGAAACTGAAGGGTGTGATAAGACTTTAGAGAAATGAAAAGGGACCTCTGAAGACCTATACCTTATCGCACTACTCTTCAAAAATGGGGCTGTATAGAAAAACTGTCGAAAATACACTTTCCTGTTCTCTTTATGACCCCAAACTTATGAATAATGTAGACGAAGAATAGCTCTTTCAGAAAGTATGAAAAACTAACGATTGACTTTGTTGACCTGTTTCACCCTTTTGAGGTCCTCATGCAAAATCAAGGGCTGCGACTTTGTGTTCATGTTGTGATGCACGGTCACAATTATGGTTTCGTGTTTTTGTTTTCAATTCACCCTATGTCCTTATTCAAGTTTGATGTATTCGTTGGCATCGTTAACAAAATTCAACTGTTCTGTTTTTCATTCAACTTTCGAATGCGTACTCCATTATCATTCAAAATCTGACCTTTTAATTTTAAATCCTTACGAACTGAATTGGGTATATATGAGTGGTGCGTGGCGTGACTCATGGCTTTTGTTGGACGCGTCGGTGCTTCTTTCTTCATTCTGTCTGCCACAGTATCATGCGAAATTTGACATATCTAATGTATGGTACATGTTTTGATGCAATTTGATCTGGCCTTGCGTTGACAGCTTCCAGAATTTTGCGATGGGTATTAGGCAGTTACTTTAGTTCAAAATGTCATTTACTATGCGATGGCTTTGTGATATGTCAGGATAATATGATGACAACTTACATGTGATTGTATGCGCGATGTATTCGTATGCAAAAAAAATGATAGGATAGACTGCGTTTGGTACATGTTTCTGTCATCTGTCTGGCACAATGCATAATGGTGGTGGTGGTGGTGGTGGTGGTGGTGTGTGTGTGGGGGGGGGGTGTCATGAAGGTTCAATGGGGATGGGTTTAATGAGATTTGTCATAATTAAGTGTTTTATCTTTTAAACATACTTACCGTGCTTCACATCATTTCTCAGAATGCTACAGGCTTGCACTGTCTAGGGATAAGTGTTTGAATTGATTTATTCAAAGCACTCCTTGCTTCAGTCATTGCTTTGTTAGTTATATAATTGTTTGTTAACTTAGGTCAGATATTATGTTGGTTTTCCCTTTTTTTATGATTGTTTTTATTTCAGATAAGATATCAATTTAAGTGGTATTGTATATTTTGTGAAGATTATGACAATCATAACCGAATATATTACGTGCATTTTATTTTGTACGCAAAATAAAAGTTTTTTTTTTTGCACTACGCCTGTTCGCAATTCCTCTTTGTGCATGAGAAATAAAAAGTTGATTGGTACCAACAGACACGTTTGTTTGTTTTCTTTATTCACTCGGATAACCGTCTGTAATGTAACGATTGTTTATGTTATCCTTTTGTGCTGCTGCTGCTTGCCAACACACCCACCTGAAAGCAAAAGTGGTATTTGGCAATATCAGTAGAAAGAGATTCGTTAAATACATGTACATCCAATGCAAAATGATGAAATGGATGCTCACCCATTAGTGTATAATTGACGGATCATTCTGGTCAACTGTTACGCAGGTTAGTATCTTTCTTTGTTTAAACAGGATTGGTGGATCCCATACATTGTTACGTGAAGCTAATGCATCATTTCGATCTGAAAAAAACCCCGAGTGAATTGCCCCTAGCCGACTGAGAAAAAGAAAGGTCATTCGTATCGATGTGCACATGAGCTACTTCAAACTGGCTTAGAGGATACGGGTATAATGTAATGTATATTTAGGATATTTTGGGGATAACTTCCTGTTCATTAACAACTCAACTTAAATTCCCTTGTTTTTGTAAACTCACCTCAGAATATAACACCAAGATTGTTTACTATTAATTTCCTGTCTTTAATTACCCTTGCTTGATGTTTACATCAAGGAGTCATTCAATCACCCTTGTAACAACCCTTCTTTGTCCCTGGTTTAATTACCCAAAGATTATATACACACACACCTTGTGAACCACCAGACTCTTTGTCTGCCCCTTATCTTATAATACTTCCTCCTCCACAAAAGAATCCCCCTCTTTTAATTGGTCAAACATCACCCCTTAGGACAACCCCTTTGGTCACTCTTTTTAGTTATCCCTTTTTGATTGGTTGTCTTACCAAAATTCTCACCCATCACCCATTGAACATTTCCAAGTTTGGTGTTCTTTCCAAGGCCCCAAGAGAGATGATGATTTCGACATCAGAGAGTCAACCTCTACTTGATATTGCTCTCTCTCCTGCATCTTGGTACTTCTATATTTTACTCTGATGTACGTACTCGTCATTTAACTTGTCATTGAACTTCATCATGATATTTCTGAACGATTGTGAATAAACACTTCGCATCGATGAAATGTACCAAAACTGTACCTGAGCTCCTTCATTTCTGCTTCATAATAATATTCCAAATGTAACACCACCCGTTACATTACATGGTGGAGAACCTTATATCGATCCTATATCGGAATACCTCATCATTACAACTCGACATCGCTTTTGGAAGGAGACTTTCACCAGACCATGCAGGCCGAGCATTAATAGGACCGTGGCAGCATGCGACCTGAAAATTGTTGAAATGTTACTATAACAGATTTTTCGTCGACTTCGAAACTGCAGTGCTGAATCAGGCGATGGACTTCAACAATTAGACAGACAACAAACTTTGTGGTGACATGGCCTTTGCAAATGACGACTGATTGACGACCGACGACTTGAACCTCCACCTATTAACAATGATGATGACCGTGACCTGGATGGCGACATCAAGAAGACTTGGATGACGACGCAACGAGGACTACGACGACCACGACCTGAGGGACGTACGAGGAGGACCCATGACTGGTGTTGACGCGGATGCAGCTCCAGGAAAAATTCTTCAAAAATGGACGCTTTGCTGAATAATGACTGACACATTTCGACAACGATAAGACTACCAGACGAATTCAGGACCAGACACTTACAGTGTAAACACTAATAACATTTTCAAGGATAATTGACTCTTAACTTGGAGGACTGATAGTTTGATTGCTTATTGTGATTATTTTCTTGTTTTTTGGAATACTATACTATGCAATCATTTTGGGAATTGGAGACTTGGTTGAACCCTTTCACATTGGGTAAGTGGAACTTTGATTGTTATTACTGTCCCAGTGTGAGAGACATTTGAGAGCATGTTGATTTTGATTAGTGCTTACTGAGTTTGCATTATTTTATTTTGACTGGTTATTTGTATTTAATCCTCATGTGTTTCCTTATGAATTTTTCATACTCATATTTGTTTGACTGTTATTACTGATCTTTGACTTTGATATTTGATTAGATAGGCTTTGTGTTACTCAATATTACACCATGACCACCAGTAGGACCCTCCGACAGACCGACTTTTTACCAACTAAATTTTCTGGCGGCCGACTAGATTACAATGACTGTACTGCCCATATTTTGACCTTTGAAGACTATTTAGACGCCCATGACATTGACTCGGACAAAGCTGGCAACTTGACGACTATACTTAAGACTTTCAAGCGGACATTAGAGGGACAGGCCAGACTCTGGATAGACAAATTGACTTTCACTACTTATGACGACCTAAAGACGGCTTTCACTAGGCGATTTAGCCCCGCCAAATCGACTTTTGCTAGGGTTACTGACTTTAACACCATGACTATGACTGATGGAGAGAGTGTCGAACTTTTCTCCAACGACTCAGACAGGCTGCCTCCTACATAGACTATGGGGAGAAGCAAATAAAGGACCGCTTACTTGCTGCACTGACCCCCGACTGTCGCGCCGCCATTCTTATGGCATCGCCGACATCAACGACCACCCCTGACGAGATAGCCGCGAAAGCGCAGCTTTTCATAGATCTTAGGACCGACACTACCCCGACAAAAGAAGTGACATTCGCAACCCAAGACGATGTCGACCTCCTAAGTGAGGAAATTTCCTCCCTTAGATTTAAAACCGAACAGAAAGACTCCCGAGGACGAAGACGAAATCGACATTCCCAACACAATGACTCTGACCGCAGTACCAGCCGCAGCGCTAGTAGGACTCGACATAGGGATGACCACAGCAGACATGAACGTAGTCTAAGTAGGGACCGACATCATTCTGACTACAGACGTAGTTTAAGTAGAGACAGACATCCTGGACGGCGCTCTCCTTCTCGTGATCGTTATCGGTCACAAAGCCGAGGACGCGACCAACGGTCTCGACCTCGATTCGCTGGCAAGTGTGACTATTGTCACATTCCTGGCCATTTTTGGAGGGATTGTCGGCATAGGTTGAGAGACATTGAACGCGAGAGACGACCCCAATATTACGGACCACCCCCACCCCACAGACAACAATACGATGACTGTAACCGACATCATCATCGACATCAACAACAACAACAACATCATCTACAATACACAGGACAGTACTTCGACACACATCCCCAGGGTTTTCATTAAGGGAGGAAAATAGAAGCGCTCTCTATTCCACCTCCCAAAATGAACACCTCAGGCCTAGGGACGGACAAAAACTCAAATCGACATACTTAGGGACAGAGGACGTAGACCTGCAACTGACTAGTAATAACTTTGTAAAGGGACGAATTGACAGTAGTAAGCACATTTTCATTCTTTTTGACAGTGGTGCTACCAAGACATTGATTTCTGACCGCTATGTTAAATCAACTCCACATCTTTCCAACCTAAAGAGGCAGAGCGTGACTCCTACTCGATTTAAACTAGGGAACGGGCAGTTCCTTGAAGCGCGAACCGCGATTAAATTCAGAGTCACAATTCAAGGTTACAAATTCGAAATTTCTGCTTTAGTCGTTGAAAACCTTGTTGGTGTTGATTTGATATTAGGCAATAACACACTTTCGGACGTAGACGGGACTTTGACTTTCAGGGACCATAGGTTCAAAATCAAACGGCGTAGGATACCATTTTCCCCTACATCAAAGGTGAAAATCGAACCATTTGAGTCCAGACTCATGACACTACAGGGACATACACCTGCCCACTTACGTAACTCTGACGTCATACTGACTTCCAATGACTACCTCAGTAGGCACTGCCCATCAACAATGGTGGTAAAACTAACAAAAGGTGCGACTCAAATCATTGTGACTAATACTACTGACAGACCTCTACATTTCTCTAAGGGTAGGGCGATTGCCTTTCTCGACACTACTAACCCCGTACGTGTGACTGAGCCCCTCCCAGTAGATAACATAACTATGACCTTGACTGACAACACACATGCACTTTACTCCACTCAGCTTGACACCGCAGACAGTAACCTTGACAACCAGACTAGACAAGCAAACCTTGACCAATACCCCCACCTTGATCCCAATGACCCCATTGCTAACATGACTGAAGACCAAATCATTAGAGCCCATATTGACTTAAAGGATAGTGTGCTTTCTCCCTCTGAAAAGAATGAGTTGATACAGATCCTTAAAGACAACAGACCCGCATTCTCCCTCTATGGTGAGCTATCTAGTTGCCCAAACTTTGAAGTAGACATACACTTGACCAATGACGAACCATTTTTCATTCGACCATACTTTGCTACTGAACCTGACAAACGACAAATCGAAAAGGAACTGACCAAACTCGTGAAACTTGGTATACTTGAGGTTGGACATCAGGCATACACCTCGCCTGTGTTACTCATTGCCAAGAAAGACAAGACTGAAAAACGAGTAGTGACCGACTTTCGTTACCTGAACTCTAGAATTAGACGTATCAACCATCCCTTTCCCCTACTGACTGAAACCCTTAAACGCGTCGGACATGCTAAGACTAAAGTAATGAGTGTCATCGACCTCAAATCTGCCTTTCACTGCATTCCTCTCTCTAAACAAGCACAACAGTATACCGGCATTGCCTCCTATCATGGAGGAAAGCACTATTACTATAAACGACTTGCCCAAGGACTTAACATTTCACCCGGACTATTCCAAGCAAAAATCGACAACATTCTAGGCACCATTCCCAACTCCCGCAATTTCTGCATTGCTCACCATGATGACATAATCTTATTTAGCCCTGACAAGACATCCCACAAACTCCACCTGACCAAAGTATTACAGGCCCTCTCTGACAATGGACTTAAAATCTCTCCTAAGAAATGTAAACTCTTCACCAATGACGTAGACTACATGGGACATAGGATAACTATTAACTCGGACGGTGAGGCTTGTTTTCGACCACTGAACAATAGATGCGCCTCTATACACAACATGACTCGACCCAAGACACCCAGACAAGTTAGACGGTTAATTGGTGCTGTCAATTATGTTGCAGGATTCTTCCCCAACATACAGTCTATTTTGAAGCCACTACACCAGCTTACCCGAAAGAGTAAGAAATTCAAATGGACTGACGAACATGAACGCGCCTTTAACAAAATCAAAGACCTCATGACCAAACCCCCTATACTACACATGCCTACGAATACCGGACGATTCACACTTTACAGTGACACATCACGGACTGCGACTGGATCTTACTTGACTCAAGTCATCAACGGACATGAAAGAGTTATAGGCTATTACTCTAAAGTTCTCCCTGACGCTTGCCAGAGGTATAGTGTAACAGAACTAGAATTGTTTGGCCTTTTGATAAACATAACTGCTTTCAGACACTTGTTGCGTGGTTGTGAATTCAATGCATTTGTTGATCACAGCTCAATTGTTCAGATATTAAAGTCCAAAGATGAACCATCCACCACCCGCCTTCAGAAACTAATCTTGAAATTATCAGAGTACTCCTTTAAGATTGCATACAAGAAGGGTACCGAACTTGTCCTAGCAGATTTTCTGTCTCGCATACCAAGCGACAAACATGCCGAAATAGATCATGTAGTGCCCATTTCATTTAGTTTAGTTGATAATCATGACCTAGATCATCTTAATCCCATACAACCTACCGAGCGTCCAGTGACACGCGCCTTTGCTAAAAAAGATGGGTATTTCTGTTCCCAATCTTTATCCCGACAGACCCAAAACTAACGACCACAACAATATTGATACTGACACCGCCCCACCCCCTGAACCAATCATCACACCTGCACCCAATAACGATACCCCACATTCGCACGAACCGGCCAATCAGAGATCAGCATTAGACACACCCCCTGACCTGCCCCCAACTACGACACACTTTGCCCCACATGACCATAACAGACCCCACACACAGAAACCAACACCTAAAGCTCCGAAGCAAACAGAACCAAGACTGGTGGACAAACAAAATGAGTCACCGTGTACACAAACATACAGGGATGTGCCCCCAGACTTGTTTACAGCCCCTAAGCCACTGATCTCAAATGTTGAGCAGATTGTTGCTCCACATATACCCAAACAACATGACATAGACAAAGTACTAGACTTGATAAAGAGAAAAATCATCCGTGACTACAACCTGCCCATTGACATACGAAGACTTAAGACAGAACAAGAGACATCTCCATTTTTCAAACCGATCTATGACTTTCTAGCCCATGACATATTACCTAGTGACAAAAAGGCAGCGAAAACAATTCAGCTGAAAGCTGAGCAATACATCCTATGTGATGGTGTATTATTCCGCCTTTTCTTTGACAAGACTGACGACTTTAAACTACAACTTGCTGTACCAGAATCACTGACTGATGTTATCATTTCACAATACCATGACAACCTACTTAGCAACCACCAAGGAACAATGCGCACTTACTTGACAATACGACGTAATTACTATATGCCACAGATGTTTGACAGGGTACAAAACTATGTCAAAGCTTGCCTGAGATGCCAACAGTTCCGTGGCAAACCAGACAAGTTACGCCCATTCCACACTCGTGTACCCGACTCCTATCGACCCTTTGACAGAATAAGCCTTGACTTTAAGACCATGCCTACCTCGGCAACTGGTTTTAGACATTTGATGGTCATTTGTGACGAGATAACCCGCTTTGTTATTTGTGCCCCACTTCGCACTCTCGATGCCGAAACAATTTGTGAGGCATTGATACAAAAGGTTATCTGCATTTTCGGACCCCCTTCCTGCCTTGTGACTGACGCAGCAGCCGCTCTCACAGGCAAACTACTGACTACACTGTGTACCGCCCTGAACATTGATAGGAAAGTGATTAGTGTTGCAAACCACGGCAGCTTACAAGTTGAACGCCACATTCGAACACTCTCTGACTTCCTCAAGGTGAACCTGAACCAATTTGGAACAGATTGGGTTCGGTTTATTCCCACTACTTGCTATGCCTACAACTCATTCTCTTCCCCTCATCTAGGTGACCACTGCCCTTACCAACTTGTATTTGGACGAGACCCCCCACCCATGACTAACTTGACCTTCAACCCAATGTCTGGTCTGACCCAGACTTATGACGAATATGTTTCCCATCTCAAACGGAAATTTGACCAGATCTCTCACACGATGCTTTCGCTCCAAAGGAGAACTCAAGACAAGCAGAATGTCGCCATTACGAATAAACTACGGCAAACTCCTATTTATTCAGTAGGCCAGCTAGTCTATTTGTACAAGCCAACTTCTTCCTCCCTCACTGCAAACTCGAGGAAGATTGCAGCTGCTTGGGTCGGACCTTTAGTTGTGCATGAAGTGCTCGATAGAACCCACTTCATTCTCTCCACTCTCAAAGGTGAAATTCTGCGAGATGTCTTTAACTACAACAGGTTGAAACCCTGTTTCATGAAAGCATCGAATGAGAGGAAACCCATCACCCACCTCCAGCGACTGAAAGAGGCACTTGGAAAGACAGTGACCCCTGGAGACGGTGAGACCTCTGACAAACCATCAGTAAATTTTATTGATGAGCATGACCACACCCCTCCTGAATGCACTGTTGATCACATCATGTGCTTTCAGACGACAGACCCAATCCAAACATCTGACTATGTGACATCCATCACCCCTAACAACGGAATAGCCGCCCCAACCCCCCTACGACAAACTGACCTTGAACGACAATTTGACCTTCTAACAACTGCCCCTTCTGACAATGACATAACCCTACACCGAGGACGATTTAAGAACGGGCAATTGCAAGTACTGACTTCATTCATTAGGACTCCGACTGACGGTAATAACCCCAAAGAGGTTAGATTTTGGTGGAACATAGGACTGTATACAGACACAAGTAACTTGATAAGACAAATTCTGATTGAAAGAATCATTCCTGTCACGGGAACACCAAAGAAATATATGAAACGATTATACACATAATTTTCTTGATAAGCTTTATAAGTCTAAAGCTGTATATGATATATTTCTTTGTCATTTTATGATTTGTTGTATTTGTTGCTGAAGTAATATACGTAACTTTCACATTATTAATCTCATTGCCAAAATAACGAGAATATAAGCTTTGGAACCCCTTTTCAAGGCTGTGTAATTGCATGTTATATTATTGTATCAAATTAATTGTCTCGACACTGATTGGAGAAATTTGAGTTTAAACTCGTTTTTAATAAACAGACTTGAAAGTGTCTGTTCTTTCGCTTACTTCTATTGTTATCAATTTGGAGAAATTTACTTTCTTATCGAGTGAGGTTTGAGAGTCATATTCTTCTGTGTACATCCTTCACTGAAGTGATAATTCCTAATAGGCCGCACAGATAGCTCTCATATACCTCGAGCGCACTCGTTACCTCTCCGCTGATACTCAATTAGATGCTTGGAAATTAGCGTCTGCGAGAATGACTCAAATTCTTGATTATGATTTTATATACTTGTAGTATTAATTTTCGCTGATATTTCCTGATTTGCTCTTTTAATCATGAATTCCTATTCATGCATATTTTGTGCTGGTTTAATTTTCCTTGTTTGATAATTGAGCATATTGAAGTTATAAATTATAGTCATTGCTCAGTTGTTATTTTTATGGTTGAAGAAATTGACCATTTTAGGATAATTATGTTGAAGAATATTGCATTAGTTTTGGTTACTTTATTCACTGTATCTCATTGTAAATAGATCACCATTATGTTATTTAAATGTGTGAGAGTGAATGTGTGAAAGTGATAGTGGGACAGTAATGATTTGAGTTCCACTACCTACCATTCATTTGTTTCATTTATAATATCTATCATTTTGTTTTCCAACATTCAGATTCTGGAAATTCCAGAAACCTCTCTATGTTCTGATTTGTTCGTAATATTTTGACCCCCCCCCCCCCCCCCCCGAGCCTTGTTTCCTAACAAAAGGGGATGTAATGTATATTTAGGATATTTTGGGGATAACTTCCTGTTCATTAACAACTCAACTTAAATTCCCTTGTTTTTGTAAACTCACCTCAGAATATAACACCAAGATTGTTTACTATTAATTTCCTGTCTTTAATTACCCTTGCTTGATGTTTACATCAAGGAGTCATTCAATCACCCTTGTAACAACCCTTCTTTGTCCCTGGTTTAATTACCCAAAGATTATATACACACACACCTTGTGAACCACCAGACTCTTTGTCTGCCCCTTATCTTATAATACTTCCTCCTCCACAAAAGAATCCCCCTCTTTTAATTGGTCAAACATCACCCCTTAGGACAACCCCTTTGGTCACTCTTTTTAGTTATCCCTTTTTGATTGGTTGTCTTACCAAAATTCTCACCCATCACCCATTGAACATTTCCAAGTTTGGTGTTCTTTCCAAGGCCCCAAGAGAGATGATGATTTCGACACCAGAGAGTCAACCTCTACTTGATATTGCTCTCTCTCCTGCATCTTGGTACTTCTATATTTTACTCTGATGTACGTACTCGTCATTTAACTTGTCATTGAACTTCATCATGATATTTCTGAACGATTGTGAATAAACACTTCGCATCGATGAAATGTACCAAAACTGTACCTGAGCTCCTTCATTTCTGCTTCATAATAATATTCCAAATGTAACACCACCCGTTACATTACAATAATATGCATGGGATGAACACAATGCATTTATACATGAGTGAATATCTCTGTTTGTCTCGCTCCGGGGCCGCTCCGGACCGGTGGAAGTAAGCGGGGTGGGCACGAGGTGGGTGGGAGAAGTACTGGTGGTAGCGTAGCGGGCCATTCGCGGCTTTCTGTGTGCTGGGCGAGGCGTCGCGTCGGTTGCGCAGGTGGTCGGTCGGCTCGTGCGTGTGTGCCTGTTTGGTGGCCTTTTTGATTGTAGTGTTTAGCAGAAACATGATTTCACTTTATGTGGTTATCATGATTCATATATCGCGGTTGTTGCATAATTATACAACGCCATATCCACCATAATCATCATCATAGTGAATAATGTGATTTTTTATTATAGTTTATCAATCAATTAATGTTTGTTGTTAATATAGAAGTAAATATCCTTTTTAATGGTCTCTTGTTTTTCCCACGTGAAAGTTACGGGGGGGGGGGAGGTCAAGATGATAATCTGGAAATTAAGTTCACGTGTGAAATTCAAGTGAAATAAGGTTTCTAGATAACATTTGTGTCTTTATGTGTGTTTGTATGACGTATAGTGTGTGTGTGTGTGTGTGTGCGTCTGTATCTGTAAACGTCATAACCGAATAATTTCTATTTATACCGAATGATTTATCCATATATGAACGTGAATAGTCTTTTGTCAATTGAAGAGCTTGCAACCAAAAGACGCTAAATTCATCGAAAAAAAAATGATTTAGCGCCTTTTGGAAGCAAGCTCTTCAATTGTTGTATAATGATATATGTTGTTTATAATTTGTATGCCAGTATTAAGCGAATTTCCAATATCTGTAACTATTTCAGCAGACGATAAATAACCTGGGACCTATGAAATGTATATATTATATAGGCCCTATGTGAGATATGAGAAAGGAAAGAGAAATCGGTGCTTAGCTTTGATATCATTACTCCGCTCACTGTTCCTCATTTTCGGAAGTGCGCAAGAGTTGAAAATTGGTCTCCGCCGGGAATCGAACCCGGGTCTTTGGCATGGAACGCCATTGCCTTAAAGGACAAGTTCACCTTCATAAACACAAGGATTGAGAGAATTTAGCAATATTAGTAGAACACATCATTGAAAGTTTGAGGAAAATCGGACAATCCGTTCAAAAGTTATGAATTTTTGAAGTTTTTGTGCAGTAACCGCTGGATGAGAAGACTACTGCAGTGTGTAATGTCACATGCGTGCAACATATTAAGGACAATATAAAGAGAATTTCACAAAATATCATCTTTTGAAAAAAGTACACATTCCCTTGACTCGTTACCGACATATGTTATGGGTAATATTATTCCCCCTGCCTTTAGAAAGCGGCAAGTCAAGTGCTCTTTTATTATGCGAAAAAAGTGAAAATATGTTGAATTTTCTTTACATTTTCTTTATACGGTTGTACACATATGACATTACAAGCTGTAGTAGTCTCCTCACCCAGCGGCTCCAACACAAAAATTTTAAAAATTCATAACTTTTGCATAACTTTCACTGATGTGTTCTACTAATATTGCTGCATTCTCTCAATCCTTATGTTTATGAAGGTGAACTTGTCCTTTAAACCGCTCGGCCACGGAGACGTCACGCTAGCGGTTTAGGCAGACCCAAGCTTGAATACCCGACGGACCAACCTTTCAACCCTTATGCGCATATTCCTTTTTGGGGCAGAGAGTTATGAATAACAACAAGCCGCGTGCCTCAGCTGGATCTTGTTATGAGATTCACGTACCGGTGAATTGGAATAATGTTTTGCGAAAGAAACCACCGCTATAACAGCTTTTTGGCTTTTCCTGAATTACTTTTGAATATGTGAGATAAGAGAAAGGAAGAAGAAACCGGTGCGTAACTTTGACATCAATAGGGAGTTTTCGCTACAAAACGGGAAGACCGAGAATACGCGGAAGCAATCAGCTGTGACAGTCCCCGTACTCGGACTCCCGTCCCCATATCTAAGCATTTTCGCTTTCTTGCCCAGCACCGGGACCGAACGCTATTTTGGCCGAATACCGTACTCGTTTTCCCCAGGACGAGACGATTCTCGGATTTGATCATGCGTAGAAGCAAATTTTGCGCACGGCAAGCTCAAATCCAGGCCGCGTCGTTGAAAAATTGGTTCCCGCCGGGAATTGAACCCGATATTCATGTATATGATACATACTAGGTGTTTCAAAAAACATTTCCCACTTTTGATCATTAATAATTCTGAAACTGTTCATTCGATAAAACTGTCATTGATATGAGTAATAGCTGAATAGTGTACAATTTTGTTGAAGGTAATTTGAATGTGAAAGCATAAATCAGTTTCATTAAATCTAAGATTGATTTTGAAGTAAGGTTTCAGATTTGGGTCAAATTTTAACCCTCTGTACAAAAATAAACTTTACACAGAAACCAATGATGTGTATGTGAGTGTGTGCTGACAATGGCCCTGAACAATAGACATGCCTGAACCACCTGTTGACGGGGCGTCAGTCTCGCGCTCCCTGGCACATGAATGCTTAATCAATAATTCATGTTGATTGCCCTGGGCACTGCTAGTCTGAATTCATGCTTGGTAAAGGGTAAAATGCATGCACATGGAAAAAGTAAGCACATGTTTCCATGTGCTTGCAAACACCATATTTCATTCCAGCTGGCAATCATTTTCAAATTTTGCTTCACATATCATTAAATTTGGGATATAATCAAGCATTTAATGATCTAAAGTTCCTCATTTTTATACAACTGTCTATGTATACTAATTAAATAGTCTGACAAATTTTCGCTTTTTCGATAAAAAGAGATCATTTTTGGTAAAGAGTTCAGCAGCATTTATCATTGGGGCGATTTGTTTCACAGTAAATTTATTTAAGGCTCCATATACACAAGAGTGTATACTCTAATTGATTTTCTTTTCTTCCTGTCACCATGTTTACGATAGAACAGAAGGTATTCATTGTAATTTCGTTTTTCAGAAGTAGGGAGAGGACTGTCGCGACTCAAAGACAGTATCGGCAGGTGTTTGACTTTACACAGATACTGCCAGAGCCTGAATAAAGACTAGTTGTGACAGTGGAATTTCTCATGAATAAATAATGAAGCATTCAAACCCTGGCCATTGTTCAGGACCATTGTCAGGTGTTAACCACACACTCCCATACACACCCATTGACCACTGTGCAAAGTGAAATTTTGTACAGAGGGTTGAAAATAGAGCAAAATCTGGAACCTAACTGTGAAATTAATCATGGATTTCATGAAACTGATTTATGCTTTCATATTAAAACCACCTTCAACCAAATTGTACAGTATTCAGCTATCACTCACATCAATGACAATGGTATCTGATATATAGTTTGTGAATTATTAAGAATCAAAAGTGGGAAATGTTTTTTGAAACACCTAGTATATATATATATATATTACTATACACACATGTGTTTGTTTGCGTGTATGTTTGCGCGCGCGCGTATGTGTATGGACTTCTGTCAATTGACTGGGTGTTAATCACTCCATATTGCAGAATCATTTTGGACGTGACAAGGCACTCGTCATAATGTCTATCGCCATAGTTACGCTCAGTTCTCTTGGTAAGTATATAGTATTTAGATGTCGTTATCCTTACACGAGATTGTGCAATTTCCTATGTCTTTGTTATTAATGTCGATAGAATGCAATTGATTTGAAATGCCGGAACATGTCAGTTTCCTGTATCTTATATCTAACCGTGGTCGAAGAATTACTAGAGTGAATGCCATTGCTGACAGGCTAACTATTCAGTGAGAAATGTCAATACAAATATTCAGCATAATTGATACTGCAGCATGAATGTTTGTCGTTGTTTGACGTCATTTGACTAGTCATCATGAAAACATTATGTAACGTAAAAGAGAATACATTTCAAATCACAAGAGTTTAATAGTCAAATATCAGTCTTTTCTTTTTTAGATAAACATGATGGCTTAATACCCAATCATTTTTAATGTGCTCCTATGGCCATAACATTCTTGTAAGCGTTCTCTCAGGGACGAACATTTTCTCGTGAACAAAAGACAAGAAAGGGAACAGTGAGTTATGAAATGACAAGGAACGCAATTTGAATACCACTGAGACTGGCGCACATTTCGGTTTGCGTATACTGTTTGGACAAAGCTATTCATTTGCATGTGTGTTAAGGGTTGGTATAGTTTCAGTTGAGATGGGCCTTCAGGTTTCAATTTCTCATGATTTTTTTTTGAGACAATGCGAATAATCTTTAAGATTTGAGAAAGCATATGATTCGAACAGAAATTCAAAGTTTATTTATTTTTTATTAAAAATGTTTTTGAAATGGCTGAGATATCGAAAATATAGCATTCCTAATAAAAAGTTGGACCACCTTTTATTAGGATTTCTTTGTTTCATTTTGTTTTTGGATATCTCAGCCATTTTAAAACCGGTTTTCAACTTTGAATTCCTCTTAAAATTGTCTGCCCTTTAACATTTCATAAAGTAATGTCTAAGTATCTTGAAAAAAGTTAAATGCTGAATCCTCATCTAAACCAATACTGTAACATCCTTTTATTAGTGATCAAGTAGAAGGTGTGACTTATTCTTTAGGTACTTTGACCAACGAATAATAATTAGTATAAGTCATTACTAATGTGTTTTACACCTGCGATTGTGGAGAATCTATCAAGCCAAGTATATATTACATGAGTTCGAAACTATATCTGTTTGGAAGGAAATCGTAAATCGAAACAATATATCAAACTCTGTATACATTTTTTTCTTCTCACAGTCATGCTACCTGTGATGGTAGCTTCGTCGAACTGTGGCCAACCGCCACAACTCACCCTGAACTACTCCACCCGGGGACTCCCCGCGTGTGGCAACAAGACACTGAGGAATGGATCCGTGGTAATGACCATCCCGAAACTCCTCAGAGCTTCGTCTTTTGTAGCGTCCTGTCATGGGAAGGGATACCCAATGTGTCGCATTCCAGGTCCGATTATTGTAATATTTTATGATACAAATTAATGAAAATTTAATGCTTACAATAGACAATGAATGTAAGAGAAAGATAGTGAGAGATTTCATCGATTTTTTTTTCCGGTTGAAGAGGTTGAAAAGGCTGAAGATCAGGAGGTCGTCGATTCGATTCAGCCTGAGTGTGTTTGAATTTTTTCTTTTAATCATGGCTATAACGGAAACACTGATTAATTTGGTGCTCATTTTCGTCGATATAAACCAAATACTCAATCAAATGCAATGAAAATAACTCTGCGCAAGAATTCCATTAACTTGAATACAAATATAATCATGCTGTACCCGCTGCATGCTTTAAAAGACAACTTCACCTTCATGAACTTGTGAATTAAGAGAATGCAGCAGTATTGATAGAACACATCAGTGAAAGTTTGAGGAAAATCGGACCGTCCGTTATCGATTTGTTGAAATTTTCATTGCTGCCAAAGATGGATGAGAAGACTACATATACAGAAAAATATAAAGAAAATTCAACTTATATATTTTCACTTTTTCGTATGATAAAAGAACACTTACCTTGCCTCTTTCAGAAGGCAGGGGGTATGATACGTCAGTGAAAAGTCGAGTTAATCCGTTCCTTTTTCAAAAAATGAAATTTTGTGAAATTCTCTTTATAATTTCCTCATATCGTTCTATACGCATGTAACATCATAAACTGTAGTAGTCTTCTCATCCAGCAGTGATTGCCCAGAAACTTTCAAAAAATCATAACTTTTGAACGGGTCATCCGATTTTCCTCAAACTTTCACTGATGTGTTCTACTAATATTGCTGCATTCACTCAATCCATATGTTTAATGAAGGTGAACCTGTCCTTTAAGGATTAGAACCAGAGCGGAACTTGGTGGGCCAGTGGATAAGAGACCTCTCCTGTGATCAGGAGGTCGTTTGTTCAAATCCAGTTCGAGTAGGCCCTATGTACGCCCATAGTTGTTTTTTTTTATCATCATTATGGCTATACTACTAAAAAAAAGATTAATTCGATATACCTATATGGTAATTTGTCAATCAGCTGCAATACAACTAGAAAATGTGTGTAAATATATATGTATATATATATATATATATATATATATATATATATAATTAAAATGATGTATGTATAATACGATGGCCCATAATCACTTAATTTTCTTTAAGAGAGTTGTGTCGATGTATAGTCTTTTTTTTTTTAGACTTCATTCATTTCAAGCTTAGTCGCTCATGATGGCGGTCCCCTGCATTCAATTATCTCTGTTATTTGCTAAAAATATATAATACATACGATATATCTTGTTGCATGTTCCTGTATAATGTATATTGCTCAAGACAATTACTTATAATGTTAATCTATTTGTGTAATGTTTTATCATCATTTTAAATCACAGCACTTGCCATTCTTTATGTGCTTTTGAAATTTGTATTCAATTTGTATTTGCTTGAATGTCGAAATAAATCAAATCAAATCGTAATCCTATCAAATCAAATAACAAATGTGTCATATTCGAAGATAAAAAGTGAAATATTTCAGTTTGTCTGGGGTCATGTTTAGGTTGACTTGTAAGTAGAGTAAGCAGGCAAGGGATGAAATGTTGAAACTTATCTATCAATATCGGACATAAAGTAAGAACATTGTGGAATGCTAGTTTGACATAATTATACAGTACATGTATCAGATATTCAGATCGCTTCCTAAAAGTGGCTTCTTTCTAAGAAAAATGATTGGTACTCTTTAGGTACTTTCTCTGTGTTAAGATCAAGGTATATTCGAGAGCATAATAACTTTTTGATGTTTGCATTTTTCGAGTATATTTTCAAACAGTTGTTGCCACGGCAAATACATCTGATGACATGCCTCTGACATTTTTAGCACTCACATTTCCCTAGTGCTCTTTTTTTTTTTCCTTTGACATTTTTGCCTCTAATTTGCAACCTTGAAAATTTTAATTCCTGTCAGTTTCACCTGGCTTACCTCCCGCTATACTACACGTATTTATGGCCTTGAGGTATATAGGGGAATGGAATGTTTCCATGTTGGATGGACAAAGCGTCGCCATAGTAACCCCATTTGTGCAAAATTTGTGAAACGATTTACATCCACTCGCGCATCGGTTCATATAATTATTAATTCTTCAATGTGAAGCATAAAATACATGTACTTTAGCCTCATAGTTATTGATGTAATTGGAATATTAATGAAATTACGGCAAATTTGCAGCAACTACAATTCACTGCTACCTGAAAGCTAGGTGAAGATCATGAATGGAATGCTTCGTTGAAAAATACTTGAGATCATTGTTCACCTTCAACTTGAAACCTCATATTGGCAAGTCAATAAAAAAAAGTGGAGCAAGTATGACAATATCACCTCACGTAAAATGTACAAGGGTCTATGTTTGTTCCTAATAATGTTTTGTAAAAACATGTGAAACGTTAAAATTCCATGACTTTCCTGTCTTAGCTTCAATTTCACTTAAACATTTACCATTCTATTTGTTTGACTTCACTCTGATCTCTGAAGGAAAACTGGAACATGAAATGGAATTTCATGGTGCAAGGCGTTAGAAACTGTGTCCAGTAGATACACGTACTTGGATGCATTAATCGGCGATGCTTGTATAAAGTGACTCCTAATTCACGTTATTCATTAACATTACTGCCTGACCACCTCGTAAACCTCTGATTTCAGATTGCCTGTCTGTTCCCTGTAAAAACGGCTGGTGCGAAGAGGCTATTACTGGCTACAAATGTCACTGCCCGTCGGGATATAGTGGCATTAACTGTGAAACTTGTAAGTATATTGAATTTTTCTTTTTCTCCACGTTTCTAGAATGTTTGAAATATCAGAAGTCTACAAAGGGCTTTATCATGACAAAATCATGAAAATTGTCGCCTCAGTTGAGTAACTGAGACCGAATTCCTCAGAAATTCAATCGTTGCCGAATTATAAACAGCAATCTACGCGGAGGGTGTCCTCTCGGCTTATTAACATTGCAAACCTGTCTTTGCCCTTTAAAACAAATTACATAAAAATGTGTTATATATGATTCTATTTGCTCCAAAGATGCTCTTACATCCCTCTATCTTTGGAATATAATTTGTTTGTTTTTCATAATAATGTAAATACCAGTGTCCTTTGAAAGTGGGGAAGTAGAATAGTAAGAATCCATTTGTCGTGTTTAATGATAATGTTGAATTATACATAATCTTTTTCTGGTTAAAAAAGGAACAACTGCAGTATTTTTTTTTTCACATATCTTTTTTCATTGCTAATGACATCTTACGAAGCAGAATAAAGGGTTACAGCTCGTTATTCCGAAGGTTCGTTTATCCGAAAATGTGGAGGGGTTTGTTATTCCAAAGGTTCGTTAATCCGAAAATGTGTTGAGGTTTATCATTCCGAAGGGTCTTTAATCCGAAAACAAAATGGGGTTCGCTATTCCGAAGGCTCGTTTTATAATATCCGAAAATGAAATATGGTTCGTGATTCCGGAGGTTTGTTAATCCGAAAATGAAACAAAGCTCGTTATTCCGAAGGTTCATTACGGACCCCATATCACTTCGGATCAATTAATCTTCGGAATAACGAACCCTACTTCATTTTCGGATTAACGAACCTTCGGAATAACGAACCCTATTTCATTTTCGGATAAACGAGCCTTCGGAATAGCGAACCCCATTTTGTTTTCGGATTAACGAACCTTCGGAATAACGCCACAAATGTTCGGATTAACGAACCCTTTTTCATTTTCGGATTAACGAACCTTATATAGGTATAGGAAATTTGTGTGTTTCGGATTAAAGAATCTTCGGAATAACGAACAGCATCCGTGTAAAGCACTTGGTTTGTGTATAAATTCACCAGGCATGATCAAATAGCATGCTATGGGGAAAAAACAACTATTTGAAATTGGAAAAACATAATTATATAATATAGTGATGATAAGTTTAGGTTTATGTTAAACATCTACCATGACTACAAAAGTACATTATGTACCTTTCATTATTATGGTTGCCGAATGAGAATTTTTGGCGCTCTTTTGATCACAGAGTATATAGATATCATCTAAATTCTCTCATAGCATTATCCGCGGCGGGAACGACCGAACCTGACACGATATTAACTGGTTCGCTAACTAGTGAAGACGGTCCCACGAGTACGTCGACCACCAGATCGACGACGACACAGTCACATACGACACCCTCTAAAGTCCATGAGAAGTCAACGACTACATCAAGCACAACCTCTACCGACACCTCGACCTTACCAATAGGTGTGCTTCTATGATAACTCGTTCAGTCCATATCGAAAACGCTAGAAAGCTGTCATTCTACAGTGCTGTTTTCTTGTGTGTGTGTGTGTGTGTGTGTGTGTGTGTGTGTGTGCGTGATCTATACAGGTTTACCCCGAATGTTGTCAGGCTCTTTCGGGAAGGTGTTAACTGATGCCCTCACAACTGCCGCTGCTCTGTACTACTCAGCATCAACAAGTATGTCGCTATGGCGACACTCTCACTCATTTGCTTTGATATGAGTGGGTGCAGGTAAATTGGCTTGCAACGGACATATTGCATGGTAGTGAAATCATTTCAACAATTTCAACACTAACCTTGGGGATTTTTAAACAAAATAGATAATGTATCAATCATCGAATATTCCTCCATCAAGATGTTTTTTATACAACAACAAAAACAAAACTGAACTAGCTAGCATCAGCAAGACAAATATTAGGAAAGCTTAATTATTTTTGCCCCGTCATGGAGGCCTTTCAAACCAAAAACGAAAGAAAAAGTCCATCAACATTTATCTATTATTTTCAAAACAATGAAGATTTTCCTTTTTAGTATTAAAGGAATCTCAGTAATTTTTTGTTGTTTTTGTTAGGATTAGTGTTCAAGGCTATCATGATGCGTATGACGTTTGAGATTTTACTGCTAAATTGGTCTTTTGTTCGTTTGGTAATTGAAAACGAGCAAATGTGTATGGCGGAGGTACGCCATCTATAGTTGAAAACAACTAAGGCATACGTACCTGTGTCAAATCTGACAAGTCAAAATCAACATCCGACTTGTCGATCTTTGTATCATATTGCAGCATTCCTTGCATGATTGCTTTCTACCAGCGTTTAAATAATTGTTCGAATTGTTGAGTTTCTATTTGCTGCAAAGATAAGTAGACAGTACAAGATGTTGAGTGATATTGTTGATTATATAGAAATTGTATGTATGTATGTATGTATGTATGTATTATTATTATTATTATTATTATTATTATTATATTTTGTTTCAGAGCAACGATCAACAATCACATGATTAAGGTAACTTAACGTGTGCTTTGATGATGCCACTATGAATTAATAAATGAATGAATGAAAGAATGAAGGGATGAATGAATGAAGGAAGAAAGGAGGGAGGGAGGGGAATCATTCTTAGAAACACATTTGCATTGACTACAGAGCGAAGGAAATGTAACTATGCTAACAACTGTTATGCATTAGCGAAGAACGTAATATGGGTAGTTCGGTAGATGATAATTATAACACAGCAGACTACAAAAACAAAGACTTTCCCAAGAATTAATTCATTTGCTGTAACCTTGACTAGGAGATGTTTGGCACATTGGTTACAAATTAACAATAGTTGCTCTCAAAAAAAAAAAAGACATCAAAGGCCTTTTGCTGAAAACTCCAACAGCAACTGACAACAAACAGACGTACGCTCATGTATTTACTTTGTCACATCTTCCGATGCTTTCTTTTAGAGTATGTACCCATGTCAAACAAGTCGCACTCATTTATTATGCCATTGCAAAGTTCGTGTTTTAGACATAATTCTAAATTTCCCACATGTGTTGATCTGCTGCGCTGTTGCAGGATCATCCCATGCGATATCAACCACCGACTCGATGACGGAAACGTCACCCTCGCTGTCGACAAGCGTGGCTATGGAGTCATCGACCACGTCTTTTGTAACATCAGCCAATGACATGAAAACGACGACAGACCTGTCTACGACATCTTCAGGTTTGTTTCTGTGACAATTTATCTTGTTGTCTCTACCGAAATCCTAAAAAAAAAAAAAAAAATACGTGCAAATGCACAAAGTAGAGTGGCTATCATTATATCAATGCTACAATAGTCTTTCTAAAGATACATAATTCTGGCTGGTAAACTCGAATAGTGACGACACGTCTTTCAAGAATAAGCAAGTTGTTGCCTTAGAACGATTTCTCCTAAGAAAATAAATGAGCTACATTCTACATACAACATCATACATTGAATACCGGTGCCAAGGTACGGTTTGTCTGATGAAGTAGAGTTTTCTCACTGGCAGCCACTTTGGACACTGAAAGAGAGATAGATGGAATATAGGTTAAGGCATATTTATTTCCAACGCTTTCTAGCCAAGTTAATCGTGGGAGCGTTTATGGATTTTTTTTTTAAAGTCCCTGGTTAATAAGATGAAAATTCTGACGGCTTACCAAAAAAAAAACAACAAACAAACAAACAAAAAACCCCAAAAACCAACTCCTGAGGGGATAAAAACATTTGGGTCTGAAATTGTCTGTCTCTTTCCTATCCCCTTTCCCAAAAGTTCTGCATCAGGGCAATGTCTTTCCCTTCCGACGTAAAAGTGAGATTTGAATCATCCCTTCACCTTTTCCCCTCATCTCTCCTCAGCAACCAATGTGACAGTGGTTATCTGCGAGCACGAACAGGGCACCATCTCCTGCCCTGAGGGTACCATCCACATTGTATGGGCCAACTACGGACGGCTGGCACTGGGCAATGTGCACTGTCCTGACCCTAGTATCCATACCACTGATTGTAGGTTAAGTACCTCGTTGAGCATCATGCAAAGCACGTGTCGGGGGAAGGTTTCATGCACCTTTACCCCATCACTCTCCATGTTCTCAGCTGATCCTTGCCCTGGGACGTTTAAGTATGCTGAAGCTGTATACACGTGTCAAACGAGTTCAGAGTAGCTGCAACGAATGTCGCTTTTTGACAGCTAAATATAACAAGCACCAGAATCATCAGTCCCAAAATCATTAAATATCATGTTCCAGATGTATGGAACTATTTTGTTTACTAATTTAAAACAGTGCAATCTTTAGATGCTTTTTGCAGGTTTGGAAAATATCCATGTATCTCAATATCATTCTAATATGTAGACCAATATTATTTCATATCTATATCATAGGACCCCAGCATATCCAAACAATGGGTTATCTATACTATGATAGTAATTTCTATCATAAGGCGTTTCCCTCTTTTGATATACAAAATCCGCAATTTTTTTTTTTCAGAGCACGTAATCCTCACAGCTCAATGGATACCCCATTTCATAGCAGTGTAGCACCTCCCGTGCACGACCTCTGTTCACTCAGTGAGTGGTCAGATTGATAAGGTACCTTTATGGTAGTTTATTAGTTTCATGTTGCAACATTATACTGTATAGGGTCATGATCTTTAATAGGCAAGCCATGCTAATGAATATGATCCCCTGCACTTCAATTATTTTCTGCTAACTTCATATAACGTGTTCCCTTTAGGGTACATATAGTATTTATTACATTGTTTCAGATAATCTACTTTCATAACGTCTTTATAATGTATGCATACAACAAAATAGTCATAATTTATCAATTTAATGTAAAATTCCGACCACTTTGTAGTATTTTATATCACTGTATTGATAATACCATGCAGTAATAAAACTGAACTCGGAAACTTAAGTGAAGTCCTGCCGATGGTACAAACTTGTATATATGACTTTGTTCGGTCACTTCGCAAGGTTTCAAAAATGTAAACAGCGACGCAATCAATCCTTTTTTTATATCTTATCTTTATATGATTATACTTAGGTGTTGTCACATGTTACGGTGATATCACTAGAGTTATTTCATCACAAGACAGTGGTTTATCGCACGTCATTTTACTAAAATGTGTGTATTTTATGAACTAACAGTCACATCGCCCTCTACGCTGGATATATAGCTTTGAACCAGTGTGACCGCGTCTACCCTTTCTTGTTTGTGTTCATGATATTCTTCAGAATGGATAGACAACAAACGTACAGGGTAAAAGGAATGTATGTCAATATACTCAATTTTGTGAGAACACATTTTGGCCAAATTCAGTTTGATATGGGAAATTGTAGCTTATGCATTGACTCATCTTGTGTATAGATGACAAATCCTAATTACCCCCCGGAAGTGCCTGAAATAAATGAGTTAAATCTTATATGAATGTATAAGAATGAAGGACTTGGGTCATTCTTACATTCATATTATAGCGCCCTCTCTCGTCCTTCTCTCATCTCTATAGCAGAATATCATGTATATGAATCAAAGAACGACCCAAGTCCATATGAATCAAAGAACGACCCAAGTCCATCACACAAAATGGCCTCTCCACAATTAATGTAAATGTTAATTGTCATAATAATATATGTTCTAATTTGTATATACAATGCTGCCTTCCCATCACAGTTAAATAGAATATTACTGGACAAATAAAAAAGATATGAAGTTTTTCAAAGTTGACTCGAAATGGTCTTCCATGGACTTGGGTCGTTCTTATATTCATATACTCAATTATGACGATGAACAGTTGTGTTCAGTATACTTTATTATGTAATGTGCAATCCAAACAAGTGCTTGTATACATCTGTTTGTTCATTTGCTGTACCAGTGTCAAAGAATTTGTCAATAATTTGGGAAATATGTTATTTATTATCTTAGTGTTATTTGGGTCCCTATCTTTAAGCACTGCTTCTCCTGGTGTTCCCAACATCAAGTTCAATTGGTCTTTTTTTATGTTTACTTTGTGTATAATTGTGTATCTTTGTGTGTCCTTTTATTGTATATACTGCTGACATAATGGTGAACAAACTGAACTGAACTGAATATAACTTACATATTGAAATATTAGTTATATATCAACAAGCAGAATATGACAGAAAACGTTTCTGGAAGTTCAAGGACAATTTACACTCGACTTTGAATAACATCGTAGCTTCATATAATAGTGTTAAATGTGTAGAAAATTCACGTAGAAAGTATGATTCAAACTGAAGCAATGAACGCATAAACCTTTTGTGATGAAAAGAGCAGCTGTTACAAAAAAAAACACACTGATATTAGACTCGACATTTTGTTAAGCTGTAAAAGTGTTTACTTTTATGAATAGGTGTATATGATGTAAAGATGTGTATGTATTGATAAAGTGCATATAAGTTTACACTTTTAAAGGAACAGCGGAAGGGGGTGGGGTGCTCCTTCTCCGCCCAAATTTTAAAACGTGCAGTCACCGCCCTCTCTTTCGGTTGAATGTAACTTAGTTTCTTTGTTTTATTTAACACATTTTGAATGAAATGACACTTCATCGCGTTTTTTTTTTCTCATCGGCCTTTTTCTTTTTATCCAAAAGCGTAGTTTTTCCCTAATTTTCATTTGCCCGTGGTGGAGCACATGTCATTTCGTAACAAAGTTAGTAAGTCTCTCAACAAAGAGGCAAATCTTATGCATGAATTTGACATTTGGCCCTAATTTCTTGATTCACCCACAATTACACAAAAGGCCTACATACAAAAAGTGGCTCTTTTTCTGGTTAAACGTACTTATGTTTCTGTTCACATAGTTCCTAAAATGTGACATATTTTGCGTATATATTTCATATATATATATACACTTCGCAAAATCGCGAACTAAAAAAAAAAAATCGGGAAAAATATTAGCGCTACTGCAAGACATTAATTACTTCTGATTGAGACTTCGTTTCACTGTATTCGTAGGATGGTGATGCTAATTGACAGTTAGATGGCGTTGTGAAATTTGTGAAATAAACTTTGTGAGCTTTGTGAACAATTATCATGTCTGGTTTTTGATGAAGCGTGTGCCTACCTTCAAGTACAATTTGTATTCCCACAGTTCCCGTTCTGTATTTCCACATTTGAATGCCATCTCAAACAAAACTACGCTTAAACTCACTGAACATTATTTTTCACTCAGATTTAATGCTCATTTCAAACTGCATGGATTCAAAGATCTAGATTGTCTTTCACTTACTACTTTCTATCTGGAAATCTGGAAAGGTATCAACTGAAATCCTACGTAAAACAAACAAACTGTTGTTATAAACAGGTGTAATAAAAGTAACACACCTCATTATAGAAAACGCAAGTTTACATGTCAAAATATTTTTTTTTAAAGCAAAACATGCATGAAGAGGCTTGTTGAAAATTGTCTTAAGAATTAAACATTAACTTCAAGAGTATAACACTGGCATTTTTCCTAACTAGCTCCGAGTAGGTCGGTTGCATGAATAAATCACCCCCCCCCAAAAAAAAAAAGCATACAAAATGCATGTCAGCAAGCTTTCAGTGTTTATATAAAGAACACAGGAATATGAGAGTATCTTGTACATGGTCTCGGATTTCTTTCTTATATAATCTCTCCTTTAAGTGTAACTAATTTCCTTTTCAACTTAGTACTGAGATGGTTCTATTGCTAAACAATGCAAACAAACAGAATGATTTTGGTATAATAGTTTATACAGTGGGATTCTCGAAAAGCGTGTCTATATTGTATTCACATAATATGTATATTAGTAGCAGGAGAACAGAAGAAATGTTCCGAAAACTTATTAGGCTTTAGACCAACTATTCATTTTAAGTGCACAATACTTATTCTTCGTCCACCTTGCCCTTTGTCAAATGTGTGTATGTGTGTGTGCATGAAATTCAAGAATATCTTTTAAAAGTAAACTGTTGCTTAGTATGTAAATTGATTGACAAATGGTAAGGTGCCTGGAAATTTGCGTATTGAAAATAAACTGTTGGTGTACAGCATTATAAGTTTGTGGAGGAAATTTTCTGTTCTCCTCATGTTGATCGTTAGACAAACACGTGAACTACGAATAAGGTACATTTTGATACATAAACTTACGTCTTTCATATGAAAGATTATTCACGATAAAAGTAACATGTACATGCCTTTAGGATAGAAAACGATTTTTTAATTCAAAATTATTAACCATTCTAGTTCTAGTAACAGACTTCTGTGCAAAATTGAAAACCTTGTAAATCGATCTAGTGTTATTTTTGCGCTTAACAATAATGTGCTTTACAGAGAGTACTTCACAAGTCAGAAATTAAGATCAATCACAGCATATACAAGTGCATCTTACGCTTGATTCTGAAAGTACTAAATATGGGACACGAACATGCAAAAATGTCTTTACTTATACCCTCCTGGCTTGCTTTATATGCATATTTACACAGGATATGTACATGGTCAGTCTGTCAACATCATTTTAGAAAAGTTTACAATAGACATCAAGGGAAATTGATTTTATAACTGCCAACATGGCAGAATCGGAAATTTCATTACGGTCAACCATTTTCTTCAAGTCATTACATTTCACTTTTGTTTTCATTTAAGGACAATTATACAGTACATGTTATTACAAACGATGATACAGTAACACATTCCTGATTACTTATAAAAGTATAGTACAAATTCTTCCATAGAAGACTAGAAATAAAACCGAAGGAACTGCTAAGATGTTCTGGGTCCCTACACATTGCCCCCTAATGATCTTACCGTGAAGGAAAATTTATTTTGTATAGAATAAAGACACAATTATGAGTAAGTATTAACGCTCATCACCAGGTCGGCAAGAATACACAACCTCCAGATATTTGTATGTTTCTGGACATGGATCTCCCCATTCATTTCTTGCCACTAAGGAGCAGCTCGGACGGCCTCCACACGCCTTCTTCACTCTTGAAAAGGAACTCTCGTGAGTGCAATTCTGGACGTCTGTGGTGAGCCTGTGTGGGCAGGCTGTAGCGAAGTCTGCCAGGCGTCCGTAGTTTGCCCAGAGGACATCGATAGTACCGTTGGGGCAAGTGATTTCAGCTGAGTACCATTCGCAGATGATCAGGGTCTCATAGTGAGCTTGTAAAATCAATTGTTGTATCAAATTAGTATCAGACATCAAAGGGAAGTTTGAGAAAAAAATATTTCTTGCTCGCTTGTCGAAGTCATTTTTTCTTTCATGCAAAAACAGCATTATTCTACTTCCTTTTTTTCAAATGGAGGTCACTGTAGTGCGAGGAATAGAAGACATGTACTCAAAATTTGCTATTTCTTTTTTTAAACATCTAAAGAAAAAGTATGTTCTGTATTCTTGCAATTGGAATGAAATTTTTAGAAGAGAATACACTAAAGCGTGCACAAATGTAATTGAGCTGAACTGCCTTTCCTCTTTCGACTGTAAAAAATGTTGATGAGCCAATTTTCTCCATAGAAAGTAACTTAGAGTATACATCCTTCTGACGACCGATGTCCTTATGTATGTATGTATGTATGTATGTATATATGTATGTATGTATGTATGTATCATGCGTGTATCTATGTTTGCATGTACCTATTATATACATACACACTCAGCAAAATAGAAAGTAAACACTCTTTCAAATTCATATTTCTCATAGAATGTTTGGCTGAAAGTTAATGTGTATATACCATAATGAAAGGTAACTTAATTGGCTATCAACCTGATAGGTCAATTAAAATGGAAACGTTACGCATGAGCGAACACCTTTGTTTTTCTCTTCCAAGGCACTAAAGCAAAAATGGTAAAAATGAACAAGTTGTCATTCAAGCGTGCTCTTATAAGTGCTCTTCGATGAAACAATAAGAACAAAACACAAATTTAACACAATAAAAACATGAAGTAAACTGCAAAAATTAACCCTTGATCCTTATAATATCTTTCAAGTCCAAAAGATCGATAGAGGCTAAAAATACTGTGTTCATTTAGTCATCTTTGTGCCCTTACTCCCTATATCTTTTGAAGTTTGAGTTCACAGAAAATCATTTTTCCTTTTAGTTTCCCATTTTGATTTCGTTTGAGGTTATAAAAAAAAAGAACGAAACCTTATATCATATACTTCAACATAGCTGAACTAACTTTCAGAACAGGCTACTTCAGGGGACCGTGATTCTCCGCAGTAACGCCTGTATCCATAGAAGTTATCATCACACCGTTGGTTAAGCTGTGCTGCCCAGTACTCTACGACAGTAACAAAACATTATAGGAGGAATATAAAGAAAAAAAGTAATCCTTCATATATTGTTTGTTGTTGTTGTCGTTGTTGGTATTGTTTGTTTGGGTTTTTTTTGGTTGCTTTTGTAATTGAAATGACTTCAAACAATGCTACTTGTATCTAGTACTGCAGTTTTCAAACCAACTAACCCTTTGAGTAAATATTGTACAGGGAAAAAGCTCTTGGGGGGGGGGGGTCATCTACATTTTTCTCTATATCTTGACTTTCTTCCTTGAAGTTATCTCCCTTTACTACAAAAAAAAAATGTTCCGTGCTTCTCCATTTCACGCTTCTTCGCGGAAATTCACCTCGACCAGATATTGTAAAGAGGATAATTCCTGATTTTGAATGCAGTACTAGCACATAGTTTAGGACTGACGATAAAGCTTCAGCAGCCTTCCTTTTTTCTGATTATATATAACTTATCGGAGTGAAAAATACAATTATTTAGTAACTCCAACTTTAACGTCAACCCGAAATACATGTCATTTCGTTGTCACAACACTGGCTCTACCATAGAATTTCTTCATGAGATCGCTGTAGGCCTGACCTTTGGCAAAATAAAACTCAACTCCAATTTTCTGTTTGTAAATAAAAGAGGATTTTGTCGCAGGAGGGACTCACTCGTTGTGCATTTCATGGCACGAAGTTCTTGGCTACAGTGGCACACAGAGTATTTGCTCGTCTTCTCACACCAGTTCTCGCTCGCCGATGTCACTAGGCTCTCTGATATCAGAGGTAGGAAGAAAGGGATGTCATTCGTTTATGCGTCTATCTATATTATGTACTTTGCTGGTTTTATACATTGCGGGTGCATATTGATAACGCTTTGTACCAAAAACAAAACAACGCAGGCGGATCAAGTGTTGATTACTTGTCTACCTATAAAACAAAGCCAAGAAAAACAAAGTTAATGCTTGTCTTCCCTTTACCTATTAAACAATCCGTCTTTCGAATAAGGATACTGTAATTACTCTTTCGTGATTTCAAATGTCAAAATGGCACTTTTATGTTGACTAGAACATATAAGGTACACATATAAAAATAAAATTATTAAGATTACTGTTCTTTTGATTACAATTTTGTTTTTACTATGTGTATTTTTACGCATGTTCAAATGGCTAATTTCAAATTGCATTTTTGTTGGAAATGAAATGGAACGAAATGAAATAAAATTATATTATGTTATGAAATGAAATGAAATGAAATGAAATAAAGTGAAAGAGTTTATTTTCTATTTAGGTGGGTAAAAACCTGGCTGTTCACAGTTGATGCCGGTTGTTGTATTCACTGTTGCAGTGGTTGTTGTATTCACTGTTGCAGTGGTTGTTGTATTCACTGTTGCAGTGGTTGTTGTATTCACTGTTGCAGTGGATGACGTCCCATGGAGTCTTGAGGATATCGTGGTTGGTGTAAGTACCCTCGTTGATTTCGTGGTCGACGTGCTCCAGGAACCGTCTTCGCCAGTTGAAACTATAAAGAGGAAAAGAACTTTTGAAATAATGTTCATCTTAACAAAGCTTACAAAATATTCCAAGGTCCAAATGCGTGCCTCTTCTCATGAACTTATCACCAAACTTGCGCTCTATGTTAATGTTGACATAAGAAAAAAACATTCCAAATTTACACAATATAATTCTTCGTTCATTCGTTTAGCCAGTCACTTGAGTGTATGCTTACGTTAGCTGGATAAAGGCTAAAACAGTTAGCATCGTCTCAGAAGTGGAGTAATAGAAAGACACAGTACGAAGAAATTGCAGCAGAAGAATGTGATGCGACTTATATAAACCTCAACAAAATGTTAGCAGCAAGTCGAAGGTCCATGCTTTTTTTTTCACTGAAAATGTGACATTTTTATTGATGCTTTATTGTTACATTGTATAATCACGACTTGTTGTAGCCTCTTGATCTAGAGATGACGACACATGCAGCCAAGATATAAGAAATCATTCGATTTCCTTATTTATTGGAATTTGTGCTCGAAGTAATATCGATATTGGGAACTCGGAGGGTTTATTTTGCTTGACGAGAACAAGAGCTGTAAGACAGAAACATGATGAAATATAACACATGGTAATTCCATTACAGACACAAGCCACATTCCAGCTTTGATTAGTTTGAGTTGATCATTTTTTTTTCTGCTCTAGAAAGATATATGACCCGAATCTTTCAAATAAAGGCTGTAAATGATTTTTTTTTTACTCCATTAGCCATTAAATAAGCCATTTAGCCAATTAAGAGTTGCACGCGCTTACCCATGAAGCAATGCTGGAGGAAATATTCAAATATGGAAATTGCAAGTGATGACGTCATCGCCTCACTCATGTCTCACTTGCCTGTGCGAACATCTTTGTGCCATTTAGTATCACGCAAGTGAATTTGAGGAGGTGAAAAAAAAATCCTTTGTATCACTTAAAGTAGAGTTGTTATCTATTATTAATATGATTACTATAATTACTATCCTTACTGTTATTATCATTATTATTATCATTATCATTACCATCATCATCATCATCACTATTATTATTATCATTATTATTATCTATTCGGCGTTTGTGAGACAATAAAAGCGATAAAAGATAAACAAACAACAGAACAAAGCAGGCAAAAAGACAGGGGTAAACGATGGTAGGTTTTCCCTGGTACGCTTCCCTAAGTTGCCGGGTTGGAAAAATGCATTTAAATCGCTATGGCTTTTGGGTCTTTCCAACCAACTTAAGGAAGCACATCACGGAATACCTAAAACGCACATACAAAACTTGATAGAAATAATTTCAAATTGAGCATTGCAATGCACTTCTATACCTTAGGGTCATTGTAGTCAATTCTTAAATGTTTCTTTAAGTCTGAGGATTGAGAGACGATATGTTTGTTTGTCTTTTACCGTCATTATGCTGCAGGAGTAAAAATCGAGAGAGGGAGAGAGAGAAAAAAAAGATCATACGCTGAAATACCTGTTTCACAGTTCATCCCTCTTCTGGCCTGCCGACAGTGACATCTATAGCTGTTGATAGTCTCTTCGCACCAGCCATTTTGACACGGTCCCGACATGCAATCTGCAAACAGCGTCATTCAGTAACAAAGTGTCTTATTGTATAAACTTATACAGTCACAAGTATAAGCAGTCTATTTTGATGTATCTGACATCTTGAAATTGAAAATGGTCTTTCCTTAATGGAATGCGTTATCAAAAAAGAAAAGTTCACATTGTTTTTTCCTCTTGGTTTAAATGGATATAGTGGTGTTAGCGTTCCACGCACACGAGCATTCACAATACTATACCTTCCACACTCAAAACTCACACACTCTCATTCTAATATTAAGTGTTGAATAGAACAAGCCAACAAGCCGGATTTCAAAAAAAAAAATCCAATTTTGAAAGTAGTTTGTCAATTTTTCAATAGTGAAGATGTTACCACGTTTTGACACTCGTCTTTGCCAGTTTTCAAAATGTAGATATCTGTAATGACGTACATCGTAATAGCAACAATCCCTGCAGAGGCGGAAAAAATAACGTTAAGAGATTTGCTGTTTTTTTTTTTTTTTTTTTTTTTTTTTTTTTTTTTTTTTTTTTTAGCGTAAGAACTAATACTCACCGGGTATGCGGCAGATGACATGTCCGTGTCCCTCGCATACCTTCACCGGAGAAGGTAAGGGGATAATCTTGGGAATCGTTGATACGGTGCTGCCATTTCGTAAAACTTTGTTGCCACACGCGGGGAGCCCCGCAGTTGAGTAGTTCAGGGCATGAAAAGGCTTCAGTCGTGAACAGCTCAATGAGTCTGCCTGCACAACGGACAATCCTTACAGGACCAGAGAGAAAGAGAGAGAGAGAGAGAGAGAGAGAGAGAGATAGAGTGTGTAAATGCTTTTACCAATAGGCAATTCTCATCTAGAGGAAAAACGAGACTCCAAAAGATATCCCAGGATTTGTTACAGGTATTGATCATTTTTAAGTAACATAAATGCTACAGAAATTGATAAAGTTGGATTGGAGGCACTGTGGCAAAATGAATACGCCTCGCGACCTCCAGTCGGAGGACCCGAGTTGGATTACCGTCAGGAGGTTACGTCCCTGGACAAGATGATTTTACCCGAAATGTCCCTCACGACCGACTTGTATAAATGGATGCCTTGAAACGCTAGGATAAAATCAATACTGGGGTCCTCTAGAAGAACATTTGCAACGTTGAAGAAGCTACCGTGGATAAAGAAGACCCTATTGAATATTACCGCTACTTATCAATTAATTCTATCAAACATTGGCCCATCTTCGAAATGTTCATTTCATTACGAAATATTGTCATTTTGTTACGAAATGACTGATTTCGCAACGAAATAGCAATGCGTCACTTGGCGCCCCATATAAAAAACTTTGGGCTTTGTCCATGATTTAAAACATGGACAAGATTGAACCACCTTCGTGAATTCGGGCCAAAGTGTCCTTACTTTAATATAATTCATATAACTCCATCAGATTTGACGAAGAATACACTCACGTTTTTGTAGTAATTATCTCCTTCTTCCTACGATAAAGATAATACCAATTATAGATTGCTATTATCACTGCGTCAGCACCAATGAAAGAGAAAGGAAAGATAAATGTAAAATCGAGTAATTACCCAGAAGATTAGATGCAGCAAGAATCGTGAACAAAAGTTCTCTGACGTTAAGAAGTTTGCCTGGATTCTGCACAAGAAGAAGAAGAAGAAGAAGAAGAAGAAGAAGAAGAAGAAGAAGATGATGAATTTGATATCTAACATCACTGTTTATTCATTCATTCATTCATTCATTCATTCATTCATTCATTCATTCAATAATATATTTCTTCTATGTCAAATTGATCACATCTGAAAGAACTGAAACAGGATTTTGATGAGCTTGGAATTTTGATGGGCGTCGGCTTTCAAAGTATTGTTAAGGTCAGTAACTTGTCCTGTATACTGGTTACACTTCATAGTCAGGGTCAATGTCCTAATTCTAATCAGTATTCTCCCACACATATATCTTGTACAGATTGAATATCCTTTGTCCTAAAGTCATAAACTGGAGAACTTAGTTAGCCCCTATGTATTAATTGAACCAAGACACACAAGTATAAGCTTAGTGTTGGTGCCTAGAATAAAGCAGTAACTGTAGCCCTTTTCTCATCTACTGCACTGACCATGCAATTACCTATCCTTTGTTATCCCTTAGGTAGCTAAGACGTTTGATGTCACCCCTTTGTAATAATCTCAATCTGATGTCCCTTTGTCCTATTGTTGTAGCCATGCCTCCCTCCAATTACCACCCTATTGCCCGATTGTACCGGTATTAGTTTCTCATTTGATCTCTTCTATGATGGAAGTAGCCAACTGGTTAATTGTTTGTATAATTGGCTGGGAATGATGCCAAGCTAAAACTCCTGTTTGAAAACAGTCTGAATTTGGTCCTCCTGAAGTCAAGACGCCAATAAATGTTTTCTCTGTAACTGCAATGATTTTATGTTGGTGTGATTGATTCATTGACTCTTGTTCGAAACGCAACACTGGTGAGCAGCGGTGGGATTTGGACTTATACATGCCATGGAAACGCTAACACTTTTATCGTTGAAATGCTACAAAATTAAAGACGTTGGATATGCACTGCCAACAACCTGCAAACAAGATGGACCACAAGGCAAAGGCTGGCGACTTCTGTGTGCTGTAAAGTCTGCATGACAACCGTCACCACAAGGACAATGAAGGTCCTTACTCTTCTGTTGTTGGCATCAGTAGCTCGGTCTACTTTGTTACATCATCAGATGTCAAAAGGGGGATCGAATCATCGGTAGACACAGTGATCACTGAAAATGGGTTCTTTTACCCCGTGACCAGCGACAAGGAAGTGAGGAGAAATGTTTCTGAGTTGCTTCTGAAATCGATGCCAAAGCCAACAAAGAACTTTGCTGCACTTGCAATTCATTTGAAAGTATGCGGATACCAAGGTAGCAAGTTCCATCTCGTCATGATCCAGGGCGGGGACTTTCCTCGTGGAGATGACACTGGAGGCAAGATGACACGGATGACGACAGGACTGATGATGACAACTTTAAAGCCAAACTACCATGGACCTGGCTGGATGAGCCAGACAAACGCTGGGAGGAACGTGGGCAGATTGCTGTTCTCCATAAGTAGGAGCAGCACCATAGAGACATCTTGGCTGGACGGGAAGCACATCGTTAGATAGATCAACTCGGCATATACAATATCACCATGACAACGAAGAGACTTTGACCACACCACGACATGAGTGCACTGATTGACGAATTAGTTTTTCTCCTTTCCGGTACGTTTCTTGTAACTACACATGCTCTTTGGCTTTGTAACTTGTAATTAATTTTATTACTTAAAGATATTGGTGAAATTCAGTTAGTTCCACAACTGCCTCTTGAAAGTAATGCGTTATATATGATTCGATATTCTGTAGAGAAAGCGTACAAAGCGAGAAATGTGTGATGAAATTTTGCTATTGGCACGAAAATGAAGACGACAGATGAAATTGAAACCCTGGGGTTGTCAACCAGATAGTGAGTGAAGGTGCCTAGATGTCATGAATTATAGAGATAATTCAGTAATGTGCATTGCTGTTCGTATACGGGTGCTTTTACTGGTGAATTGCCCTGCAACTACACAAAGTTGCCTTAGCTGAAATTTTCAGGCAGCAATGATCCAACTTGTAATAGCACAAGTATGTGAATAAAGCTACAGTTTATCGAAAACATAACAAGAGGATTTCTCCAAAGGGTCGCTGGTATTTAAAAATATTTATAGATACAGTTGTACCAATAAACCGTACGGAAAATTATGACAGCATCTTATCTTTCCTGGCTTGGCATACCAGTGATTAGGTGAACTTTTATACATGTGTGATAGAATTTAGTTGGATATGTAAAGTAAATGCAATTACAGTACCCCTTTAGTTGAGTTGACTAGTTGTGTACAAATGATACATGCCAGTGTTGTAGAGGTTAAGCTCCAAGATTTGTAGAGTGTACAAACTTGTGTTGAGGCTAAGGAACAATCTGCCCTGCATCTATACAAAGATGCCTTAGCCGGATATATCCGAGCCGCAGAGAAATTCCTGTAGAGTTTTGCATGTAGTTGTTTCATAGAATGTTGAAGGAGACTAAGGGTATCAAGATTTGCGTCACCACTTGTCACCCAATTCAGGTTTTACACTGTGATGAATTGTTCAGTTGATGCTGGTATTCAATTTGCATAGGATCCAAGTTTCACATCAGGGTTTGTTGTCTCTGTTTATTCCATCCCTCACTCTAGTTTTCTCTTCTATTTCATTACACTGAGAGACCAGAATGTTTACACCTACACTTGTATGCATTATGGACAGGAATTTGTGTAGTGCCCATACTCTTATGTTGCAAAAGGTTCTAAAATAAATTAATATCTTATAGTACTGATCTGTTCTTAATTCCTGTTCGTGGTTAACCTTAATTTTCTTGTCGATGGCGACCACTATGTACACTGTACATGTCGTTTTACTCTTGATCTCGATGTGTTTACAAAGTAGCATCTCTTCCGTTTAATATTTTACCTCGAATGAGGATACTGTCTGTTCTTCTCTTTCTTCTCTTACAATTGTCTTACTTCTTCGTTATCTTTTCTTCTGCAATGTTTCATTCTTTTTACAAAACTTAGATTGTTGAAGCTTCAATAACCAATGTCTTTATTCTGATTTTCAACGTGCATGTTATAGTGTAACTGTATAATGTAAGATTAAAGGTAAACGCTATTTGTTGATAGATGGACGTAGAGTGAAAATGTAAACAATGTAAATTTGGGTTGTTATTTCTGTTACATGCTGTTTGTTCGTGTCATTACTTTTTGTACATGTACATGATTACACATCGTTGTCAGCTGTAATATATTTTTTGAGTGTTTTGTGATGGGTTCGCTATTTGGGAGTTATAAAATATTTGGATTATTTATCAATTATGGTTTGGATAAATGTGACAACTCTCTAACACCTTCTTTAATCTTCACTATCATTTTGTTACACCTCCTGATTCTGTTTCTCTCTTCTCTTAACTAATCTGTCCAGTGTCTTCTCTCTCTCTGACTTTCCATGTCATGTATATCCGTACTGCTAAAGTCACCCTGTGGTAGGTTGTGTATTGAGGACAATACCTCTTTTCAAAAGGGGGGAGTAGTGGTAAGGTCAGTAACTTGTCCTGTATACTGGTTACACTTCATAGTCAGGGTCAATGTCCTAATTCTAATCAGTATTCTCCCACACATATATCTTGTACAGATTGAATATCCTTTGTCCTAAAGTCATAAACTGGAGAACTTTAGCCCCTATGTTTTAATTGAACCAAGACACACAAGTATAAGCTTAGTGTTGGTGCCTAGAATAAAGCAGTAACTGTAGCCCTTTTCTCATCTACTGCACTGACCATGCAATTACCTATCCTTTGTTATCCCTTAGGTAGCTAAGACGTTTGATGTCACCCCTTTGTAATAATCTCAATCTGATGTCCCTTTGTCCTATTGTTGTAGCCATGCCTCCCTCCAATTACCACCCTATTGCCCGATTGTACCGGTATTAGTTTCTCATTTAATCTCTTCTATGATGGAAGTAGCCAACTGGTTAATTGTTTGTATAATTGGCTGGGAATGATGCCAAGCTAAAACTCCTGTTTGAAAGCAGTCTGAATGTGGTCCTCCTGAAGTCAAGACGCCAATAAATGTTTTCTCTGTAACTGCAATGATTTTATGTTGGTGTGATTGATTCATTGACTCTTGTTTGAAACTCAACAGTATATTATCTTGCCTAATTGTATCTCAATGTAAATAGATGTGGGCTAAAATTGTGACACGGAACTTCAAATACATCAGATAAGTATATATGGATGTTTGTGAGTTTTCTTCGAGCAGTAATGGAAGCTTATGGTAAAGAACAATACTCAACATATCAATTCCTGTTTTGCTGGTAAATATGCAATAAATCTTGCAGAGCCTTATGATGAGAGAGTATCAATTCAGTTGTTCGAATTAGTTTAGTTAATGTGACCGTGCATCGCAAAACAAACAAAAAGTCGCACCCCTTGATTTACGTGAGGACTAAAAAAAGGTGAAATGAGTCAACCGAATCAATATTGATTTTTTGTTTCATATTTTCTGAAAGAGCTATCCTTTTTCTACATTATTCTGTAATCTAAGATCATAAAATTGATGAGAAAATGTGTTTTCAGCAGTTTTTCTACAACCCTTTTACGGGGGAGAATAGAAAGATCGGGTATGTCTTAGAGTCCCCTTTTTCATTTTTTGAAATGCTTTACACACTCTTCACTTTCAAGTTTGATAACTTTTGAAAGGGTAAATCTACTGCTTTGAAAGTTGACATTTCTCAGTAAAAGAATGTGTTGATAGAACATGCTTGATTTCAGATAAATCTGATTATCCCTTCCTTGCTGTTGCTCCAGTGGTTTGCATCCTGAGTTTTGGCCCTTTCATTGCACAGCTAGCACGGCTTGGTATAACAGATTAAGCGCCTGAATAGATCCTGTACTTCAGAGCCTCTTTTCTCAGTTCACACTTTCCAGTGTGTGTGCTTTCTTTCTTGTAGTTACATAAGCTAGGGGAGTCCAGTTGAATTGAGTTATACATCATTTCAAAGCGAAGAGTCTGCTCTTTTAGAATCTGCCCTTCACTAAAAGTCCATATCTGGCGACTTTTCATCGGTTTTGTGATGTAGAGTCACAAATGCAGAACATGAACACTTCACGAATATTTTTGGGACTGAATGAAAGTAATGTCGGTTCACCGATGTAATGATGGCAACTGTCCCATACCGAAGTCAAAAGACAACACATTGAACAATTGGGCTCAACTTAACGACATTAATGCAAACAAATTTTCCAGCCGCAATCGGTCGTTTCAATCTCTACTTAAACATGTACGTCCCTGCAGATTAGAAATCGCATTGCTATTCAATAATTATACCATCTCTTATTATACCTCTCTTGAATTTAACTCACAATAGGCAGGCTTCAAATGAAAAGGCCAAATTGCGAAAAAGCGACGACTTACCATCGTTGCTTCTTTAGAGTTCACCAACTTAAGAATGAAATGCTACAACACAATGGTGAAGGAACGAGTGCTGAATCAATTTAATTCAGGCGAGGTCTGGCGTCGTGGGTGGATTAGAATGAACACACAACCTCTACACGAACACCTATTCTAGATTCCACTCAAAATTCTGATGCACGAGCACGAACAATAAACCAAATTTCTAATTCAAGTTGATGATAATTCCATACTGCGGAATCAGCTTTACAAAAAAATCATGAAAGTGATATAAAATAAGCATTACACATTGACGTGCGTCCCACAATCGGCAATACAAAGCGGAGTGAAGTAAAAGGTCGATTTAAAGTATATAGGATTATCGTCCGCTGTCTCTACTTTTTAATGCATGACTAAATTGTTTTCATGATGTAGAAAAAAAGGACCGTCAAAATGGTCTGCGGAGTATGTAAAAGTTTGATGACACTGCAGCGACATATAGGTGAGTAATCTTTAATCCATGGAGTAATATGTTAATGGACAATACCGTGAGTTGCAGTGTATTAACCATGTCAACGGGCTTCTTTTGCATTCCAAGAAAAAAAAATCTTTTGAGAAAAAAAGAGTAAATCTTCAAGATCAGCGTTTGCAGCCCGATAGCATGTCAGGTGACATTCGTTCCTTTGATTTTGTTTTATATCGGTTTGTACTTTTGTTAATTAATCATTCGTTTTCTTACGCATTTTCTATTTAAAGGGGTCCATATATCGTACAGGTTTTGCTTGTTAGTGGGACCCTCCATATAAATTCCCATCCTTATTCAATTTGTACTATGCATAAGTATATTTTAAAGAAAATACAATTATGTTTTCTTCATTTTGTTACTCTATGTTCTTGATTGTTTACTGGATGGAAGTGAAAAATAAATTGTAACTTGAACTTGAGAATATCAAAAGCGGATTACAAATTCATAGTTCAAGTGACTCTTGAGGCAAGCAAAGATATACCATAACGGTCAATAAAATTCTCAGTAACATCTGTAGGTGTTTATGAACCACCACTAGCCTGTGTTATTCATTTTTATCCAATACTTTTTTTTCAGCTTCCACGATACTGCTCTAACACCAATCTTTCTATTATTTTCATTGTTGACTATGTCCCGCGTAGAGGTATAATTTGAGCTCCTAGATGGATTTATCAATCTTTTAAGGAACCTTCAGTCCTATTCTTCTTTGTCAGGCACTAGTACTCATTTATTATGCCACAGGGACAGCAGTAACTAATAATTTAGATATAAAAAGGTTAGAAGTCAAGCTCGCAATCGTGCTTAAAACCGGCAGCATCCTTGTTGCATTGCCAATCGTTCCCCAAGTCACGGTACAGTGATTTCCTAAATTTTTATATCGATCTTACGCCAGCACTTCAAAATCATGATAGACTGAGTGATAAGAAAAATGAATTCATAGTTTGAAATTATTCCTTTACAAAATTAGCGTACCTTCAGTGAGATGTATCATTTTTCTGGGATTTTCCTTTAAAAAAGTTCAATTTCGTTCCAGTCCATAAATCGCGCCTTAATACATAGAGTCAATCACAATAGACACTCGCACCACACACTCACTGAAATACTCTTCTCAAGTTCGTGACTTAAAGAAGCAGTAATGGTAAGTCATTGCATTTCTTTCACATTGCTACCAAATTCAGAGTTTGTTTTGTTGTTGCTGTTGTTGTTGTTTCTGGAGATCAACTAAAAAATCGATATTGTGATTCTTTTCTATTTTAAACTTCAAGTGACCCTGTCGGATTGTTCACGTTCTGGAGGAGCAGCCCATGGAATCAATGGGATAATGTGGCATCTTCGTATATGCACACATTCACATTTTTTGGGTCACACTGACCCCATATTTTATCGCCTAAAAACTTTGAAGGCCCATGATATACATTTATACCTAACTGCCATATTTATGTATAAACACACTCGAAATGCATTACCATTTTTTCATAATACCCTAGTAACCAATGACCATATTCACTCATACCCTACCCGTCGTTCCCATAATTTTCACTTAAGTAATCCGAAGCTTTTACTTGCTCAAAAGTCGATTAGACATCAAGGTCCGGATACATGGAACACTCTTCCTGAGGAGTTGAAACAGTGTGCCTCCTTGTTTTCGTTTAAAGCAAACTTAAAGAAGTACATTTTATTACAGTATATTTCAAATATGAACTAAAAACAAATAAATTATATAACTAATGTTGGTCTCCTGATAGCAACAGCGCATATCGTCCCCTCTTTCAGTAAACCAATTTCACTATTCTAAATTCCAGCCTATCTGCTATTGTGCACCCTCAAGCACCTGCACACACATTCACCACCACCACCATCACACACCAGAGTTTTTTTCCCCTGCTACCTTCGCAGCAGAATTTATATTGTTACGAATTTAGTTCGTCCTTATCTTTTCCTCGGGCCGGCCATCTTTTCAAGCAATGCTTATAATGGCGGCCCTCTGCATAATCGTTTCTTAACTATAAATGCTATTCTTATCACTGCTGCATAGACATGCATACTGTATATTAAATTTCTTTCATATCGTTGTTTATGCAAGTCAAAAGACTGTGTTAGATTTACTTTACATATGTCCTACATGTTCATGATTATGTACTTAATATGTATCGTGGTTTATGCAAGTCAAACGACTTTGCGTTGAATTCACTTTGTATATTTCCTGCATTTTCATGATTATGTAACTTATGTATATTGATTTGCAGAAAATAAAGTATCTATCAAACAAACAAAAATCTATATTTGTATGTTTCTCTTATATCTTTGACATTATTTCATTAAAAAACAAGGTTATAAGAAGGCTTCAAGGCTACAAACGTTCTAAGGCGCATTGAACACTAAATAGCTGCAGTCCTCTAGGGAGGGGAGTGTGATTATACACTGACGGTAAAAGTAGTGCATTAAACTTAATCTCACTAAGCTCTCATTATGAAGGTACAAAACAAATTCGAATAAAGAAAACCGTCAATCTTGGAAGAACTATAGGACTATTGAATGGTAATAAACTAGGATATGCATTAAAAAGTCTATATAGCTCAACACTCCTGCATTCTTAAAGTTTCGCATGGTAGAAAGGAAATGTAATGAGAATTAAACATTTGATGCGTTCTATACTGAAATGTTGGCCCTTCTTATTTTAGTGAGTTTTCATTGAAACCTTAGTTGTTGTTGTTGTTGTTATTGTTGTTGTCTGTGTTTGTGTGTGTGTGTGTGTGTGTGTGTGTGTGTGTGTGTGAGTGTATCTAAAGTAAGTTCCATCATAGTTTGGAACAAAACAAAACAAAAAACCCAAAATATACATCTAACTCGCCCAAAGGCTTACCCTCCCCCCTCTATCAAGTATTCATAAGTTGGCGTCACAAATTTGCCATCAGGTAAGACATGATTTCTATTAAACTGGAGGGTCTTCGCTCTCGTGTGGTGTGGGGCGAAAACAACGGTGAAACCACAAAAATTATGGATGTTCGTGAGCATTCACCTTGTCGTAATATAAGATTTGCTTGTTCAAGGCTCCATCCATTTAACTTCTGAACTTTCACTTGCTTACATATACCTGGAGCTTCGAGATTGTGTGATGATTGGTCGATTTTGTATCACAATATAACACGTTTAATTGTCGCATTGAAGGTGTGTCATGAGATAAGAAGTAGCTAACATAATACATCTACGTCACGTGTTTTCTATCTACATAAAGTGTATACATAATTATAAACATAATTATTTATCTTTGTTTGAATGTTTCAATGGTCGATTTTTTTTTTTTTTTTTTTTTTTGGGGGGGGCCTTGTAAGGACAGAAACGAGGCAATCAAAAGATGAAAGACATGAAGAAAGCACAGGTTTGAGCTCCTGGAGTCTTTTTTTTTCCCCGGAGTATTATTTTATTGCAGAGCTTTTGACCTTCGTTAGCATTATAGAAACTGTTCTTTTACGGTTGAGAAGAATGTCGTTGCACAGCATGCACGAGTGTGTTATGAGTGCCTGTGGTGTGTGTGTGTGTGTGTGTGTGTGTGTGTGTGTGTGTGCTTGTGTGTACATGTAAACTCGAATCCATGGGCATTATTTTTTGATAAGCTTTCAAGGTTTTTTGGTATCGGTGGTTTTATCCTGAAAGGGAAATGGCTGCAGCATTACCGTTAATCAACAGAATATGCATAATGATAATTATACATATGACATAGGTGTACTGCATTTATAGGACGGGCAACAAAAATATCAGTCTTGTACTTTTTCACTGATAAAATGTGAAATATTACATTAAGACCCAATACAAAACTTTGTTTGTAATTTGCTGCTTTAAAACTTTACTTCAGACAATTTATTCAACACGTTAACGTATTCAAGGTAGCACGGATATTGTTCGAATGTCTATTATTTATACTTTGATATAATAGATACCCTCAATAGCGAGAGAGCTTAGGAAACCGACAGGCAGCAGGAATCGTTAAAAGGAAAATATCAATCCGACGATTCCAATTTACCATTAGCTCATGGTCAACAAATGAATTTTAATATAGCCCATCTTGTTGAGTTCATACAAAGAGTATTATATATTATGTATCCATTAAATACGGGTCTATTGGATAATCCTCTTAGTTAAGGCTGTTTTTCATTTCGATCACACACACACACACACACACACACACACACAAGCACAGAAGAAGCTAAGTGACTTCACCCAAAATAAATCCGGATCCCACGTGATTACCTTGTCCGTGCTAGGTGAAACAGATGGAGCAATCCACCATTACCTGAATGTCTTCAGGGCAATCTGTCGTGCTCCCATACTTTGTGCGGCGATGTTTGTTTTTAACTCAGCTCTTGTAGTTATCATAGGATATTATTACGAATTGTTAAAAGCCCATGAGCTCAAGAGACACAAGGTGCATTTTTTTTTGGTGTTTTTTTCTTCATGACTTTTGGAAGCTTTGCTCTCAATTGAATCATTTGTTGGTTATATATTTCCATGGTATAGAATTTTGGTATTCTCTGAAAATTATTAATTTATATCTCACTGTCTTGTTCTTCGACTGCAATCACATTTTGGAAGAGGCATTTTTGTTTGGGAGATTTTGATTATGCAGACAAGATCATTAATATTTGTTTTGCAATTCGCTCAGGACTTGGAAAGTTAATACAACTGGATTTCAGTTTCTTTTTTTTTGTTCGATTGCTTGTCTGTGTTTATTAGGTTTTCCTTTGTTGTTTGACTGCTATTAGATAATTAAAAAATTGCCTTTGGCAAAATCCGCATTGTGATTGCAGTTCATAAATCTCAACATTTGGGTCTGTCTCACGTGAAAAAAAAGGGAATGTGAAACCTACACGGCTTTGGGCAACTGAACTAACTGATGCGTGATGGTAATACACTTTATAAACGGACCTACATGTTATGTAATGTAAATATATGTTTACTCTTATGGCTTTATGACACCCACATCATTACATATCTGGTCACAGATTGTGTAAATAGGTTTCCTGTATTTCATAATATTTTATGCTACTTTCCTTCATTGCACAGGATCCTTAATGTATCCGCAACCGAAAACTATCAGTTTTGAAACTCTGTAACAGGTACAGCCAATTCACAGTTGTTCAAATATTGAAGTCTGGAAGTCATTTGGAGGTCCCCTTATCAATGAAATTTCATCATTTCTCAAATAGATAACACTGAGAAATAGATGAATAGATTATACGATGGACGGATTAATGAAACATTGATGATTGATAAATAAGCAGACGAATTTATTAACTTTTTTTTTAATACAGACTTCATTCAAGCCTGTCGGAGCAATCGGCTGTCTGATAATCGTTCTCGCTGTATCTGGCCCTCTTGGTAAATAATTATATTCTTGTGTTTATGCTCTGTCATAATTGTCATGATTATAGTCAAACGCATTCACATGTGCAGTCATATCGCAATCAATACTAAATTAGACATGTAGAAAAGTGGCAGACATGACTGAATTGGGGATAATTACTAGTACCTTATAAGGTATGTTAATTGCAATTTTTTTTTAATGCGTAGAAGGAGCAACAGCCAGCCAGAGGATGGTGACTGGAAGCATTTTTAAAACAGTTTTTAAAGATCTTTTTTTGTCTTTCTACAGAGCTAGAAAAACTGGCATGGAGCCATTCCCCTACTATGTCATGAAGTTAACCTATGGACGTCTACTTTTGCTCACCCTTTATGTAATAAACCCATAATAACGTTTTATACATAGATTTTTGCGCGTATTAAAATGGCAGAAAGTTAGAAGGCACATGTTTGAAGAAAGCAGGAGATTCCGAGAAGATCATCCGAACATTTTGTAAATTTTCAAGAAGGTGAGCTTTTTTACGGTGTTCCATATCATATCTGTTGTCTTTGATAAATTGAGTAATGTCAGACGGATAAGATCGCACGTGTTTAATAAAAATCTCATCTAGAATTAGGAAGTTCTTGAATGCCAAAGTTTCATGAGTTTGCATATTTTCGACCCAAAATGCATATCAGCTCTCTAGATTTTGCACAAGAAATGTCCTTCAAATTAATTTGAAGGTGGATGGGTTTACGACTTTACCTCTTCATTCCAAATATAAGGAGTATTGGTTTTGGAACCATTTACCAATTAAAAAAAAAAAAATATTTTATTCATTTTTATTCATTTTTTTTTTTGGGGGGGGGGGGGTAAAATTGCCATTGTAATGACTTTCTGACAAACTTTCATTATTCCGTTCATTGGACATTAAACTTTTTATTAAAACTTATGTGAGCATGGTGTAAATCACACTCATGATCCAAATCACGCGTTACCATGCATTCGTCTGTCAATATTGCAGTGAAAATTATTTACATCTCCTGGAGAGTTTTCTTTCAAAGTGGTTGGAAGCACTTTCTCATCAACTGAATATAATGACCGCATCTATATATATGACGCAAAATGAACCTCTTCAGTCAATGTACAAAAATAACGAAAACATTCAGGACAATCTCAATAATTTGGAAATTATATGGACAGGTAAGAGTCTAAAATATTGACGGCTAATGTAATAAATTCTAACCCTAATAACATGTAGGTCCTAATAATCAAGACAGTATTATTGCTATATATAAAGAGGAACTAAACCCCATTATACATGATGATTGAATGAATGCAGGTATATTAGTAGAATACATCGGTGAAAGTTTGACGAAAATTGGACAATCCGTTCAAAAGTTTTGAATTTTTGAAGTTTGACGAAAATTGGACAATCCCTTCAAAAGTTTTGAATTTTTGAAGTTTTGGTGAATTCAAATTATTTTCACTTTTCTTGTACAATAAGCTAGCAATAGATTTATCTCTATCAGAAAGCAAAGGGAATAAGTAATTTTGACATATGTCCAGTCAATGAATGTGAAATAATATTTTGTCAAAATAATTTTCTTGCATTCACTCATTCCAAATGGGCATGATTTGGGTTCATTTCGCTGTAAGGTTGAGTTATTGACATCATATTTAGCGTTGCAATTACATTAAGTTTATGTCAGGTTATTGATTATGGATATTGAAAGATAGTACTAGTAGGGATGATTTGATTGTGACATTTTCGGTTAAGATGAATTTTATTATGTAAGGTCGATATTACATTTTCTTGTATAAGTGTTGCAATTACGTACATGCAATTACATACCGAAGTTCCTTCGTGTAAATTTTTTTTGATGAGTCAGTACCGTGTTTTCATTCCTAATTGTGCTAATCCTAGTTGTGCAGATGGATTCACCGAACTGTTCACGACTGCGGTCTTTTCTTTCCCTAAACTACTCAACTGCGAGGCTTCCCGAGTGTGGCAACAAAACTTTACGCAATGGCAGCACGGTACACACAATTCCCAAGATTATCTCCCTCCCTTCTCCCATAAAAGTGTGCGCTGGAAGTGGGTACTCCGTTTGTCGCTTACCTGGTAAGCTGTTTTGTTCACAGACTTCTGTATCCTGTTTGTTTGTTAGTTTGTTTGTCTGCCTGACAGAATAGAACCAAAGAGACCAAACAGACTTACAAAGGAAGACTGAAAAAGACGAGTCTATTGAAGCAAGTCAAGCGGATAGTTGAAACGGGTGCTCGTCTTCCATTCTACCCTATGATGTAAACGTGGTATAGATAAATGATTTTAATGTAATATATCCATTTTCTGACAATGGTACTGAAATGTACAAGTCAACATCTGAATATCAATATCACCAAATACATGATTTTCATTGTAGCTGTGTATTCAAGCTCCAACATCTGAACGATGCGTCGTGGTATGATGGTAAGATGCACGAAAATACAAGGAAACCATAGATTAAAGATTAAAGATCTAAATATGTAGTACATAAACCGAGAACTCCATACATAATAATAATGATAATGATAGTAGTAGTAGTAGTAGTAGTAATGATAATAATAATAATGATAATAATAATAATAATAATAATAATTGACAGTGCTTGTATAGCGCATGACACAACGTGATAATGTCCCTATGCGCTCAAAAAAAAAATGAAATGATTATACAAAAACATTGAATTCCAATTACAGTGATGGTACCGAGCTTTATGCTTTGTAGGTTTGTGGAATTTATTATAGTTCTTAAGCAGAGAAACAATACTCTGAAAAACAATAAACAAATTACACTGAACAGGGATGATGACATAGGAGGTTCACATATTCCAGAAATGTAGCAGTGTAATTCCATTACAATACCGCTTACTTGCGAGTTCACTTGTGTATAATCTATGCATGAATTCTTCTTTTGTTCTGCTTCCAACTCATGCATTTGACTCTGCCATGTCATCATCCTTGTTCATTGGAATGCGTTCTAAATTTTGGAAATATTCTTATTCTTTATCCCAATTATTACAAATTCTGAAATTCTGTCCTCAGTATAACTATTCTATAGTTGTTCAAATATAAAAATCTGAAAATCATCCGGAGGTCTCGTTTAAGCCTTACATTGTGCACAAAGATTTCAAGTCACCCTTTATTTTTATGAGCATTGGAGAATAGGATTAGTATTTCATATGAAACGTTTGTAACATGTACTTCTATGTCATCCGCAGAATTGTGAGCGAAACATTTCAACCACTGACGTCTCGGAATGACGTGAACTGTCTAATTGTCTACAAATCTACAGTAGTTTACTGAACGCTTTCCATATACATTCAGTAATGATTTGTGGTATTAAAGTCTTATCGGAACAGAATGACATTTCATTTCGGTTTGCTTTAGAGATATCACGTGTTTTATGTCCGAATTATAAGCACGTAAATTATGGCAACGGGCCGGTGAACCCATCTATACTTAATCAAGATTATTCATGACTCAAGAATGAAAGAAAAACTGCAAGAAGCCGTCACAAAAAAAAAAAGATCAATCTTGGAAATTTCTCTTTGAACTTATGTCGCTTTTGTGCTCCTGCGTTTGTAATTGCTATTATAGTGTTGGTTATTACCTTACAAGACAGCATGTAATTAAGTGAATGTTTATACGTCAAATGTCTGCCTCTCACTGTCCTTTAGATTGTTTGTCACAACCGTGTCAAAGCGGCTGGTGTGAGGAGACATTTAATGGCTACATGTGTCGCTGCCACAGCAGCTATTCGGGGAAGAACTGCGACATTCGTGAGTACAAATTTCTGTCGCAATTTTGTGGTTTGATATAATCATACTTCAATTCAGTATTTCATTAAAAGAATACACCCACTTGGTCAAAAATTTCGTGTTAACGTTTATACGAAGTTAAACCTCCAAACAACATAGCTCTAAAAATGGGCTATGATTGTAAATGTTATAATCATCATTACCTTTATCATCAATTTGTTCTCTTTTCATCGTCATTAATGATGTGCTTGTTTTCCGGCAATTCCTCAGTACCAACCATCGATAAAACTTTAGCTGAAAGTAATTCAACATCGTTTACCGCATTGTTGCATGTACAGGACTACACCATAACAGGAATAACGTTACTTTTCACCATCGACCGAAATGCTTTACGTTTCTTCTTCAAAATCGCCGTTGGAGGTCTTTCGCAGGCGAAAGGCAGAAAGGCATTATCACATCACTCTAAAGGCTTCAAAATGAATGCTCCAACCCTTTCTCATTTTATTCTTTGTCATTCAACAATATCCCCGGCCACAAGTACCCTGCCCCCCAATTCTTTTGTCTGTGTAGGAAATGTGCCAGAAAATGAATTTGATGAAATCCATGTCCTGTGACCATAGCAACTGACTGTCTGACTCAGTGCGCAACAGGACATAGTCACATAACAGCAACCCCCTATATGAATGACTTCTTTGAAAGTGCCGGTATGAACTAATAAATTATCCAATTTTAATCATATTTGCCACTGGATGTTATCTCCCCTCATGCGAAATACCTAGTACGTGGGCTTTTATCACAGCGGCATATTTTCTCATCATTAAAGGCACAAAACATGATTGTTGTCAGCAACATGTTATTTTCAGGTCGCCATCACTGACACAATTTCCATGGATGGAAATACACGCAGTAAGTTGTCTGTTTACCCAACAGCAAAACTTAGGCCTGGACCCAGTTTCATAAAACTTGTTATCAGATTACAATTTACTACAGTTGTTATAAACTACTGAAATCATTGAATCTGACTGGCTGAGAGCAAATTTGTCACAGAAACGTGGCAGTTGTTACTGGTAGCAAGTTTTATGAGACGGGACCCTGGTCTAACCAACTAATCCTGCGAAATAAATCCCTTTTCTTTCCATTTCTATAAGGCCTTAACGTGATTTCAACTGAACAATATGTCCTTCCAACAACAGCTGCAACATCTAACACGCTGACATCATCTCAGCACTTGACGACATCTGATATCACAACAAGAGGTGATGCCACGACGACAGCTGACTCCATGACAACTGGTCACATAAGAAGTGACTCCATGACGTCAGCGGACACCATGACAACTGATCCAATACTGGCATCAGTCGCTACAACGTCGGTACCGACGGATGACACTACGAAACTGTTTGACTCTATGATGACAAGTAACTACGAGAGGTCAAAACCTGACTCCATTAATACAAGGAACTCCGTGACAACAGGTGACATCAGTACAAACTTCGTGACAATTAACCCAACCCCATCAATTACCCCAAAAGGTTTTATGAAAACTAACCCTATGACGTCAAAATACACTAGAATGACTAACTCCATGACGACAGCAGACTCTATGACGACAGTTGATCATGTGATGACATCTGACTCCATTGTCACAACTTATCCCACCACGACAATTGATGTTATGACAACTGTCCCCAGTACTACAGCAGACGCCATGATGATAACTAGCCCGACGATAGCTGGCCTCATGACGACAACTGATATCATGACATCTAATCCCATGACAACAGATGACCTCAGCACCACGAGTGTTGTCATGATAACTGACCCAATGACGACAACTGGTGAGATGACGACAAGTGATGAGATAACGACAACTGATGAGATGACGACAAAAGACCTCCTTCACACAACTAACCCTACAACGACAGAAGAACCCATGACGACGCCTTACCCCATGACCATATCATGCACCATGACGGAAACTGATAATGTGATAACTAATCCTAGGACGACAGAAGACTCCATGACGTCGACTAACCCAATGACTACAGCTGGCCCCATGGCGACTACTGAACATATGACGTCAGATGACTCCATCGTGACGAGTGACTCCTTGACAACGGCAGGTCATATGGCGACAACTGATATTATAACAACTAAACCCATGACGACAAAATATACCATTACGACAGCGGACACCATGACCACAGCTGGCCTCATGACAACTGATATTATAAGAACTACTCTAATGTCAACAGCTGACCAGAGTTCGACAGATGACGTCATGACAACTAAAGTAGTAACATCAGCAGACCCTATGACGACGGCTGAACCTGTGACGTCAGATAACTCCATTGTGACGACTGACTCTGTGACGACGGCTAGCCTCCCGACGGCAAATGATATTATAACAACTAATCCCATGACGATAATAGACACCATTACGGCAGAGGACACCATGACCACAGCTGACATGACAAGTGGTATTGCAACGACTGATCCCATGACAACAGCTGACCTCACTACCACAGCTGAAAAAGTAACCACTAACCCCGTTACAACTGACGAGATGACAACTAATTTTATGACAACTATCCCCATGACTACAACAGACTCCATGACGACAACTGACCCCATTACCACAGCTGGCCCCATGACAACAACTGATATTACAACAACTAACCCAGTGACTACAGTTCACCTCAGTACGACAGATAACGTCATGACAAGTAGCTCCATGACGACAACTGACCACATGACCACACCTGATATTACATTAACTCCCAAACCCGATGACAACAGTTGATAACGTCATGCAAAGCAGGTCCATGACGACGGAAGACTCTATGACAACAGGTGATTCCATGACAACAGCCGGCCTCAGTACCACATCTGATGTAGCGACAGCTGACCCCGTGACGACAGCAGATTCCATTACCACAGCTGGTCCCTTGACAACTGATATTACAACTAACCCGATGACAACAGCTGACATCAATACCACAGATAACGTCATGACAATTAGCTCCATGACGCTGGAAGACTCTATGACGACAGCTGATTCCATGATAACAGCTGACCTCAGTACCACAACTGACGTCACGACAGCTGACTCCATGACTACAGTAGACTCCATGATGACAACTGACCCCATGACCACACCTAATTCCATGACGACACATGATATTACAACAACTAACCCGATGACAACAGTTCACCTCAGTACCACAGATAACGTCATTGCAAGTAGCTCCATGACGACGGAAGGCTCTATGACGTCATTTGATTCCGTGACAACAGCTGACCTCAGTACCACAACTGACGTAACGACAGCTGACTCCATGACTACGGTAGACTCCATGACGACAACTGACCTCATGACCACTCCTAATTCCATGACGACACATGATATTACAACAACTAACCCGATGACAACAGTTCACCTCAGTACCACAGATAACGTCATTGCAAGTAGCTCCATGACGACGGAAGGCTCTATGACGTCATTTGATTCCATGACAACAGCTGACCTCAGTACCACAACTGACGTAACGACAGCTGACTCCATGACTACGGTAGACTCCATGACGACAACTGACCCCATGACCACACCTAATTCCATGACGACACCTGATACTAAAACTAATCCAATGGCAACAGTTGACCTCACCACCACAGATAACGTCATCACAATTAGCTCCATGACGCCTGAAGACTCTATGACGACAGCTGATTACATGACGACAGCCGACTCCTCTGTAGATGACATCATTAACAGAAGTCTTATGACAAGTAACACAATTACAAACGATGCCACGACGACAGCACACCAGGTGAACGCAGACTCCGTGACCTCAGTTGACCCGATGACGGTCACAAGCGTCATGGCGACGACTGACTCCAAAACAACAGGTGATACTATGACCACATCTGACCTTATGGCACTATCTGACCCCATGTCATCTCGCCCTTCGATGGCCGCTGATGTCATGGCAACATCAGACCCCATGATAAATGACGTCATAACTACAAGTGACGCTTCGACGGCATCTGCCGGCATTTCCATCATGGCATCTTCAAGTGTACTGATGACGTCATCCGCAACGGTTGGTAAGACGTGTAAACAGACCAGTACATACCTTCAGCAAGGATAGCCTTTTTTCAGTGCTAATGGTGTGGTTGGTAATGACGTGAATCCTAGAATATCATTTTTGCAAATCGTACATGTTCTAAACGTGTGTAGTGTCATAACTTTGTGGTAGAATATTCCCTCCCCTTCCCTGTCTTCCTCTCCCCCCCCCCCCTCTCTCTCTCTCTCCCTCTCTCTCTCGTCACCACCCTCATTGTTTTCAGCAGAAGTATACCTTTTTGTTCTGAAATCCCAATTCGTTCGTCCCCTTTAAATCCCAACAATCCAAAACGCTCATCCATGGTGACGTTACCTGATAATTTGTTTCCTAGATGAAGCCACAGAAATGAAAGCTGTCAGTCGTAATTCCACAGTAGTGTCTCGATATCAAAGTGTAAATTAAAACAACTGAATACCTGAATATAAGGAAGACCCGAATCCATTAGAGAAAAATTGTAGCAATCGGAAGAAAAGTACATTTCTGACATTCTCATTTTCCTGTTATGGAATGTGAAATATTGAACATTCACATACTTAAAGATCAGTCAGATTTGTGAGTAGAAGCGGAGAAGTAACTTCCGATCGGCTTTCTTCTGCATTGAGGTCACGATTGTAATGGCAAGGATAACCCTAGAATTGCCAGATAATAATCCGTGCAAAAATGCAAAAGATGCAGGCGCAGCTAGCAACAATTGGTGTGTACGATATTACGTAAAAAGATCCACTTAAATGACATTCTTAAGTAAAGAAAATGACTTGAAATTGGATTCTGATAAATTGAATTGAATTAAACTGAAAATCTTTTTTTTATTCAAAATCTGACTGGTGACCAAAGGTCGAATTGCACAGATGTACATCATACAAAAGTATACATTAATTTTAAAGAATAATTTCATATACATAGATTTATAATCACCATCAACACATTCAAAATTACATACAAATAAGACAAAAAGTGTAACTTCAAAAGTCATCACTTAACTCTGGAATACTTCAAATTCAACCAGAAATCATAAAAAAAAAGAGGAACCAGTAACAGAAAAGTCGTGCACAAATAATTACCTGAAAAAAAAAAAGAAGAAAGAAATCAAACATAGTATAGATTCCCCAAACTTCATCACGATCAGAACACATCGGTAACACCTCTATGCATCCCACATTGAACCTCAATTTTGTAATACTCTGGGTTCCATTCTTTCTTTCTTTCTTTTTTTTTCTGATCTGACGCTGTCTCCGTGAACGACAGAAAGTGACAATAGACTCGCAGCTTCAACCGTAGAGGAAGACATTTCTGAAGCGGGATTGACTTCAGCACTTGAAAGAAAGTTCCACAAACATTCGTCGACGGTGAAAATTCCTGAAAAATTCCCAACAACGACATTACCAGGTTTGTTTTAAACGAGTTGGCATTTTCTTCCTCCAAAATGTATGCATTGATTGAAATAATATTTACATTAATGTTAGAAAGACATTATTCAGAGGGGTGAAGGCTCAGGTTTGAGTTTCTTCAGTTTGTCCCCCTCTACAAATGAAAATTTGTTAAGATCGCAACTGCTGATCTGTAAATTAACAAACATGTCGGAAAAAAGGAACCAGTGGGACTCGAACCTGTCATCTACTGCTTTCCGGGCAAGGACACTACCACCAGGCTGTCCCTGGTTGCCGGCAGGTTTTCCGACATGTTTGTTTATTTACAGATCAGCAGGTTGCGATCTTAACAAATTTTCATTTGTAGAGGTAGACAAACTGAAGAAACTCAAAGCCGGAATATTTACATTCTTTTAACATTCTTTTCATTGTTATATCCAGAATCATTTAATGCCTTGTTTACCAAGGGCATGTGAATATCGTGCTTTGGTGTTTTTTTTAAGTTTCTTTTAGGGGTTCTATTTCAGGTACACAAATATGCGTGTGCGCACTCATGCCCACACCTGAACACAAAAGCACGTAATAGTGTAAGAATCACAATAATGATAATTTTATACCCTATACTGTGCTTCGTTCATTAAGAAAGCCATGTTATAATGCGAAAACGTGATTATCTTGGTTAATGACAGATATTGACGAACTTTGTCTCTGTTATTTTTTGCATTAATTGGAACACATAGGAATATTTTGTGGACAATTGTACTTCAGCTTTGGGTTTGAAATATTACCTTCTCTTTGTTCTCTTATGGGAAGTAAGGAGGGGGAAGTAGTGTTGCTTCGTCTCGTCGATCACCTTTGATAAAACAAGCCTTTTTTCTTGATCATCACTATTTGAGTAATGACTTACCATTTCTTTCACAGCAACTGAATATGAAATCACGTCGCCGGCTCTCGTTGAAAGTTTCTCAAGCAGCCAGGACGAGGATGGTCAAAACCACTCGAGAAAAAAAGTACCATGAAGGGAGTTCCCCGCCCCCCCCCCCCCCCAAAAAAAAAACAACAACAACAACCTTGAATTTGTCACTTTAGTGAGCCCTACACGAGACATGTCATAAGCATTGTCATTTCTAAGCGCCCCAGAAGAAAAAAAAAAGATATTCAAGTTTCATGGATGTCCTACAGAAACATCAAAGTCACATTTACATAATACGTTTTCATATTTTCAAGACAAACGACGAATTTTTGTTCGAATATCATTGTTAAAGGACAGGGAAACAAAGCATTGATTTAACCTACGGACGACATAATGAAATGTTTTGATTAATTGAAAACACTTCTATTCAAATTCTCAGGTATTGCGTGCAAACATTTGCTTATTGAAGAAAAGATGTTGAAACATTTCCTTCACTTTCATCAGGTTGAATTTTACTTCTTCTTCTCCACCTCCTCCTCCTCTTCCCCCTCTTCCTTTTCCTCCTTCTTCTTCTGGTTATAAAGTCCTTGTCCTTCATCTCTTAAGAACATTGTAAGCATTCTACTTCTGCATTTGATAATACATGTAACATGATTTGACAAAAAGAGAGGTGTAGGCCTACCTCTACTGAACAGATTAACAAATCGGTGCACAAGCTCATGGGCTTGCGTCATGAGGCATTATAGGAGCTTTGGATTTGCAACGGGGACGTTAAGACGACGCTTGCGTTGACCGTTCTCTTCTCCTCTTGCGTCGTCTTGCAAACGAGCTTTAGATTTAGCGAACACGCAGCCTAAAGAAAATCAAATGGCCCAACGTTGTATATACAAATTAGAACATATATTATTATGACAATTAACATTTACATTAATTGTGAAGAGGTCATTTTGTGTGATTGACTTGGGTCGTTCTTTGAATCATGGACTTGGGTCGTTCTTTGACTCATATTATACATGATATTCTGTTATAGAGATGAGAGAAGGACGAGAGAGGGCGTTATGATATGAATGTAAGAATGACCCAAGTCCTTCATTCTTACATTCATATAAGATTTAACCCATTCATTTCAGGCACTTCCGGGGGTAATTAGGATTTATCATTTATACAAAAGATGAGTCCATGCATAAGCTACAATTTCCCGTGTCAAACTGACTTTGGCCAAAAATTGGACTTGGGTCGTTCTTGTATTCAGATCTTCAATTTGTAATTGGTGTGTACGATATTACGTAAAAAGATCCACTGAAATGACATTCTTAAGTAAAGAAAATAACTTGAAATTGGATTCTGATAAATTGAATTGAATTAAACTGCAAATGTTTTTACTGACTGGTGACCAAATGTCGAATTACACAGATGTACATCATACAAAAGTATACATTAATTTTAAAGAATAATGTCATATACATAGATTTATAATAACCATCAACACATTCAAAATTACATACAAATAAATAACAAATACCCGTCGCCAACCTAAAGCTCCCTATCACCGCAATGGTACAGGGAAAATCTGCTATGACGCACAAAATGTATTACAGCTTGAGCAAGTTGAGAATATAAGGTCGAATCAAGACATTGATACGGATTCCGTAACAGATGTAGCAGACATGTAGCTATTGAATGATGACTTACATCTTTCACAGAAGTAGATATGTCTTAAGCAAATTTTAATGTAATGCCTACCAATGCCTCAAATAAACATTCCTAAGTTTTCTTTTTTTTCCTGAATGTAGACTAAAACACTCACCATGCGCAGTTGTCTTGTAGTTTCTACCTTTACTATAAACACAATCAATTTTGTGCCACAGTAAAAATAATGTAAACCTAGCGACACAGTCTCGTTCATCACTGGTCTGCATATTATTCAATCAATCATGATGTATTATTTGTCATAGTATAGTATGCGGATACTGACCCAAATTCCTGTGCAAAGAACTACCCACGAGCATAAAAAATAAGCAAACTTCTAAAACTGCAATATCAAACTTTGAATTACACTCATTGAAGGGGCATCCAAGATGATTTTCATAATTTCACATCATGTAGTACATAAATCAACAGCTCCATGTATAGATTGTGGAATTAATCGTGGTTCTTGAGCAGAGAACCGTGTTTTGAAAAAAAACCTTAAACAAATTACACTGAACAAGGATGATGATATAGGAGGCTCACATATTTCAGAAATGTAGCAGCGTAATTCCATGGATACAATACCGTTTGCTTGCAAGTTCACCTGTGTATAATTTATGCATGCCTTCTTCTTTTGTGCTGCATCCTTGAGCCCAAATTCATACATTCTTATAGTGACCCTGCCATGTCATCATCCTTGTTCGTTTCAATTTGTTATAAATTTTGAATATATTTTTATTCTTCATCCCTATTATCATAAATTCTGAAACTCTGTCCTCAAAATAACTAATGTATTCAAATGCAAAAACCTGAAAATCATCCGGAGGTCTCCTTTAATACTTGAATGGAAATATAAGTAATTTACCTTTCATTACCTTTTCAAAACATTTGGCTTTGCCCTCCTACATTCTGTAGTTGTGCCCAAACTTGATTGTCTTTCTCATTTATCTAATTGTAATTAGATTTTAATCTCTGGTTTTTTGGGGGATATATCTTAAACTCACGCAGCTCTGTATTTTATCTCTTTTAATTCATTTGTGATAGGTCACTGAGCTTTGTTTAGTTGCCAAAATATTACCTGTTTAGTTGCCAAAATTGACCTGAAAAGGGCAGATGAAACATCTACAATATTATTTTCTCTCTATTTTTATTGAAAAATTGTACTTCAAAAGAGGTCGGCAGTTGTTAGAAAAAATGGATAGACACCCTTATCGAGTAATAAGCTTTTAGCACACTTTCAAAGCGTATTCTCAAACAAGAAACCAAAATATTGAATATTAATGTGAAAATCTTGATTTAAATCGCTATTATTTTTGTACGCGTGAAAGGCTCAACTATACTGAGATAAGTGCAGAAAAACTGCATTTTTTTGAAAACTTTTACATTGTTCTAGTGAGTACTGATCCCAGAAGATTTCATCATACATGTATTGTAATTGGTTTCTCGATCACGTAATAATGTTGTCAGAGACACTTATAGATTATGTACAATGTATGTTGCTGTCTCACATATATTTAAAGTTTTTAGCGGATAGATATGTTCCTTGAAATTTATGTAAATCATGTCGATATCTTATGGAGTCTTCTGAGTAAGTATGTATAGAATAATGAGAATCTATGAACCGTCAAGAAATAACAAACTCAAAGAAACGATTTCATCGTCAAATATTTGATGTGAGACACGGGAAAGTGCCACATTCCATTTCATTCTCTGGCGATTTAAATGAATCTTACCAGCAGCATGCTACTATCCTGGTAAAATTTGCGATCATGTGATAGTATGGCTATTTTATCGTTGATTGTATAAATGCAGATTTTTCTTTTATAACTTTTGGTTTTACGTTGAAAATGATTTATGATATAGTTTTAAAGATGGAATTTGTTTATTATGATACGTTGGTGAAGATTTTATTAGATGATGACGATGATATTACGGCTTATGTATGTATATATATATAATATAAATATATCTATATATGTTTGCATTATTTCATCATTTTTAACGCGGATTATTGTATCAATACTGTGCAAGATAATTACACCACTGTTGTTATTGTAACGCAGAAATAGTATATGTATTGATATCTTATTGATTGATCACCGGTAATATTTGATATTTTATATGTGATATGGGTTGCAGTAATGTAAACTCTAATATTGTTGTTTTGTACTCCATGTATGTGTCTAAACCTGCCATTCGTTTTGAATGAAACGGTGGACCTGGTTTTTTGTTGTATACATGTCATTCTCACACTTTCCTGAACTTGAATAAAGTCATGATTAAACAACTGGAGGTGTGTTGAAAAAGTTATGTGTACTTTTGATAATATCCTATCAAAAGAGACTTTGAGACTTAATACGACAATCGCAGTTCACTTCCAAGTTGTCCTTTTGTTGTGTCAGATGATGTCCTCGGATGTCTACGATATAGATGCATGTCTCGGTCATAACTTTTAGTCTATATAAAAAAATCAATTGGGATGATGTGCATGTATGCAACGTTTATCAGCACTCAGAATGTCCTGTTTTCCAATTCCAGTCTATTTGTTCTACAACTTTTTTCATGAAACCAATAGGTACATATGTATGCAAACGAAAAAAAAAAACAAAACAAAACACCAATGACATGGAGTTTAGATTTTGAATTGTGGATAAAAATTTTAGCAAAGTATTATTTTTCTGAGAAGAATTACATCTTAGAGATGAGTGAAGAATCATTCAAATGAAATGTATAGTAGATCATGTCAATTTTTCATCCGTAACATAGCTTTTAAGTGTTGCAGGTGATGTCCCAATAAACATACACAATGACGTTTGATTAACGAGATGACAACCTTTTCTTCATAACAATAACTAAAAACTGTTCTCTACAATTTACACACAAAATAATGAAAAAAATCTAAGTGCGGGGGGGGGGGGGATCTGCAATTGGCTTTTTTATTTTTACTGTAAAAAATCATTTATAAATCATTATGCATTTTTTTGTCGTAATTGCCAATGATATGCTGTATTTCAGTATTCCTTTGTATTGGGTCTGAATGACATTCAAATTAAATCTTTCACATACAACTCTTTTTCATCAATATGTAAAGGTTTTATATAAAGAAATATGTGAACTACTTTAAATGATTACTTGGATTAGGGAAAGCATTTCACACAGGTCCGTAGTGTTTAGATGATTTCTGAGCCAATTTTTTTTTTTTAGGTTTTGTTGAAATGAGAATAAATCGAGAGCTTCAGTTAGCTATAGTTTTGCAACTGATTGACAAATTGCCCTACATCGACGTAAATAAGCACTGAATTGATCAGTGTTTTAGTAGTAGCCATGATAAAAAATCATGGGCGTACATACTCGAGCAGGATTCGAACCCACGACCTCCTGATCACCGGACAGGCGTCATCTCCACTAGACCACCGAGCTTTCGCCCGACAGCAAGTGTTGGTTCTAATCCTTATAGCATGCAGCGGGTACTGCTTTTGTTATTCAAATTTATGAAGTTCTTCCGTCGAAAATTTGAATAATTTGTCAATCAGTTGCAATGAAAACATCACGACGGAAGAACTTCATAAATTTGAATAGCTATAGTTTTTCGTGCATTTGTGACTAAATGTTGGCGTTTATAGAATATTGATATTGTTAAAGTATTTAGTCAAATAAAAGATCGATATAATATGTAGTAAAAGAGAGACTTCACAAATTCTTACAGTCTTCTTGCGTAAATGAAAAGTAGAAGTCTTTCTGGATTTGCCATAAATCCGCCATATAAGAAATGAATAGATATTCTATAAATTTTCAAATACTCTCACAAATAATGTCATGCTTGTTACCGGTAGTCAGTATTTTGAAGCAAATGTATTGTAGGTAGATTATATCAACGGATGGAAATAGATTACTTTTCATCTAGGTCAAGCAATGATAACATGCATAACTTGCGCGAAGAGTTTTATGCCACGACGATATCTATGATAATATTGTAGAGAATGTTTTCATACACTGAAGAAAATACTTTGTCTTGTACAATAAAAGAGAACAGAAAGTGTACAAGTCAATCGGTCTGAAACGCAGTGCCATTAGTTGTTGGAAGAGTTTGAATGGCGTTTATTGTGAACTGTGCCTATTCACTCCAATAAAAGTTATCTACTAGACGATATTTCTGTATAGAGACAATAGAATGAAAGGAAAAGCGTTGTCAGATTTGACATTGAGGATTAATTTTCCTGTTGGAGCATGCTAAAATTTGAATGCAACGACAGATAGAAGCCGTTCTCAAAGCCTATAAAGAAAAATCACCAAACAGAGAAAAATAAGATTTTTCAGTCATAATGTACTTGTTATACACTACACAACAACACTACTTTGTAAAACGTTAGTTAAATTCATACGCATATTTCAATTGATTTCTTTGTCGTTCTTCAGTTTGTGCATGTCCATCTCCAGCGGTAATCACATCACTGTTGAACCTACATACAGGGGAAACCTCCAGAGAAACAATGTCTCATTGAATGGACACATGAACCTTGGCAGGGTACGAGGTTAATGTTCGTAATTGCGAAGGTTCGTTAATACGGAAATGAAAAGAGGTTTGTTTTTCATACCGAAACGCACTAAATTACCTGTACCTAGATATGTTCCTTAATCTGAAAATGTAATAGGGAGCTTTAAAGGGGATGGCTAGTAACTGAGCAGGGGGAATCAGTGGGAATGCTGGGGGATGATTGTTCCAATCCTTGTGGGTTCATTTAAGAGTACATTACATATAATATATTGTTGTGTGAAAATTATTTGCTTCAGAATGGTCTCATATTCAAGTAATATGCAGTTTAATGTTGACGGGCCGATAATGATTGCCCCAACACTGTACAGGCGTGCTAACCTGGAAACATTTAATTTCGTGGTGAATATCTGTGCGCGAATAAACACGCATGATTGACGAAAGCAATTAAGTCTGTTTAATTATTTTTTTTCCTCTTCTCTGTGTATAGTATGCGAAACTTCATTGAACAAATATGTGTTTGATCTCGAACATATTTATTTCCCATATTGGACTGTGACGACGTCGGTACACTTCGTCACTTATTCATTCTTCCCTTATTTCAGCTGTAAAAGTACCTTGAAAAACTGAAAGAATAACTCACTGCGATTAAGTAAGTTTTAAAGCCATATTTTGAACTGCCCGGACGGGCCTGCTGCATGTGCCACTCAAATGACAGCCTTGGTGCGCTCCCGTTGACAACTCGTGTTAGCTTTGACTTGTTTATAGTGCATTCAAAGAGGTATTAGGGGAGCTCGCCTAGTACCTCCTTGATTCGTGACACCTCAGTCAACACAGGATATCGATTGCGTATTGATGACAGTTTCAGGAATTAATGCACTTAATGATATATTTACATCAAGACAGTTAGCATATATATATATATATATATATATATATATATATATATATGATTATATACATTATATACACACATAATTATCATTAATATTATTATCATTATTATTATTATTATTATTAGCATTATATTTTTCAATTGCTCTTTTATTGTCTGCGCTTGAGTAGTTCATGATAAAGTCTTCTAAATTTCAGGAAATGCTTTATGTAAGATCTTGTAAAATGAAGACTACGTGTTAGTTAATATTACAGAATTTGAACATGCATCACATCACATCACCTTTCCAGAAGTCACAAAAACACCTGATTAAAACTTGGAAAGATTTCTCTGGAAAAAAAAGGAAGAACAAATCTAACACAAACGTTAGATGGGGTCAGCTGTGCCTCGATCTCAATCATGGCCCGCCAGTTGCATGATACTGGAAAAGACTAATTAATCATATATTCCGTGGAGTCATCGAGATCCGTTTGTCGTCATCTCATCACTATCAATAAAAAATGTACTTCTCATGCGTTCGTTCTTTTTTTTCACCACCAGATCTGTGTCCATCAAACAGATGATCTGTAACAAATGATCTGTTGAGTAATGTTTAGACTATCCCTTCGTGCTCTCCTCTAGGCAATTAGGATTCTATAGACCTAATAATCAATCCATTCATGACGAGTATTGAACTTTGATGCTTCCAAAAATGTTCTTGGCTGACACTATTCATCGTCGATGGCCAATGCCAGTGGGACGATGAGAGATGGAAAGCAGACTCTATGTTCCTGTAAGATTTTTAATCTCAATTCTTCTCCAGTGCCGAGGTGGAAGAATTTTGCCTCTTCTCATGTTGTCAAGAATCGTCAACTGCTGACTTGTGATGATACGGTTTATTGCATATACAGCACAACCAAGTAGAATCTGTTTTTGATGAATTAAGAAAACAATTAAAGTAATGGGGGGAGAGAGAGATAATAATCTATGGTCGTCATGGAGATAAGCGCACTACCAATCAGGTGGCAGACCTTGAATTAACGCAGCCACATTCGAGGAAAAAAGAGCAGGGTTGAATACATCATTTTTTTTTTTGCGTAAAAGCAGTAGTCAATTACGATAAAGGCCAATTATGAATTACAATACTGTGTTGCTGTCGCCATCGAAAAAATACATATCTTTTCTACAGAATTTGTGACAAACGTTTGAGAAGACTCAAATATATACCAATTTACATTTTTCACTGCTGGGCAGCAAAGTAACAAGATCAGCTAATTTTCCATCACACCTGGCATTTGCGGATCTGTTCAGAGGAGCATGATGGTAAGTAGTTCTACACCTTCAAATATCCCTGTACCTATATTTATTTTACATGAGACGATTTCAGGTTAACGACATGAAAAGTGCATGGTAGGGCCTGTGACTTTGTTCTTTTTCTGATGGCGGAGATAAGAATGCACCTTGAAAACAGTTTTATTTTTGTAAATATTGCATTCTGCATGTAAACTAAAGAAAATAAACAAACAAAAACAGCAGTAGGTAGTTACACGCTGTAGTCGTTGAGGAGCATACTCCATGCTCACCATACTTATGGTCTGTGATACCTATGAATGCCATCATCAAAAATTAGGTAAAGTCCATGTGGATTATTATTCTTGACATTTTGAAGCAATAATGGAGAATGTCAGTCAAATCTGTAAAGTGGATGTCTACATTATTATCATTGTTGTTGATATCATTATCGTTACATTAGTCATTACTATTTATCTCATTATCATCGTCAGTTTGAAAATCACCGTAGCTTATTTATCGTTTCTTATGGTTATTGAAGTAATGAAACATTTATAATGATTAAGAACTCTTTGCTGTAATGAAGGCGGTGTGGGTTAAAACCCTAACCACCCTCAACTCCCCCTCTCCCCCCTCCCACATTCGCCACTGCCTACACTATTTGGTCATCAGTTATAGAGAGAGTATGCCTCAATAAACACTGTCAATTTCATTGCGGGCACCTGTTTCATCCCCATGACGATTCTTGAAACGGTTTGCCAAGTACCCACACTCAAAATTAATTTTATGTTATTTTTATCATCTCTAGCCCGTTGTTGCTTGGTTCACATATGACGCCCCGTTGGGCGGCTTTATCGTAGCAACAGCTCACATGACTGACATTGAAGCAGGGTTCCCACCAGTAAAAACTTGCATAAACTGCGAGTTTTCGACTTTACACATGATCCACGTGCTGTTGATAATGTTATATGTCATCTGCGTATCTGTTTCTTGAATTCAACTGACCAACCTTGCCTCTCTGTTGGTCGCTTCATGTAAAGCAATTGTGCACTGCAACATTGACCATTTTGTGAAATATTTTCTTGTAAACTTCATTCCACACCTGGGTATTATTCTATTTAGTTGATCTGAGTGTCCACATCATTTTATTTTATTTCATTTCCAAGCAGGTGTATACCGGTATATGTTTTTTTGCGGAAAGGGAAAGGGGAATGTTTTGGCATTTTTAAGATTACTGTTGAAACATCTGATGCACTTTTATTGAATTTTGTTTATTTTTCACAAACACTCAAACACGCAAACACTTAAAAATCTTGAACAGTTCAGGGGGCGAGGGAGGGCAACTGACGGGGTAATCCCCCTAGCAACTCTCCTTATTCACCTCTCATATATTCCTCATGCCATTATCTGAACACCCTAAACAATTAATTGGTCTATAGGGGGCGCTGTTCATCTTGTCAGTCTCGTGAGCCTCTTTTGCCTAGTGTCGGTCTCGTGAGCTTTGTTTACCTAGTGTCGGTCTCGTGAGCTTTTTGAAGCGTAGCGTCGGTCTCGTGGACTTTGTTTGCATAGTGTCGGTCTCGTGAGCCTTTTTTGTGCCACAGTGTCGAACTCATGGGCTGTATAACTCGTGGGTTTAATTTACTTGATGTCAAACTCGTGGGTTTTATTTACTCAGTTTCGAACTCGTGGGCTGTATAACTAGTGGGCTGTATGACTTGTTAGCTGTATGACACGTGGGTGTCGGTCTCGTGACGTGCACCCTTTTATTTTGGGGAGAAGGTTCTCAGCAGATACCATTTAGTTTTGACATCGAACGGTAGGTAAATATATTTTGTGAATGCGAGTGAACAGGCAGATGATTATTTTATGGAAATGAAAAACAACTGCTCAATCTTTTGTCAAACTCTGATATTGAAGACGTTACTAATAGATTAATCTTATTGTCGTCCTTTACTTGTAATATTATCTTTTTCCTTTGTCATATTTTCTTCACATAACACGAAGTGCAGGATGGCAGGAATGCCAGCTTCCCAAGTAAAGGCAAATTCCGTAAAAAAAAGTATTATGCCCTATACAAAAGCAGACTGCTTGGTAAGACCAGGGAGGTGAGACGACTGAACGTAGCACATTTGGGTCCCATTTCATTAAAAATGTTAGGATAGCAATTCTATCCAGCATAGCACACATCTCGTAATAACAGCCAATCTGGAAGCAAGGTTTTTGTTCATAAAGCATTTTTTCCCCATGAAATGGGGCTCTGTTCATCTTCTGCCGCAAACTTAAATGCGTTTTGATATTAGGTCAAGTAATGAGTTCGGTCAAGCAAGTAGGTCAAAAACCGCGTCCACAGTTGACTCAAAAAATCAAAGAAAAAAAAAGAGAGAATAATTACGAATACCTGGTGTTCTAAAGGGGGAAAAAGAAATAAAAGCAATAAAAGGATGTGGTGTAGCGGGTTAGGGTTAGACAGAACGTGATTGAATAAATGAGGTGGGAAATGTGAAACTTGGGAGAAAGAGGGCATTTCGAAAACATAAATACAATTATCGACGGGAGATATAGAAAAGACGAACAGGGAATTAATCTCGGTCATTTACAATCAAGGAACAGATATAATAATAATAAGGTCTTATTTACCCAGGGTAGCCTCTTCAGTGTTGCCACTGCTCTACCAGAGGGCCCTGCTATTATTATTACCCTAGCGTTGCCAGGTACCCATTTATACACCTGGGTCGAGAGGGACATTGTGGGTAAAAACACCTTGTCCAAGGATGTAAGCACTGGGCGGGATTTGAACTCACGGCCCTCCGTTCGGAAGTCGGAAGTCTTATCCACTATGCCACAGCGCCCCCACAGATAGAGATACATAGATGATTATCAACAGCACATATGATCATGTGTGGATCGAGAACCTGGAGTTCATGCAGTTTTCAATTAGGGCCCTGCTTTTTATGCCAGCAATGTGTGCTCATGCCTAGACCCGCATAACGGGATGTCATGAGAGTAGACCCAGCAACAGACTGCAGATGATAAAAATGGCATACGATTAATTTCTAATGAGGGCACTTAGCAACCGTTTGGATAATCGTCACTATAGGGATGAGAGGTACCTGCAATGAAATTGAAAGTGTTAATTGAGCCGTACGATACGTACTCTACTTATTACTGATGGCAAAACAATGTAGGCAGTTGCGGATATACGGGGGGGGGGGGCTAGGGACTTTAAACACCCCCATGTAATGCAGGAGGGAAATTGTCATCGTGTGTATAGGCACCCACACTTGTTCCTATACATTCTGTCCCATACTCAGCCCAACGAAGGAGGTTCAAGAGAATGGAGTCCGAACAGTCTAATTTCCTTTAAACCCATATTCGAGGCTACCACTCGAAAAAAACGGATCTGCCATGCAAATAGGAGCACAATTGACTCGTGTCTCATTGCATAATTACCAGACACTTTCTACGGAAGATATGTCTTGGTGTTGGTAATTACTTTCCGCCATCCCTATGCTTCATAGGTGATGATATAATATACTTTAGATCTAATGGTAAAGACGCGGGGGATGCGAAATAGAAATTGCGCAAAAATGATAACATATACAATGTACATCATGTACATGGAAATTGGGCATGCACGGGCACTAATCTGATATATCTATTGATAAAGAATAATACTTATTATTATTCCATATTAGTTATATTTGTCGGAAAAGTGATGAAACCGGCTTCCAGGAGGGTGCAGTTTTAAACACTTTAATGTGTTACAGCTGTGATTTACACTCTTGCACATAATCACGTGGACGAGATAAAATCTTATTTTATATGCTTTATAATTGCATGTAAGTGTGATATTTCATGTCATGAATAAACAAACAAAATATAACCAACAATGCACTGACGTTCAAAATGAATCTTCAAATCGTTCAGCAAGACGGCGGCATCGAATGGCGATCACCAAAGGCACAAAAGCATCTGTTGAATTCTATTGAGAAACTGACCAATGTTTGAATAATTACAGCCAGTTGGAAATCGATTTCTCAAACATCCTTGGTTTTGCTCGTCAGTGGATTTGGAAAGAGAATTGCCATGGGTCACCCCCCCCCCCCCTTACCAAAAAGCTACATCCGCCCCTGATAAGAGTTAAAGGGATATTGGTGCAGATGAGGATTGGGATTTTGACTTTTTGCAAGATTCCGAGAAGAGACTTATGAAATGGGACTGGGCATTTTTATTCTATTAGAGGAATTCAAAGATTATTTTGATGAAAATCGGTTTTGGAATGGCTGAGATATCCAAAAACACAAGGTGGGTCTTACCTTTTTTAGGATCACTCTGTTCTGGATATCTCAGCCATTTCAAAACCAATTCTAATCAGATAAGCATTGGATTCCTTTTGGAATTACCTGCTCTTTCATATTTCATAAAGGATATTTCATCGGCTCACCAAAGAAAGGTTGAAAACTTGAAGATAGCTCTCAGCCAAATCTTTTACGATTCTTTTAATACCAGTGTAGATAAAACAACATAAATGAGATCGAGCCGACTGTGTACCTAGGTTTTTTTTTTGTTGATTTTGTTGTTCTATTGTTACCCATCAATAGAATAGAGGACTGTTACACCATGCAAGGTCTCTATAATATAGAGACCCTGGATGTTTGGATTGAATAATGACACGTATGCATCATCGTTCGTGCAGGGATCATTTTCGCTGTGTACTACCATGTTCATACACACTGGCTTTGACGCACTGCGGTCTCTTGCAATATTGGAAAACCTCATTAAACATGTCACAGCGAGGAGGCTCACTTTATGTCGAACAGATCATGACTGTAATTGTATTATGAGTGACGTGTCGTAAACGATGCCCTTTTATGAGTATTTCTCATCATTATCTCATCGACGTATTTAATAAAATACCCGCGTCATTTAAAAAAACAAGATGTCTGCCCTTGATTCGGATCGAGGAAGAGAGTGAAGAAGGTGAAGAAGGTGCTCATTTGTCAGAGCTCTGTTAGACTCCAGTTATTCTACATAAAAACAACATCCCGGGTTCATTTAACACTGTAGAAGTGAGCACTGTGCACTTCCTGATGATGTGAATCATGTAGGATCCACGGAGCCGTCGTTGTAGGAGCAACTTTCCAGGAACAGTTTTCGAACAGAGATGACATCGATGCACATCTTGTCCCTCTTAGTCCAACACATGGAATTTTGCGGGAGTGAGCTCTCTCTATGAGAACCACCGTCACTACCGAGGAACACTCTGCCCTCCATATCCAGGTGATGTATCATTTCGGACAGCCTGCATTCCAACACCTCTTTGTTGTTACCTGCTGCCTGTACATTCTTTGATCTCGGCTGAGGTTTACTGCCCTTGACTACTTTTGTCTGTCTGTGCAAGCTTATTTCATCTGTTTCACACTGCATTCTAAGTACCACATCTTTGGACAATGTCGAATGCATCAGCAGCTACAGTAAGACTGCAAACAAGGCTGACAGCTAATGTAACAGCCCAAGTGATAAAAGAGCTATTCAAGAATGATGAATTCACTCAACTTGTCTCAGCTGTTGTAAGCAAAGCTGTTGAAAACAAGATGTCTGCCCTTGTGCAGCAAGTTGAAAACATGGAGGGTAAAATCCTTGACCTGCAATCTGAGGTGGAGAAAAAGGATCGAGAAATAGTCAAACTGTCTCAAATCACATCTTCACAAAACAATGCCATCATTGCTCTTGAAAATGACCTCAACAAAATGGAACAGTACTCTCGCAGATCTTGTATTAGAGTACTAGGAATCGAGGAGAAAAGAGATGAAGACACAGACGCTGTGATTTGCAATGTAATGTCAGCCAAACTGGGTATCACTTTCGATGTCAACGATATCGACAGGTCTCACAGGACAGGAAGACAATCTACACCTTCTCAACATACAACGACCCGCCCAAACCAGCCTCGACCAACCGCACCTCGCCCTATAATCGTCAAGCTCGCATCCTACAGAAAGCGCAGTGAAATCCTCCGAAAACGAAAAGTGCTCAAGGGGTCGGGAATCATCATCGTGGAGGACCTTACTCTGAAAAACCAAAGACTGTTCAAACAGACGCGTGGGCACCCAAAAGTCACTCAAGCATGGACCTCAAATGGACGTGTCATCGCATTAATGCCGGCAACTGGGGGGAAGTCCATCACAAAAGTGATCAACAGTGAAGAAGATTTGCGTAAATTGTAATCCATATATGTTTGTCAGATATTATCACAATTATGATACCTTAGATTATAAGAGAAGAAACTGTGTTGATATAAATATAATGTTTGAATGTTGTACAGCATAGGCTTTGTGCTTACACATTCATTCCATGCAATAATTATGCTACCCTGGAAATGTATGTTCCTTCAACGACCAAAACCAATTGCTATTTTGATTGCAATGTTGTTTTTCAATGCTATCTCCTCACCTGTATTGTACAAATGTTTACTGTTTTGTGGTATTTTAATTTTTGGTATGAATCTTGATGTCTCGATTGATATATCTCATTGTCCTGTCCCTACTTCTTCTCTATACTCTGGCACATACACACTAAGAAAAAAAGGTTCAATAAGGGAGCTAGAAGGGTTCGAAGTCGCGAAAATGGGTGCAAACTACACGATTTGAGAAAATGGTGGAACTTTGCTTCTTATATGGTTCATTTGGGGTTCGATCTTGCCACGGTCATTGACGGTGCAATATTACGCCCCAAACTAGTCTCAAAACAAAGGCCATCCTATGGTGTTGCTCGGCACTAAAATGCAATATTACATATCCTTGTGCTGATATTATGAACATATATTTTTTGATATCAGGAAACTTAAATTTCTTTCATATTCTATAATCATTCATCGAGAGTATATTTTCAAATTAAGTTCAGTCCATGATGAAAGGGGTCTACTAAAAAAACAAAAGTAGAATACCTGATTGCTTGTCTGGTATTGACCAATCACATTGTACACATAACCTAGGAGGTTTAACAGATGAAGTTCCAACTGGATGTAATTATTCAAATAATCGTCAGATTTCTATTGCTGTACAAAACAATTCCACAGGTGCATTTGTGCCTTCGCTGATCGGGATTCGATGCCGCCGTCTCACTAAGCAATCTGAAGATTCATTTTGGACGTTTACATAATTTTGGCTATATTTTGCTTCAAATGAAATCCTATACTTTAAGATAAAAACATATAAAACAAAAGTCAATTCTGAACAGAAATATTATTGTGCAAAAGTGTTAATCAGAGCTGTTTCATGTGAAAGTGTTTAAACTGTACCCTGGATAGCCGGTTTATTTTATCACTTTTCCTCATGATTCTGACAAAGCAAACTGATATGAATCTTCAAATAGAATTCTCTATCAATAGAAACATCAGATTACTGCCCAGGCATGCCTATTAGAATAATGTTCGTTTTATTTCATTTTTTTTGAGCAATTTCTATTCGTGTATCCCCGTGTCTTTAACATTCACCTAACCTATCTCTTATTGGTTGGGATGTCGAAACGTAATTACCATTACAAAGACATATCTTCCTGTTTGTGGTTCATTCTTGCTGAGGTGCAATATTGAGCCCATAACAAGTCTCAAAGAAAGACCCATATGGTGTTGATTGACACTTGAATACAATATTGCATACCGTCGTGGTGCTACTATGTACATGTTTTTTTAAAGACATCATAAAACTTGATGTTCTCCCATAATTTCATAATCACTCATCGGAGCATCTTTAAATGAAGTTGAGTCTTTGATGAAAGGGTCTGCGAACAAGCTAACGAAGAATACTTGACTGCTCGTCTGGTATTGACCAATCGAAATGGAATATGTCACAGCATTCCCTGCATGCTGACTGTGCGATGATGGAATCAAACCCTACTACACGCTAAAGATTTTCGTTGCGACTCGATCTCGGGACAGAAAAAAAAAAGTCAATATTTTTTCAAGGCCCTCAAATCTGGAATTCCATCCACTCTGATGTGAAATGTAAGAAAACGGTACAAAGTTTTCAGGAAGCTTTAAAACGTATTTTACTTGAAAGGTTTTCTGGAAGTTACCAATATCATTTTACGAATTTATAAGAGACTAGCAAGATAGGGTGTGTTTGTGAAAATGACATCTTGTGTATTGCTAATATGCGCTGGTCCATGCTTTTGTCTGTGTATGCATGTGTGTGTATGTGTGAGTGTGTGTGTGTTTGTGTGTGTGTGTGTGCCAATGTTTTTCTCTGTATATACAATGTATTTACTTTTCCGGGATTAGTTTTAAATAAGGCCAATTGCCTTCTCACTCACCCCTTCACTTGATATCTTTTGCTGTTTGTTTGCTTTGTTTGTTTGTTTGTCACATTGTCATTTTGTTCATACCATTGTCACACTTTATGTATGCATATTTTATTAAGTGAACGTAAAGGAAATGATAAACTAAAATCATTTAGAGAGCAAACTCGCGGATATATAAGGGTGCAAACTACACGATTTATTTGTAAGGGTTGATTTTTTCCTTTTTTTTTTTCATGGATTCATGCACGGTAAAGCCTAAGGGTAAAATGCATGCACATAAAAAATGTAAGCACATGTTTCCGTGTGCTTGCAAACACCACATTTTAGAATGAATAAAGACTAGCTGTGATAGTGGAATTTCTCATGAATAAATAATACAGCATTAAAACCCTGGCTATTGTTCAACACCAATGTAAGGGTGTTAACCACATACTCCCATACACACCCATTGACCCCTGTGCAAAGTGAAAATTTTGTACAGAGGGTTGGAAATAGAGCAAAATCTGTAACCTAACTGTGAAATTGATCATGGATTTCATGAAACTGATTTGTGTTTTAAACCACCTCCAACGAAATTGTACATTATACAACTATCTCCCATATCAATGATAGTGTTATCTGATATATAGTTACTGAATTATTAAGAATCAAAAGTGGATTTTTTTTTAAACGCCTATTAATCCATAGAATACATTCCATGCAAAATAATGACATGGATGTTTCCTAGAGTGTCAATTCACGGACCCAGTAGTTTGGTCACCTGGTGTGGGCATGTTCATTCTTTTCTTGAACATGATTTATGAATTCAATGAATTGTTGAGTCGTGCAAACTTATGTGCACATAAGTTGACTCCCAGATGGCTCATTGTACAGCTCGTTCATGCGTGTTTGAGCTGAGCATCTAGCGCAAATTCCATTTCCATAGCAGATCAGCTCTTCTGAGGCTTTTCGTAGCGGCTTACTGCAACTCTGACTTCAAAATTATTTTGTCCACTTCATAATATCAAGACCCAGCAGATTCCTACCACGTGGAAAATGGTGAGTTAAAACATTACCCTTCATCAAATTTCTTGTATCTGTTATGTTTTTGGTTGTATAGCCATGTCTTATAATGTAGGCTTGCAGGCAGTAATATTAAAATGTTCATTTTAGAGTTCTGTTAAAACTGGCTAGTTTTATGCATGCTGTTTTCTGTTCTATTTTGTTTTGTTTCGTAACCATTCTGTGGAATTAGAGCAGCTTTAGCGATAAAATGTCTTGCTAAAGACGTCATGGCATTCCGATTTCAGATTTCAGATTCATTTATTGTTCATTTAGGAAATTCTTTTTGTTGGTACATGGGCGTGCACATAGGAATATCTACATACATGCATAAACTCACATATATTCATGTACATGTACACATTATAAATGATACAATTTTTACTACATACACAATTATACAAGCATAATTTATACTCACAATACAGTGAACACATACATAATCACAAATTTCAAGTAATTCTTTATATTTACCGATCAACAACAAAACAAAATAGTTAAGAAAACGTGGAATCGGATATTCCTATAGGAAGTGTATCCTTAACATAACCTTTACGCCACCTCCCCCCCCCCCACACACACACACAAACACACATCCCCAAGGATAATACATCGCGTCGTGCCATACCACATTTGATTAATAACGAATAAAAGGAACGGAACTGAAGTTGATGAATAATTGTTGATAAACTTATGGATAAATAGACTAGTGTACTAACTAAACTTATAATGGCAAACATTGCACGCTTATCTTTATGCTGGGATAATTCTCTGTAGTCAGGTAGTGTTAGTGGTAGACTTAAGTTCACCCTGTATGCAGCAAGGCAGTGCATAAAAATTGAACTATACATTAAGCTGCCATGGAGAGAGTTATGTAGTCATATTTACATAAGTTAGCTCTTCTGCAAAATTATTACACACGCATGAACAGTGGCCATGAACTCATGACACTTGATTTTCCTTTTCAGGTATTCAAGCAAGATACAATAATTTGCGCGCATTCTCCTGATCACGTAAACTGATATGCAATTCTGAAGGACAGAGTGATTCCTCAACAGAATATGTAAGTTTCATTAATGGATTAATCCGTAATACATGTACACTTGTATATGTATTTTCAGGTTATTGATTCATCTAGATTTTCAGCATGTGGTATCCGTGAAGTATATTATATTAAAGCGTATTATTACACATGAACGCAGTTTTATCAGTTACTATAGCGTAGCCACCGTTTAGTGGGTTGCGGAAAATTTGATAAGACTATAGTGCAATTTTTGATACCATCTATAATCGAGAGATATGTTACTCAAGTGGACCATTGCGATCATTCATTCTTGCCTTTTCCGTTCTACGTCTTCTCAGTTTTTGTGGACTTTTTCCTGAAAACTCCATGATGGATTGTAACTCATACAGGCAGCATCTCTACCCCGCAAGAATCTTCATTTTTTTTTCATTTTTTATTTATTTATTTATTTATATATTATCTATTTTATTTTATATTATTTTATTCATTATTATTATTGTTTATTTATTTATTTTTATTTTTTTTTTTTGGGGGGGGGGTAATCTTCTTTTCTGTAACCAGTATTATCAAAGTAAATCAAATCAATGTTATGAATAAGTAGAGGGGGCTATATTTTCACTTTTTTGTGTGTGTGGTAGTAGGATTAGAGGTGTCAACCATAATGGGCATTATTACACCCATTGCCATGGCCAGCACCCGGACCATCATCTGTGGCAAGCTCAGCAACGGCTGAATGGCTGAGGTCTATAAGTCTTACTCCTTTCCTAACTGTGTAAAATATACTGCAAACTGATGTTAAATTGGCATGTAATTTGATGTTGTCTTACTTTGTTATTTTATGTTATGAAGACTTTGAGTTGGTCAGGAAAATGTGGGAATATTTGAATATGCCCTCTGTCCTAAATGTATGCAGGCCTACATAAAAGGTGTGTATTTTCATCTCAGTCCAAATTCGCCACATTTTTCTTTTCAACATGACTTTACTCAGGCTATTCCACATTTATTCTTTTTTTTTCAGCTCTAACTTAGTGATGTCGGCATGCTGTCTCCTAATTCCCCGTCTGCCTGGAGAGGACATGCTGTATGTATGTGACAAAGTAAGTGCTGCACTTTTATTTTTTTATGGGAGACGGGAATTCCATCTGCTTTGTGACTAGAAATATAAGAGGAATATTTCTTTGCAACATTATCATGTCTTACTTATATGACAAAGAGCTGAAATAAATCTATCCGACCGGATTTGTTTAGAAACCAATATCAAAGCTTAAAGGGATGGTATAGTATTGGTGGAGGTGAGGATTTGGGCTTTTAACTTTTTGTGATATACCAAGAACCTACTTATGAAATAATAAAAAGTATGCCATTCTAAGAGGAATTCTAAAGATTATTTGATGAAAATCGGTTTTGAAATGGATGAGCCATCCAAAAACAAAAGAAAACGCAGCGATCGTGATACAAAGTGAGTCCTATATTATATCATTATTGCTCTGTTTTGGATATCGCAGCTATTTCAAAACCATTTCTCATTATTTCAGCAAAAGACGTTAGAAACCTGAAGTAGATCTATGCAATCAATTTAATTTTCCATTTTCTGGTCAATGGTCATAGTTGCAACCTGTTAGTTTATGTAAGCAACAAAACCGCCTATAGTGTAAACGACCTATTTCCTTCGAAATTTTATTCAGTCATTATTTATTCATGCCAAAATCTCTTTCAGAACCTGGCAGGACTAAATCCCACAATCTTCACTGTGAATGCTGCGCACTATTTGGCTGGATGGTTGTGAAATCTGCCCGAATTCCTGCATACAATCGTGTCTTCCTTCGCTACAATGTTTCCGGCCTTCTGTACTCTGTGGCTTTCAGTATCCTAGACAAGGCAGAAACACCCGATGCATACTTCAGCAGTACATTGCAAGCCTTGATCTGAACAGGCAACTATCACGAAGAAAAACCTACGGCATTTCATTAACAATAATATGTTCAATAATTGTCTTGATATAGTTTACCAGCCTAAAGTTTTCATGGTGTATACTTTTATAAGGAATTGTCACCAGAGAAATGATGTTGTTCAGCTTGTCCCTCCGTTCGTACATCAGTCTGTTATCGATTATGGCAACATTGTATCACGAAGGGAAATGAAACGAAAAGTACAAGTGGACAAGTTAATGCAGGGAGATTACTTTAGCAGTTGAACACATCGTGACAAATTGAGGAATATCGGAAAATCCGTTGAAGAGCTATATATACACATATATTTAGAGTTTCAGTGCCGCCATTACGAGATGAGAAAGCTACATCTTTGACGTCAACCATGGAAAATTATATAAAGAAATGTAAAGAAAATAGGCATAGTTTCACGTTTCTAGCATTACAAAAGGAGCACTTGATTTACTTCTTCCAGAAGGGGGTGGGGGTAATATTACCCTTAACATTATGGCAACGACAAATAAGTGGAGGCAATTTGTACTTTTCATTTAGAATCAGATTTTATGGAATTCCCTTGATATTTTCTTCATATACGTTTCCATACATGAAAGTGACACTGAAACTTTAAAAAATGCATAACTTCCACTGGTTCATACGATTTTCCATGTTCAATTATGTGTTCTTATGATATTGCTCCAATCCACGGGTACATTTGGGTTTCATAACCCTTTAAGTACTGTTTGAGGTATCCAAATGAAACTTTGCATATGTATGTACGATTGGATGAAGTTACTTCTACCACCTTGTGGGTGCCAGCGTTCAAGGTCAAATATTGTAGGTCATTGTCAAATTCTACAATGTCATTTCGTGCTCTTTCTTTGTATCTCACCTTGTAAGCACTGTCGACATAGTATTGTGGTGTTCTTTTAATAACTTTCCACACTTTTGAGCTATATGACCACCAAATTCACTCCCCAGAACATCTAAAGATGGCTGTCAAGTGTTGATATTGGTGAAGTCCGACTCCGTCAACAGTCAAAAAGTCAATGAGCTTACATTTGAAAATCAGTGTAATCACAAATTCGATATGTGGGCAAGACATCACTTCGCTTTTACCTTGTTAGATGGTGAATATTTGTGAAGCTTCCGTTTCTAATTCATACAGCATCAGCATACCTTATGTCTGAGAATAGTGGTAAAGAAGATTAGATACTTTGGCAACAGCGTGTAAAATTCGCAAAATTTTATTTTGTGCCTTATTTGCTGAACAAACGTCGTAGGAGGACTACAACCTGCCAGGCAGTATGGCGGAACAATTACTCTATTATTAGCGTCATAGAATAAATGACAATGATGTAGTTCTGAAGAATGCTATTCATTAGATACTTTTGCAATGACTCCATGTATACTTTTAATCGAACTAGGTATATAATCATCAATGTCTTGTACTTGAATAACGACAGAATGATTTCGGTGAGGAAAGTTTTCTGTCACGTCATTTAGGAATAAGGGAACGTGTCAATGTTATGCTATTTGTTCCATAGTTATTTCTGAAGTGGTTAAATGTATTTTCCTTTAAAAAAAAAATCATTTTATATATACCTACGTTGCATCCAGATGCTTATTCGTTGAAAAATATGGGCAATGTATTCAAAGGACAAAGATCATACACTAATGGGCCTAGGGTATACAACATTTCACTCGTTGTTGTTGTTTTGCTTTGTTTTGTTTTGTGTGTGTTTTTTTTTTTGGGGGGGGGGGGGGGGGGGACACGGTTCAAAGTGTCCTGAAACCTTGTATAATACATGCATTTAGTCATGTATGATGCCAAACTGTTCCCGCTCATACAAATGCAGCCGTTTCAAGGAAATAACATAAGATTATTCTTATACTCCATGATTTGGTAATGCTTAAGTGGTTCATAAGAGTCCAGTGAAACTGTGTACAGAACAAAAAGTGGATTTGACAATGGTATACGATATCCGCAATTTACTCTTTGACGGGGTCTATCATCCGATTAATATGTATAAGCACGGTAGTCCCCTATTCGGAAACTACAAGTTAGATAAGCTGCAATCATTTTGCACGCGACCATGGCGTTATAGCCAAAGGTGATCTGCAAATCACTGTGTGCCTACAGAGGATTGGAAAACGTAACAACTTTCTATGTATAGAACAACGAAACAGAAACTGGTGCATGTATTATTCTCAGTCACTTTGTTAGTCATTATGATGATTTGCTCATTGCAGTTCCGGAATCTCAGCTCGAGGGACTCGAATTGATCACCCAAAACAAAATCTGAATACATAACCATGATAACTGCGATTCTGCCTAGTCTCCATTGGTAGCCCATAAGGGCTGGTATCAAGTTCGATTTTCATATTATAATTATACCTTGTATTTAGATGTTTTCATCGAAATGCCCGTATACCTGAATATGGTATGCGTATGTCAGTTAAGTATCTAAACCATAATAAATTGTAGTCGTAATCTAAGTGCCAAGAATCTCATGATTTGAATAAGTGTGAACACCAAGACATGTCGTGATAAGGACTTTAAGACAATTGGCATCGTCATTATAAAACAAACTCCTAATTGTAAGACATTTTTTAAATTTTAGATAAATTCATGTCTATGCTGGAAACATATCTTTCTGATGATTCATGATGACGTCACTGTTACATGAATATTGTACGCATGGAAATATGTAGGCCTATTCGTTTAAATGCATACAAACAACTTGTTAAATCCTCTTACATTTTTTTTTAAAGATATGGTGCATACTTTAGAAATGTACGTAGCATGCTTTTGTTTTTTGAGGCTTTGTGTACTGGCAAAAAGCATATCTTATATAGATTATGTGAATAAGTACGTATTCAAGTACGTTTTGAATAAAACGTATCCAGACAAATGTATATCATATTTTTACCTCTTCCTTCATGCAGATGTATGCTCTTGCTTAGAGGGTTTGTTTGATAGATAGTGATAGTGCTCACCTCATTGGAAAGGTAATTGGGTAAATATTTGGTTTTAGTATGTCATTCAAACACAACTATAAGTTAACTTCTACATTAACATTTCAAAACTCACAAATTCCACGCACACATTTCATGATTCACAGGATCCAAATTATACCAATCTTATTTACTTTGCAGAGTGCAACAACAGCATAAGTTTGATATACTGAGCAAACAGGCTTGCATTAGTTCGCACTATTCAAGGTTTAAAGTAGTTAAGTAACCAAATTGTACCTTGTTATGTGATGCTAAGTATATTTATCTTATAGGTATAATGTTGCAAATAATATGTGGTGCTTATTTCATCCATAGCTGCTGCAAAATTGCTTCTTTAAAGGAGCCAATCAGTGTCACTGCCTGTTCCTCTAGAGAGGCAATATTGCCCAGTAATCTCAAGGTTCACTTGAGGTTATACTGGGCAACATTGCGCCTCTAAAGGCGTAGACAGTGACACTGACTGGCTCCTTTAAAGAAGCAATTTTGCTGCAGTCATGGATCAAATAAGCACCACATAGGTGCAACATTATACCTATATATATGGCACAAAATCGCACCCTCAAAAGAGGCTACAATCTTGGAACTTAGGGTGCTTCTTTGCACCCTCACGAAAGGTGTAAAGTTGCACCAAAAGTAGAGGCAAGAGAGGGTGCAAAGTTGCGCCGAAAATTAAAGGGAGAAAGATCGCACCCTCAAGAAAGGTGCATCTCAGCACCAATTAGTGTGGGTGGAATGATGCACCCTCAAGAAAAGGGTGCAACTTAGCACCACTTAGTGTGGGTGGAAATATGCACCCAAGGGAACCACTTCGCACCCTCAATAAAGGGTGCAATGTTGCACCTTCTTTGGTGCAAAGGTGCACCCACAGGTTGCAAGGTTATACCCTTGCGCAAGGTACCACTTTTGCACCCATTTCTCGAGGGTGCAAGATAACACCCATAGGGAGCCACCAGTGTGACATCACTTTGCACCCTTAAAAGGTGCAAGAATGAATCATTTTTTCTTAGTGTGTATAGTACATTCTACCATTTCTTTGTGCGCCACGGTACACATATCATACACGTATTTGCGTGGGATCAGATTATTCCATGCAAGGATTTGGAATCTCCACCATGACAACCTTTTTATGTTATAACTGCGATTCAATTCTTGATGAAGGATTGTTGAATCTGAGCTTATCTGAATTTTCGTGTGATAAAAGTAAAGAAAGATTAATTTGCATTAATTGTGTTGGTAATATTTTTCCATTTAATCATACCGCAGAAAATGAAGAGTATTATGATGTATGTGCTTCATTCTTTGAGTATGTCACAAGTGATTACAAACAGTGCAACACTCACAACTCTGATCTGTTAGAATTATTGAAAAATAAAGATTTGGATGAAAATGTATACAAACAGTATTATACTATGAATGAATTTAATCATAAATTTGATCAGTTATACCAGCATCATTCTTTTGTTCATTTTAATTGCCGCAGTATTGCAAAAAATTTTGAGAGTTTTGAGTCATATATCAATACTTTGAAATATAAATTTGAAATAATAGGATTGACAGAAACATGGTTAACAAAGTCATCTCCTCTACAAATGTATCAACTGCAAGACTATGTTTTTGAAAATAATGATAGAATTCATGGACGAGGAGGTGGAACTGGAGTGTATATCCTTAAATCTGTTCGATATGTTGTGAGACTAGATTTGACTAAAGAGTACAATAATTTTGAATGTTTTTTTTTTATAGAAATACCACGTAAAGGCAAGAACAGGTTAATTGGAACAATTTATCGTCCACCACATGCTTCCATTTATGGTTTTGTTGATGAAATAATGCAAGTGTTTGATGAAATTGATATTCATAAGTTTGATTGCTGTATTATGGGAGATTTCAATATTGACCTATCTCAAATTACTCAAAACCCAAGTGTTGATGCCTTCTTTGATTGTATGACATGTTTTTCATTTTATCCAGTCATAAGCTCCCCAACTCGTATTACAAACAAAAGTAGAACTACTTTAGACAATATATTCCTCAATACAGACACTTATTATACACCTGGTATACTTGTTTGTGACGTTAGTGACCACCTGCCGGTCTTTGTTATTATGGCTGAATTGTTACCTCCAAAGGAGGACTCTGAAATTTGTTTTAGCACAAGATGCATCAACAATGAAACTCTTCACAAATTTTGTGTTGAAAGTCAGTGTATATCAGTAGAAATCACAAATGAAGTGAATGAATCTTATGATAATTATGTGCAAAAGATAACAGATATATATAATAAGTGTTTTCCATTAAAGGAACATAAATGTAAAAGGAAGAATAAGAAAGCTTGGATGACTTTTCACTTGCAGAAGTTATGTCGGAAAAGATCTGCTTTGTATAAGAAGTATTTGAGGAATCCAACTCAATACCGTAGAAATGTTTATAAGCAATTCAGAAATTATGTTACGAATGAGTTGAAAAAAGCAAAATGTAAATATTATTCTGATAAATTTGATATTGTGAAGAATGATATTCGGAAAATATGGCAATGTGTAAATGGGCTCATAAAAAATAATGAGAATAGAAATTGAAGTTCACACGGAATAAAGATAGATAATGAGTTGGTTACAGATAAAGCTGAAATCTCAAATGTGTTCAACGATTATTTTTCAACCATTGGTCATAATTTGTCAATGAATCAAGGTTTTAAAGATGATGGTGAGTTTATATCCTTCTTAAGCACCCCTGTGTATTCATCAATATTCTTTAAGCCTATCACATGTGGTGAAATTCTATCTATTGTTTCTGAGATGAAAAATAACACTAGTGCAGGATCTGATTTTATAAGTATCCGGGTTGTGAAACAAGTTATACCATTTATTGTGAGAACATTGTGTGACATTTTCAATATAAGTTTATCAACTGGTATAGTCCTAAATAATATGAAAATTGCACGTGTAATCCCAATATATAAAAAAGGTGATAAAAGTATTATGAGTAATTATCGTCCCATATCTATTCTTAATACATTTGCTAAGATATTTGAAAGATGCATTTACAATAGAGTTACCTCATTTCTTCAAGATTCCAATACACTCATTCCAAATCAGTATGGTTTCAGAAACGGGCACTCCACTTCTTCCGCAGTATTAGAATTTATGCAAAATATCTTCCAAGGGATTGAAAACAAAGAATTTATTTTATCTGTCTTCATTGACCTGACAAAAGCCTTTGACTCTATTGATCATGATATTTTATTGCATAAGCTTAATCATTATGGTATACGGGGTGTGGCTTTAAAGTGGTTTGAAAGTTATTTGCATAATCGACAGCAATATACTGTAATAGAAGGTTTCAAATCGGATTATAAGGTTGTAAAGTGTGGAGTCCCTCAAGGTTCCATTCTTGGCCCTCTTATCTTTTTGATTTACATAAATGATTTACCAAACTGTTCTCAATTGTTAAATTATATATTGTTTGCTGACGATACAAATATTTCAATGCGTAACAATGATCTATCATTATTGTTTGACAATATGAATATAGAATTGAAGAAATTAGATTCATGGATGCAGGCAAATAAGTTAATTTTGAATGCAGGAAAAACTAATTTTATGATATTTGGGACTCGTGAGTGTACTGATAAATTTGTTTTATATTATAATAGTGATATGATCAAACGTGTAACAAATATAAACTTTTTGGGTGTTATGTTGGATGATAAACTGTCTTGGAATAGCCATGTTAATATGCTCTGCAACACACTGTCGAGAAATATTGGTATATTGCGAAAACTGAAATTTCTACCTAAGCACGTGTTGAAATTGTTATATCATTCTTTCATTTCATCTCATTTGAGTTATTGTACTCTCGTCTGGGGCCATTCAACTAAAAAGAATGTGAAACGTATTCATTTGTTGCAAAAAAAAAGCTATTCGTATCATAACTCACTCACACTATTTGTCACAAACTTCTGCATTATTCCAAAAAATGAATATATTACCAATTCAAGATATAATCTGCTTCCAAACAGGAATTTTTATGCAACAATATTTATTTGGTGCATTACCAGCCCCCTTACAACTATGTTTTCATCTCAACAGCAGTATTCATTCTTATAATACAAGAAACCAACAAAATTTTCATCCTCCCCTCTACCGAACCGAATTAGCCAAGTCAACAATTTTTTACCAAGGTCCCATTTTGTGGAATACTTTACCAAAGGAACTGAAAAACTGCAAATCATTACAGCAGTTCAGAAACAATTTTAGACGCACTTTCCGTATGTAATAGCAACATGGTTTTGTATATTCTGCCAGTATTTTACTCTTTTCTTTTTTTCCCCTTCTTCATCCTGCTTTGATTGTGAACCACTTGTGTCCATATATTTTGTACCTATATATTGTAAGTTGAGAAAGTCTTGTATTTACTTTGGGGCCTATTCCCAACAAGCCTGAAAGGCTTTAATTGGTCCCCCACAATGAATATGTTTATACTATGACTTGAAATGTAATGATTGTTGTTTTTAATGTGGAAATAAATGAAATGAAATGAAATGTCAATATCTTTCAAGCATTTGACATGTCGAATACCAAGGCTAAAGAGTTAATTTCCCTTTATCTCTTCCATCACAAGTTACGTTTTGAGGGTATGTTTAGAGTCGCGTGGTCATCGATTCGGATCAATAAATTCGTAAACAAGTCAAACAGTTTTTCAAATAAAATTCCGAGAAACGTCATCTCAAATTACGTTTCCAAAGCGAATATTCAGGTCATATTGGCTGTAATGGCTATATTGCCTTCCTACCACTGGAAGTAATTAGGTCCTTTTTTTTTAAGCAAAATAGTGCACTTCTCACTTTCTACATGTAACCTTCACATGAGTGAGGTAAACACTTTCTTACTATTTTGATAATCAAGATGACTTGTTTTTGTGCTGAGAGCATGTGCAAGTAAGATTAAAAACTAACTTAAAGGGGATGGCTAGTAACTGATAAGTGGGAATCAGTGGGAATGCTGGGGGATGATTGTTCCAATCTTTTTGGGATTCATGTAAGAGTACATTATATATCTATTGTTGTGTGAAAACAATTGCTTCAATATGGTCTCATATTCAAGTAATGTGCAGTTTAATGTTTCCAGGCTAGCATGCCTGTCCAGTGACGGGGCGATCGTACACGTATAAAGTGCACATTACTTGAATATGAGACCATTCTGAAGCAAATAATTTTCACACAACAATAGATACATAATGTACTCTTTGAATCCCACAAGGATTGGAACAATCATCCCCCAGCATTCCCACTGATCAGTTACTAGTCATCCCCTTTAACGGGCTACCTAAAGATTTGTAGGCTTACATGACATCATGAGTTTACTTTTGAGTCTTTGATGTTTGATATTTCTGTCTGCAGTTCTTTGGACATAAATCTAAAGAGAAAGGGAGAGGGAGAGGGAGAGGGAGAGGGAGAGGGAGAAACGATGCCGAGAGAGAGAGGCAACAGAGGCATTTGATAATTCTGCAATGTTCTGGTTTTTAGGTTGGAAATCATTGTCATCTGCAATTTTAGCTGGTCCTTTTTATTTTTCATGAAAATCAAGGTCAGAAAGACTGCCATTTATGAATAGATATAATATGAGATTTATCTCCAATCCAGCACTACATATTCTCGCTTCAGAACACTTTTCAAAAGCATACATTTAAGAAACTATTATCCATGACTGCACGAGTAGATTGCTTGTTGCTTAATGTAGGGGGGCCTCATGGGCGGATGAGAGAGAAATGGAGAATGCGGGATGATGTGAAGACGGTGTGTGTGTGTATGTGTGTCTATGATGGAGATGGTTATACGGCACGTGGGTTCGGGTGGGAGGTCGTGCAGTCAATAAAGACAAACACTCGACAGGAGTCCTGTGAACAGCAAGCAGAGAGGTCTCTTTTATTGACTCATAATATATAGTCATAACACAATTACAGCTCCTAAAAGCACGTTAATAGGAGATCCCTTGAAACACTATGTCCACTTCATCAAGTCCGCACATAGCACAACTCAGTCATAATAACACACAGATACCAAGTGAGTAAGTGTCTCTATAGCTATTTAAATCCACAATGGGGTATCAATAATAATCTTATAACCAATGAAAGCATCTGCCATCAACAGCCGAGTGTGACCTAGAAACTCATTGTGTTGTTTCACTAGACACAACTGTTCAAAAACATAATACATTAAGCAGACTTTAAATAGCTGGATACAATGTTGTTGAGCCATTTGATACAATGTAGATGTATGACCACCATCCTATACCTATAAATATAAATCTTATCCATGTACTACTGAGTAATAAATAATACATGTTTTAATTTAGGATCCTACAGAAATCTAATCCATCTTATGCTATTTCATCCGAATGATAAAACAAATAAGACAACAGTTCTCTCTTCACTAATTTAAACTAATAAACAATTTACCAAAACCTGAAATGCTTCCATTATTGACACTTTCATATGACCTCACTAAAACCACATTTGCTCTTAAATAAAAGTCACCCGATATCATACGGACAAATCCTCTCTTCCACCTACCATTTAAGGTCACTTCATCCCAATCAATGAACTGTTACCCAAAACAATTTCAATCACACACCTGATTCATATACTACATTAAATCAGGGAGGCAGTAAGGTAAGATGAAGGTAAAGTAATGCTTAAGAGATTATATTACACCAAACTACTGCTGATCTTACAACTTTAGATCACAGCTGGGTACCGGTACACCAACTATGAAAAAAATAGATACCAATCAACATAATGTCTGGGAATGGCAAACCTCTCATGATACTAACGGCAGTGCAATATTGTTAACTCCTCTATTATGCGTATCAAAACTGTTGCAATCGATACCCAGGTAGTTTCTTAAATCTCTAGCCAAACAACACAGGAGATCGACCTCCGGATGATTTTCAGATTTTTGGATAAGGGTTCTAGGAACACTACCCCCTGGAAAACCACCCTCCGGATAACTACCACCCGCATAATTGCCCCCCCAGGACAATTCCCCCCTAGGGCAACTACCCCCCGGACAACTACCCTCCAAGGGCAATTACCCTCCGGGGTAATTACCCCCTAGGACAACTACCCCCCGGATAACTACCCTCCTAGGGCAATCACCCCCTTGGGCAATTCCCCCTTAGGAAAACTACCCCCTGGATAACTACCCCTCGGATAACTACCCCTGGATAACTACCCCCTCGGATAACTACCCCCTGGATAACTACCCCCCGGAAAACTACCCCCTGGGTAACTACCCCCCGGAGAACTACCCCCTGGATAACTACCCCCCGGAGAACTACCCCCTGGGTAACTACCCCCCGGAGAACTACCCCCTGGGTAACTACCCCCCGGATAACTACCCCCCGGATAATTACCCCTCGGATAATTACCCCCCGGATAATTACCCCCCGGATAATCACCCCCCCCCCCCGGATAACTACCCCCCTCCAGATAATTACCACCAGGATAATTATCCCCAGGTTAATTACCCCCTCCTCCGTAAACTAGACCCCAGATAACTTCCACCCGATAACTACCCTCTCCGAAGACTTCACATGGATGATTACCCCGGATAAATAGGCCTACAACTCCCCCTCCCCTAACTATCAAGAGGAAAATTACCCCCAGGACAGTGCACTACGCCAATTACCCCCTGGGTAACTACCTCCCGGGTCATTGCCCCCACCCCCACCACCAATCTTACTTTTAATAAAAAGAATATCATTACTACAGGAAACGAAGTTCTTTGTATTATTTGCCAGGAATCACGGAGATGCCATACTGATACATCATCTTATGAAAACAACATCTTAAGGATTTACGATTTGTATCGTTTGCATTTAGGACGATTTATGTACAAGCTTAATTTCTCCCTCTGTATTTTGACTCTATGTTCATAAAAAAACGAAGCTGTCCCTTCATATCCTACCCGGTAATCCAGTAAATGTCAATGACTTTAGCCAAAACTATTTTCGCTAAATCTGTATTTTCTTTTACTGTTCCGAAATTTTGGATTTCTCTTGATAGTATAGTATAAAAAAGTTTTAAGTTTAAATGCCTTTACCATTGAACTAAAGACATTTTGAAGAAATGCTACACTTCAGAATGAGTTAAACTTTTTGCAATATTTTTTTTTAAACCACAATCGTCTATCGTTTACCACAACTCCATGTCACACTTCTTTATTTTGAGGAGCTTATATCTCATGCCTCACGTGCCCTGGTTTTGACCCATCATCTTCCTCTTCCCTCTCGCTTTTCTCTGTCCACCGTGAAGGTAGTCTATTCCTGTCATTCATCACTCACCTTTCCTCTTTCTCTCATTACAAGGGATTTATCTCGTGTGTGTTCATGTGCAGTGCACTTCCATTAAAACGAAATACTCAGGACCGAGCATAAAGTTGTTTGTGTTGTCACACATGTGTAGAAAATGACGGTGTACGATTTGGTTACATTTCGCTATTCCAAAGGTTCTTTTCTTACTAAAGTACGTTACTCCGAAGGCTCCTTATTCCGAAGTTTCGCCATCCCCGGGATTCCGATGGCTTGTTTATGTGAAGGTTCGCATTTCCGCAGAATCATTATTCCGAGAGTTCATAATTTAGATCAAAATAATATATTGTTCATTTTCCGAAGGTTAGTTGATCTGAAAATGAAATGAGGTTCGTCATTCTGAAGGTTTATAAATCAAAAAAAAAAAAAAGAGAAAGGTTCACTATTCAGAAAGTCCGTTGTTCCGAAGGCTTTTTCATCCGAAAATGAAATAAGGTTCGTTATTTCGAAGAAATTTTGTTAATGAAAAAAAAATGAGAAAGGCTTGTTATTTCGAAGATTTATTTATCTTAAGACGATTATAAGAATTGCAATTCTTAAGTTTTGTTGTGTACTCTCCCTTTTCCACCATGGATTAACGATACTTTTTGTAATGTTCTGATTAACGAACGTTTTGAATTCCTGTCATTTTCGGACTAACGAACCGTATAAGAATAAGAATAAAGACTATATTTTATTATCGGATTAACGAACCTTTTGGAATAACGCCAAAATATGCTTAATAACAAACCCTCTTTCATTTCCGAACTAACGGACATTCAGTTGTATCAGAATCTGTGTGTTTTGTATTAAAGGACTTCGGAACAATGAAACAAACCTTATCTGAATTCAGATTATCGTATTACAATAACGCAAGTTCCCCTCGGAAACTGTGCGTGATACACGGGAGTGAACATTCAATGATGCGTTCGCTCATGCAGACTGAGATGCTTTAAAAATTCTTGTTCCGCTATGCATTTTCGAATGCGATCCGCATTTCGTTATAACGGAGCACATTTCTTTTGTTTTTCTTTGTCAGTGGCGCTCAGAAAAGACTTCGTGATAACGAAAATTTTGTTATAACCGTCTTCGTTATAAGCGCATTTTGTACCATAGACTTTAATGGCGATAATTTTGGGACCAGAAGTTTTGCTTCGCTATGACGAAATTTCGTGATAACCGTGTTCGTTGTAACGGGAGTGCACTGTATCTTTATTTGTGTACTTCGTCTCTGTCTTATCAATAATGTGCTTTCTTTATATTGTTTCATCAATTTTGTAACTATTTTACTGTTATACCGTTAACGCTCATTTCAGAATTGCCCTACTGCATTATTGGGCATTAACAACTAGTATATCAAGGATGTGGGAAGAGATTGTCACCTCCTTGGTATGATCACCGCAGAGCATTACCTCCCTTGACAATTACTCCTTACTAAAATTAGGCTCCAAACAATCACCGCTCTTACAATAACTCTCCCCCAGAAAAGTACGTCTCTCATTGTTATTTTCGAACAACGTTTGCTATTTCTTAATTGAAAAAAAAATCATATCATCTGGTTTTGGTCGAGACCTAACTTCAGGTTTTAAACATCTTTTGGGTGAAATAATTAGAAACCCCTTACGAAATATTAAAGAGCATGTTATTCCAAGAAGGATTCAAGTTTTTGTGAAAAAAAAATACTCTTGAAATGGCCGGGATAAAACAGAGCAGCCCTATAATGTAAAAAGGATTCTGTCAACTACAACTCTCTATAGATCTATTCAAAAAGAGGTTGCAGGACAAAAGACTTCGTTAACAACTAGGGGTGTTTTGTCCCAAAAAAGAAATACCGTTAAACTCGAAATATTTTACTCTTTCTAATGAGACTAACTTATATTTGAACTGGATTTCCTCTAAAAGTGTCGAGAACATTTAATTTGAAAACTAGCACAATTTTACTTGTATGTAAAACAAGCTGTAATTTTACTCTTAAGACAGATTAGGGCACCGTTTGATAAAAGCTGCCAGTTATGACATCTTGTTAGTCTCTAATAATTTCAGTAAAACCATGGGTTCTGCTTGATTGATAAGCTCGAGTCACTGACTTGTTACCATGGACCTGCTTTGATCGACCTCCAACGATTGGTAATTGTGTGGAACTGACAGCTTGTCAGGACTGATAACTTTCATAAAACCGTGCCCGGATCCTATCAGAAATTATGGCTTTATATCAAAGGGTCCCTCTCTAATGTTAAGGGAATAATAATTTGCAGTGAAATCAACTCTCCTTTTCTTATGTTTATCGTCTAATGTGTTATAACGGTAGAAAATGACAAGCCAAAAGAGTGAATGTGACCGTGCACCTCAAAACGAACATAAAGTCGCACACAGTGATTTTGCGTGAGGACTGAAAATAAGTGAAATGGGTCAACCTAGCCGAACTTGACTTTTTCATATTTTCTGAAAGAGCGGGTCTTCTTTTACATTATGCTAAAATTTGGTATTATAAAACGGGCAGGAAAATGTGTTTTCTTAGCAGTTTATCTCGAACAGTTTTGGTAGAATAATGTGATTAGGCGTGTCTTTAGAATCCCTTTTTCATTTCTGAAAAACCTTGTCCACACTCTTCACTTTCAACTCTAATAACTTTTGAAAGGATAGTGCTACTGCTTTGAAAATTGGCATTAATTATGGATAGAATGTGTTAATTAGGCATGCTTAATTTTAATTTAATCTGATAATCCCTTCATTGTTGTAAATCTGGTGGTTTACTTCCTGTTTTTTGTCCCATTCATCGCACAGCCAGCACGGTTTGGTAAAGATTAAGCGCTTGAATAGACACTGTATTTCAGAGCCTCTTTTCTCAGTTCCCACTTTTCCTGAGTTTGTGCTTTCTTTTCAATATTTAGATAGGTTAGGAGAGTCCATTTGATTTGAGTTATACATCATTTTAAAGCTTAAAGTCTGCTCTTTCAGAATATGGTCTTAACTATAAAAATTCATATCTGGCGACTTTTTATTTGTTTTGAGGTGCAGGGTCACAAATGATGACAGTGTAAGAGAAAGGTGCATCTTCTGATATGGTGTTATGAACTTATGGAAAAATTACAACCAGTGGTAACTTTCGGGGGGCGGGGAGGGAGGGTTGTCCAGTAGGTAAGTATCAGGAGGGGGCGGTTCGGGGTATGGTTATGGGGGGGGGGGGTAGTAATCCGAGTGGTAGTTATCCTGGGAGTAGTTATCCGGGGAGTAATTCTCCGGGTGGTAGTTATCCTGGGGGTAGTTATCCGGGGGGTAGTTATCCGGGGGGTAGTTATCCAGGTGGTAGTTATCCTGGGGGTAGTTATCCGGGGGTAGTTACCCAGGGGGTAGTTCTCCGGGGGGTAGTTATCCAGGGGGTAGTTATCCGGGGGGTAGTTATCCAGGGGGTAGTTATCCGGGTGGTAGTTATCTGGGGGGTAGTTATCCGGGGGGTAGTCATCCAGGGGGTAGTTACCCAGGGGGTAGTTATCCAGGGGGTAGATGTCCTAGGGGTAATTGCCCTTGGGGGTAGTTGCCCTAGGAGGGTAGATGACCGGGTGGTAGTTGTCCTAGGGGGTAATGGCCCTGGAGGGTGATTACCCTAGGAGGGTAATTGTCCGGGGGGTAGTTGCCCTAAGGGGGAATAGACCTGGGGGGTAATTATCCGGGTGGTAGTTATCCGGAGGGTAGTTGCCCAGGGGGTAAGTGCCCGGATACGATTCCGGACATGCAGGACACATACAAAGATTTTCTGGATAATCCAAACCCCAAAACATTGTTTTTAATTCCTGTCGTAGAAACAGATGTGCTTGATATTGTAAGTAGCCTAAAGAGGAAAAAGAGTCCTGGGTATGATGGAATTAGCAATGATTTGCTAAAAGAAATTATACAATATATAGCAAGACCCCTTACTCACATTTATAATTTGTCTATCGTTTATGGTATTGTGCCCGATAACATGAACATCGCAAAAGTTGTTCCTATTTTCAAAAAAGGAAATCGTACAGAAATAGGTAACTATCGACCTATATCTTTACTTACAGTTTTTTTCTAAAATTCTTGGAAAACTTGTATACTCTAGACTTATTGCATTTCTTAAATCATGTAATATTTTTCTACTTCTCAATTTGGTTTTCGTGAAAGGCACACAACATCTCATGCTATCATGTGTTTAGTAGAGAAAATAACATCTGCCCTAGATAATCATCTTCATACTATTGGTATGGTATTCCAAAGCGTTTGACACTGTCAATCATGATATCTTGTTGCATAAGCTCTATTACTATGGTATAAGAGGATCAGCACTTGAATGGTTTAAAAGTTATCTTAGAAACAGACAACAGTTTGTACTTGTAAATGGTACTGGTTCTAGTATGCAGTCTGTCACCTGTGGAGTACCCCAAGGGTCTCTTCTAGGACCGCTGTTATTTATTCTCTATGGAAATGACTTTCCAAAATCATCAAATGTCTTTTCTTTCTTGTATTTTTTGCTCTAACAAAGACCTGCGTGTCATGTTGGAGACAGTAAATATGGAATTACATGGATTAACTGATTGGATTCATGCCAATAAGTTATCCTTGAATCTGCTTAAAACAAAATACATGTTATTTAGTAACAGAGACACCTTAATGCCTTGTCCTGTAATTTTTGATAATGTTCAGATTGAAAGAGTTATATCAACCAAATTTCTTGGCATCCATATTGATAACAAGTTGAATTGGAAAATGCATACAACTCACCTTTGTAATCTTCTCTCTAGAAATGTAGGTATGATGAACAAACTAAAGTCTTTTCTTCCAAATAGCATTTTGGCCATGCTATATTCATCTTTGATTTTGCCTTACTTAAACTATGGTGTATTAGCTTGGGGTGTGACAGCCAAAACTCGTTTAGAAAAAAATTTGCTTCTTCAAAAGAGAACTGTTAGGATTATGTCAGCAGCAAATGCACATGCTCATACTGATACGCTGTTTTATGGGAATAATGTTTTGAAAATACAAGATATTTATTTATTGTATTTGGAATCCCTCATGTGTCAGATCAATAATGGTAATGTGCCCCACGCAATAGCGTCCATGTTTGTTAAGAATGATAGAATACACAATTATTGTACAAGACAGGCTGCTTTATATCATTTCACATCAGTCAGAACCCAACTCAGAAATAATACTGTCGCATTGGCAGGCCCAAAATACTGGAACTCTCTGCAATCCTCTTTTAGACAGGCCATTAGCCTATCTGGATTTAAACGTAAGATGAAATCTTATCTTCTTGACAGATACAATGAATCCTGATGTTTTGGGTTTGTTTTTTTTTTTTTTGCATTACTGTACTTCAGATGAAATAACTTGCATAGTTATAAATATACATTTCTGTGCATAATGTGAGTCTGTTTTATGAATAGCAATTGGGACCTTTTTCAAATTGTTGTTGACTGAGGTCCTACTGTACAAAAGATTTATGTGACATACAACTTGTGTCAAATATTTTGACCTTGCTTCTGTGTATTGAAATTTGAACCTGTATATTCTTTTTTTATTTTTCACACTCTGAAATTTGTCAGAGGGAATACATACATGTGTTTCCACTGTTGATAAAGTTCCATAAATTGTAATCTTTAAATAGGGCTGAGTGTTAAATTCACATCTTTATGAATAATTAGATATATGTAGGTTTTTTGGTATAATCTGCTTTATTGGTTTTACTTTTTTTTTCATTGATTAATGCTGAGCTACATCTTAGTTAAGCACTGGATATCTTGTAAGTCATTGCCTTTATTTCACCCTCTTTACTCTTGTTCCTGTAACTGTGTGTCCAAGTCCAAGTTATTTTTTTTTCTTCCCATTATTCAATCCCTTATTCTGTTGAAATACATTTTTTTCTTTTAACATCCGTTAGTGTGCTTTCTCCCCCCCCCCCCCCACAATTATTTCATTTTCGCATATTGTATGTATATATTGTACATAGTTTTCAGGCTGAATTTTCCAGTCTTGTGTATCTGGTGTTTTTTTGTTTTTTGTTGTGTATCTGTAAATAGGAGTTTCTGCAATTTACAAGCTTTGCTTCTTAGCAGGACTCCTATCTTTTCCACCTCATGTACTAGTTTATGTTAACTCTTTTTAGCTATCTGTCATGTTTGTGTAATCATTGATTTCTTGTCTTCACCCAATACCGAGGTATTACAATTTCTGTAATTTGTTTTTTCTTGGTAAAATTGAACAAATAAATTGAATTGAATTGAATTGAATAACGTTCTCATTTTCATCAACTCACCTGTGAACAGCAAGCAGAGAGGTGCCTGCCACATGGGGGCGCCCCCCTGTTGTTGATGTCTCTACATACAGTAATTAGTACCGTGTACATCCCCACATTAATGTCTTCTTCTTTTCACTTCTCTGATCCTGACATTGCTATTGAATGTTTGTGTTGCGTGCGTGTTGCTTGTGTGATAAGAGCATGGTGTGTGTGTAAAGTTTTGTGTGTGTGTGTGTTTTTTTTCCATACGCCATTTAACGAATGTACTTTGTATGACCTATTTTGGGCTCCGCTAACAAACACCGTATAGATGCTTGAAAGGGGTCCCGGCATTAATTTCCTCAAAATGTGCATGCGTATAACAAAATACGCATTGCTTTTGCTTGTGTACACCTTTGATTTATTTTGTGCCAAATAAAAATTAATTGAGTTGAATTGAATATGAAATTTATGAATGAATACTATGCAGTGCTTCCCGCATTTCTTCTATTAAACGGGATTATGAAAGCCTACTATTGGACTGTAACGTAGGCCTACCATAATATAAAATACATGTATGTATGCAAACACTTAAATCCCTTCAATCTTCGTACATTACGTGCGCCTGGCACAAACGCAAAGGAAATGTAAAGCCGATCTTACTGCAACCTTGAAAATAAATGTGTGATGTGTTTGAAGCAGGGTGAAAATTACATCAGCGATGACAGACAGAGTCCTGCAAAGGTACATCCATCAAACATGCAGTGACATAATGACCGTTTCACCGCGAACATGACATCACATACGAACCTTGTTGATAGTGACTACTAAATGTCCTGGTTACCTTTATGTCACTTTTGATGCATATGTGTAGGTCAGTTGTATCACAAATATAAGTTTTTGCCATAAAGCCTGAAATATAAGTAGATATCACAATTTTTGCTCATTAAACCGTAACTGTAGACGGTTTAGTTTGGAAACATTTTTGTTATAACTATTGTTCACATTTTGTATATTTAACAATACTAAACATCGATTATATTCGTTCCAATTTCTACATTGGTCGCTTCTATCCCTAACTCACATTTTAGAACTATTTTGAAGCAGTAATGCTCGATTTCTATTTCATCTGATAATGATAAATTATGCCTTTAGTTTAACTCTATAGCGATCGTGGCGTTGGAGTACTCTTCTTCGTAGATTCATTCTTGTTCGCACGTGAATACAAATGCAATTCTGCCCTATAGATGCGAGAGATGAAGCTTGAAAACAACGTCATAAAATCAGATGAGTAGAGTGATAGAAGTAGGCCCTTATAAATCGAACATCGAATCGAAGAGTACTGAGGTTCCAAGGTTAACGTCACTAGTGGTTGCAGCAAATTATACGGAGGCGATGACGTAATTACTTCACAACAGATGTCACATCACTCACAGAATCATTAAAGCAGTCTTTCGTCTTTCAGTCAATTAATAATCAGTTTGAGTCAGATGAATATATGCACTCTTCCCTATTAAATGCCAACGTTGCCAGGTCATGATATTTTGTTGAGAAGAATATTGTTATTCGTATTGATTTCATGTCCATAAAGGGAAATATATGCAGTGAAGACTGCAGGTCAATTGGAGACTTCCGGTGTGACTATATGGCCCGAATTCACGAAGGTGGTCTAAATTTAAACCATGGTTTATGTATATTTCTTTTGCGTATTTGTGATTCACAGATTGCGTACGCTAACAGGCATCCAGTAAAAAAACGTGCGTTGATGCGCGCATGTATTGGTACGCCTATTTAACGCTTATTTTAGACCATGGTCTAAATTTGTACCATGGTTTAAGTTTAAACCACCTTCGTGAATTCGGGCCTATGTGGTTGAAAAGTAATGCTGTAGATTCATGAAGACGTGGGGAAAATTTACATTTGGTATTTTCGGTCATTTCTAATAAATCAGCTGCAGACAGTCAGAATGCCCACTCTGTTTTTAATCCAAATATGTAAGAAGACATGCAGTACATTTTGCTTATCAGCCATTACATCAATCCCAAAACGGATATCAAGAACACCATAATTAGCTCGCAGCAGCAACATGTATCTATATCTGGAATGTAGCGATTGTTTTTGTTTGTTTGTTTGTTTCATTTCATCTGAGAAGATGGCTGGATAACCCATATTCAGCAGCAAAGCTTGTCTTTCATTGGGTCCACTTGGATGTAAGGTGGGACCACTTCACAGGGTTAAACACCCTGCTCTTCGCGATAAATGAATAAAGCGGGATCTTTCACGACCATGAGTTGCTTTCTTTTGGAAAACTATTTATACATGCATATTGTTTGTTTGTTTGTTTTTTAATTTCGCTGCAGAGTTTGATGAAACAACGTCCGGGACGTCACAGACTTGGCACACCTCATCTTATTATCCTTGTTTGGCTCAGCTTGTTTAGTAAGCAATATTACCAATAATGTATTGTATATATTTCACATTGTTCATTTCATTCACAACAATGCATCCATTATCCATATTATACTGATATATACCACTTCACTTTCCATTCACGGGATTGACTAAGGCCGAAGAAACAACAACATTAAAGGAACGGTTGTGTGAATTGAAATACGGTGTGTGATACACAAAAGGCATGAATAAGCACAAAGGCTCATTGGTGGTCATGACACTTTTCTGTAGACAAAAATCCAGGAACGTCGATATAGGGCAATTTGTCAATCAGTTGCAATCCAGGAACAGTTTCAAATCCTGTCATAGGAACTGCATAAATCATTCACAATCTGCTGTCATGACTCTAACCTCCTGAAACGAAACCCAAACACGTACAAACATACAATTAATTATATTGTGATTCATCTACTACTATCTTTACACAGTGTACTACTGCCTACTAATATACTACTACAACTTTGACTACTAATATACTACTAAGTCTACTACTACTTCTACTATTTACTTCTTTTGAATATTACTATACTACTGTTACTTCTTTTTCTTCTACTACTATAAACTACTATACTACTACAAATTGTACTACTACTACTACTACTACTCCTACTACTTCTACTATACTCAACTACTAATAAGGCCTACTTCTGCTACTACTGCTTTTACTACTAATTTTATCATTATTATTATTATTATTATCATTACTACTACTACTACAACAACAACTACTACTACTACAAATACTACTACTACCACTATTCTAGATACCACACATGTGCTATAATAATGTATTCTGCTCTTTCACTTTTCCTTCTCATTTTTGTTTTTGTGTGTTTTTTTTTTTCTTAAAGTCGTGAAGGCGGAGTCATCTCAGTGTCGCCGTGTAAGTTTGAGCTCCACCCTGGGTTTCTCAGTCAGATCATTACCAGGATGTGGTCAGATCAAACTGGAGAACGGCTCCATGGTAGAAACCATTCTCAAGTTTATTCCCTCATCGGTACTGCCATATCGGAGCTGCAACCGACCAATTTGTCGCGTACCAGGTGAGCCACATTTCAGATAATACGGCATGAAGGTATTATATTTAAACATTAGCCCCCTCAAAGAACAAATGTGTGTTATGAAAACGAGGTACTGAATAGTAGGGTAGAGCTTTTTTTTTTTCCTTTTATTGTTGCTTTCTAACATTGATAATATACCACCAGTTACACACATGAATGCCATAGGCCACATAAATTCACGCCTTCAAACATGTAAACAAGAATGCACATAATACTATTAAATTCATGATAATATTCAAACATAGATTTTGTGGCATGTAAACAGCTGTGCTGGACGGAATACTTCCAGATCCTCTTCACAACAAATTCGATAAAAGTATGGAAAACAGCTCGTTATACCAAATGTATGAACCTATATATATATATATATATATATATATATATATATATATTGTGGCCTTCTCTCCTCTGTCGCTAGTGTATAATGTTGTTATACGCTGTGTGCCACCGGCCCCGGCAACTAGCTGGAGAAGGGTCAGGATGGTCCGAGCTAGGCTGGGGTCCGTTTGGTTGAAATATACAACCAGGCGTGGAGAACGGCGTTGAAATGTACCATTTTGCTGGGTTACTTACTACCAGTCTATTCCCATTACTTGCTTACTACCAAAATACTACCGGTCACAATTCATCCAACGAAGATACCAGTACCAGTGCAGCTCATCCACTCGCAGATACCAATACCAGTGCAGCTCGTCCAATCGCAGATACCAATACCAGTTCACTCGCATATCATTTCATCAGTTCCGTAATTGCACTGCACTACTCACCAATACTTGTGTTATACTGCAGCAGACTTCAAATGAAACGGTCCAGGCAGTAGTATCCACTTCAATCAACGCTTTATTAACACTACTCATCCACACTTTGGCCTGTATCCAGGCCCACCCAGCTCTATCGACCTGTATCCAGGCCCACCCAGCTGGCTTATCCACACTTTGGCCCGTATCTAGGCCCACCCAGCTGGCTTATCTACACTTTGGCCCGTATCTAGGCCCACCCAGCTGTTTGGATACATATTCGACCTCTTATTATTCTTCGACCGCTATATTTCCGAAACAGTTACGCATTTTACTTACTGACCTTTTCCTCACATACTAACGCTTATTAACCTTCCTCATCATACGGAAATGATTAGATAACGAAGCAATAATTATATGAAAAATTATTACTGAACATAATCGCATTTCCAACAATTATTACCCCTCTAAAATTCCTAACAAAACAATCCATAATCGTCAGTTTCCTTGAAACTGATCGATTCATGATCGATTGTTAAAATAATCGATCGATTATATATTCGACCACGGAACTCTCAATATTTGACTAATTTTCACCGTTTTCTTACTAATACACTAATCTACCAATTCTTCATTGGTTACACGACACCCCTCCCTCGCTAAGCTCGGTCCCCGAGCTGACAAATAACAACTCGACAACTTGAACAGGTAAGTATAAAATACAACAAAAGGCAACACTTGATAAAAACCTTGCTACTATCTCAACGTCTTGATAGCATTTTCCTCAAACATCCAACCACATAACGTTTTATACCAAACATCTGTACGTTCTAACTTCCGCACGAATGGAAACCTTATGAGCACTGCTCAAATCACAAAATCCTACCGGGTCTCACCTCCTATAAACATGAACATGAACATGCTGTAATCTGTCTTCTAGCGCATTGTGCTGAATGAGCAAAACATGGCACTTCCCATTTTAATGGGCCTTCACTGTTTGATTTTCATCCTAGCAAATCAAGTAAATGATACCAGCCTAATCAAACATACATCATCCAAAATTACTGCTAAAACTCTCCTCAAACAGAACACGGTCTCTACCACTTTGGTCCTATTTCTTCTTGAAAGAGAGACAAAATATAATTCAGTGCGATTACTCCAAAACAACCTGGTTTTATCTAAACCGCAACTAATATAAAAATCCACAGTCTGCACTGTTAATCCCAATATGATAACAAAAAGGATACCTCTCTGGTAGTATGGTCTTTGCTAAACATCGTTATCTTCCATCACTACCAATTAAGTGAATACCTACTTGGTATAAACAGAACTGCTTATGGTTACCTATGACACAACATTGATATCTGCCACTCAAAAACCAAAACCCTACATTTGACATATGTGAATAGTTGAAATAACAACTAGGTGTATGGAAATTGTACCATTTTCACACTATTTTATACCATATGTGAGCACAACATAGAATCTTAGCATAAGAAACCAAATCCAGTGTGATACTTAATGTCCAATGATTACAGCTCATAAATCGGCAAATCGTCCATCCTGCTCATCCCGGCTTCCGTCCTTTCATTTATTTATTGTCCATAAATGTTTCAAAATTTAAACCAAATTAAAAAAACACTGGTTGCTACGTTAAACTGGTTCCCTTGCTCAATCGTCGGCCACGATATCTGTCTGCACCTATACCTCGGCATCAACAGCCATCTTAACCTCTGACCCTCTGGAGGCGGAGGCGACCGGGGACCTTGGAACCTCCCTCTTTCTACCCCCAGTCAGGTCCAATAGCTCACACTCGCTGTCTTGCTCCAGACACGCCTCGTCAATTAAAGGCGTCTCACCCCGTGATGGTGAAACGCGCCGAGCGGGTGACATGCTGCTAGATGGGACCCTCTTACGCCCCACTGCCACAGGTGACCGGCTCCTGCTTCTGTCTTTGTTGGGCGTGCTTGGGGCCTTATTCTTAACCGGTGCGGAGACGGGGGTCTTGGTGTGTACCCTGATGGTTGGAGCGCAATTAGAGGCATGCTCCCCATAATGTCTTTCCAATTCCTTACGGTACGTGGTCCTAAATGAGCAACGGTCGCAGTAGTACTTTGGAGAATGTACGTCCTGCTCGTGTCTCTTCACCGAAGCCCGCGAGGCATAGACTCGTGAACACACCGGGCAGCGGTATGTTTTCTTGGGGTCCTTTTCGTCTCTTCTCTCCTCGGTGGGCATGGTCTTAAAAATAATGATAACAAAACACACACAAAAAGAAGGCATCATTGAATTGTCCGATTTGGCACTGGCGTGTATGCTAAATTTATCCAGTCACTCCACATACAACGACAATCACTGTTCCGGCACTGATATCACTTGCAGAATCCGAAACACCAACAATCTGCGCGACCAGTATCTGGCCTAGCCCATACCGGTTCCTGAACTAGATGGGGGTAGCACTCGTGAGTCCCACATGGCGTATGCAGTTTATGTCGGTAACAGTCTACGACAGATCTGCTACCACGCAGGAAGTCGAGGCCCAATATTCCTTCATGGCGTATGTCAGCAACAATTACGTCTGCCGTATACGATAGAAGTCCCAATTGTAAATTGACTGTTGCCTTCCCATCCATTGCCAATAGCGATCCGTCTGCCATCATCATCGGCTCATCCAGTGGGCTTAACGGTGGCTTACTGCTCGAGTCAATCGTGTCGTAAATCCTCCTGGCTATGAAGGAATGAGTTGAGCCAGTGTCCACCAACGCTTCAACTCGTGCCCCATTTACTGTGGCTTTTATAAACAGTCCGTGCCAAGTCCCATCCAGAACTGTCCTTTGCTCATTTTCAGCAACATTACTGCCCCCAGCGGACCACTGTTCACCCCTCTGGTTCCTCTCCATGTCGAAAATGTCCTGCATGAATGCGAATACCAAAAATGAAATAACATGAGAGTTCAGTCCCAAAACAGTGAGAGTTCGACATGCCGATATGTGCATGCCTAGAAATATCTGGGGGGACGTCTGTTCCGTCTTGGGTATGGGTGCGGTTCATAGCTGGAATCTCTTCCAGGCTCATCACCTTCCAACGCCAGCTCTGTTGATACAGCCTCATCAACTTGATTTGGGTGGGCATCTGAACCTCCATCAGACTCCTCGTCATCTGTAGCCGGTTCTGGTACAGCCTCCTCTACTTGTTTCGGTATGAACTCCCACACTGGCCTCTGCACCCCTGTATATGGCTTCAGGCGGTCCACATGAACCATCCATTTAGTAAAGTAGTCCCCTAGTACGAGGACGTACTTGTTTCCTTGTTTCGTTCTCGGGAACGGACCCAGAATGTCAAGTGCCACTCTTTCCATTGGGAAGCCGCTGATTCTCTGCTGCAGTGGAGCACGCGGTGTTCTACCAGCACCCTTTCTCCTTGCACATATGTCACATTCACGCAGAGCAGACCGGAAATCTGCTGCCATCCCAATCCAGTAGTATCGTAGCCGAGCACGAGCTAGCGACTTGCCCATACCAAAATGGCCACCAGTCATAGAAGCGTGAACCGCCTGAATCACATCTCTCACAAGGACTCTTGGTAGGATAATCTGCCTCCTCACAGTGCTACCATCTGCTGCCTCCCAGCGACGGACAAGGACCCCATTGCTAACCTCCAGCGCTTCCCAGTGATCCAAGAGCTGTCTTGCCTTGGCAGACCATGATGCTGCTTTTTCATCAGACGGTCGCTCAGCTGCCAGTTTAGCGGCACGAACCGGATTGATGTCCTCGTCTTGTTCCTGTAAACTGCCGATATCGGGAGCCTCATCTGCTTCTTGCTCTACCAGTACCCTGGCTTGGTCTGCTGGTATCTCCTCATCACAACCGCATTGTCTACACGGTCGGCGTGACAACCCGTCTGCATTGCCATGACTTCGCCCCTGCCTATGGCGGATCTCAAAATCATATTCCGAGATCAACTCCAACCACCTTGCCAGCTGACCCCTGGGGTCCTTGAATCTGACAAGCCATTGCAGCGAGCCATGATCTGTCCGTATCACCACATGACGGCCGTATAGGTACTGACGAAACTGCTTCAGAGAGACCACCACTGCTAGGAGCTCCTTCCTCGTCACGCAGTAATTTCTCTCCGCTCTCCTCAGTGTGCGGCTTGCATATGCCACCACCCTCTCAGCACCATCTTGGACTTGAGAAAGCACGGCCCCAACACCAATGTCGCTGGCATCAGTATCGAGGATATAACTGCCATCTGGGCGTGGATAGGCCAGGATAGGAGGCGATGATAATCTCCCCTTCAGCTCATCGAATGCCTCTTGGCATTCTTTCGTCCAGAGGAACTTGTGATTTTTCTCCATTAGCTGGTGGAGTGGTTTGGCGATGGAGGCGAAGCCTGCAACAAACCTGCGGTAGTACGATACCAGCCCCACAAAGCTCCTCACTTCCTTGGTGGTCCTCGGTGTTGGCCATTGTTGAATGGCGGATGTCTTGTCTGGATCTGTTGTCACTCCATCCTTCGACACGATATGCCCCAGGTACCTAACGCTGGTGTGAAATAGCGAGCACTTCGACGGCTAAAGCTTCAAGCCGGCCTCACGGAGTCGCTGGAAAACCACTCGAAGTCGTGACAGCTCATCTTCCACTGTCTTGCCAAAGACAATCACGTCGTCCAAGTACACAAGCAACATTTCCCAGGTAAGGCCTGCCATCACTCTATCCATCAGACGCTCGAAGGTGGCTGGCGCATTACATAGCCCGAAGGGCATAACGTGCCAGGCATACAACCTGCCATTAGCGATGAAGGCTGATTTCTGCTTAGCCTGCTCGTCAAGCTGCACTTGCCAATACCCACTGGCAAGATCGAGGGTTGAGAACCACTTTGCCCCGCTGAGTGCATCCAGTGTGTCATCTATTCTGGGCAGCGGATAAGCGTCTTTCAGTGTTGCAACATTCAGTTGGCGGTAGTCTATGCACATCCTTTTGCTCCCATCCTTCTTTGTGACCAAGACCACGTTGGAAGACCAAGGACTGCTTACTTGCTCAATCAGCCCCTGAGATAGTAGCTGATCTATCTGTCTGTCAATCTCCGCCCTCTGCTCTGCTGGATATCGTCTTGGTGCTTGTCGCACTGGTCTCGCATCACCAGTGTCAATGGTGTGCTGGACTAGGTCAGTTCTGCCCAGATCTGTTGGTCCGTGTGAGAAGACATCTGCAAAATCTTGCAGCAGCTCTGCTATTTGTGTGTGGTACTGCTCTGGGACCTCTTCAATGCTTCGCTCGTACAGCTCTACCACATGTGATGGCATGCCATCACCACCGTTCACGTCACGTGGAATTACCTCGACCTGTTCAGCGTTTTGGAGCTGAGTCAAACAGGCCACCATAGTGCCCTGCTTCACCACTCTCTCTTCCTTTGTGGGGTTGTAAACTCTGATAGGGAGTACCTCAGCATCCGCCTCAACGACAGCCCTTGCTACCAGCAAGCCCTTACTGAGGGTCTCAGCCTGGTTGGTAGGAGCTTCCAGCAGGCCAACTCCTGCGATTGGTTGTGGCCTTCCACCTGCCACCATGCCTTTCAATATTGCCTCGTGTCCTGGGGGTACTGAACTGGTCTCGCTTGCTATGATTCTGCGGCAGAAAGGCTGACCCCGATGATCTTTGCATTGGATCGTCTCCCATGGCAGCTGCAGCTCCAGTTTGCGGCAATCCAGCACCGACTGTGTTTGCATCAAGAAGTCCAACCCGATGATACCCTCATTGTGAAGATTGGCCACCGTCACCTCAAACACGAACAGCAAATGTCCCATCTGGATTTCAGCCAGTGTTTTACCGCTGGTCTCGAGTGGAGAACCGTCTGCTTGGCGCACTGTACGAGTTGCTCGCTGCAATACCGGCTTCCTTGCATCTGCAATCTTGCTGAAGATCGCATTGGACACATACGTCTGCGATGAACCGGTATCAATTAGGAATGTGATGGGCTGACCGTTGATCTTAGACTCAACATGAAGACCATGATATCTGCTATTGCCAACTGGCCGTGCTTGCTCTGCTTGTTCAGCCTGGGGTGCTGGCTGTGGTTGTTCTGGTGTCCTTTGTTGCACGCCACCAACATCGCTACGAAGTGGAGCTGGTCCCCACTCTGGCTGACTGCGCGCTGGTATCTGCTCGATATTTGATGCTTGGGGGCAGTGCCTCCAACCATGGCCAACTTGATTGCAGTGGTAGCACCTCCTCCTGTCTGCATCGATGTTTGCTGGCATACTTCTAAGTGGTTGCTTCACTAGACGTGGGCAATCTCGTTTCCAATGGCCAGCTTGGCCGCAATTGAAACAATTGTTGCTCTGGTCCCCAGGCAGTGATGATGCTGGTACCCTTGCAAATTGTGATGTCGCGTTGGTTCTCGATCGTGTTGGTGGAGAAGATTCCACTCTGGAAATCAGCTCTTCCACTGCTTTCATCATTCGCCTCATAGCGCCGTCTTTCTCCTTGGTTGCAGGGCTCTTCTGCTCGACATCATCAGTCGCCAGTGCTCTGCTATACCGCTGCGACCGGCCATCGCTTCTCTCCGTCTCCATCCTCAGGAAAGCCTCTGTACACAATGCTGCTTCGATCGCCTCGTCAAGTGTGCGGGGCTGGGCGCGGAAAAGACCTTCTCGTATCTCTGCTCTTACGACCGCGTCCATGAAGTGGCCTCTTGCTAAGCGATCTTGCCCCGCCTCGTCAAATTCTTGGTAGGCTAATGCAGTCAGCTCCCGAATACCTTGTCCCAACTCCTGCAGAGTCTCCTTTGGTTTCCTCCTCCTGGTCCGCAGCTCAGCCAAGAAGACCTCGGATTTGCCTGCTGGGCCGAACCGTTGTTTAAGCCTATTTACCAGCTCGCTGTACGTTAACCTCCTTCCTGTCTGTTGAACAAGGACCTTTACAGCTGGGCCTCGCATGCTGGCAGCCAAATACTGCAGTGCTTCATCTTCGGACCATCCGTTCACCCCTGCGCAGGCCTCAAAATGACTCAAATAGTCAAGAATCGGCCCCCTGCCGTCGAATCTATCGGGAGTCATCCGCAGCTTATCTCCACCTCTATATCTGCGCTGGTAACTGCCTTCGTCCCACAGTTCTGGTCTTCGCCACGGTGTACCCATTGCTGATGGCGCTGCTGATGAATTACCTCCAGCACCTACCAGAACTTCATTTACTGGTGCTGGCTGGTTGCCCGTTGCTGGTGTCTCCCAGCTGGTCTGCTGGATCCTGCTGGGGCCGCCTGCCATCCTACCTTCACATGTAGGACCACTCTGCCATTGCTGACTTCCAGTCATCATGCCGACACCAAGCCGTTGCGCTGTAACTGGTTGATTGCGATACCTGCTGTATCCATCGTTGACTGGTCTGCTTTCAGGTGTTGCAAAGCTACTGGGGAACGAATGAGGAATCTCAACGCTTCCACCAGATCGCCTTGCAAAACTAGCAGGAGGAGCTTTACTTCCGGATGACTCTGCTGCAGCATTTGGTGCTGTGGTGAAGCCATCCTGGTCTAGTGGTGTGCTGCTGCTAATTCCTGCCCTTCCTGAACTCATCGTTCCTGAGCTGGGGTAGCTGGTGGTAGCGGGTCCCTGCGACGGAGCTGGAGTTCTTCCGAGTGCTGCACGAAGATCTGTCATCATCGCTTCGACGTCTGCCAGCTCCTGTTCTAGCTGCCACCAAATTTCCGCTGGAGTTTGCTGACGCACGCCAGCAGTCCTTGCTGAGTGATGCATGTTGCGCTGCCCTGTCTACTGCCAATCCCACTCCTGACACCACGTGTAGCCTTCTCTCCTCTGTCGCTAGTGTATAATGTTGTTATACGCTGTGTGCCACCGGCCCCGGCAACTAGCTGGAGAAGGGTCAGGATGGTCCGAGCTAGGCTGGGGTCCGTTTGGTTGAAATATACAACCAGGCGTGGAGAACGGCGTTGAAATGTACCATTTTGCTGGGTTACTTACTACCAGTCTATTCCCATTACTTGCTTACTACCAAAATACTACCGGTCACAATTCATCCAACGAAGATACCAGTACCAGTGCAGCTCATCCACTCGCAGATACCAATACCAGTGCAGCTCGTCCAATCGCAGATACCAATACCAGTTCACTCGCATATCATTTCATCAGTTCCGTAATTGCACTGCACTACTCACCAATACTTGTGTTATACTGCAGCAGACTTCAAATGAAACGGTCCAGGCAGTAGTATCCACTTCAATCAACGCTTTATTAACACTACTCATCCACACTTTGGCCTGTATCCAGGCCCACCCAGCTCTATCGACCTGTATCCAGGCCCACCCAGCTGGCTTATCCACACTTTGGCCCGTATCTAGGCCCACCCAGCTGGCTTATCTACACTTTGGCCCGTATCTAGGCCCACCCAGCTGTTTGGATACATATTCGACCTCTTATTATTCTTCGACCGCTATATTTCCGAAACAGTTACGCATTTTACTTACTGACCTTTTCCTCACATACTAACGCTTATTAACCTTCCTCATCATACGGAAATGATTAGATAACGAAGCAATAATTATATGAAAAATTATTACTGAACATAATCGCATTTCCAACAATTATTACCCCTCTAAAATTCCTAACAAAACAATCCATAATCGTCAGTTTCCTTGAAACTGATCGATTCATGATCGATTGTTAAAATAATCGATCGATTATATATTCAACCACGGAACTCTCAATATTTGACTAATTTTCACCGTTTTCTTACTAATACACTAATCTACCAATTCTTCATTGGTTACACGACACCCCTCCCTCGCTAAGCTCGGTCCCCGAGCTGACAAATAACAACTCGACAACTTGAACAGGTAAGTATAAAATACAACAAAAGGCAACACTTGATAAAAACCTTGCTACTATCTCAACGTCTTGATAGCATTTTCCTCAAACATCCAACCACATAACGTTTTATACCAAACATCTGTACGTTCTAACTTCCGCACGAATGGAAACCTTATGAGCACTGCTCAAATCACAAAATCCTACCGGGTCTCACCTCCTATAAACATGAACATGAACATGCTGTAATCTGTCTTCTAGCGCATTGTGCTGAATGAGCAAAACATGGCACTTCCCATTTTAATGGGCCTTCACTGTTTGATTTTCATCCTAGCAAATCAAGTAAATGATACCAGCCTAATCAAACATACATCATCCAAAATTACTGCTAAAACTCTCCTCAAACAGAACACGGTCTCTACCACTTTGGTCCTATTTCTTCTTGAAAGAGAGACAAAATATAATTCAGTGCGATTACTCCAAAACAACCTGGTTTTATCTAAACCGCAACTAATATAAAAATCCACAGTCTGCACTGTTAATCCCAATATGATAACAAAAAGGATACCTCTCTGGTAGTATGGTCTTTGCTAAACATCGTTATCTTCCATCACTACCAATTAAGTGAATACCTACTTGGTATAAACAGAACTGCTTATGGTTACCTATGACACAACATTGATATCTGCCACTCAAAAACCAAAACCCTACATTTGACATATGTGAATAGTTGAAATAACAACTAGGTGTATGGAAATTGTACCATTTTCACACTATTTTATACCATATGTGAGCACAACATAGAATCTTAGCATAAGAAACCAAATCCAGTGTGATACTTAATGTCCAATGATTACAGCTCATAAATCGGCAAATCGTCCATCCTGCTCATCCCGGCTTCCGTCCTTTCATTTATTTATTGTCCATAAATGTTTCAAAATTTAAACCAAATTAAAAAAACACTGGTTGCTACGTTAAACTGGTTCCCTTGCTCAATCGTCGGCCACGATATCTGTCTGCACCTATACCTCGGCATCAACAGCCATCTTAACCTCTGACCCTCTGGAGGCGGAGGCGACCGGGGACCTTGGAACCTCCCTCTTTCTACCCCCAGTCAGGTCCAATAGCTCACACTCGCTGTCTTGCTCCAGACACGCCTCGTCAATTAAAGGCGTCTCACCCCGTGATGGTGAAACGCGCCGAGCGGGTGACATGCTGCTAGATGGGACCCTCTTACGCCCCACTGCCACAGGTGACCGGCTCCTGCTTCTGTCTTTGTTGGGCGTGCTTGGGGCCTTATTCTTAACCGGTGCGGAGACGGGGGTCTTGGTGTGTACCCTGATGGTTGGAGCGCAATTAGAGGCATGCTCCCCATAATGTCTTTCCAATTCCTTACGGTACGTGGTCCTAAATGAGCAACGGTCGCAGTAGTACTTTGGAGAATGTACGTCCTGCTCGTGTCTCTTCACCGAAGCCCGCGAGGCATAGACTCGTGAACACACCGGGCAGCGGTATGTTTTCTTGGGGTCCTTTTCGTCTCTTCTCTCCTCGGTGGGCATGGTCTTAAAAATAATGATAACAAAACACACACAAAAAGAAGGCATCATTGAATTGTCCGATTTGGCACTGGCGTGTATGCTAAATTTATCCAGTCACTCCACATACAACGACAATCACTGTTCCGGCACTGATATCACTTGCAGAATCCGAAACACCAACAATCTGCGCGACCAGTATCTGGCCTAGCCCATACCGGTTCCTGAACTAGATGGGGGTAGCACTCGTGAGTCCCACATGGCGTATGCAGTTTATGTCGGTAACAGTCTACGACAGATCTGCTACCACGCAGGAAGTCGAGGCCCAATATTCCTTCATGGCGTATGTCAGCAACAATTACGTCTGCCGTATACGATAGAAGTCCCAATTGTAAATTGACTGTTGCCTTCCCATCCATTGCCAATAGCGATCCGTCTGCCATCATCATCGGCTCATCCAGTGGGCTTAACGGTGGCTTACTGCTCGAGTCAATCGTGTCGTAAATCCTCCTGGCTATGAAGGAATGAGTTGAGCCAGTGTCCACCAACGCTTCAACTCGTGCCCCATTTACTGTGGCTTTTATAAACAGTCCGTGCCAAGTCCCATCCAGAACTGTCCTTTGCTCATTTTCAGCAACATTACTGCCCCCAGCGGACCACTGTTCACCCCTCTGGTTCCTCTCCATGTCGAAAATGTCCTGCATGAATGCGAATACCAAAAATGAAATAACATGAGAGTTCAGTCCCAAAACAGTGAGAGTTCGACATGCCGATATGTGCATGCCTAGAAATATCTGGGGGGACGTCTGTTCCGTCTTGGGTATGGGTGCGGTTCATAGCTGGAATCTCTTCCAGGCTCATCACCTTCCAACGCCAGCTCTGTTGATACAGCCTCATCAACTTGATTTGGGTGGGCATCTGAACCTCCATCAGACTCCTCGTCATCTGTAGCCGGTTCTGGTACAGCCTCCTCTACTTGTTTCGGTATGAACTCCCACACTGGCCTCTGCACCCCTGTATATGGCTTCAGGCGGTCCACATGAACCATCCATTTAGTAAAGTAGTCCCCTAGTACGAGGACGTACTTGTTTCCTTGTTTCGTTCTCGGGAACGGACCCAGAATGTCAAGTGCCACTCTTTCCATTGGGAAGCCGCTGATTCTCTGCTGCAGTGGAGCACGCGGTGTTCTACCAGCACCCTTTCTCCTTGCACATATGTCACATTCACGCAGAGCAGACCGGAAATCTGCTGCCATCCCAATCCAGTAGTATCGTAGCCGAGCACGAGCTAGCGACTTGCCCATACCAAAATGGCCACCAGTCATAGAAGCGTGAACCGCCTGAATCACATCTCTCACAAGGACTCTTGGTAGGATAATCTGCCTCCTCACAGTGCTACCATCTGCTGCCTCCCAGCGACGGACAAGGACCCCATTGCTAACCTCCAGCGCTTCCCAGTGATCCAAGAGCTGTCTTGCCTTGGCAGACCATGATGCTGCTTTTTCATCAGACGGTCGCTCAGCTGCCAGTTTAGCGGCACGAACCGGATTGATGTCCTCGTCTTGTTCCTGTAAACTGCCGATATCGGGAGCCTCATCTGCTTCTTGCTCTACCAGTACCCTGGCTTGGTCTGCTGGTATCTCCTCATCACAACCGCATTGTCTACACGGTCGGCGTGACAACCCGTCTGCATTGCCATGACTTCGCCCCTGCCTATGGCGGATCTCAAAATCATATTCCGAGATCAACTCCAACCACCTTGCCAGCTGACCCCTGGGGTCCTTGAATCTGACAAGCCATTGCAGCGAGCCATGATCTGTCCGTATCACCACATGACGGCCGTATAGGTACTGACGAAACTGCTTCAGAGAGACCACCACTGCTAGGAGCTCCTTCCTCGTCACGCAGTAATTTCTCTCCGCTCTCCTCAGTGTGCGGCTTGCATATGCCACCACCCTCTCAGCACCATCTTGGACTTGAGAAAGCACGGCCCCAACACCAATGTCGCTGGCATCAGTATCGAGGATATAACTGCCATCTGGGCGTGGATAGGCCAGGATAGGAGGCGATGATAATCTCCCCTTCAGCTCATCGAATGCCTCTTGGCATTCTTTCGTCCAGAGGAACTTGTGATTTTTCTCCATTAGCTGGTGGAGTGGTTTGGCGATGGAGGCGAAGCCTGCAACAAACCTGCGGTAGTACGATACCAGCCCCACAAAGCTCCTCACTTCCTTGGTGGTCCTCGGTGTTGGCCATTGTTGAATGGCGGATGTCTTGTCTGGATCTGTTGTCACTCCATCCTTCGACACGATATGCCCCAGGTACCTAACGCTGGTGTGAAATAGCGAGCACTTCGACGGCTAAAGCTTCAAGCCGGCCTCACGGAGTCGCTGGAAAACCACTCGAAGTCGTGACAGCTCATCTTCCACTGTCTTGCCAAAGACAATCACGTCGTCCAAGTACACAAGCAACATTTCCCAGGTAAGGCCTGCCATCACTCTATCCATCAGACGCTCGAAGGTGGCTGGCGCATTACATAGCCCGAAGGGCATAACGTGCCAGGCATACAACCTGCCATTAGCGATGAAGGCTGATTTCTGCTTAGCCTGCTCGTCAAGCTGCACTTGCCAATACCCACTGGCAAGATCGAGGGTTGAGAACCACTTTGCCCCGCTGAGTGCATCCAGTGTGTCATCTATTCTGGGCAGCGGATAAGCGTCTTTCAGTGTTGCAACATTCAGTTGGCGGTAGTCTATGCACATCCTTTTGCTCCCATCCTTCTTTGTGACCAAGACCACGTTGGAAGACCAAGGACTGCTTACTTGCTCAATCAGCCCCTGAGATAGTAGCTGATCTATCTGTCTGTCAATCTCCGCCCTCTGCTCTGCTGGATATCGTCTTGGTGCTTGTCGCACTGGTCTCGCATCACCAGTGTCAATGGTGTGCTGGACTAGGTCAGTTCTGCCCAGATCTGTTGGTCCGTGTGAGAAGACATCTGCAAAATCTTGCAGCAGCTCTGCTATTTGTGTGTGGTACTGCTCTGGGACCTCTTCAATGCTTCGCTCGTACAGCTCTACCACATGTGATGGCATGCCATCACCACCGTTCACGTCACGTGGAATTACCTCGACCTGTTCAGCGTTTTGGAGCTGAGTCAAACAGGCCACCATAGTGCCCTGCTTCACCACTCTCTCTTCCTTTGTGGGGTTGTAAACTCTGATAGGGAGTACCTCAGCATCCGCCTCAACGACAGCCCTTGCTACCAGCAAGCCCTTACTGAGGGTCTCAGCCTGGTTGGTAGGAGCTTCCAGCAGGCCAACTCCTGCGATTGGTTGTGGCCTTCCACCTGCCACCATGCCTTTCAATATTGCCTCGTGTCCTGGGGGTACTGAACTGGTCTCGCTTGCTATGATTCTGCGGCAGAAAGGCTGACCCCGATGATCTTTGCATTGGATCGTCTCCCATGGCAGCTGCAGCTCCAGTTTGCGGCAATCCAGCACCGACTGTGTTTGCATCAAGAAGTCCAACCCGATGATACCCTCATTGTGAAGATTGGCCACCGTCACCTCAAACACGAACAGCAAATGTCCCATCTGGATTTCAGCCAGTGTTTTACCGCTGGTCTCGAGTGGAGAACCGTCTGCTTGGCGCACTGTACGAGTTGCTCGCTGCAATACCGGCTTCCTTGCATCTGCAATCTTGCTGAAGATCGCATTGGACACATACGTCTGCGATGAACCGGTATCAATTAGGAATGTGATGGGCTGACCGTTGATCTTAGACTCAACATGAAGACCATGATATCTGCTATTGCCAACTGGCCGTGCTTGCTCTGCTTGTTCAGCCTGGGGTGCTGGCTGTGGTTGTTCTGGTGTCCTTTGTTGCACGCCACCAACATCGCTACGAAGTGGAGCTGGTCCCCACTCTGGCTGACTGCGCGCTGGTATCTGCTCGATATTTGATGCTTGGGGGCAGTGCCTCCAACCATGGCCAACTTGATTGCAGTGGTAGCACCTCCTCCTGTCTGCATCGATGTTTGCTGGCATACTTCTAAGTGGTTGCTTCACTAGACGTGGGCAATCTCGTTTCCAATGGCCAGCTTGGCCGCAATTGAAACAATTGTTGCTCTGGTCCCCAGGCAGTGATGATGCTGGTACCCTTGCAAATTGTGATGTCGCGTTGGTTCTCGATCGTGTTGGTGGAGAAGATTCCACTCTGGAAATCAGCTCTTCCACTGCTTTCATCATTCGCCTCATAGCGCCGTCTTTCTCCTTGGTTGCAGGGCTCTTCTGCTCGACATCATCAGTCGCCAGTGCTCTGCTATACCGCTGCGACCGGCCATCGCTTCTCTCCGTCTCCATCCTCAGGAAAGCCTCTGTACACAATGCTGCTTCGATCGCCTCGTCAAGTGTGCGGGGCTGGGCGCGGAAAAGACCTTCTCGTATCTCTGCTCTTACGACCGCGTCCATGAAGTGGCCTCTTGCTAAGCGATCTTGCCCCGCCTCGTCAAATTCTTGGTAGGCTAATGCAGTCAGCTCCCGAATACCTTGTCCCAACTCCTGCAGAGTCTCCTTTGGTTTCCTCCTCCTGGTCCGCAGCTCAGCCAAGAAGACCTCGGATTTGCCTGCTGGGCCGAACCGTTGTTTAAGCCTATTTACCAGCTCGCTGTACGTTAACCTCCTTCCTGTCTGTTGAACAAGGACCTTTACAGCTGGGCCTCGCATGCTGGCAGCCAAATACTGCAGTGCTTCATCTTCGGACCATCCGTTCACCCCTGCGCAGGCCTCAAAATGACTCAAATAGTCAAGAATCGGCCCCCTGCCGTCGAATCTATCGGGAGTCATCCGCAGCTTATCTCCACCTCTATATCTGCGCTGGTAACTGCCTTCGTCCCACAGTTCTGGTCTTCGCCACGGTGTACCCATTGCTGATGGCGCTGCTGATGAATTACCTCCAGCACCTACCAGAACTTCATTTACTGGTGCTGGCTGGTTGCCCGTTGCTGGTGTCTCCCAGCTGGTCTGCTGGATCCTGCTGGGGCCGCCTGCCATCCTACCTTCACATGTAGGACCACTCTGCCATTGCTGACTTCCAGTCATCATGCCGACACCAAGCCGTTGCGCTGTAACTGGTTGATTGCGATACCTGCTGTATCCATCGTTGACTGGTCTGCTTTCAGGTGTTGCAAAGCTACTGGGGAACGAATGAGGAATCTCAACGCTTCCACCAGATCGCCTTGCAAAACTAGCAGGAGGAGCTTTACTTCCGGATGACTCTGCTGCAGCATTTGGTGCTGTGGTGAAGCCATCCTGGTCTAGTGGTGTGCTGCTGCTAATTCCTGCCCTTCCTGAACTCATCGTTCCTGAGCTGGGGTAGCTGGTGGTAGCGGGTCCCTGCGACGGAGCTGGAGTTCTTCCGAGTGCTGCACGAAGATCTGTCATCATCGCTTCGACGTCTGCCAGCTCCTGTTCTAGCTGCCACCAAATTTCCGCTGGAGTTTGCTGACGCACGCCAGCAGTCCTTGCTGAGTGATGCATGTTGCGCTGCCCTGTCTACTGCCAATCCCACTCCTGACACCACGTGTAGCCTTCTCTCCTCTGTCGCTAGTGTATAATGTTGTTATACGCTGTGTGCCACCGGCCCCGGCAACTAGCTGGAGAAGGGTCAGGATGGTCCGAGCTAGGCTGGGGTCCGTTTGGTTGAAATATACAACCAGGCGTGGAGAACGGCGTTGAAATGTACCATTTTGCTGGGTTACTTACTACCAGTCTATTCCCATTACTTGCTTACTACCAAAATACTACCGGTCACAATTCATCCAACGAAGATACCAGTACCAGTGCAGCTCATCCACTCGCAGATACCAATACCAGTGCAGCTCGTCCAATCGCAGATACCAATACCAGTTCACTCGCATATCATTTCATCAGTTCCGTAATTGCACTGCACTACTCACCAATACTTGTGTTATACTGCAGCAGACTTCAAATGAAACGGTCCAGGCAGTAGTATCCACTTCAATCAACGCTTTATTAACACTACTCATCCACACTTTGGCCTGTATCCAGGCCCACCCAGCTCTATCGACCTGTATCCAGGCCCATCCAGCTGGCTTATCCACACTTTGGCCCGTATCTAGGCCCACCCAGCTGGCTTATCTACACTTTGGCCCGTATCTAGGCCCATTCAGCTGTTTGGATACACATTCGACCTCTTATTATTCTTCGACCGCTATATTTCCGAAACAGTTACGCATTTTACTTACTGACCTTTTCCTCACATACTAACGCTTATTAACCTTCCTCATCATACGGAAATGATTAGATAACGAAGCAATAATTATATGAAAAATTATTACTGAACATAATCGCATTTCCAACAATTATTACCCCTCTAAAATTCCTAACAAAACAATCCATAATCGTCAGTTTCCTTGAAACTGATCGATTCATGATCGATTGTTAAAATAATCGATCGATTATATATTCGACCACGGAACTCTCAATATTTGACTAATTTTCACCGTTTTCTTACTAATACACTAATCTACCAATTCTTCATTGGTTACAATATATATATATATATATATATATATGAAGAGTTTGTTCACAAAAACCGATAAGTCCATATTTGCCAAATGGAGGTATTTGCGATTAAAGGTCAAGAAAAACAAAGAGAATAATAAGAATTGTTTTGCTTCTTTTGACCATAACTTCAAAAATGTGCCTTTATATGTAGTGACCAATCATTTTAAAGGTATTGATTTGTACTTTATGACAGAGACCGTACTTCAAAATCTTCAAAAATGGACTTATCGGTTTTTGCAAACAAACACTTCATATATATATATATATATATATATATATATATATTTAATATGACATTATGACATAAATTATTTCAAAGGAGTGGACCCTTTTGAAAATCAGTCTTGCCCTGAAAAGGCTATCCACCGTGTGAATGGAAATAAATGAAAAAAGAATAAAATAGGAGTGCGAGTAAGCATCTTTTCATGTACACACATGCATGGACTCAGCTACGGACCCCCATTCCTCCTGTGTTGTACCTCAGTAGTATTGTTAACACTTTTAGGAAATATAAATCATTATTAAAACAAAGCAACAAAATAAACAAAGAAGACTCCCCAGCAGTCTCTCTCATTTCTAATGTTACGTTCTCACCAATGTGTATTTAAAAGTAAACTCAGCTCCCAATTTGTCTCTATGGCGTGAGAAAATGTCTTGTAGTTATTGTTTGAACGTCACTCTCGGGAATGATATAGATTCACCCCCTTCTTTTGATCCAGCAAGTAGTAACCTTGTACTATCTAATTATAGGCCCTAATGGAATTAAAACTCCAAACATTTACTCGAAACTCTTTGTAACGTGTGACAGGCTCGTCTAAAAAAAGTATAACTGCTGAAATTGTCTATATGAAGTAAAAGAATGTAATTAAATACTCTATAGTGATGGGACTGTAATGGGAGAGGATTTGGTTGTTCATTATTGGTTTTATCATCGTCCTCTACACCATGAGCACAATATTTCAGTAATTAATGAAATTAGTTTCTATTGAACATCACGAGCTAAATTCTATTCCCTTTTTGTTGATTTGGAGGTGCTGGAAGTAAAGTGGCGATATTCTATTGTTTCCATGAGGAATATGAAGCGAGTATTTTTTTTTTCAGCATGAAAATCAGGAAAACTAATTAAATTGATTACTTTGAATAAATCTATCGCTCGTATGTTTCCTAAAAACGGGGGGGGGGGAGCAAAGAGTGTGGGTCTTTGTGTGAAGGAATGTAATTTCGCATACAAATAAGGGTGAAATGAAATACGAGATTATTGTGATGAACACATGGTGCCAATGACCAACACAATGAATGGGGAGAAGTTTCATAATAAGACAGAACTTCCCCGCTTCCCCGCTTCTAATAGGCTTAATTGAGTGAGGGAGATTTAAGGTGTCCCACTTGTACATTTGATAGGCGTTTCCAAGTCGCTTCACGTATAACGTACGTGTATACACCAAGACTCTACAACTAATCGGAGGAAATAATATATTTGACGTGTGTAGGAGAAAAATCATTACTTTGCAGCTTAATTGAGCAATACAGGTTTAATCGTTGTTAATGCAGAGAGGAAAAAACTCTACAGGATGACTTCGTACGAAGAGTGTTTGAAATTCTACGACATTTATCACTGAAATTCTATTCAATGCAGTGAAGGATCAAGAGGGGGCGCACGCTCTTTATTTTTTGTTTTTAAAAAATGTGTGCGGGGGGGGGGGGGGCAGGTGCGCCATCCTTTATGTATGTAAAGGCGCCTCCCCTCTACGGGATTTCTGGATCCGCCCCTGCAATGAATGAATTGATCTGTAGTCAGCAATGATGAATTTAGGAAAATGGCTTCACGACTTAGAAAGGGAAAGGTTTATGTTTATATACGGAGTATTCCTGACTATCCATTCCTTAGTTTTTCTTTCAACGTGTAATTTGCAGAATGTGTGTAATATTATATTAGTATCAAAAGTCAGCGCCGTGACAATAATAAAATATGTACATTATAATTTCTGTCGTCACTGATAGGAAAAATACAATAAGATAAAATGACTGAGTGAAAGAGACTCAAATGTCTGAAACCAAAGTATGATTTGTCTCATCATAATTGCTACAGTATAGACGAGGTTCCAATCACGCGCAGGCAGGCGAGTCATGGAGCTATGGGCGTTATGCCCACGTGATTTTTTTTTTTTTTGTGCCCACCATGTACCAATCGACGCGTTTTTTTCGTGTGTGTGTTGTTGTTGTTTTTGTACGTTACGGAACCTCGTCTACACTTTTTCTTATAGCAAGCAGTACAAAGATACATGCACTTTGGCAGATTACCGAAACAAAATCATGCTTCCCCCTTAGATTGCCTGTCTAGCCCATGTCCAAACGGCTGGTGCGAAGAGACTGTGAGCGGCTTCAAATGTCACACCGATCTCGGCTCGGCTGGATCGACTTTGGACACAAGTGAGAGAATATTTTGTATTAATTTTACCTTTCTTTACGGAACCAAGACTGAGAAATAGGGCTAATGGTGTGTATAAGCCACCCATTACACCAATCTGAAAAAGTCTTGTTCATTCATTTATTTATTCAGATTTAAAAAAAAAAATACGTTCAAAACCCACGGGATCTGCTTTCCAAGTAAAATCGTAGTACAGTGAAGTACATTTATAGAAAAAAATGAAACCAAATATAGATTGGCACGTGAAAATATCAAAGATGCGGTATCATACACAGATGGAAAAAAAAAAGTGACACAGAAATAAAAGAAATGACAGAGTTAAAAGATTATGAAAGGCAGTGTTGTTTACATCACGATACCAAAATACCCAAAAAAAGTGAGCAGTAAGAACCAAAGTAATACAGTAACGAGCACAAAAAAGAAGTGTGTCTATGGTCAATATATATCAATACAGACTGTCGGTTGTTCGTCGTATTGACATTTAAGGCATAATTTCCCATTTGCAGCTGAAACAAAAACCCAGCATTGGTGCTTCAAAGTGGTTTTAAAATGTGAGGTAGGGATAGAAACAACCAATGTAAGAATTTTAACCAGTAATAAAATCAATGTTAGGTCTTGCTAAATATACAAAATGTGAGCAATAGTTATAATTTAAAAAAAAAAATGTTTCCTGACTAAACCGTCTACAGTAACGGTTTAATGAGAGAAAGGGTGATTTCTCCTTATATTTTGGGCTTTATTGCAAAACTTTTATATGGTAGGATGTTTTGTAATACACCTGACCAGCACATATGCCTCAAAAGTGATATCTTGAACATTTTTTTTTTAAATCACTGCTCCCAAAGGTAAACAAGACCTTTAAGAACTAAGTTTGAATTTTAATTTCAGTAATCAATTTGTTCCAGTGTCCTATTATGTCGTTGGGTATTATGGGTTCTCTCACAAGGCCAAGATTCACTTCCATTGATAACAATAGTCATATATTATATCATTATAAACATTTTTTTTTTGAAGGGGGGAGGGGAGGTCTTTTCAGCGGCGCAACCAAAATATAGACCTGCCGTGTTGACCTCCAACGTGTTATTGTTATGAAGCACTCAGCAACGGAGGGAACCTGAATGATTTACTCAAGGCGTTATGATAGTCAAGATCACTCTTTTCAGTGAAATGTAACAAGGTACTCACGAAGGCTAAGCATAGATCAGCACTGGCTCTGCCTTATATAGGTACATTGCTGTAAGCATACACCTTGACCGTGTAAGTATGCTTGTTACTCCTCTTCTCGCTCCCATACCAACGCATTTACAAAGGTCAGCTGATGGTGGAGTATATCATGGGTTAAATTTGGGTTTAAACTTATTGCACTCTAGGATAAAACCGGTGTAGAATATAACGCGGAACTTTATTATGAAGATGGTCGATCTTCAAACTTGTCCAAAGGAAAGGTAATATTAATTAATTCAAATATCATTTGAAATTCAAACAAATAAGAAAACTGACAAATATACGTTATGATAATTATGAATGAACTTAAGATTACAAAGGAAATCGAATTTGATATCATTATTATTATTATTATTATTATTATTATTATTATTATTATTATTATTTATAGTGCGCTTTTCCCACAAGGCCCAAAGCGCTTACAATCAATTCAAAAGATGTACGACAGTATGTGTAATTGGATAGATGTTACAGTTACGAATTAGTTGCTACTAAAAAGATGTGTTTTCAAGGCTTTTTTTGAAAACACTGACTGATGGAGACTGTCTAACGGTAAGAGGTAAATTGTTCCAGTGCTTTGAAGCAGACACGGTCCTATCACCGCCTGAGGTGCGAGCAACACAGTATGTGAGACGAAGCGGATCTCTAGATGACCTCAAATTTCTATAGTAGGTGTATATAACAAGCGTCTAGATATTTCGGAGCTTGATTATTGACGATTTTATAGACAAACAAAACTAGTTTGAAAATTATCCGTTGCTTCAAAGGAAGCCAGTGCAACGACTTCAGAAGTGACTGAGATGGGTAGTCCCTAGAAACCTGAAACACTAATCGGGCTGCCCAATTTTGAAGTTTCTGCACACGATCCAATATTTTGATGGAAATTGATGAATATTGACAGAAATAATTCAGCTGGTCTTCCATCTATACATGTAAAGAATATGCTGCACTGACAGAAGGATTATGACGTGCAGCAGGTTGATAACAGGTTTCGAGTTTCAGGAGTGTGGAGTGCTCATTATCACTCAGAATGCTGTAGACCGTGGAAACCATTTACCTGGAACTGTTTTTTAAAGCATTTGACTGTCTGCATCGCCACCGAATTTAATCAAATTCAGTTCAATTACCTTTTTTTTTCCATCGGGAGGGAGAAGAGACGAACAATAAGTTAGTTATGCACAATGCGTATACAATTCTAAGATGAATTCAAAGTTTATTTGATTGAAATCGGCTTTTAAATGACTGAGATATCCAAAGAAAAACATCCCAATTAAAGTTGGGCCCCAACTTTTCTTAGGTTTTTGGATATCTTAGAATTGTCATATATTATATTGAATACATATACGTGTATTCATATATGTTAATATATATATATGTGACCCTGCACCTCAAAACAAACAAAAAGTCGCCAGACATGAATTCTTAGTTAAGACCATATTCTGAAAGAGCAGACTTTAAGCTTTAAAATGATGTATAACTCAAATCAAATGAACTCTCCTAACCTATCTAAATATTGGAAAGAAAGCACAAACTCAGGAAAAGTGTGAACTGAGAAAAGAGTCTCTGAAGTACAGTGTCTATTCAAGCGCTTAATCTTTACCAAACCGTGCTGGCTGTGCGATGAATGGGACAAAAAACAGGAAGTAAACCACCAGATTAACAACAATGAAGGAATTATCAGACTAAACTGAAATTTAGCACGCGTCATTAACACATTCTATCCATAATTAATGCCAACTTTCAAAGCAGTAGCACTATCCTTTCAAAAGTTATTAGAGTTGAAAGTGAAGAGTGTGGACAAGGTTTTTCAGAAATGAAAAAGGGATTCTAAAGACACACCTAATCACACTATTCTACCAAAAATGTTCAAGATAAACTGCTAAAAAACACACTTTCCTGCCCGTTTTATGATACCAAATTTTAGCATAATGTAATGGAAGACCCGCTCTTTCAGAAAATATGAAAAAGTCAAGTTCGGCTAGGTTGACCCATTTCATTTATTTTCAGTCCTCACGCCAAATCAGTGTGTGCGACTTTATGTTCGTTTTGAGGTGCACGGTCACATATATATATATATATATATATATGTATAGCAGACTTCTAATACAAGACCAATATATATATATATATATATATATATATATACAATTTATACATATACATACATGTATATATATTATGAATGTACACATTCCTATTTGTATAAATGCCAAAAGAAGAAATTTCTTTATATTGAACAAATGAAATCTGAATTTACATGTATATTTATAATGAGTGTTATTATGAAGAAACCTCCGATAGTAACTTGTTCAAGACACTGAAGAATCTGTAATGTATACCTCCGAGAGGATCCAAACCTCTTCCCTTTATGAATTCTATAATAAAGTATCAACGAGGAAAAACAGAACATCGTTTCAATAACTCATGATATACTTGTATAATCCAGATACATGCACTTAATCTTTTCTATAATAATATAGGCCTACACTTTGAATACCTAGCCTGACCTTGTTACATTAATCGCTGTTCTTTTTTCAACATTATTTTCTTGTCGAATAATTAGTTACCAATCATACATTGGTTGTCTGCTACTGGAATTCGGAGAACATCAGTTGTCCCAACGGGACTGTCCACGTTCTCTGGGCAAATTACGGACGCCTCGCAGACGACAGCCTCATCTGCCCGTATGGACACCCTCATCATAATGACGTGAATTGCAGGTTTGCATCATCCATCGCTAAGGTCAAAGAGCAGTGTGAAGGCAAATCAGTCTGTTCTTTGTCACCGCATGTGATGTTCACGGAGGATCCGTGTCGTGGAACATACAAATACCTTGAGGTTGTATACCAGTGTCACGATGTGTGACCATGCACTCTGATCAAAAGGTGTTAAAAAGGGGACATGGAATATTAGAGTCATTCACAGATATAAGCTGTCCTCTTTTGTGGGCTGTTATTTCGTATGTCCCTTTCCTTGCAGATTGAATCACTTACCGTCGGAAACAAATGTATGTAACAGAATCTATGACTGGTATCGCGTTTTTACAATTTACCTGCATAACATATTCAGTAATTACTCATAACTAATTGTTATGATAGCTATTATAACTCTATAATACATAATGCACCCAACACGACGTCGATTCATACACATATAGGCACAGCTGTACCTTGAGATTAATATTTATTCTAATGCTATGTATGAATTTCGTGATATTGAAACTGCATTGCTGTATTTTTTTGTCTAGTATGTCTATTTATGTCTATAGTTTAGTTTAGTTTAGTTTATTCTTTAAATCACACCCTTCACACGGACGGCCGGCCGGCCTAAAAAAGCCTGTGAGTGATACATATACATGAAACATTGAAAATAATACAAAATGTATAAATATATAATGTAAGACATACAGACAGTTACAAATAATTTAACACAACAAAAGAAAGAATATGGTGGGCTAAATGTGACCGTGCACCTCAAAACGAACATAAAGTCGCACACACTGAGTTTACGTGAGGACTGAAAACAGGTGAAATGGGTCAACCTAGCCGAACTTGACTTTTTCATATTTTCTGAAAGAGCGGGTCTTCTTTTACATTATGCTAAAATTTGGTATCATAAAACGGGCAGGAAAGTGTGTTTTTTAGCAGCTTATCTCGACCATTTTTGGTAGAATAGTGTGATTAGGTGTGTCTTCAGAATCCCTTTTTCATTTCTGAAAAAACCTTGCCCACACTCTTCACTTTCAACTCTAATAACTTTTGAAAGGATAGTGCTACTGCTTTGAAAGTTGGCATTGATTATGGACAGAATGTGTTAATGAGGCATGCTTAATTTTAATTTGATCTGATAATCCCTTCATTGTTGTTACTCTGGTGGTTTTACTTCCTGTTTTTTGTCCCATTCATCGCACAGCCAGCACGGTTTGGTAAAGATTAAGCGCTTGAATAGACACTGTATTTCAGAGCCTCTTTTCTCAGTTCACACTTTTCCTGAGTTTGTGCTTTCTTTCCAATATATAGATAGGTTAGGAGAGTCCATTTGATTTGAGTTATACATCATTTTAAAGCTTAAAGTCTGCTCTTTCAGAATATGGTCATAACTAAAAATTCATGTCTGGCGACTTTTTGTTTGTTTTGAGGTGCAGTGTCACAAATAATACATAAAAGAGATATTCAGTTGTGGGAATATAATAAATTGTTACGGCGCGTTAAAATAAGGTTGGCAAAACTAGGTACTTGACAGCACAGTGACTCTGAAGACATTAACAATAGGAAATGTTGATAAATAAGCAACTGAGGAAAAGTAGGATCTCTTTCTGATATAATACTGTCTATAATTATGTATCTATGTTTTTTTTATTGCTCTGTATCATGCATTCTATATAATATGTAGCCTACCGATGTGAAAATAATGTCAATAGATGGACAATAAGATGAATGAATTAATGAATGAATGCATCTTATAATAATATGTCATTCCTTGTCGACTAGACGTATCTAATAAAATACCAATAAACCATTTACACAAACCGAAATCCATGGGGTTTCTGCTGATGATCACCTACATTGGAGCACTAGTACCTTCATCAAATTTATTTGAATGAAGTCTTAAAACAATCAAGTAGTTTTTACAATTATTTTTTCCCTTATAAAATATCAATGATCTTATATTACACGGGATCATCCACGAGACCGACACCCATGAGTCCAACATTAGGTAAACAAGGTCCACGAGTTTTACACTACAACAAGACCCACAAGCCCGACCTGGTATACACGTCCCCACGAGCTTGCGACTGTAATAAAAAAGAAAGGCCCTAGAGATATAATTAAACCCCATCGTATAATTTCTGTAAAATGGGCATTTTCGTGTGGTGTGAAACTAGTAGGATTTGTTTGTCTATTGTCGGACTCGTGGGCCGTATTTGCCTTAGTGTCGAGCTTGTGGGCTGTAGGAATAGTGGGTTTCGAACAGGCGACGTGCACCCTATTCAAATAAAATGTTAAAATAGAATGTTGTCCTTCTTAAACTGTAACAGTATGTTTTCATCGTAAAACGCAACCAGGATAAATTTCGAAAAGATCTCAATAACCCAAAAGATAACCTGAAAATGTATTTACGGTTGTGATTTTCTGTAGGTTCTCCTATGCTGTATTTGAATGTTCCGAAACAAATACATGTCCATTTATGGCGTAAATCTATACTTGGTAATGCATTTTAAATCTTTCATTATCATCTTAGTTCAGTCTGTTTTCACAGAACTGTCAATTTTTTTGTTACTATTCGTCGACCTTTGTATATGTCTTACAAATTACATTTCTGTGGAAAATCCACTGAAATGAAAAAAAAGACTACAATAAATTAGTGATATAGTGTGCTGGCATGTGTCAAAGTAAAAAGTGTATTGGGAAAGACAATGAGACAAAAGATTACTTGTAGATAATACAATATACATAGACAGAGCTAAACGGGAAAAAATGAATAAGATAAAGAGAGAGAGAGGGGGGGGGGGCAAGCCATGTAAATAGACAAAATGACCATGAGCATTTTGAACTGAAACCTAAAACTTAACACTTGACGCTAATGCAAGTAAAGGAAATAAACATGAATGGAATAACTTTGCCACAGAATAACACGTTGTCCTTCCTCGATGTAATAAACAGTAAAGTAGCCATGATTACAAGGAAAAAAACCAACAACTATAGGTGTAGATACTTTGGCTGAATACGAACCAACAATTTCTTGATTACTACACAGCTATAGGCGGCGTATCCACTAGACTTCGTCCTACAGCAATGCTGCCTCTAATCCTTTACACCCGGTCCTTCACAGCAGCGGGTAAACTGCGTATTTATTTAAATAATTAATTCATGCGTCAATTTATATTCGTCGCAACTGCTTGATAAATTGCCCATATCGTGGATTATTACCGATCATTTCGTGTTTGATATAATGATAGCCATGATAAACAACTGGTTGTCGGGCGGATCGAAGCTCGGTAGTCTAAGGTGACACGTTGTGTAGTTAAAGCATATGCAAAATAGAGAAAGGGGGGGGGGGAGCAGATGTTCACAAAGAAAACATTTTTTTTTTTCAAATCCATCCTGCCAGTAGAAGTTTGGAAAGTCTCTGAGGATATTCATTGATTTATTGGGAACTACAATATGCCTCGCACAATAATGGTAATTTTCTTCAAATTTTGCTCATTTTCTATTATCGTTATTAATGCATATCACGCACTATGAAAGAACTATTGTAATCGCCATTACGCTTTAATATATTCCCCTGGTTAACCATGATGAATAAACTTGCATGACTTAAATCCATGTTAGCTAGTGTCAGTGTGTTAAATTGTGTTGGTCTGTCAGAGTGTGATTGTGTGTGTAGAAAGAGATTGGCGTTAAGTTAGATTGGCGTTAAGTTAGTATTAAAATGAGGGTTCATCATCCACCCACCAATCATTCAAACACTGAATTCATCATTACGTAAAGAAGTAGCCATTACAATCCTTGCTCAGCTGCATGCAGCACCAACTCTATGAAGCGCATTCTCTACCATCCTCTGTTCCATTTCCCTTGTTCAGCGTGTAGGTATTCTCTCATTCTCTCTCTTTTCTTTCTTTCCTTCCATACTTTTCATCTATTCTGGCAAGTTGTGTCATGTTGTTGTGTTTCTTCTGTTTTGTCCCGTCCTGCCGTATATTATATTCGTCACAAGTGTTTGTAAAAAGTAATTCATAGGTTTTATGAGTGGTTCACAATCTACAAGCTTTGCTTTTTAGTGGACCTCTCTATTCTTTCTTCCTTTTTTTTTCAACTGAAGCATGACTTTGTATTTTTTTTTGCCAGTATGCGCTGCTATGTTTATTGATACCATTTATTAATTAAGACAAATGTTCTTTGTTTATGATGTAAAACTTGATCTATCTTGTGTTATGTTTTTGTTGAAAAAGAAAAAAGAAGAAGATGGAAAATAAATGAATTGAATTGAATTGAATTGATACCGTTCATTGTTTCACTGAACGCACACACGATATACATGGCACACGCCTAACATTGCATAAAGTGGAAGAAGGCATCTATTTTAACTAGCAAACACATCTTTCCCACTAAACAAAACCGAACATAACAAGAAAAGTATCAAAACAATATTCTTCAAATTGTGTTTTCCAACATGGGAATGTAGGTGTGATAATAGACCGCTACCTGTATCTTTATACGTCTGCCACTGATCGCCGTGAACGTTTTGTTGAGTACTTTTTTTTTAGTGTTTCCCATTGCGTGCTACAGTGATGTATGTAATAATGTACTTGGGCAGATATTCCTATATGTGTACGCCCGTATGCCAACAAAAAATATTTCCTAAATCAACAATAAATGAATCTGATTCTGAGTTAACCTATTGATATTACTGTATTTAGGATCGAATGCTTCTTTCTGTGAAAGAAAAATGTGTATGTGTGTGTGTTTGTTTGTTTGTTTGTTTTTTCGGTACGTTGGTGAAACCAACCCTTTTCCATTGTCGCTCAACTCTTTGCAATAGAAATCTTTTCTTAACTAAACGATTATGGTTTTAGCACTCTCATAATAACCTTCCCTGATTTGGCAATTTTTGAATGAATTTTTCTAAACTTTAAGATCGTGTCCAGAGTCCAAATGGGGAAACTCATATTTGGGCAAAGGTATTCATTACATTTAAATCCGTCTTATCATGCTGAGATACGTATTCTCTACGAATTCCCCTTAATATCCCATAGAATGAGTTGCTCCCCTGTCATTACGCCTATCATGATCAATCTAATCATTTATGCTGGGTATGATAATATTGATGATGATGATAATAGTAGCAGTAGTAGTAGTAGTAGTAGCAGTAGCAGTAGTAGTAGTAGCAGTAGTAATAGTAGTAGTAGCAGTAGTAGTAGTAGTAGCAGTAGTAGTAGTAGTAGTAGCAGTAGTAGTAGTAGTAGCAGTAGTAGTAGTAGTAGTAGCAGTAGTAGTAGTAGTAGCAGTAGTAGTAGTAGAAGCAGCAGCAGCAGTAGTAGTAGTAGTAGTAGCAGTAGTAGTAGTAGAAGCAGCAGCAGCAGTAGTAGTAGTAGCGGTAGTAGTAGTAGCAGCAGCAGCAGTAGTAGTAGTAGGAGTAGTAGTACTAGTAATGATAATGATGATGATAATAATAATGATAATGATAATAATGATAATAATGATAATAATAACAACAACAACAACACCAACATAATACCATGATCTTCTTTTTCCAGGGTAGCCTCATCAGTGTTGCTACTGCTGTCTACCAGAGGTCCCTGCCATTTATATTTACCCTCGCTATGCCAGTAAGCCTACAACCATTTTGTACACAGCAGGTCGAGAGGGAAATAGAGGGTAAAAACATCAAAAACGTAAGCACTTGGCTGCATTCGAACTTGGGATTCCGCAGTGCTCCTGCTTGTCATGCTTTCGCTTGACAGTTTGAGTATTGGTGTCTGATATCTCCTCTGAAATACCACATCCGAGGTTTTTTTCCTCGTATCTAATGGGGATGACCACGCAGGCAATCGCACGCAACATCAAACATGTTGTGTAAGTAATCTTTCCCTTTACACCTCTACTGTGTAATTAACTTCAATTTCATGCTCCATTATTTTGTTTTCTCATTTAAATTTAATTCATCGGCAGATGGACTTGGCTTATTCAAGAGTACGTGGCACGAGAAACACCTTGCCGTCAAATGATTCACTTAAAATGATGGAACATTCACATCAGTGCCGGGGGGGGGGGGGGGGTGGAGCAAGGGCTTATTACACACGCCCCGTCACTATGGTGATGATAAGACTTGTTGCACTGCATGCGAGGTAATGGATTTTGAAGGGATAGGCTTGCACTTCTCGGAAGAGAATCTCGTTAATCCAGACAATAGATGGGTGAAGTGACGAGGCGGCCGCATTTGGCTTTCCATGGAACACAGCAGTTTGCCTGATGTGGAGGGAGGTAATTATTCGCTCTTTCCTGCCGTCCAACCGCACAACTTAATTACACAACTAACCTTCCAGAGGATCAAAACGTATCGTTGTAATAAACAAGTTCACACATCGGCATCGACACGAAAACGTTTTTTTAAGAATATTAGATGTTTATATTGCATTCGTAAGGTTTCCTATGGCAGGTGGGTAGTGAATCGGAGGACACCAGAACAACAATGGTAAGTAATTGGTGTGGATGTACTTTTTAATGTAATTATTGTCAACAGCGAAATTTATGTAATAATTATGTAACCTAATGGGGGCAAAATCTCAAACTTCGATTTCCTGCTTGAACAATTTTTAATTACATTACATTATAATAAAATAGCTCTTAACTTGTTGAAATATATCTTTAGTTTTGAGATTTTTTTGAAAAGTTTTGAGTAAAGTTATAAGTTCTGAATGATTTACACAACAACATAAGATATTTGTATGTTTTCTCATCTTTTATGTCTGTCACATTTTCAGGATAGAGTGGTGATATTCCGTACGTGCATGTGTGATTGTGTGTGTAGGTGTATGTGATTGTGTGTGTAGGTGTATGTGATTGTGTGTGTAGGTGTATGTGCGCGCGCGTGTGTGTGTGTGTGTGTGTGTGAGCCCGTACATGTGTTGTGACATGTTAATTTCCCATAAAGTTAACCGACGATTTCTAAATTGAGCGAAATAAATCACGGAATACAGATACCATTATACAGGCATAGGCCGCACCGGAAATCAATCGATAAAAAAACCTGGACATCTACAGTAGCCTACTACGTCAATCCCTCACGCAGCATTGTCTGATTGTTACGTAGATTTGTTTCTGAACATAGTGTGGAGTCAGAAGAAGTGCCTTAAACATTGTTTGTATTGGTGCAGAATTCGAACAGACGTGAAATCGGTCTCAAAATGGCGACTGTGGCAGTCATCATCCTCCTGTTCCTTGGTAAATAATCTTTGATCTTCCTGTTTATGGAGTCATACTTTTGATGTCTGTGATTACTAAACTGCGCCCAGATTTAGCCAGTTTGGAGTTTGAGTTTGTGCAGAGCAGAAGAAAGTGCCATTGGTATCAGCAGGCATGTTTGGTTTTAAATTTATTTCATTGCATTTCATTTCATTTCATTTCATTTCATTCATAAGCATTTATGATACATTGGTAATTCAATTATAGGTAATCCTTGTAAATGGTGCTTGCCAGTACTTCCAATTATACATTGTAATTCAGGTAATCCATATAAATCGTGTTTGTCAATACGTGCACCTTGACAGCAAGGCAGGCTGGTATTTGCCAATACTGCTGATAGAAAATGTTTGTAACTGCGTCTTATGCAAAGTAATGGAATAAATGCTTCCCCAAGTGTTGGTTGATTGACCATTGTGGTAACCTGCTCTACGCAAGTTCAATCGTTATTTAACTTAGAACTCCAAACAAGTTATCACATTGGCAAGTTTTTGCATTATGTGACTTGAAATGAGGGAAGCGCACGACTGAAATAATGAGAAAAATAGGGACATCACATCTTCAATGCGAATATGAGGTAACTCCGAACAGTCTTATTGCAAATCATTGAGCAACTCTGTAAAATTGTATGATAATATTTGGAGATCATTGTAAATGTTGCCAACGACAGTGTTATCCAGTATGATCTTTCTGTTGCAAAGATTTTATGAACTTATATATATATATATATCTGTTCATATCTTTTCGAGAAGAAGTCAACTACAGACAAGTGTGGTGATTGTAACAGTAGACATATCAATGATACGTTTGGCTCAATTAGCTCTGAACTACTAATGAACATGTATCTCCAAACACAGCCTAAAATTGTATCGAGTTGCTGCAGAGGAGGTTAGATGCCCGGGTTAGTTACCACAAATATGAATATATTAATGCATTCTAAGAGTGGCCTTGGTCTGATATTTTCAATTTTCCAACATCCGTTCAAATTTCAGTCGAAAAAAAGCATATCAAGACATCGGGTAATTTGTAAAGATCAGGGTTTTTTTTTTGCTTTTTTGTCATTATTTGAAATTCATAAAATTATCAAGATCGTTGGTGTTCTCATTTTTGCTTGCCATATGTGACCCTGCACCACAAAACAAACAAAAAGTCGCCAGATATGAATTTTTAGTTGAGACCATAATGTATTATTCTGAAAGAACAGACTTTAAGCTTTAAAATTGAGTATAACTCAAATCAAATGGACTCTCCTAATGGAAAGAAAGCACAAACTCAGGAAAAGTGTGAACTGAGAAAAGAGGCTCTGAAGTACAGTGTGTATTCAAGCGCTTAATCTTTACCAAACCGTGCTGGCTGTGCGATGAATGGGACAAAAAAAAAACAGGAAGTAAACCACTCCAGTAACAACAATGAAGGGATTATTAGATTAAACTGAAATTAAGCATGCCTCATTATCACAATCAGTCCATAATTAATGCCAACTTTCAAAGCAGTAGCACTATCCTTTCAAAAGTTATTAGAGTTGAAAGTGAAGAGTGTGTACAAGGTTTTTTCAGAAATGAAAAAAAGGACCTTAAAGACACACCTAATCACACTATTCTACCAAAAATGTGCGAGATAGACTGCTACTGCTAAAAAACTCTCTTTCCCGCTCGTTATATGACCCCAAATTCTAATATAATGTAAAAGAAGACTTGCTCTTTCAGAAAATATGCAAAAGTCAAGATCGGCTAGGTTGACCCATTTCATTCATTTTCAGTCCTCACGCAAAATCAGTGTGTGCAACTTTTTGTTCGTTTTGTGATGCACGGTCACATATGATTAGAACGTGTATGACTATACTTATCCAAATCCTCTATATACATCATACATTCAATCATGAGCTATAAGACGACCTGCTGTTATTTGTTTTCGTATGCAACTAATATGAAGAATGCTTTCAGATTATGTCTTTCCATTTTTCAACATTACTTGTCTATTTTGAGATTCAATCAACTTTTAACTTCTTATCCATTTTCAACTCTAACCGAAAGATCGAACCCAAAAGAGGCAGGATTTTAAAGAGATTCAATAGGATAGTATAGGCACTTCCCAAACTTGTCCTTGGATGTCCTCTCCTTTCAAGTGAAGATTAGCATAAAATGTGTTGCCATCAGAGAAATTCTTTCACAAAAGCTACACACATGCCGGTATTCCTTAGATAGGTGTCCTAGTATTTCGGTTGCTGTTGTCTGTTTTTTGTCAACAAAAACTGCATGAGTCAGTGCTATCTGACGTAATGTTTTATTATGTCAATTAAGACCTCATATTGCTCATTTAAATACGCTAATGATACAAAAATAATCTATGAATCGACTTTCACTTTCGTTCTGTTTTCTATCTTTTTAATAGCCCAATTTTTGTTACAGAAATACTCTGCTGAAGTTGGGGCTTCAACTTTGTTACTCTTCAATGTGCCACCATGCAAAATTCATGTTGTTTAATTAGAATGTTATTAAGAATGTGGCCCCTATGGAAACCAGCCCTGCTGATTAGTGTGTTCCACCCAATGAAGTGGCATTAAATTCAATTCAATTCAATTCAAGTGGCAATACTTTTGATATCTTTGTATTCACAATTAGAGAGTCAGATGGTGTGGCTTTTCCACATTCATAATCTATCTCTCTACTTTTAAAGTATGATTTGAACAGCAAAGACGATAAAACACGCGTTTTAAAACCCAACGCCTTTATTATCTAAATCTGATATTATACCAATAAAATGTCCTTGCGAATCCCTAAATGTTCATATCATCTAATACATCCTCCTCATTAGTTCTCACAATCATTGTGTTACTTCTGAGCATGTGCATTTTGTCATCCGCGACGTGCAAATAGTAACCACTCAACACCCTTCCATTGCGATGGCACGGCATTGTATCCCATCTGTAGAATTATTACCACAAAGAATGAACTCATCACCATTTTTTCCTATAATATCAAAGAAAATTTTCCAATTTGAAGCATGTCATGGCAGGATGAAAAAGAATGTCGCGTTACTCGTCTTATCTTCAACGCATTAATTAAAACACACACACACACACACACACACAAAACGATGACACAATAATCACTGCAAGATCCTCTTGCTCAGAATAACCTATTTGTGATGATTTCTTCCCTATCTGTTATGATATGATTTATTATAACACAGTCTCTTTTCACCCTGTGGCTCGGTCTTGGCAGTTATGATTCACAGTAGATCAATGGAATTTCCTTACTTTCACGATTATAATCATTGATTCAGTGTGTACACGTTATTTATTCGTAATGTTTTCGTGGATTGGAAATTCTCACACTCTTTTCTTGGTCTGGAAAGTCTCGCTTATTGGGGAGACAAACTCGTCTAGGTGTGAGGGTCTGCGTCCTACCCCGACTGTGAATCATTCCACTCTATCACTACACACCTGCGTCTCTAACAAAAGGCTCCCCAATGGTTCATTTGCACGAGGCACTTTGAAGCGCCTCCATTTCTCTTCTTTGCTGCCAGGATGTGGGTTCTCATTTTGCAGCGCACCAGGTGAGCTCAGACATGACAAAAAAGCTGACATATATATATATATATATATATATATATATGAGTATATGAATATAAGAACGACCCAAGTCCATGGAAGACCATCTCGAGTAAACTTTAAAAAACTTCATATCTTTTTTATTTGTGCAATAATATTCTATTTAACTGTGATGGGAAGGCAACATTGTATATACTAATTAGAACATAAAATATTATGACAATTAACATTTACATTAATTGTGGAGAGGCCATTTTGTGTGATGGACTTGGGTCGTTCTTTGATTCATATGGACTTGGGTCGTTCTTTGATTCATATACATGATATTCTGCTATAGAGATGAGAGAAGGACGAGAGAGGGCGCCATAATATGAATGTAAGAATGACCCAAGTCCATCATTCTTACATTAATATAAGATTTAACTCATTCATTTCAGGCACTTCCGGGGGTAATTAGGATTTAGACAGGATCTAAATCCTAATTTAAAAGGATCATTTATACACAAGATGAGTCCATTCATAAACTACAATTTCCCATGTCAAACTGAATTTGGCCAAAAATTGGACTTGGGTCGTTCTTATATTCATATACTCATATATATCACATGGGCCGTGACGCGAGAAAAGGGCCCTTAGGGCATTGAATACCGAAAATGAGTTTTCACCTACACATTGTAGAAGGAACTCTGACGTATTTAGATATGCAAACCTTTTTTCTGAAATTGCAGTCCTAAATGACCCCTTTATGACATTCAAAAAAGCATGTTTTGTCCAAATCCTGTCAATTTTTGATGCATCTGTATGCATGTGCGCGCATTTAGCTAGTTGATCTTTATTGCGCGTATTGCTTTGTCAAACTTCCGCGCCGTTTTCTGGCGTTTGCGCGCAGCAGCGCTAAGGGCCCTTTTCTAGCGTCACGGCCCAATTTTAGATAACTTGTCATTAATGGCTAAAGTTGAGATGACCGACACGTGTCCTCTGTTTACCAAACTAAAGTTTTTCACCGTCCATAAACCATTGACATAAACCATTTAAAAGCATTGGCAGTGTGACGTCTGAGCATATAGGAGTGTGCGTTTGATAAACTGATATATTTTAAAATATGTAAGTATTTAAAAGAGGATCATCTGATGACTCTTCATGTGCGTTTTGTCTTAATCAAGCAAAATAGAATGAAAAATATATATATATATAAAAGTGAAAGACCCATTGCAAACTCACTAAACACTTGCTAAAGGTGGTTTTATCAACTCACTTCTGGGGTTGAATCACGTTTTCCAACAACTTTCAGGGAGATTTGGGCAATTGATAATGGAACTGCCAAAGATATATAGGCACATTAGGATATCTGGAGCTTTGCCTTTTCAGAATGCATAAATATCGGTCAATTATTATACATATATATATATATATATATATATATATATATATATATAAAGTGAGAACTTTGAGCAAAGAAAATGGGTTTTCATCGGGATAGTTCTCACTATTTATTATTATTTGTTTCTGGTCAGTTTTCCATTTCTTGTTTATGATATATATATATATATATATATATTAATTTATTTGTTTATCAATTTATTTATTTATTTATTGATATCAATATTGTTGTATGAGTAGTCAATTATGCTTTACCTGCTAACGTGTAGCTTACGTAGCATAGGCCTATATAATGCTATTTCGTCAAGCTAACAAGCATATAAGAAAAGAATAGTAAGAAGAAGAAGAAGAAGAAGAAGAAGCAAGTATTGTATACGAATTAGCTGCGTGCTTTAAGCCAAAGATTACAGCATAAAAACCGAAGAAAATCAACAACAATAAGAACCACAAAAAAAGCTTGTTTACCATTAGGTTGCCGAAAAGAAAGATCCAATGAAATCAAGATATGTAAAATCATGCAAATGCTAACAAATGTTTTGTAAGTAATGAATGAATATGCTTTTGTGTGGCAATATGTCACTTCCTGTCCACTTACTTAAAAGAATTGTGATGTGATGTTTTACAGAAAAATAGAAAAATATATATCATATGGACATATTACATGATACTTAGTGTCTGCATGTGTTGGTAGTGTGTGTCTCAGTAGATAGACAAATGATTATTTTCATCCATGAATTAAGGAGGCATCAATATACTGTCATTTTCATGGCTAATTCTTCAATAATTTTACTGATCATGTAGACAAGAATATGTTGTTAATCCTGTCTGGTTATATATATTTACAACGAGTCGCATGTCAAGTTCATGATATTGTTTCTTATACATTCTGTTGAAGAAAGAAAGTGAAAATAAAGTTTGAATTTGAATTTGAATTTGAATTTGAATTTGAATAAGGCCCCCTGAAATGCCTTGAACAGTTCACGCATGCTAAATGATATCTACCTAATCATTGAAGGAATTGTACTGTATAGCAATAAGCTAAATACCAATTACTTTTCATTATTTTCACGGAAGACACAGGAAATATACTGGACAGAACCATGGAGATAAAATGATGAGGCAAGATAGACGTGCTGCAAATAATTAAAGTGCGAGGATCAAAATTTTATTTTCCTTTTACCCTTTACTTTAGCGAGGCCAATGCAGATTCGAGGTTAGGTTGTAGCCATTGTTGTAATTTTCTTTCTTTTTTGCGACACGATAAAAGTGGCGACTCAAGATTAAACAGATAATGAGGTTGTTGCCAATAAAGCATGAAGGTTGATGGAATTGCCTTTGCACCCGTCCCCAGAATATCAGACTATTTCTGATGAATGGTTCCAAGTGAGTACATTGCGTTGTTATTACTTTAGCTTGATGAGACATTGGCTGAAATTTTGAAAACATGTGACATGTAAGATTTCTAAACGATGTAACTTTACATGAAATCAGGCAACATTTGTTGAAAGTCATTGAAATGGCCATTGCCTCCATACCCCTTTGAACGTCTCAGGGTTATAAGGACGTTAATGTTGATTTTCATTCAGGCATATAGCACACTACACTCATCTAATATTACATTGACGAATCTGACCAATTTCACTGTTCTTAAAGAGAAATTGGGAAAATTCCCACTTTCTCGATTTTCATAAATTGTCGTTATTCAGTCTCTTTTATTTCACTTACATTCTTCTAATCAACTTGAAATTAGGTGGATTATTTTTTAATGTAGATACCTTACAGTCCTCTTGTTTTCTTGTTGATGGCACATGTATTTCTTTTTAATTTGTGTGTGTATGCGTTTGCTTTGTGTATTCATGTGCCGGTGTCAAGAATTGCCACAAGTAAAGACAGAATCGTCCAGGTGTGAGCGCCTTCGTCCACCCTCCTCCTTCAACTACTCCACTCGAGGAATCCCCTCGTGCGGCGCCAAAAAGCAACAAAATGGATCCATGGTAATGACAATCCCGAAACTCATTCGCAACCCCCTTTCATCACTGATGTGTAGCGGCTACCGCATCTGTCGATTACCAGGTAAGCAGCCATACCCAAAGAGAATAATGACTTATTGATCTAAAAAAAAAAAGGTACGAGCAAGCTAGTGTAAGTTCTATAATTATAATTATGCGTATTAAAGTAATTGTAGATTAAAGTATATTGCAGTTTTAAGAAGGACAAGTTTGTTTTAAGAATCTGTTGCTGGAAACAACTGCAACAACAAAACAAAACATTGAATGGGATTGGAGATGACTTGATTCATGATTACTGAAATCCATTGTATAGAGTGGGCCATTTTCGTAAACCATGCCATATAAGACATACTGTAGAAGTTTACAATTTTTTAATAATAATATCGCACACGTTGGACTGATAACTTTTATAAATAATGGTGTGTGCGCGCACTGGTCTCGAAATGTGTCTATTCTACTACAGCAGTTAACGATGTACATTGACATTTACTCATGATTTTGCGATAAACCTTTGTGTGTGTGTGTGTGTGTGTGTGAGTGCGTGTAAACCCAAATGTATTGAACTGTATGTTTGAAAAATGTTTCAGCAGCACAAGAAAGAAGAATACAGATGGCTTTTTTGTTGTTGTTGGTAATATTAATTTCATTGCTAATATGGATCTGATATCGAATGAAACTCAAATATAAAGAATATTATAAAACAAAAGTGTATGTTCGTGTGTGTGTGTGTGTGTGTGTGTGTGTGTGCGTGTGTGTGTCTTTTACGCGCGAGTAAAAAGACCTCCATCTTTATAGAAAATGTGAGAGGCCCCGAAAAAGAAGAATGGGTTATGGAACCATTCTTGAACAAATCAAACTGATTAATCCTACCAGTAAAAGTGCAGTATCTACCAAGGACTATAGTTTAATTAGTCACAATACAGAAGCATATGAAAGTCGTGTATACTGGTTTGACTAAGAGGAAGAGTCAATTAAAGTTATATTTTTTGTGCTTCTCTCGTACTTTTATTTAATGCTGGAAAGAATTTTTCCCCTAATGTCTGAAAAATATATATTGATTACACAGTTTTAAACAATATCAAGACATTGAATTTATTCTCATTATCAAAATCAAAACGTCAGTGTTACAATGACAGGAGCATATAGTCTTGTTAGTAATAAATACTGCAACGGAATTTTGACAAGCCTGTAAAAGCGACCCTATATACGCTAGATCGATATTCTTTCCCACTTCTGTGCCTCACTCGTTTCCAACACAGAGAGAAACAACAGTGAAGTAAAACGACATTATTACCTGCTGCCTCAAATATGGCGGGTCTTTAAGGTGTTATTACAGTGAGTACAAAGAACACAATTTTCATATGAGCAATCATGCATGGTTTGACAAACCATTCATTGGAAAGTGAACCTAGAAAGATATCCTTGAAACTTACACGCTAATGGCATTGCATTATCGTATACCAAAATTGAATTGCAGATAGAAACGCTGGGAAGAATCACTCTAGACATTTCTCGACCAGAAACCGAATTTTTCAACGGAAGTTGAATTTGATCAACCACACATTTATGTAAATATGCGCCTTGAAGCTTTGCATCGCTTCCGTGTCAAAGCGTAAGCAAGAGTACCAAAAGTATAATCAGAGGTGAAATATATATTTGTGTGTGTGTGTGTGTGTGTGTGATATCATAATGAACAAGCAAGAAAGAGTATAAATGAAATATCAAAATAACTTGCTCATTATACACAAAATCGTTCCAACTAATGACGATGTACGTGGCAAAATATTCTTCATTCCTGGGGGAAAAAATAATAATCGGAAAAATCGGAATAATCGGGAGTGGAAAATGTCTTCTTGTTTTCAAAGAAATAAACAAAGTTTACCGCGTAGGAATGCCAGCTGCACAGCTAAAAGGGTCGTATATTTTAAGTTGACATCTAACTTCAGGTTTCTAACATTTTGGGTGGGATAATATGAAACCTCTCATGAAATATGAAAGAGCATGTAATTCCAAAAGCAATTCAACATTTATTGATGAAAACTGGGTTTCAAATGGCTGGGATATCCAAACCAGAGCGATCCTAATAAAACGATAGACCCACTTTTCATTACGATCGCTTTGTTTTACTTTGTTTTTTTGATGTCTCAGCCATTCCAAAAACCTATTTTCATCATATAAACTCTGAATTCCTCTTAGAATGGTATGCTCTGTACCATTTCATAAGTGTTTTCTTTGTTTCTTACAAGAATTAAAAGCCCAATCCTCATCTCCACCAAATACTACATCAACCGTTTAAGTTTTATTACAGGTTTTGTTCGGTTATGGCAGACATTGCCAGAGACACAGTAAATTAGGAAGAATGACAGAGATGAATTACCAATATCATAAAAGTAATGTGTTATCAGTGCACCGGTAAATCAGAGAGTAAGAATTTTTGAATTGTACATGTACGTTCAAATTTACAGACCCAACTGTATTTTTAATGTGGATTGTAATGTGCTGTTTGAGTACGTTTTCAGTTGATGATAGAAATGTTAGTTGAAATAATCCCCCACGATCACCAAGTGGGATGATAATGATAATAATATAAAAAAAAGCATCTTCAGGAGAAGCCCTAGGATAAGTATAGATGACTATGGCATTTCATTAATTGCATTATGCAAATGGTTTCTGATCGCAGTAAACCTTGAAAAATATTGGACTACGCTGCTCATGAATTTTTAAGCCAGGTTCTCGATATGTTTGAGTTTGGCATATCATTGTATTAGGGTTATGGGACTCTGTACATACATCGCACTTGTGTAAATAGGAATATATTGGGTACTTCAGTATCAAGCCATGTGTTAGCCAGAGCGATCTCTTCTTTTTATTGCGGTTATTCTTAATTCATGAAACATTGTAATACCTAGTGAGAAAACAAAAGACTAAAAGGAATGTATTAAAGAAAACATTAAAAAAGACTACTACGTGGGTGATATTTCTCTGCTTGTGAAATGTACGCACGTAAAAGGTTGCAAAACATTTTGATGATTTCTGAAAAAAAAAAATGAATGCTCTAAAAATCAAGTTAATGTGTGCATGTGTGTGTGTGTGTGTGTCTTTTTAAAGCACACACACACAAGGCCTCTGCACTTTCAGTGGGAAAACGAATGAAAGCGATAAAGAAGAACCATAGATGGAACATTTGACTTTCCCATCTTTAATAAAGAATTGAGAAGAATGTTGGCCTCACTATTTTGTCAGTAACGAGTGCAGGAAGTATGCACGTTTTACTGAATAAAGAATAGAATATTCAATTCAATTCGGTTTTATTGCAAAATCAAAAGAAAGTATAACAGTAAGTCCGCAGTCTAATAGTGCCATGCGTACAGAGTAAAAGTACATGGGTATGATTACATAGCATTCACAGTAAAGAAAAATCAAAATGTAAAAACCCTACTCTGTCATACCAATATCATATTCTTACAATCCTATAATTAAATATAACATTTACAGAAGGGTAAAACTGGTCTCAGGTTTTAAGTAACCTTGTCCAAAGAAAGATTTTAGAGCAAAATAAAAACGATGAAAAAAAACAAACAAATGAAAAATAAAAAAAAAAACTATAGAGGGAACATTATTGGAGAATTTCATTATTGGGAAACTATCATTTTATATTTTTTTAACGTTTTCTTGCGTTGTCGTCGCGAACTGCAGTAGTCTTCTCATCAAGTGACGATGGTACCAAAACTTTAAAAAGTCAAACGTTTTGAGCGGATTGTCTGATTTTCCTAAAACTTCACTGATGCACGTGTTCTACTAATATTGCTGCATTAAATTAATCAAAATGATATACGGCTTCCATTCCCCTTTAGAGCAAAATTGGGAAATGAAATGTCTTCTCGGGATAAGATGCAGACAGCGGTAGGAAAGAAACCGGCTGTGGTCACATTTGCAAAAACGGGAACATAGCCTAGATTAAGTTTAGTTGAGTAAAATTTTAGACGTTTCCTCTACTAAGGATGAAAAGAAAGATGTATATGTATTATTTCTTAATCTATGTGAGAAGATAGTTCATTATCTTTGACTTTTTATGCATAATGTGCTCCATTTTTTTGAATGGACAAACTCTTATGATAATTATTATAGTTGTTGTAACGAAAAACAACACAAAGAATACAAGTAAATCTGCAGATAAATGATAGATTTATGATTTTTTTTTTCGACTGCACATTTTATTTCACGTAGAAAGCGATGGGGACCTAAAACACACACACACATGCACACAAACTACAAGACAAAATAATGGGGAGGAACATGAAAATAATGATACATTGTAATAATACATAATCCAGTAGGCACACTGAATTTACATTTGTCTGCCACTTTCGCATCATTTCTATCTATATACATTGATCCAGATTGCTTGTCGAACCCTTGTCAAAACGGCTGGTGCGAAGAAACTGTCAACGACTATCGCTGTCACTGCGCTCACGGCTTTTCGGGCAGGAACTGTGAAACCAGTGAGTACTACTAATATTGTATCTCCCGAACAGAGTTTTTGGAGGATACTTTGGATATGGCATCGTCACAGCGCGGCCGCCGCCACCGCGTCAGCCTCAGAGATTTTCTCGTGAGCGCTCTACCGGTTGTTGCCAGACAAGGATTTTTAGTTAAGGGCAGATTTTTGAAGAGCAGACTCTAAGCTTTAAAAAAAAAAAAAAAAAAAAAAAAAAAAAAATATATATATATATATATATATATATATATATATACACATAACTCAATTCAAATGGACTCCCCTAACTTATCTAAATACTAAAAAGAAAGCACAAGACTCAGGAAAAGTGTGAACTGAGAGGCTCTGAAGTACAGGGCCTATTAGCGCTTAATCTTTTGCAAACCACACTAGCTGTGCAATAGAAGGGATAAAACACACGATGTAAACCACCGGAGGAACAACGATGAAGGGGTTATCAGTACGCTAAAATTGAGCATGTTCTGTTTAATAGGTTTCAAAGTTTCAAAGCAGTAGAAACATCCTTTCAAAAGTTATTAGACTTGAAAGTGAAGAGGGTGTTAAGGGTTCCAAGAAATGAAAAGGGGACTCTAAGACATACCTGATCATTCTATCCCCCCCCCTAAAAAAAGTGTGTTGTAGAATGTTATCTTGTCTTCTCGATGAGATAACAAGAAATAACTTATAACATTACTTATCCTTCACAGAGAGCAAATTTTAAACAATGATTAAGAATTGGAACCTTTGCAACATAATCATAAGCACGACTAGCACCATTCTATTATACATTAATTTCTTTAATGAATAAATTGATCATTTTAAATATTTGATGACTGAAAAGACTACTGAAGACTGCGTGTTGGACTTGGTCCCAATATCTAGTTTTCATTGACATGTTGCTTTGTGTGTGTGTGTGTCATTCTCAAATAAGTCTGTATTATGTCTGCATGGGTATGATAATCGGTAACAAAATTCTTTCAGAACATCGTTTTGAGATCTTATGAGGCCAACTTTGGTAAAAACAAACCCAATATAACATCTGGTATATATTTAGTCTATGTACACGTCATGTTCCAATTAGTCCTTAAACAAAACGTTAATTACACGTTATTCGTTGGCAAATGATTTATGTTAAAGTGACGTAAACATTACCCCCCCCCCCCCCAAAAAAAAAAAAAAAAATGTGACACTTTGCTTAACAAGCGAGGTATTTACATAGCTTCGATTCTTTCTATATCTGGAATCCCTGTCTGTGATCTACAGGCTTGCCTGGAATGTTGTCAGCCTCGCCTAACCAGGCATTAACAGATGTTATTACGGATGCTACGGCTCTCTTCTCGGCATCAACAGGTATATCGTTATGGCAACCATATCACTCATCTATCTAATACGAGTGCGTGAAAACAAATTAGAGTGCAACAACGAAGGACGAAATGAATTATAGCTTTTAATATAATAGATAATTTCAACAAATAATTCAATTACTTGGTAGCTTTCCCGAGCGTGATAGATAGTGTATCAATCATTGAGGTAAATTCTTATCCACTTAATGGTGAACTATTACTAAATAAAACTGAATTAATCAGCATTCACACATTAAATCTTTCTAAGTTTGTTTGTTTGCTTAATTGTTTTTGTATGATGGCATTACAACGAATAGCCCCAAAAGGGATATCAAATTTGTGAAGGAGTGAAACACTTTATTCGGTACTCCATGTGGAAATATTATAAAGGATTAGTATTTGTGCATTTTCTTTACCCGTTTCTCAGTGTAACACATACTGGAGGGGGGGGGGGGGGGGGAGACTGAAGTCGAAACATATGCATAACGAGGGTGCGCCACCTATAGTTCGACAACAGCTCAGGCGCACGTATTTGTGTCATGTCTGTTTCATCCAACTTGTCAAGTTGTCATCGTCCTCATACTCTTTTAACACCACGCAGGTGCGGATCCAGGGAGGACCGCAACCGGCGCACGCCCCCTTTATTTTTTGTTGAAAAAAAAAGAAATAAAAAGAAAAAAATAGGGGAGGGGTGCGTGCGCCCCCCTTTAATTTTGTAAACACGCCCCCTCTTTACGGAATTCCTGGATCCGCCCCTGGCACGTATCATCATTGGTACTTCACGCAAGTGTTTACTGCAGGCCTACCCAAGTCGTTAACGTGTTGAGCATGTGTACAATAAAGCGATTAAAAAAACCCAACATAGATGGAATTCATGATACAAGCGAGTAAAAAAAAAAAATGATTGTCATACAAACATACCGACGTCTATAAACATGACCAATCAAACAGAGTACAAAAAATATGCACTATCTAATACTCTCATAAATGAACAAAGAATACAATTCTATAGTTCGATCGAATATGGTCTGCGTGGTATATATACCATGCAGACTAGACTAGATTTTTTCCCGATAAGTGGTGGGGCCGATATTTGTTGTAAATTGACTAAAGAAGCAGTAATTACATGTACATCGAAATGTAGAGTCAGATATGTTTCGCATAACAGTATTGTTATTCCCGGCAAATATAATAATACGCTTTACCTGTATCATCATAAACACTAAGTGAATTGCACACACACACACACACACACACACACACTCACTCACTCACTCAAAAATAAACGCGGCATGCACGTCACACCTTCGATGTTTTACTTTAAGTTAATATGCCAAGCGAGTTGCACCTATTTTTAAATGCTATTGCAAATAACTCGTAAATGACGTGTTAATGTCTGAAGCACGACATTTTTTTTATCCGCTGCTTTGGTGTAGCATCATTCCATTCGACGTCAACCACCAACTCGATGGCGGAAGCGTCAGCTGCGCTGTCGACAAACGTACATGCCATGTCTAGCACAACTTTAGCTGGTGACATTAGAACGACGAAAGACTTCTCTATGACATCCGCAGGTTGTTGTTGATTTTTTTTTCTGTGACGTTCCATCTACTTGTACATCTTTGGCGACGTACTAAAAAACGAAATGACGATTATAATGCACATAGTATTGGGTTATCAAATATCACTCCCATAGTCATAGTTATCTACGTCTAATCTTCTATCATTTCTCCGTTTCTTTTTCACAAACACTGATTACTCGGGGCTTACAACCGAACAAACTTGCTCTTTGTTCAACCCCATTTCGATTTCGACCAGTTATCATTACAATTGCCGTGTTATTTCCATGTGCATTGTTTGTTTTTGTACACTGTTGACAAGGTAAAAAAACTTGTAGGCCTATAATTATATTTGATGTAACATTCATGAACGAGAAATATGAAAATAAAATGAAAATTAACATGGAATTGAAAACCATACATTTATCATGACTGGCAAGATTGAAAGCTCGATATGCATTGTGATGAATACAAAGTGCCCTGCCACAACCACAACCCCCCCCCCCAAAAAAAAAACAAAAACAAACAAACAACACAACAGCAACAACAAAACAAAACAAAACAAAACAAAACAAAACAAAACACGACAAACACAAATACAGACAAATGGAAATGTGATGCACGTCGCATCTTTCGCTGTTTTCCGATACTCGTGTGAAACAAGTCACATCTATATCTTATATGCCATCACAAAGATCGTGTAAAAGATATAATAATAATAATAATAATAATAATAATAATAATAATAATTGACATTTATATCGCGCTTAAAACGACACACACAGTTTCTAAGCGCCTTACATGTATCATCTACAAAACGTAATCTTACAATTATTCAACATAACTACGAAACTATTCAATACTTTACATTACTTAATATATTTCAGCAATAAGACATAGGCCTAATATTAGATTTCCCGCATATTGTTGATGTGCTGCGCTGTTGCAGAATCATCCCATACGATATCAACCACCGACTCGACGACGGAAACGTCGCCAGCGCTATCGACAAGCTTGCCCGTTGAGCCATCGACCACGTCCAGGACAACATCAGCCAATGAGTTTGAAACGACGACAGACCTCTCTTCAACACCCACAGGTTCGTTTTTATGTCATACCGTATCAGATTGTTAAAAAAAATACAAGTTTATTACTCAAGAAGCAAAGTTGCTCTCATTCAGCAATATTGCACGTATTTATGACATGTTAAATTGTATATGGACTTATAAACCGAGCAATTAAGACAGATAGAAATGACGGCGAAATGGATCAAGCATAATACGCATGCTAGTTCACAATGCCTCCGGGTAAGCAAGTATCAGTCTGCCTTTCTTTCTGTCTCTCTCCCTGAGTCTCGTATCCCCGCTTTTGGAATACTTTTGTATCTGCGATATCCTGTCTTTATTAAAGTTTAATATAACTCATCCTTCATCTCTCCACAGCAAACAATGAAGTGGTTATCTGCGAGAACAACCAAGGCACCATCTCCTGTCCGCAGGGAACCATCCACATTGTATCGGCCAACTACGGACGGCTCGCACTGGGCAGTGTGCACTGTCCTCACCCCAGTATCAGTACCACCAGTTGTACATTAAGTACCTCATTGAGCATCATGCAAAACACATGTGAGGGTGAGGTTTCATGCACCTTTACCCCATCATACTCCATGTTTAAGACTGATCCTTGCCCTGGGACATACAAGTATGCTGAAGTTGAGTACAAATGTCAAACGAATTAAAAGTAAATGCAGTAATTATCGCTTTCTGAAATCCGAATGCTACAAGCCCTGACCATTTAAAGACACAATCTTGTCCATATTATTCTATTCAGTCACATTGCAAGTTTTGAATTATATAGACAAAGGTGGTGGTATGATCAAAAAATGTTACAGTATTTCACAGTCCTATCACAGATGCATTACACCACGGACAGTTTTCATCAAAATGACTGCATTATCAAAGAAGCAATGCTTGGATGAACAGTTATACATCCCTGTGGATATTTAGCTTTATGTAGCAATTACAGACTTCTCTATACCCTTCCTGTTATAAACATTTGGTCTATAGACGAGACAGACAATATAAAAATGAACGGAAATAGAAATTTTGCTTCGAGTAAATCGACTCTACTATAAAAGGACACAAAAGAGGGTTATTTCTTCTTTTTTTCAGATAAAAGTGACAGAAAACGTTTTTGTGAAGGACAATGCGAGGACAAAAATTATACAGGCATCAAGAACATCATACATCATATCCCTTGTTTAAGGTGTCGTAGTCTTAGAGTATAGAAAAAATAGGCCTACAACGAGAAATATGATCATTATGAAGAGATTGACGTATGCGCTTTTAGTGATGACTATAGTGAATACTGCCGCAGAGGATAAACCAATTATTAAGCTGTATATGGCGGTGTAACATTAATGTATATACAAATGCATTATGTGTCGATAACATAGCGATAGAAATATTAATATTATACAGTAGATAGATAATTATGTGTGAATGTCGGGAGCTGCAGAATTATATACGTTCCAGAAAAGGGCTTTATGCGTAGTATAAAAGCAATAACCAGTCAAGCAATCTGCAATCTTGTACTAAAGCATCCATATTAAAGTTCTATAATATGGACAGAGTGCATCTTAACAGAAGGTATCGATGACTGGCAAGTTACACTAGACTCCTTGCCTTCAATTTTATTCTCTATTATTGTCTTCTCTCTCGTTTTTAATTGGATTTGTGATGTGCCTATAAAGAATGCGAGAGCAAAAATGTTTAAGTACTTTTCTTTCTTCATGTGTGTAGTGTGCATATCTTATCCTACTTGACTTGTTTCTGTGTTTTAGGGCTAAAAATATTGATGTGTCATAGTTCAATAATACATTTTTTCTCTCTCTCTTTAAGAATAAAAGGTCTCACGTTCACTGCAAAAAAAAAAAAAAATCCGGTGTTAAATATGAAACACCGAGCTGGTGTTAAATTTCCGGTGTTCATTTGTGGTGTTAGATTAACACCTCCGGGTTTCACTTCAAAATATAAAATTGTTTGTTGAATAGTTTCTTTATAGTTACTGTTCTTCTTGTTGATTTTGAACTTCAACAAGACAATCAAAAAATTTTGAACGCATTTACACCACAGTAACACCAGTTGATGTGGTCTCCTATTGAAGCTGGGCGGGTGTTATACCGTTGACATTAACACCAGCAATATCAAATCAACACCATGTGGTGTCATTGTTGAATTAACACCAGAACAGTGTCAAAAATATCACCAGCTGCAGTGTCAAATTAACACCACGAAGTAGTGCAGGTGAACACTTTTCAACACCATCACAACATAATTTCTACACATGTGGGTGTGGTCCTTTATTGACACTCGATCGGTGTTAGATTTAACACCCATGGTGATAAATCTAACACCGATATTTTTACAGTGTTGCTTCTCAATCCTGGTCTTAATATCATTTGCTCCTCTGTTATGATTTGTGTTGTTTTATTTTTTGTTATATAAATGAATGAACAAATGCATGAATGAATGATTGAATATGCATTTATTTACTTTATCTATGGAATGATTGTATTATAAATATATATATATATATATATATATATATATATATTTAAAATACTTAAAATTTGGTATCATAAAACGGGCAGGAAAGTGTGTTTTTTTAGCAGTTTATCTCGAACATTTTTGGTAGAATAGTGTGATTAGGTGTGTCTTTAGAATCCCTTTTTCATTTCTGAAAAACCTTGTCCACACTCTTCACTTTCAACTCTAATAACTTTTGAAAGGATAGTGCTACTGCTTTGAAAGTTGGCATTAATTATTGACAGAATGTGTTAATGCGGCATGCTGAATTTTAGTTTAATCTGGTAATCCCTCCATTACTGTTACTCTGGTGGTTTACTTCTTTTTTTTTTTTTTTTGGTCTCATTCATCGCACAGCCAGCACGGTTTGGTAAAGATTAAGCGCTTGAATAGACACTGTACTTCAGAGCCTCTTTTCTCAGTTCACACTTTTCCTGAGTTTGTGCTTTCTTTCCAATATTTTGATAGGTTAGGAGAGTCCATTTGATTTGAGTTATACATCATTTTAAAGCTTAAAGTCTGCTCTTTCAGAATATGGTCTTAACTAAAAATTCATATCTGGCGACTTTTTGTTTGTTTTGAGGTGCAGGGTCACATATAGCATGTATACATTGTATTGTATAAATGATTATTACATCAACGTCAAGAAATGACATTAGCAATTTATCAAGTTGTTAATGACATTTCTTACTCAGATTCTATGGCAATGTATTTGTGAGTGACAAATTATTACATAAAGTGATTATGATATAATAGTGCATTAAAATCTGTGAGTTATGTTGGCATTTTTTTTATTTGGTTTGTCATGGTTTCTCGCCTACTTCCAAGTGATATCACAAATATTCAACATTTTAACATTTCAATGATATAATATCTATCATATTATCATAATTTGACATCATATCTGAGTAGTACGTAAATCGACAGCTCCGCATAGATTTGTGGAATTTCTTGTGGTCCTTGAGCAGAGAAACCAATACTCTGAAAAATCTTAAACAAATTACACTAAACAGTGTTGATGACATACATGTAGGATCCTCACATATTTCAGAAAGTGTAATTCCATTACAATACCGCTTGTTTAACAAGTTCACTTTTGTAGAATCTATGCATGCCTTCTTCTTTTGTTCTACTTCCTTGAGCCCCAGTTCATGCATTCTAACGGTGAGGCTGCCATGTCATCATCCTTGTCCATTGCAATTTGTTATAAATTTTGAAAACATTGTTATTCCTCATCCAAATCACTTTTAATTAATCATGAAACTCTGTACTCAGTTATAATTGATCTATAGTTGTTCAAAAGAATTTAAAGTCTGAAAATCATCTGGAGGTCTCCTTTAAAGTCACTGTGTATTATCTTTCACTCACATTTAATGTACTTTTTATATCGCATGACATATAAAATTAAAACTTTTTATGATTTTCATCTGGAAAGATGATAACACAGTTAAAACACAAACAAATAACCTGTGTGGTAACAATGGCTTTATAAAATTAATTTCATAACAAAATCATAGGGTTGAATATCAGCATAGCTTTACATTTAGTTTTTTTTTTTCTCTTGTGGTATGAAAATACAGAGGTTTGTTGAAAGTGATCTATAACATGGGATTAAGTTCGTTAGATGCAAAATAGTGTTTCACACATAGATGAAAGGAAGTCGGCTGAATGCATGTATGACTTTAAAAAAATATTAAGAATACACACAAGTATGTCAGGAAGCTTTAAATGATTACCTAAATGGCAGAAAATGACACCATAAATCGAAATCTCGAACTTCGCAAAAAAAAAATGTCTTTCTTCGCAGTCGCTGCATGAAGTGTGACACATTTTTACTCAGTTGAATCGCTGACTGTCACATGAGCAACTTTTTTTGTTATTTACTCTGCTACTTTGACACGTAAGCATTCAAATCGAAACAAATCAAATACAGTTAAATCAACGTTTTTAATAATTGAGTTTTGGTTTTGGTAAAAAGTGGGAGATTTGATATGAAAATATCAATACAAATCAAAGTATAAAAAACGCGTAACTTTTGGCTATGCTGCTTTGGGTTCTGGACTCGTGTCCCTCCTTTAGTAGTTATAGCGCCCGGTAGACCGCAGGTCGTCAGCGTGTATGGCTCAGAAGGTGTGGTTCAGCTAGCGACGCTCGTCCCTCGTACCGGTAGTCGTCCCAGCATGACAGTCCCGCTCGCCGATGTTGATTCAAGCTCCGTACCGATGTGTTTGATGTACTAACCAAAATGTTTCTCTGCCTAATATTCCCTAACGTCAGTACTTATACACAAACTATTGAATCAATTAACATACGGCTTAGACAGAAGTATGCATTAAAAATTCTTCTCTCAAAGCAAACTATATCTGCTTACTATAAAATTAGCACCTAATCGTATTTCCTGAATATCATTAACCTAACTTCACAGCAGGATGAGCTTGCCTGAACTTAACACAATGATGCTATACGGCAAAACTGAATCCAATTATATATATTGTTTGGGGTATCCTAACCAACAGAGGCGTCATTGACCTAACCAACTTTTGTACAAAATCAATTGATATACATGAATATATATATATAAACACTCCAGGCAAATATATTCCTTACCTGACACTGACGCATGGAAATTTGATTGTTTTTGATGATATACAAAAAATACTATTCAGTAATTTTCATACTAGCTACATTACATGTAGTTGATAACAACTCAATAAGACTTAGGCTGACAGAAACAAGTACATCAAACAATGCCTACTAGACTTTCAATATATACCTGAACCCTTAAGGGTTCTAAAACCTGATGAGATGATTCTCTGTAATACTTGTCTAGAAGAAAAATCCTGTCAATGTTCCCCAAACAAGCACTGCTTAGAGCCACATACCTCAAGAAGACCTGACGCACCAACATGTACTTGGATACTGGTGATGGAATGAAACCACTGAACATTGTCCATAACAGCATAAACAACATGGAAGAATCTGCATCGCTGTACAAACTCACTCTGGTCAGCTACTTTAATCAGTGTTAGTTGTTCAGTCAATCCTTCATCTCAGATTTTTAGCTGATTCCTTGGTGGTATGCGACATTGGAATTTTCACCATGATGAAATCCATCTCCTCCTCTGCAGAGGGGAAAGTGTGTAGGAGGAGGTAGATCTTATCCCTTGAGTGCCAAACTTTCAAACTCGAGCCTCCATCGGATCCGTTAACAAAGCCCGGATGACCCGTCTCCTGGTCTCCAACAAAGACGTATGTTGCGACACGGATTGTCGCCCCCGTCACGGATTGTCGCCAGGCGACAATCCGTGACGCTTGTGCAGTTCCCAGTTTTTGACCTCAAAGGCCACAATCCGTGATGGCAAAAAAATTTGTTGCGACACGGATTGTCGCCCCGTCAAGGCGGTGTCACACCTGTCCGGGCAAGCTACGCGGGCTTGTGGCGAGGAGGTAGTTTAAAGCACGTAGAAGATTTTCCGCGGGCGGACAAGAATGTTTGCAATTTTCGCACTTGTTTCTTACTAGACGCGTGCTACTTAGCTTCTACTTGCGTGCGTTCCGTGTGACTCGCGTGAGAGCTTTGAAACCGATCCATTATCTGTTACGAGCGACTTACGGGGATTGCGAAGTACCTGCTTTGGAGTTGCCTGTGAGGTGCTACCGGTAAGGGTTTCCTACTTGTGTTCTGCGCGTACCTCTACGGGCAACTCCCGTGACTCTTCCGGAACAAGTTTTGAGCATGCTCAAGGCCTTGTCATACCGTATCTGGGGAAGTTTTGCGGCTTGACTTGCGGGGAAACAAATTTGCTACCCGGAGCTCTCCGCAGTTGGCCCGAACTTTACAGTACCTAGCACTTATCTCGTCCTTAGTTGCCCGAAGGTGCGCACGCTAGTCCAATTTTCCCGCAGCAAAGTTTTGAGCATGACCAAAACTATTTCCGGATGAGTCGCGAGGATTGCCCGAAGAGTTCCACGCAGAACACCCGTAGGAGGGCCGTAGCCGCCGCAATTCACAGGCATTTGACCGACTTGAAGTAGGTAAGTTGCCCGCTGATATGCCTGTGTGAAGGGAGTGCGCGCCATTTTCGGACAGGACTTCATCCGCCGAATGGACTTCTGCAGCAATTTGATGCATATGCTGTTAATCTTCCGGGCTTTGTGGCTGTCCATCCACTGGACGTTCTCTGCCCTTGTGCACTTTCCGTCTACGGGGCATCTTCACTTCTTGAAAGCTAGTTGACAAATGATTGTTTGCCCATCCACTCGAACCAGCCTATTGTTCAGGCTAGCACTCACCTCGCAGGCGACTAGTACGCAGATAACACGCAGTTGTGGCGCAGGTACTTCGCAGAGCCCGTATGTCGCCCGTAACTGACATAAAAGAAGCTATCACGAAGCTATCACGTGACATCCACGCGCCTAACATGCAGTTCAACGGAATACACGCAAGAAGGACTTAGGTATCACGCGTTTATCATGTAATACCCACGCCAAACTCGCCCTAAACCTTGTCCGGCCGCAGAAAGTATTCTGCGTGCTGAAAAATCCCCATACGCAACAAGCCCGCTTAGCTGGTGTGACAGGGCCTTTTTTGGCAGCGGGTAAATAGAGCCAGCGTGCGCACCTCCGGGTAACTACTTTTGAGATACATGCTAGGTACTGTCATGTGCGGGTCATCTGCGGGGACCTCCGGATAGCAAAAATGTTCTTCGGAAGTCGCACGCAAGGCTGGTGTGACACCGCCTTCACGGATTGTGGCCCCGGGCTCGGGGTGGTTCCTCCGGTGATAAGCTTTGGTGGGATGGGTATGACTGGTAAGTTATGCGTATGTGTGTGTGTGTGTGTGTGTGTGTGTGTGTGTACATTGTGAGCTGCATGATATGTGATGTGTATGATTTGTAGGTGCGTACAATAAGTGACTTAATTGTGTATGATTTTCCGTATTGTTGTGTGTGTGTGTGTGTGTGTGTGTGTGTGTGTGTTTGGAGTATAATAATACAATATGTAGAAACTGCGCATGTGTGGTGGTTGTATAGTGGTAGTGGTTTGTTTGTATGTGTGTATACGTGTGCCTGTATGTTTACGTTTGTAGTGGTATATAGTGGCGTATGTATATATCAAAGGGTATGTGATGGTGTGTGTTTGTGGACGCAGTTTTGTGCCTTCATGAGTATCTATGGGGTTTGGTGTTCGTGGGCTACGTAGGCCCTACGTATGTGTGTTGTGTGTGAGCGTTCGTGTGTCTACGTAAAGGCCCCCGTCACATAATGCTCTGCGTCCGGCGTTACGTCCAAATAAGTTTTTTTTTTTTTTTCTGCTGACACCCGGGGATCTCTTGCTGTCACCAGAGCATTTTTACAAAACATACGGGAAAAATATGCGGGGCGATACGGAGAGATAGATAACTCGATTATAGACCAACCCTACTAATAATTTCTTCACAAGATAGTTTTCACATGTAGGGACCTACCAAACCTATATTCCTTGAATATATTGGTTTGGATCATGTAGCACCTTTTTACTTACAAGGGCATATATATATATATATATATATATATATATATAAAGAAAACACAAATACGTAACACAAATCTAGAATGAAATCAGTCATAAAAAACGAGACCACCTACCCCCTCCCCAACCGAAACAATCCTAGGGCCTACATCTATCCTAAATATTAAATCCTACCAACATCTGTCATACCATTTTTAACTATCCTTCTTCAAATCCAATCCCCAACCCACCAACCCCTGATTAAACAAAACCTAAATCATCCAACACCCACATTCACCAATCCAAATACATACACACTCACACACACACACACACACACACACACGAAGGTTCGTTATTCCGAAGTTTCGTTTTTGTTTGTTTGTTTTTTTTTCCGAGGCTTCATTTATCCGAAACACACAATTCCCTATACCTAGACGTTCGTTGATTCAAAAATTAAATTCGGAATAACGAACCTTCGGAATAAAGAGCCTTCGGACGAATGAGCCTTCAGAATAACAAACTTTTGCAATAACGAAATGTAACCCCCTTCCCACATACACACGCACACCCGAACCGTAACTGCGACCAGCCCCAACGACTACGTGCAGTGTTGGGGCTGCGCCGTTTTCGCATTAAAACGGGTGCCGTGCCGGCGCTATATTTCCTTAATTTTTCAACAAAAACTACTAGGAATACTTACATGGGTCGATTAAACCTAAATGATTCAAATCGGCGACTGTTTGATGCATTTCGTTGCTTATGATGCAGAAAATGTTGTCTTAAAGGCGAATTATCTTCAGCTCACCGATGCTCACTAACATTGCATGCTAGCCTTTTGTCAAAGCCCTCTCGCTGTAACGGACAAGCGAACGGACGAGCGAAGCGAGTCGCGCTACCTTACTCGGCTGGGCTCTTACACCATACAGCGAGAGGGCCTTGACAAAAGGCTACGTATTACTCGCTACATGCGTAGATGCTTACTAATGGATATACACGTTCAAAATGGCAGCACGGCTCTCCCACTAGGGCAGGCCGCTTACTCCTAAAAAATGTGGAAAATTTTGCAGTTTCCAGATAAATTGGTGAAAAGAACCAAGGCAATGGGGTAATGTATATTTCATTTTTTATTGTCAATGTGTTTATGATAGAAATTTACCCATGATTTATTCGTGAAGTCGCCGTATGTGGCAATAGGGGGTTGTTCGTGATTCTCACTTTAGCGAAACTGCGAGGTAGCCGCCAGGACCCCGCCGCAAAGCGGCGCGGTCTCCGGGGTAGTCCAGATTCTGGACGTTTTTTTATCATTACGCATCCACGCGCGCTCCACAGCTTATCGCGCTATCCCCTGTAACCGCTCGATATCGATGAGGGCGCCAACAAACCTGTCCGAAAAAAACCGTCCAGAATGGTTTGACAGTGCGTAGGGTCAAAAGTTCATATTAGGTATGCTGACGTAATGTCCTATCTCTCGCAAGCTCATTGCGTATGCATGAAAACTAAGGGATCGATCACAGAAAAGAGTTCTGTGGGATCGATCGATCTGCAGCCAGCTGTGTGCATTGCACCGTGAATACAGTGCGATCTGCAACAATTACTAATTATGTGCACAGAGATGCCTGCATTTTTGCACAACACACATTATCACAATCAAAGAGCCAACTCTTTGATCACAATGCAATGCGAAACTCAGTACTTCAGTGATCCGTACCATGCATTGTTGCACAGCTGATTCGTGCAACGTTTTTGACTGGCTGAAAGTTATGGTTGCAGTCATCTAGGACCTACTTTCACGTTGTGTTTTGGACTTTGTTGTGCCCAGATTCGATGATGACTTGAATATTATTCTTGAGATTGGAAATGACTAGCTACAAATCGCCAGCTCGCCGATGTATGATTTGTGATGTGCCACTTCTAACGTCCAAACACTACATAAAACTGCAAAGAACTCTGTGAAGGTCGTGAGATGTGGACCTCAAGAAAAGTTGGAAGATTTGTTTGGCGATGTTATTGTTGGTAAAGGGGATCGATGTGTGTGTGTTTGTTTGTTTGTTTGGTTTTTTTTTTGGGGGGGGGGGGATTGTGCCAATCATGTTCATTAAAGGAAATATTTTTGTCATTAATTATTCTTCATTAATAATATTGTATGATGAAATAAAAGAAATAAAAGAAATTCTTTAATTGACATAGGCACTTGTATGCACCTGTTTTCAATATTATCTGGCCCACTAAGTAACAATGTAATTTTGGAATGTAAGCTCAGGGCTGTGAGATGTGGGTTCTATGAACCGTACTTAGCTATGGTATACAAGATATCAAGCATATTCAGGGGTGGAGAAGGTGAAGGGGATACATTACACAATTTGTAGTGCAAAGTTTTTAAGTACATGTAAGGAACCAGAAAATGCCTTTTTTGTTTGTTCTTTTCCCCAAATGTTAGTAGAGAGCAGTCTAAATTTAAAGAATTACGCTAAGTTTGTAAAACTTTTATCATTTTATTACCACTTCATGTAGGGCCTACTTGACAGTTAGACTGAAACTATTTGCTTTGATAATTTCTGTAACACAGACAATCAGACCAATATCCCTGTTGTAAGAATACCCCGTCACTCAGTCTTTTGTTTGTTAGTCTTCATGATAATAAAGCTAAATTTAGTAAAGCAAGATGAAGAGGCTTAAGGGCATTTTTGCTACAGAGGGGTCTCTGCAATTACAGAAGTGAACAGTTTGGTTGAACTGCCCTTCTGCATATGTATATATTATATATATATATATATATATATATATATCCAATCATATCTTCCTTTTTTTTTTGCAAACCATACCTGTATTTGCTCAAAATAGTAGCTCCATGTATATATACATTATTAGATAAGTAGGCCTATTCATATCAAAAGACTGTATGACATATCAACTTGTTTGTTTCTAATTCACAAACATTTAAGGGGGATATCAGCATGAAATTATGCTTGGGAAATGTGTGGGCCATGCACACAACACACACAAACCGTACACGCATGTGCACACACACAAACCGTACACGCATGTGCACACACACACACACACACACACACACTCACATGTTAGCAATTTGATTAAACCCCTATTACAATTCACATCCAAATTAAAACATTGTACATATACTTTGTACATACAGCTGTAATTACAGGTTCCATGACATTTGCTCCTGCGACAATTGCTCCAATGAAATATTTGTACACAGAGCCAAACATAAATTGTAGCCACAGACATAACCCTGTCCATAATCCTCATCCTCACGTAAAACTAAACTTAAAACCCTATCACAACTCTAACCCTAACCCTAAGTCTTTGGAGAATATAAGACCGGAGCAATTGTCGCAGGAGCAAATGTCGTGTCACCGTAATTACAATGTAGTAGACTTTACTTTTTTTCCACGTTTATGGCGGCTGATTAATGGTAAATAAGTTAAGATTTTTTTTTCAGTGTTGAGGTGTGGTCAGGAAATACGTCAATTTATCACTGTTGTACTCTGAAATGTACAATGTACAGTGTACATGTACATTGTACATGTGCAATATATGTTCTGTTAAATACACTGTGTAGTCTTCATCATTTCATGTCCAGTAAGAGCAGACAGCAAAGTGAAAACAAATGGACTACAAGTAGTGTAATTTGAACATATAATTTGTACATTTTTTAATCACATTACTTCTTAAGCCTTCATTATAAAAATTTGGCCATGATGGTAAAACTGTTAATGTTGTACCAACTACCAAGTAAGTTTCAAAGCTAGCATCCCACTCCCAACTGCCAATAATGAGTTCAAAAAGTTGTCACTCTGGGAAGGACGTTCAAAATAATTCCTCAGGTGTATAAGTTCCTTTAAAGTTGGATATTCTGTGCCACCAAGTACTCTTAAGGAACTGAAATTAAATGTTCTATAGTTTCTCCATGCTCTTGAAATTCCGTCATTATACACTTTCATTTGTATATGTACATGTACAAGTACTGTAATATACAATACATTTACTGTATATTCATGATAGTTCATGATCATTGTTCAATAACAATGCATTATTTCAAACAAAATACATTGTAAACTGTTTGACTCTGAATTTTGATGTCAGAGAAATAATATGATATGTCACATTTCAGTCTGATTACCATGTGTAGTAGACTCTCATTACACATCAAAAACACAGGATTAACACAAACTGGTTACAAGTTATGACAAAGAAATCTTCCTGGTACCACTGTAGATTTTGTTTTTTCATTTGTTGTGTTTTACAACAATTCTTGGTTAAAAAAAAATGCTTCGAAGTTCAAAAAAAGAAAATAAATTCATTGCTACACAGTTCAAACTACAGGTACAAATGTTCATGTGCATTAACAGAACTAGTTTTATTTTTATCAAAATGGGCCAAAGAACATATCTCATGAATGATTTTGTATGTAAAGAAAGTATATGTAAACAAGTTCTTGGTAGTTGTACAACTCAAAAACATACCGTACAAATGTGTACACTTGTATGTACATGTATGCATAGATGAATATATGCGATGTACAATTACATGTGCAGACAAACGGCATAACAGTTCAATTTTCAAACACCCAACCAAACACCCAAAACACACTGCCCATCCCCACTTGGCATGGTCTGCATGTACATACATACATGTAGTCCACTACATCACAAAAACACAACCTTGAACTAAAATATTTCAACTTTTCCATAATCTTATCACTTGTAATTACGATATGTACCCATCAACATGTCCAATGAAATGAAAATATTCATGCCTAAAAAACAAAGTACAGTACGAAAAGTAGCTGTGTACAAATGTACATTGCATTTGCTTCTATGAATAAGAGCAAGGTACAGTAATTGCAGTGATAAAAAGAAAATTATTGTATATGTAGCGTGGAATTGCAAAAATTTAGGTGCACCAGAAACCAATGTACCAACCACTCACCATTACAAACCTTAAGGAGGAAAAACACCCACAGTGGATTCTTGTTTTAAAACAATCATATGAATTCTCTAAAAACAATTTTCAAAGCCCAAAGGTACAAGCTACATGTACACGTGCATACCTAACATTTTTCAGTTTAAAAAACAAAAAAAATCTTAGCTACGATGTACAACTGTACAGCTGTACATGATTCTTCATGTTACCAGTATATCTGATAAGGCCTGAAAATTGAGTGCTTTTAAAAAGTGGATATAATCGTCTAGATCACTTGGGCATCCACACAAAACCGTACTGTGTACGCTGCTTACGTCAACACCCAGGCCAGACGCAATGCTAGCTATCAGAACTCTGATTTCACCATCTGTTGCCAACATGCTGTCAACAATTTCCTTTTGGATATCAGTTTCCGTGTTCCAGTGGTACATATAAACTTATTAACATACCTGTGGCAACCTTCTGGAAGCAGTGCCATAAAGGTCGCGTACACATTGCTGCACAGTTTTCTTATCATCCTTTCACAACATTTCATTTCATTTCATTTCATTTTATTTCATTTCCGGCCAAAACATATAATATGACAATTTCATATAAACAAATTAAGTACAATGTAACTATTACATTTCCAAATGAAATTTAGATGCACGTCATTTGTTTACATGACTCAATAAACATACTAGCTGAAAAAATACATGGGCAAAATGTGACTGAATCATAAGAAAGAAAAGGTCGGAAATGGAGGGGACTGCTAAAAAGCCAAGCTTGTAGAATGCAGTCCCCTCGTGAGTCGTGAAAATTATAGTAATAATGTAACAAGACAATTTGACATAGTCCTCGGGAAACAGAAAATAAAACAAGTATACGCACACAAAACGCACACACAGACAAAAACAAAGCTGCTCTCTTACATACGCGAGGAAAGAATAAATAGGAGGTCAAAGGCCAGAGGGGGACAGGAAGACAGAGGAAGAGAGAGAAAAGCGCAAAGGAGGAAGAGTTCAAGGGCCAATGCCAGGGCACATGAGACTTTGGTCTTACCAAGAAGTGGACTATCTATAAGTAATATATATAACAGTTATGAAATAGATTAAACAAAGTAAAGACATTAACAGCAAAGAAGTCAGTTAGCAACTTTCGAAATGAAAATCCCCAGTGATATAAGAATTAATAAACATTTTCTTTAATTTCAAAGTAAAAGTGTTAAAACTTAGAGATTCTTTTATGCTGCTGTCAAGGGAGTTCCAAAATTTAGGTCCAGCGAAGGAGAATATAGACTTTGCCAAAACCGTCCTAGAGAGTGGTAAATGGAATTCATTGATTTGTCTCGTGGGGTATGAATGTACAGTTTTATTTTGAATAAACATGGAATCAAACGCAAAAGGAAGGGAATTATTTATCAATTTGTACATAAACTGACCTAGATTCAAACAATACAAATCCTTAATTTTTAAAATATTATTTTGATAAAACAAATCGTTTGTATGGCATCTCCACGACTCTCTACAAATAATACGAAGAGCTTTTTTCTGCAATAATAATATTCTTTCTAGATATGAGGAGTAAGTGTTGCCCCAGGCGAGAATGCCATAGTTCAGATAGGGTGAAATGAAAGATGAATATAACATAAATAAAACATTTTGGGGGAAATAAAATTTAACTTTATTGATTACGCCGACATTTCTAGAAATTGTACGGCAAATTGAATCAATATGCAAGTTCCAAGTGAGCTTATTATCAAGGATCAAACCTAAAAATCGAATTGAAGAAACTTCTTCTACAACTTCATTATCCAAATAAATGTTCTGAGATAACTTTTCCAAAGAATTACTAAAAAGCATACATTTAGTTTTTTGAAAATTAATTGATAATTTGTTGGCTCTAGTCCAGTAAAGTAACTTTTTTATCTCGATATGCATAGTATCAATCAATAACACAGGATCAGAACTCGAAAAGAACACATTTGTATCATCAGCAAATAATAGAAAGGAAAGAATACTTGATGAATGTTCAATATCATTGATGTAAAGAACAAATAAAAGTGGACCAAGTAAACTTCCTTGCGGTACACCACAAGTGATATCATGCATAACAGATTTATGACCATTAATATAAACAAATTGTTTGCGATTAGTAAGGTAGCTCCTGAACCACTCCAAGGCCATGCCTCGAATACCATAATGGGATAATTTGTAAAGGAGTATTTTGTGGTCAATGGTATCGAAGGCCTTGGAGAAGTCCAGGAACACACCTATAGTATGATGAAATTTATCGATGGCTTTGGAGACTTTATCTAAGAAAGTAAGGACTACATGAGATGTGTTGTGTTCTTGCCGAAAACCAAACTGATTATTAGAAATGATGTTATGCTTATTAAGAAAATCCAAAAGTCTAAAATGTACAACTTTTTCCAGTAATTTAGAGATAGTGGATAACAAAGATATTGGTCTATAATTACTGATGTCTTCCCTATCCCCTTTCTTAAAAATAGGAATAACCTTAGATACTTTCATAGCCTCGGGGACAACGCCATTACTTAAAGACAAATTAAACACATGAACCAAAGGGTCAACAACAAACTCTATGATATTTTTTAAAAGAACATTATCAATATTATCATAACCAACACTTTTTTTACTCTTTAAATTCCGAACTATATCAACATGCACCATGCACCATGGGTCTTCAAGTCATCTGCCAGCCACTTGAACATTGTATCTAAATCTCTTACAGCAGACTTGACAACATGTTTTATATTTTGCTTGTCCGGCAACTGATTTACCCACACATAATTGCACAGACCAAAGTTTTCGATGATACCGCTACGCACATCTCTGGTTGCAGTGGCTGTCAGGGCAACAGCGGGACTGACTGACGACTTGAGTTTCGATCGTTATTCACCCAATTTTCCATACGCTGCTCGAAATGCTTTGGTGTCTCCAGATGCGGTCCCCCTATTTGGAAAATAAGAAAAAAAAAACAGTAAGATTAAAAAAAAGAACATTTTCTACATTGCACATAAGTGATTTTAATAATGCCTGCAGTCTCTACGATGCATATCACATAGCCATAAATTGTAAGACTGCATAATCTTATTCTATAGACCGATTCAAGTGACTGTTCATGGAAGTGCGCCCTCTTAAGGCGACGCCATAACTGGGGGCCAAACAGGCCTGGTCGGCAAGCGCCCTGCGTGCGTGGCAAGGGTGCCAGCGGCAGCCAGTGCTTTTACCACCCGGCGCCAGCCGGCCAGCTACTGTATCTGTAACAGCGGTCGACGCGTCTAGCTTTGTTACAACCGCATTTTTTTCGCTCGTTAATTGTAAAATCCGCAGTCCAACAGTGATAAGCGGAATTCGTGAAAATTAAACAACCTATACCGAGTTGAGCGTATGGGTAGGTGACATACGGCTGTAGCCAAAACTTGAATTTCAAGGTATAAATATCGGTACGATCCGTGAGTGTTTGTAGACTCTTCTTGGCGATGACATGGGTAAGGCCTACTCGCGTGTATTATAAAACCCCTTATAGCAAATAGGTCTAGGCTTATTCACATTTGTGTAAGAGAAGGAAAACCGCCGGGGAGAAATATGGCTAGGCGTAGGCAGACGTCTTGCAACTAAGCCTACACTGTTAAGAAGTTAAATCATATATTTAAATACATAGACACTCTATTACGATAAATCAGAATTTTGATCTAGATATGCCGCTATAGATTGCACTTTTCATTTAACTAAACATTTCTACTAATTCTAGGCTCTTACTCAGCGGGGTAAAATCTGTCTAACGTTAGATCTTGTCTAGAATTCCAGGCAAGAGTCCAGACTAACAACTAAGACCTATTGACTTCTAGAACCCTGGGCCTACATCCTTTATTATTTTCGGTTGTCGCTAACTGTAAAGTGCTTGTCATAATGATAGTCAGGAAGTGCATTTGCACTTTGGAGAGTACTGCACCAAGCATTGATCTTAACTTGTCTTCTAAAATGAACAACATACTTTACGAATATGCATTGATAGCATTGATAAAATTTTTAAAAAAATCTAGTCCTTAGTAGGCATAGGCCTAACTTTGCTTCAAAATCTGTGCATTTTTATTCCGTTGTATTTCACTTGTCTCTAATGTGGGCTGTATCTATAGGTCTATTTATCATGCTTCAGTGGTGAATTAATTTCACATACTGTCACTGCCATGCACCTTCAATTTCCGTTTTTTCTGTTATTTGTGCAGCCAACAACTGCACAATATATCTTCCTGATCCTTTGAAGTTTTCATTGTGTATCAATATTTCTTCAAAAGAATTCGTTCAAAAGAAATGCAGGAAAAACCGCTGAAAGATTTTCGCACAGTAGGTGAACAATAACAATATTAGAGCGGCGGCCGCCGGCGCAGCGTCCACGGGGGCCGGCCGGCTAACTATGCGCGATGGCTACGCTAGGCCGCTGAGCTGCAAGTGCAACTCGCTGGGTAGCTAGCTCGCTAGAAACCCCCGTTGGCCCCCAGTTATGGCGACCGTTATAGCGCCGCTAGCGGCAGTAGGTGAATAGGACCTCGAAATTGAATCGGTCTATAGATGAACAAGTATGAGTAGATTTGCATACTGAAGCATGTTCCCATTTGAGTTTTTTCTCAATGTACATGCACATGAAGAATTAGTCTGTGGGCCACAGCGTGTGTCTTGATTGCTCCTCTGTGTAGAGGAGCAAAGCCGACGAGGCACAGGCTGTAGCTCACAGACTAAGGCAGTAGGCCTATGTGTAATTGCATTTGTATGCGAGAAAGTTTCAGTAGTTACTGTACTGTACAAAACAATTAAACCAGTGCAGTTACGGTGTTAACAATTTATCACAATTACACAGGATTTAACTCAGTACACCTAGTAGGAACACTCACAAGATATAGTACTGTGGATAGTAGAAGCCTGCCATGTGTTTACCCTACCCGGCCCAGAGGCCAGACATAAATAGTTTTACAATCATTTTTTGTTGTTCAACTAGGGGCCTACAGTTACAGTTTGTAATTCAAGACTAGAGACACGTAATGAAAGTTGCCTTGACGAATCATTTTTAGAAACTGGAAAGATCTAAATTGATTAGCTTACCGCTAGGCCGCTTGAGTCTTTGACTTTGTCACGCAGGCCAAGCAAGATCCTTACTATAGCCCTGCTCATCTGGTCCGAAATTAAAGACTTCAAAGGCATGACAACAAGAGCCACGGCTTTCGGAGAGTCTGGTCCATCATGTAGATCTAGTTTGCGAAGAATATCAACGCATAACGGTGCAGCTTGGAAGTTGGAACATCGCACTATTGCCGAAACCAGTCGGCAGGGAGATAAACAAATGTAAAATCATGACCACGCACGGAGAAACGAGTACGTGTAGTAGGGACTTCTGAGTTCTGGTTCTGCTGCTGCTCCCCATACAAAACCGTCAACGAATCCAAGCTTCTCAGTAACACATTGCATTGAATGCTCTTCTCATTATCACTGTCAGAAAAGCGACGCGGAGACGCTGATGTTGACATCCATTGATCATGTAAACAAGATTTAGAGGAAATACTTGAAATGCTGCACAGATTTTGGTCGGAAAACGCAAGACTCGGAATCAATACGAAAAGCACATTGCACAAGCTGTATGCTGTACACGCGATCCGGGGGATCCCCGATCGAGAAGTAAAAGCCACCTCGAAATTGACATGTATGATAGGTCACGATTCTCTAAATGGGCAAATATTTTTTCTATACGTATTTATCAATTTTTAATTGTTAATTTTTAAATCATTATTTTTTTTTGTCGAAAAATAGATCCAAAATGTTGATAATTGTGATATTTATAATTTAATTTATAACAGTTATTGAAACGAGAAGAAGTTAGTCTTAATCTTACGCACGGTTTATGTACGTTCTAATTTCATTCTCCTCTTATGATCTCTAAGAAATAATATTTGAGCAATTTTTAATAAAAAGAAAAATAATCTTGAAATGCCAGTAATATATGTTGAGATTAATACCAATATTGGCGTAAATACGTATGTTATATTGCTAAATGCAATGTACCTGTTTGCAATAAGACTACAAGATTAGAGATCGATCGACTTTTTTCGATCCCGCAAATTGCCTGCTGGACGCGATCTCATCGACCAATCAGGATGCTCGAAATGAATGAGCGGGTGGGGGTGGGGCCAATTTTTTCCGAAATATTTCGGGGAGACTTGGCAAACCAGACTGGACTGTTTTGGAGGTCGAGATGCGTGCGTGCGTGGCAAATAATACACGAGCGTACGGTGGGGCATACGCGTGCTGTAGCGGTGTGTGCGCGCGGTAAATGATCACACAAAACAGTCCAGGCAGTGGACTATCTCCGGGGCTAACCCGAACCGATACCACATTCCTTCCTGATGAAACGACTTCCCAATTTTGATAAATAAGACATAATGGACCGTATGCAGAAAAGCAGCATCCGCCCGCACGCAAGCTCCACTCCGAATTCAAGGCCGTGTCACACCAGCCTTGCGTGCGACTTGCAAAGAACAATTTTGACTACCCGGAGGTCCCCGTAGATATCCGCACATGACAGTACCTAGCATGTATCTCGAAAGTAGTCGCCCGGAGGTGCGCACACATATTTTTTTACCCACAACCGTGTTTAGGCCCTGTCACACCTTTCCGGGCAAGCTACTCGGGCTTGTTACGTGTAGGGATTTTCTAGCATACCGGACATTCCTGAGGGCGGAAAAGGATTTGTGCGAGTCAGGGCATGTGTCTTACTTGCTGGACGCGTTATACTTGCGAGTATACTGTGTGACCTTTGTACCAGTCGCGTGGGGGCTGACAACTTAGTGAAGGAATTCCTCTAATGGAATGGCTGAAATCTCACAGAATTTCATTATCTTGGCTGCATACGGGACTGCGAAGTACCTGCATGGGAATTGCCTGAGAAGTACTGCCGCTAAGGGTCTCCTACTGGCGTTCTGCGTGGACCTCTACGGGCATTCCCGCGACTCACCCGGAAAAAGTTTTGGCCATGCTCAAAACTTGGCTGCGGTTAAATCGGACTTGCGTGAGCACCTCCGGGCAACTACGCGCTACATACTGTCAGGTGCGGACCAACTGCGGAGAGCTCCTTGGAGTAAATTTGTTTCCCCGCAAGTCAAGCCGCAGAAGTTCCCCCGTACGGTGACAAGGCATGAATGAAAATTGCAAACATTCTTGTTCGCCCGCTGAAAATCTTCTACGTGCTGGAAACTACCTCCTCGCCACAAGCCCGCGTTAGGGTGTGACACGGCCTTCATATACAAATCCGCCAAACAAACTCATCAAATTCAAAGCTGCTGATAAAATCAATATCAACGTTTATGCCAGCAACAGCTTACTAGGTATCCCTCCCCACGCGCAGCTAAAAAACACATACGCAAAAAACTGACATAATAAACACATTCTTCCACCATACACACACACACACACACACACACACGCACAAACGGACACTAAATTATCATGTGCACGCGCACACTCACACTTCCTTGAAACCTCACCATGACTTTTTACATGGCATGTTTGCATGGATGTAGCCATGTAAGTTATGTGTTAGTATTTCAATGATTATGTCCAGAACGATATTACCCAGCAAAATGTGCTTCGAGGGCGGGCGACAATCCGTGACGGGGGCGACAATCCGTGTAGGGGCGACAATCTGTGTCGCAACGGACGTAGCTATTACAGATTGGTTTCATTGACCGCTGTGGCTGCGTTCAATAAGCTGAATAGAGCTGAACTTGTCGTTTCAAACCCCCGTCATTTTTTTCCCTTGTTGAGCTAAAAACTGAAAAAGGGAGATTAGAAGATAAGATGAAGGACTATTAAAAACGAAATGCCCACGAAATGACAAAGAAATTAGCAACAAGCGAGCAAGGCCGTTAGCTTTCACTGATCTGTTGATGAGCTTGTTTTCAGCCAAAGATTCCATTCATAAGAATTCATTTCTTCCTAACAATTCAGTACAAGTATGTACATGTATCTTTTTATTTCTAATCTGTGTCATGTCAATTGTTGATGTTGGGCATAGAACAGAGACCGAAGGTTGCTGTAGATACAAACTAAATACAAAATAATGTGCCTCAACAAATGCAGCAATAATAATAATCTTCTTCTTCTTCTTCTTTTCTGATAGGATACAGACTTTGGGGGGGGGGGAGAAGTAAAGATTTGTATATATATATATATCTATATATATATATATATATATAGTTGAGACAATGTAGATAACAGAAGATGTCGCTGTTGCTGACAAAATCTTCGTGCTATTCCCACGTGATATAACAAAACTGTATCGCACAGTATTATATATGTTGTTTCTCTGGTGCACAACTCTACCTCTCTCTATCTATAATCGTCATTTCTTATACATATCATATAATATTCATGCACCCATGTTATTATCATATACACATGCATACATTATAGAAGAGCCTTGATTGATAGAGGTGTACACAGAAAAATTATACTGTGCGACACATTTTTGTTATATTATGTGGCAAGAGTATGAAGATTCTTTCAGCAATAATTTTGGTACATAAAATAATGTGTATATTGTATATTTCTGTGTTACAGTTGTATGTACCTAGGGACAAGTGGCAACACACTATCCACTCTCTATCCACTCTCTATCTGTACCCGGGTTCCATGCCTGCTATTTTGATTGTTGGTAAATCAGCTATAGGGGTTAATGACCACGAGAATGTTCATTGTATCGTAATTGTTAAAAATCCTTTATCTGTACTGACACGACTGACACACTTGTAACACTGAACCTAATTCTTTATACTACCCCACTCCTGCCTGACATGCACCACCGCACACAAATCTTCCCCCAATATCACATGATCACTAACATCCCGCCACAAGACAGCCACAAGACATCCAGGCAACTCAAACGTCTGCTTAGCGGGTAATTATATTATTTAGTTTATTTTTGATATATGTTTGATAACTTTTTATTGTATGATATGTTTGTATGCTACATATACTCACTATACACTCATTTACAGTTATACATTGTTGAATGTGTTGCAAAGTGCCAAAAAATATTGCCAAGTATGTCATGTAAACTATTAACTCGTGCTCAATTTATATTTTAATATATTGTGTTTATGACTTCAGATTTGTTATGCTCAGAAACATATATTTCGTTTCACAAACAGATATTAAAGCCGAGGAAGACCACGGTTGAAAGCTTCACAGCTCTGCCGGTTTCATGCGACATCTTCTGTTATCTACATTGTCTCAACTATAATTTCACTTAAGATGACAAAGGCGTGCGGTAGGAATATCAGCATCATCACACACACACACACACACACACTATATATATATATATATATATATATATATATATATATATATATATCAGCTGTAGTCATCAAGTTCAAGTTCAAGTTTATTTAACCAATTCATTAAACATTTGACATTTTACAAAAGGATACAGCATTAAGAATAATGAATGGTTTGGGACCCCAAAAGAAGCAGAGCTTGTAAAAAAGGGGCCCCGGATAAACATATAAAACAAAGCAAAACATACTAATGTTTTAAACATATTAACAAGAAGTATAATAGTAACATATTTACATAGGACAGATGCAACACAAGCACACACACACACACACGCGCACACACACACATTCAATCATACAAACACGTGTCACAAAAACTCTCATGCACACACATATAATTTACATGAAATTGCAGAAAGATACTTTCTATTTTACTATACTTTTAAATTCAGCTTCCCTGATCATTCTTGTTTTACAAATTTCCCTCAAGATAAATGCGACATGTACGTTTAAAGTTGGATAGTGATGAGGCTGACCTAATTCTCAATGGCAAATTATTCCATTCTCTAATACAAACATATACAAATGAATTTTGGGCAGTTTGAGTTCTTGCAAAGGGTTGATGAATGAGATTACTTTTACGCGTATTATAAGCATGAACGGTAGAATTTAACACAAACGCATCCTTCATGAAAGATTTCGGATCACCTTGTGTCTTAAACATAAAAATCAAGCAACTCAAGATAACTAATTTTTCAAATGGCAAAATATGAAGTTGAATAAACAATGGCAAACTTGGACTTCTAAAGTTTGAATTTGTAATATACCTTACAGCTTTTTTCTGAAGAACAATCAACTTATCTATATGAGTCTTATAAGTATTTCCCCAAGCTACATTACAGTACATTAAATGAGGCATAACTATGGCATTATACAGAGTAATTAAGGTTTCTTTTGGTAAATAGAGACGTAACTTGGATATGATACCAACACTACGAGAAACTTTAGTACAGACGTAACTGACGTGGTCTTTCCACGATAAATATTCATCGACTGTAACGCCTAGGAATCGTACATTTTGGCTTCGATCAATCTGGTTACCGCCTATAACAAGTGGAACAATGTCATTTTGGATTCTTTTCCCTCTTAATCTAAATACAACATATTGAGATTTGCTAGTATTCAATAATAGTTTATTACAACAAAACCATTCAAATGTATTACCAATTTCATCATTTACAGAGTTTATTAAGGGTAACAAATAGTTGTGGTGGGCAAGTAAGCAAGTGTCATCTGCAAAAAGCGAATAAGTAAACAAGCTAGATGAATTGATAATGTCATTAATATAAATAAGGAACAATAAAGGGCCTAGGACTGAGCCCTGTGGAACACCACATGTTACTTGCCTCGACTGTGATTTAACTCCATTTACCGTTACACATTGCTGTCTATTTTGCAAGTAATCTTTAAACCAAGCTAGAGCTACTCCACGAATACCATAATGCTCAAGCTTACACAGGAGTATCGAATGGTCAATAGTATCAAAAGCCTTCGACAAATCTAAAAGTATACCAATACAATACCTGCCACTATCAATAGCATTAACGACAGTATTCACTAAATTCAAGACACCCATGCTCGTGGAACATTTTTTCCGAAAACCAAATTGCTGTGGAATCAAAACACTATATGATTGAAGATAATCATCCAATCTTTTATACACAATTTTTTCAAGGATCTTTGAGAAAATGGGCAACAAAGCAATTGGTCTATAATTTTCTATACATTTGCTATCATTCTTTTTAAATACAGGGATTACATTTGCTATTTTCAATTTTTGTGGAACAATTCCTTGTGAAAGAGACTTGTTGAAAATATCACACAAGGGATCAGCAATATACTGTATACAACTCTTTACAACCATTGGAGATACATCATCTGACCCACATGATTTTGATGGGTTTAGGGCAGTAGCAAATTTTATAATTTCATGAACAGATGTTGGAGTAAAATACAATGATGAGGAGTGACTTTGCACAGATAAATATTCTAGAAATGAACTTTTGGCAGCGGGTATATCATTGGTTATCTTTGAGGGCAAATCAATAAAATATTTATTAAAATATTCAGCTTTATGTAAATCTGACTGAAGTGTAATGCCATTATGGTACATTTCACTCGGAATTAATGGTTTCTTCCCTCTCCCTAATAATTCATTTATGTGATACCATGTCTTCTTAATATCATATTGAGTAGACCGAAAAACATTATCATAATACCTCTTTTTGCTCTGTCGGACAGCAGAAGTCAACAAATTTTTATATACCACATACTTTTTAAAGTTTGCATCACTTCGATCTTTAATAAACCTAGAGTACAACTTATGCTTCTGATTAATAGATTTCAGGAGGCCTGGGGTAATCCATGGTTTTCTACATTTTTTCTTTGATTTCTTCTCAACTAAAGGAAAAACTGAATCATATAATATTAAAAAAGTATCAATAAACTGTTCATAAGAGTCATTAGCATCATACAAATCATACAAACAAGACCAATTAACGTCAGATAACTTTTGCTTAAAAACATTAATCTTCTCTTCATTAATAACACGGCGAAATATTTTACCTTTGCTGTTAACAGCTGTAACAGCATCACCTTCATTGATGCTAAAAATGGGCATATGGTCAGAAAAATCTGAGCACAGAATACCAGAATGAAAATGGTCTTTAACACAGTTTGTAAATATATTATCAATTAAGGTTGCGGTTGAAGACGTAACACGAGTTGGTTTATTAATTAGGGAGAATAGACCATATGAAGTCACAAAGTCAACAAAATCTTTAACTTTATTATCTACATTAATATTTAATAAATTTACATTAAAGTCGCCCATAATATATATTTTCTTATTTTCTGCACTCACAATTTCCATTGTATCATCAAATCTATCAATAAACGATCTTATATCAGCACCAGGCGCTCTGTACACACATCCAATAACATATTTAGTGTTTGTAATATTCGCTTCTATAAACAAAGATTCATAATACAAATTTGTATCAGATAAGTCACTTCGTGGCCGAAAGTCAATTCCCTCCTTTATATAATATGCAACCCCACCACCTTTTTTATTCAACCGACATGACTGAATAAAAGAATATCCAGGAATGTTAAATATAGCTACATCTGTTGAAGGTTTAAACCAAGTTTCGGTTATACCAATCACAGTAAAATCATAATTTATACTGGATAAAAACACAACAAAATCGTCAAAATTTTTATAAAGGCTCCTAGAATTAACATGCAAAAGTGACAGTTTATTTTTTTCACTGTAACGAAAATCAGGGCAATTGATATAACTACAGTCATTACCTACAACATCAAAAACATCATCAAAATTATCATCCATTAGGGAAAAAAATATGAAAACACAGTAGATACCCAACGTTTTCTGTTCAGGGCCGGCGCAACAGAACGATATTATAACATTATATTAACTTTATAACATCATAAGATTATATAATAGAGCCTACATTCTTTGTAAAGCATATGTATTGCCACCGGGTTTTTTCCATTAAGTTGTTGTCCCATTAGAATCATTTTTTCTTTCATTACCTTTTTCTTGGCATTTTTCTTCCTTTGAAACCAAATAAAAAAAAATCGATTAGATTAGATTATGGTTTCAGCTCTCTCACAATTTCACTTGCTGTGTGAATCCACGCCGGAGGAAACTCCATGTCAAACACACCAAGACCAAAATCAAAACAGCAACGGCAAAACAAAACAAAACAAACGTGTCCAGCCTCCTCATGGGGAACTTTTCTGTTGTTCTTACAAAGTTTTTTATCATCATTAAATACATTAATGATGAAATTCGAACTCTTTTCAGATCCCCCCTCCAATTCCCCATCCATTCACTCGCTATAGTTTCCTGTACGATAACTTGCTATTGTATCTAGCATTACTCTCATCACCAATCTCAGGAATTTTTTTATGGCTTGTATACAGTCAATTTGAGCAACTGGCATTCTTTATTACCATTGTCTTTTTCCGTAATCATAGCACTTCAAAGGCTTATCCTTGATTTTAATGGATATGGTGTCCTTGAATCCCCGCCTGTGAAATATTGTATCAGTGAACCTGGAAGGAGGATGGCCTCCTCTGCCTAAAAGAGGATGTGGTGGAAGGGGACACTTAATTTACGCCAAATAATGTATATAAATTAATGGAACAATCTCTTCTATGCCGGGGGGGGGGGGCGCTGGTTATACGCTCTCTGTCACCATGGCGATGACTGTTGCTCAGTGAGACCGGTATGAATATTGAAGGAATTGGTATATCCTTTCTCTTGTTAGAATCTCTTTAATCGAGACGATAGAGCTTTGAGTAATGAGGTGCTCCCACTATGGATGGAGACCCGGTCCTTCGCCTGTCACAGAACAATCTGATAATTCGTTTTCCCGCCGTTGAAGACATAAAACTTATTTGCACAACTTAACCTTCAAGGAAATATATTGAGCGAATGGTTATACACTCGTTCACGCATTGGTATTTACAGCAAATATTACGACATCACAGTGAATATTACGTGCCTTTTGCACTCACAAGGTTTCCTGTGGCATCGTATGGACGTGTGAAGAGGGGCGCCGAGGAAATAATGGTAGGTGATCTATCAAAAAGTTTCAAGTATAATATTCGTCAGCTGCCTGTGTATTTATCACACCACCACAAATCTCTGGACATTTATTTGCTTTTTTAGGATATTATACAAGAGTACTTTTTGCAGTGTATTTCGGATTTCTTTTAATTGACCTTTGAGCGTATGGATCCAGAGTAGACATTGATGTACACTCTTTGAAGCAATCGTGGTAAAATGCTTCACAAAAAACACACAAAAATCATAGTTGTTTATCATTTTGTAACTCTACCATAAGATGGAAGGTAATCAAGATCTTATACTAACATTCGATACATACAACGTAAGTAGGGTTAAAACCTTTGTTTAACTTGTGATGAAAATGTTTTTTTTTTTCATCTCTATGTCTGCAACAGGACGGTTATGATTACTGCGTGTGTGTGTGTGTTTGTGTGTGTGCGTGTGTGTGTGTGTGTGTGTGAGTGTGTATGCTTATCAACTTACATGACTGTTCATGTACTGAGAAATATTCATTTCTCTCAAATTAAGCTGATGTCACCTAAAATGAGAAAGAAAAATCATAGAATTGTGCATCATGCGATCATTAAGTTTGTTTGCGAATAAGCACAGTGAGCTGAATATTATGACGATATTTCGACATTGCTTATGCCGAATGTAGCCTTTGCTTTATATTTTTTTCATGATATCTTTATGCTTCAAGAAATACATGTATACTTATTAGGTATATTATCAAGAATAAGTATCCATAGGTTCTTCTACGCATTTTCGCTATATTTTTTAAAGTTTTAAAAATCAAAATCCAAACATTATTTCCTGAATTAAAAGTCTCCGTAAACACAAAATGTATTATCTTACAATTTCATACATGATGGTAAAACATTATTACAGATCTGATTTGCCCTTTATTGAAAGGCTAGCATTTGACAAATTTGAATAATGTTATATAATGATTTTGTTTAAAAAAAAACTAGCATTCCTCAGTCGTTAATCTCGGAGATAAATTTCAATGTTAATCGACAAATTAGAATGCATGCTCTGTAACTGTAAAAAAAAGTCCCCCCCCCCCTGAACTTAGATTGGTGTCTGTCGAAATGCATTTACCATTGTTATGTTGGTGCAGAAATTCAACAGACGTGACATCGGTCTCAAGGCGGTTACCATGGCAACCATCACTCTTCTGTTTCTTGGTAAATAGTTCAGTTCAGTTCAGTTCAGTTCAGTTTTTATTTCTGCATTTCAAAATCAATACAAATCAACAAATCAACACAATACTTACATAGTCATTTACACAGCTAATATTCGTAACGTTTGGATCTTACATACATTTTCTTTTTTTTCAAGAACGAATATCATATATGAAAGGAAGCAATAGGAAATGATAAAAATGAAATGCAGGGGACCATCATCATAAGCTAAGCTTGACGAGGAAGATGGCCCCAGGTAAAGAGATACATAAAGAAAATCTTGCCACTCACTGAGTGGGGGGTAATTGTGCAAAGGGCACAATAAAGAGATACATAATGAAAATCTTACCACTCACTGAGTGGGAAGTAATTGTGCGAAGGACGTGCGGTGCAGTGCGGTGTGCATTGTGTTGGGATGAATCTTGGTTTGTACGTTGAGTGTTATTTTGTGTATCAGTGTGATGAGGTGAATGTTACTTCAGTTATGGCCGTAAAGTCATTGTTTAGGGTGTTTGTTGACCAGGTGGTATGAATATTTATGTGTCAGAAGTATACTGGATTATGAGGGTGTTTTTTAGTTCTCGTTTGAAAATGTTCAACGACGTACATTGTTTTAAATTAGGGGGTAAAGAATTCCAAATATCTGGTCCATTATGTTTTAATGATTTTTGAGCTAAAATGATTCTGGGGTTTTCGAGATGGTAATCGGACGACTGACGTGTTGGATATGAATGAACGGTGGAATTTGGAGTGAAGAAGCCATCAAAAATTTTTGGAAGACAATTAAATGTATATTTATACATAAAAACAGCAGTTTGAAAGGTGTGAAGATCCTCAATTTTCAATGTTTTTAGTTGACGAAATAGGGGATTGGATGGGGATAAGTAACGGGAATTGGTAATCATACGTACAGCACGTTTTTGGAGGGTAAAAATTAGATTAATTTTAGTTGAGCCACAGTTCCCCCAAACGATACTGCAGTATGTGATATGTGGTAAGATCAATGCATTGTATAGAATAGTCAGGGAATTTTGAGAAATGAAGTTTTTCAGTCGATATAAAATTCCTACAGTTCTCGAGACAGACGTGTGGATATTATGAATGTGATCGTTCCAAGTTAAACTCGAGTCAATTGTAATTCCTAAAAATTTAGTAGAACTTACTTCAGTTAAGGATAATCCATCAATATTAATATTATAACTGCTGTTAACGTTCTGTGAAGCAGTAGGTTTGAAACATATAAAATTTGTTTTAGAGACATTAAGGGATAATTTATTACATATAAACCATTGGGTGACTTTGTCTATTTCCGTGTTCAGAGTATTAAACAGTGTTTCGAGGTTCTCATGGGAATAAAAAATATTAGTATCATCCGCAAAAAGTATAAATTAAAGAGTTTTTGATGTATTTATTATATCATTGATATATACAAGGAACAGTAGGGGGCCAAGAATTGATCCCTGGGGAACACCACATACAATATTAGAATTCGGAGATTTAGATGACTTAAATAGTACATATTGCTTTCTGTTGGATAAATAATCAATAATCCAAGAAAGTGCTAAACCACGAATACCATATCTTTTTAATTTGTAAATTAATATATCATGATCTATGGTATGAAAAGCCTTTGATAAATCCATGAAAATTCCTATAAAATGTTTTTTATTTGCAAAAGATTCAGTAATCTTATCTAACAATTGAATTATAGCTAAATCGGTGGAGTGGCCCTTTCTAAATCCAAACTGATTAGGTATAAATAGGTCATTTACATGAAGAAAAATGTACAGGCGTTTATGAATAATTTTTTCCAGAATTTTAGAAATACTAGGTAATAACGATATTGGTCTATAATTTGTTAAAAGAGAAGGGTCGTCCTTTCTTTTGAAAATTGGAACTACTTTCGCAATTGTTAATGAGTTTGGGCATATTCCAGAAGACAGTGAAAGATTGAAAATGTAAGATATAGTTAGGGCATTTTAGAAAATTTCTGGACCATCTGTGAAAAAATTGCTTACCAATAGCTTTCTTCACCAGTGTGTTCATAAAGGTGTCTACTAACACCTCTCAATTAGTTCCAACCCAAATCCTTGTGGAAAATTCTGGGGAGCCAATCAAAGTTGGGCATCCGGAGGGGGGGGGGGGGGGCAAAAATTGAAAAATATATATTTTTCCCAATATAGGCCTGTGAGATGTCTAACTAGGGGTTTCTGGGGGTGCTGAATCGATTCCAACCATTAGTTTTGAGTAAAAACTACTATTTGACAGTAAAATAGGCCACGCCTCCTTTTTGCCCCCGCCGAATACGTAAATATTGGTATTTTTATACATATCTCATTTGGTTGATATAGTGGGTTTTTAGGGTGCACTGAAAACATTTATGTGCGATGGGAAGTAGTCGTTCCCATTTCTCTTATATCCATTACACCAAATATAATCCTATTTCTGCTGTAAATACTTATTAAATATTTGATTCTCAATGAGTTCGAACCAACATCCGTGTGGAAAAAAACTGGGGGGGGGGGGAACAGTTAAACCTAGGCAACAAAGGGGGAGGGTCAAACAATGGGAAAATATTTTTTTCCATTGTTTAATAGTAAGTGAGATGTCTAATTAGGGGTTTCTGGAGGTGCTGAATGGATTCGAAACATTAGTTTTGAGTAAAAACTACTACCTGACCATTAAAATAGGCCATGCCTACTTCTTGCACCCGCAGAATAATGTATTATTGGTATTTTTTACGTATCTCAGTGAGTTTGTAATTATAGTGAGTTCTTTAGAATGCTGAATTGAGGTCTATCATTGAATTTGAGCTATACCCACTCTAAAAACAATGTGCAAAACACTGCAACATAAGTGTGCAATTGGAAGTAGTCGTTCCCACTTCTCTTACTTCCATTATGCCCCATTATAATCCTACAGAAATGTATCTCAATATTAAAACCATGCTACATTTCACCCTACTCCCCGACATCTCCCTCACTGCTCTCATCAGCTGTTTGGTTGATATTCTGGCAAGAGTTACCATGACATGTGCCGCAAGCAGAAAAATACTGGACTCCTTGCTTTTTACAACAGCACCTAAATGTGCTGCAGTCCCCTCACAGTTGCAGCTGACAAACTTCAGAAGATAGTCCTTTGCGATGGGGTCTGTTGAAGGGACCGGTGCGTAATCTTGGTCACCGAGCTTCCATCCGTATTCCAACACATCCAATGATGGAGTTTGCAACATTGGCCAATCTCTGGTTTGGAGATAAGCTCGTAGAGAATGCTGCGCTGCAGCTTCTGTTGTCAGGGGCAGTTTCTCAGGTTTGATGCTTCCAGGAGCAGCCCACTTGCTGGAGATGTCAAATGTCAAGTCTCCCAAGTCTTTGGGTGGTTTCCATGGAACATGATGTCCAGAAACACATCCACGGCCCTTTCCGCCTTGTCAGTCTCGCAGAGCTTGTTTATCAAAGTTGATTTGCTGAACCCAGAAATCGCTGACACTGTATCGCAGCCAGAGTAGCTGTGCAAGAAGATCAAATACTTTTGGTATCTCTCTGGGAGGGCCTCCCTGATCTTTGCGATATCATAAGATGTTTCTTTGGCTGTTGTGAGAAAGATGGGATGGTTTGCAGCATGATGAATCAGCAAAACCATGATGTCGGTGTCCTCAACCCTCACCTCAACAGGAGAATATTTTGCCTCATCATCTAGAGCTGCCCGAACTATAGCAGTGTCTGCATCATCGTGGCATTGCTGTACACTGATCCCATTTCTACTAAATGTCTCAGCAAGCAGCAGAGTGAGCTGGGCCTTTTTGCTCTTGTTGTCGTGGAACTTTTCTCTTGGAACGAGGCTTTTGATGTCTGGGCGAATCAAAATGTCGCAGCATGCATTCTTTGTTCGTCTCAGGTGATCATGGTCCTCAGTGGAGCTGCCGTATCCATCAAAGACCACAGTGATTTGGAGAAACTGGCTCCCCATGGACTTCACAAACTGGAGGTAGCTCTTGGCAATGCCCTTCCAGGTGAGGTTAGCCTCCCACTTGACGTTGTGCAAGAGCCACCCGCCATCAATCACCAGACTCGTGCAGGGGGTTTATTCAATGGGTTCCATAAATGCCTTCAGAAATCTTGCTAGGGCAGCCTTGTCTGGCTTTCGCAACTTCTGGTCTTTGTTAAATAGAGACATTGGTGTTGGCGTCAACTCAAATCCAGAACCAGTTCGTCCATTCATCTTGGTAGCACTTCAGCAGCACTCCAGAGGACCCAGTCAACGCTGATCAGGCAGAGGAGGTTGGCAGAGCCATGCAGGCCAAGATGAATGGACGAACGGTTCTTGATTCAATGGAAACTTAGCACAAGGTGAAGTCATTAGAGAGCCTCAGAAGTGGACCCAAAGTCAATTGAAAGAAGCTGGTTATTGACTCACTCAAGCTCTTCAACAGTCTAATCATCATCAGTGAGCGTGAATTCAAGACGAAAGAAGCTCTGTGATTTGAGTTGACGCCAACACCAATGTCTCTATTTGACAAAGACCAGAAGTTGCGAAAGCCAGACAAGGCTGCCCTAGCAAGATTTCTGAAGGCATTTGTGGAACCCGTTAAACAAACCCCCTGCACGAGTCTGGTGATTGATGGTGGGTGGCTCCGCATGCATAACTTCAAGTAGGAGGATAACCTCACCTGGAAGGGCATTTGTCGAGAGCTACCTAAAGTTTGTGGAGTCCATGGGGAGCCAGTTTCTCCAAATCACTGTTGTCTTTGATGGATACGGCAGCTCCACTAAGGACCATCGTCACCTGAGACGAACAAAGAATGCATGCTCCGACATTCTGATTCGCCCAGACATCAAAAGCCTCGTTCCAAGAGAAAAGTTCCTCGACAACAGTTTAGAGCGACAAAGCCCAGCTCATTCTGCTGCTTGCTGAGACATTCAGTAGAAATGGGATCAGTGTACAGCGATGCCACGATGATGCAGACACTGCTATAGTCCGGGCAGCTCTAGATGAGGCAAAAGATTCTCCTGTTGAGGTGAGGGTTGAGGACACCGACATTATGGTTTTGCTGATTCATCATGCTGCAGACCACCCCATCTTCCTCATAAAAACAGCCAAAGAAACATATTATGATAGCGCAAAGATCAGGGAGGCCCTCCAAGAGAGTTACAGGAAGTATTTGATCTTCTTGCACAGCTTCTCTGGCTGCGATACAGACGGTCGGCGATTTCTGGATAAACAAGCTCTGCGAGACTGACAAGGCGGAAAGGGCCATGGATGTGTTTCTGGACATCCGAGCCAAGAAAGATGATATCTCTAAAGTTGGCTGTGAATTAGTTAAGCTCATGTTCCATGGAAAACCACCCAAAGACTTGCAATGGGAGACTTGACATTTGACATCTTCAGCAAGCGGGCTGCTGCTGGGAGCATCAAACTTGAGAAACTGCCCCTGACAACAGAAGCTGCAGCGCAGCATTCTCTACGAGCTTATCTCAAAACCAGAGATTGGCTAATGTTGCAAACTCCATCATTGGAGATCTTGGAGTACGGATGGAAGCTCAGTGACCAAGGTTACGCACCGGTCCCTTCAACAGACCCCATCGCAAAGGACTATCTTCTGAAGTTTGTCAGCTGCAACTGTGAGGGGACTGTAGCACACTTAGGTGCTGTTGTAAAAAGCAAGGAGTCAAGTGTTTTTCTGCTTGCGGCAAATGTCGTGGTAACTCTTGCCAGAATATCAACCAAACAGCTGATGAGAGCAGTGAGGGAGATGTCGGGGAGTAGGGTAAAGTACCAAGGTTTTAATATTGAGATACATTTCTGTTGGATTATAATGGGGCATAATGGAAGTAAGAGAAGTAGGAACGACTACTTCCAATTGCACACTTATATGTTGCAGTGTTTTGCACACTGTTTTTAGAGTGGGTATAGCTCAAATTCAATGATAGACCTCAATTCAGCATTCTAAGGAACTCACTATAATTTTAAACTCGTTGAGATACGTACAAAATACCAATAATACATGATTTGGCGGGTGCAAAAAGTAGGCGTGGCCTATTTTGATGGTCAGGTAATAGTTTTTACTCAAAACTAATGTTCAGAATCCATTTAGCACCCCCAGAAACCGCTAATTAGGCGTCTCAGATGTTAATACTGAAAAAATTTTTCCCATTGTTCGACCCCCCCCCCCCTTTGTTGCCTATGGTTTATCCGTCCCCCCCCCCATTTTTTTTCCACACGGATGTTGGTATATTTAGTATAATGGATGTAAGAGAAATGGGAACGACTGCTTCCCATCGCACAGTTCACCCTAAAAACCCACTATATCAACCCAATGAGATATGTATAAAAATACCAATATATTTACGTATTTCGGCGGGGGCAAAAAGGAGGTGTGGTCTATTTTACTGTCAAATAGTAGTTTTTACTCAAAACTAATGGTTGGAATCGATTCAGCACCCCCAGAAACCCCTAGTTAGACATCTCACACGCCTATATTGGGAAAAATATATATTTTTCAATTTTTGCCCCGCCCCCCTCCTGATGCCCAACTTTGATTGGCTCCCCAGAATTTTCCACAAGGATTTGGGTTGGAACTAATCGAGAGGTGTTAGTAGACACCTTTATGAACACACTGGTGAAGAAAGCTATTGGTAAGCAATTTTTTCACAGATGGTCCAGAAATTTTCTAAAATGCCCTAACTAATAAAGGTGTGGTTATTTGTTTGATGATTTTCTTTAGTATATAAACACTTATTTCATCATGGCCACTAGATCTACTTGGCTTTAATCTGTTAACAATCTCCAGTATTTCTTCCTCATCTGTTGGGGTAAAGAAAAGGGATTTGTCGCAGTTTGGTGGAAGAAATTCAGTAAAGTTTGAATGAACATGTTTGTTTTTTATTTTTGAAGCTAATTGGGGGCCAATATTTACGAAGTATGAGTTAAAAGCATCAGATATTTCATCAGGGTTTGTGAGTTCTTTGTTGTCATTATAAAAAATGATTTGGTGGTCTGTATATAACACAAATTATCTTATTTTTCATTTTATCATTGATGATTTCCACAAACAGGCTTTCACAACCTTCAATATCAATATGAGTTTTTATTTTTACTCGCAATTCGTTATATATATATAGGGCTACCCCTCCCCCTCTACCTCTCTTACGATCAGAGCGAAATATTTTATATCTATCAAGGCTAAACAAATTTGGAGACGTGTGCCCAAGCCAAGTTTCAGTTATAACGATTGCGGAAAAGGGAACATTTTGTAAAGAAAGAAGAAGTAGTTCAAATGAATCAAAATTTTTGTTTAAGCTTCTAGCATTCCAGTGGAATAAGCTAAAATCTTTAATGGGGTTATAATTAGTGTCATCATTCCTATTTGTGGAATTACTACGGGAATTATTAACATGACTTGCAGTGGAATCAAGTGAAGATTTGAACATATTATTGAAATCCGAAATAGTGTAGTATTTACTGTGATTACTTATGATACCCTGGTCAGGATGATCGTTGTTATGAGTCATTATGAGGATTTGAGTGGAAAGTTGAGAATGGTTGTTCTGGGGCCATGTATTTTTGTGTAGTACGTTGCAATGTCTGTGCGTGAATGTAAATGTGAGTGTGTGCATGTGTGGGGGTGTGCAGTGCATGTGAGTTGATAATAACAATAATGATACTGATACATTTTTACGTTATACAATAGAACAAATGTTACATCATATAGTCTCGCTAAATTTATGTCTACAAAAGTAAATGGAATCCTCCTACACTTAACGTTGGTGAGGTAAATTCGTATGCGTAATATGAAATAACAATGATTATAAAAGAAGACAAGGCGCTTATATGGTAATAACAGAAATATAATTACTCCAATAATAGCATACGAACGAGGTGTTCTAACAGTTAAGGTAAAAAAAAAATAGATCGGTTGTTTTACAGAGTCATGCTGACAAGCCCCTTCGAACGTCTATGCATTTACGTAGAGATAGTTTGTGAAGGTGAGACCTGAAGGAGGAATGTACATCTGGAGGAAAATTCTTGTGTCAAACTACAATGAAAGGGTTCACAAGTTTACAAGAGTGCAAACGGGACATTCTTGAGGGATTTATAACTGTGCACGGACACTGTCTTGACAAAAATAAAGAATTCATTCTGTAAACATTATCTACTGGTAGTTTAGGAAAATCCAGTCTTTACTCTTCCTGTATTGAGTCATAATATATCTGATCGGCTTATCTGGGATAACTAATCCAGAGAATTGGCAAGACATAGAGTAAACTGTTGTGAAACAACTATTGGTTTTTGGTGATATTGGTGCTTTCAGTAAAACTGTCGCCAACGAAAATGCTTTTAATTTGTATTGACCGTAAGTACACACCTTACCTATTTACTACAACAACATAGTATATCTCTTGCATGGGTTAGAATAAATCTGTTCGTAATTTATAAATCCGTAGCGTGCAAGAAGATGCCAAGTGTAGTTAAAATGTATACAAAAGAACCTGACATTTGAGAGCGTTAGGAACATGTCGTTCAGAAATGAGAAATTTATGAAAATTATGCATTTATTGTCATTTATTATCATTAAGATTACATAGATTGTTATTAAAATATATTTTTGCTCGTAATAGTCAAATCAAAACAATACTAAGGAACAGAATAAAAAGATGGCATTGCTTTAGGTGCATAATGATATTGTCATATTTCACTTCGGTTTGAACAATAGACATGTCTATATACGCCCCTATATCCTTCAGAAGAAAGTCTGTTCCTTGAGATCTAGAAAACTTTCTAAGGCATGCTCGACAAAATAAGTGCTGAACTTTAATGTATCACATCACACATTATTAAATCGCACCGCGTGGCGGCAAATGAATTTCAGATATTTATAGTAGGTTGGATACAACATGTCTCCTACAGTGCTCCATGCTACAATTTAAAGAAATCATACTAAATCTTTATACTTGGTACCTTGGTGTGAAATTTTCCCCCAAATACAAATAAGAAATATTCATTAGTATATGATATGTTTCATATCATAAGATATAGGTAGAGGATGGTGAATCAAGATTTTACATGGTTTGGCAAGATTGTGACATTGCTTATTACCTGCATAATGAAAAAGTAGTATACCAGCCTTTTTTTAGTTTAAATGTATAAATTGGTTTTTATTCGGTAAGAAAATCACAATGTTCGATAGATATAATTCCAAATGGCAAGGGGCAGCATGGCTTCAAAACAAGAAAACATTGTGAGCACTAGCACGCATCAGAGTTAAGGTAAATTTGTAAGTCAATGAAACCAGTACCTTGGGGCCAAGGTTGATAACATTGGAGGATTTAAAATTCCATGACTTTATTGTTTTCTCCGAGGTTGTTGACACTAAAACTGTCGTTTTCTTTTTTACCAATTATATCGTTGTAAAGATAACTTAAACGTCGAGTAGAAGATCACTTCGATACTTACTCTTGAGAAAGACCTTCAAAAGAAGAAAAAAAAAGCAAAAGTGTATCATTCACATGAAATCATTTGCGTTCATTTACATTATACATAGCGAATTCGAAGTATACGTTGATATACGTTGTATAATACATACATAATTATCTTATATATACATATTTATCTTTCTTCAGTAAAGATGAAAAGCTAAAGAACGATTCTCGTGAACGTCCTTTAAAATTGTATCGTTTGGTGTAGTTGTGACTTAAGAATTAAAGGTAGCCTGACAAAGGGTTAGAAATAAGTAAATGAATAATGTAAAAACAAAAAGAACTACAGGGATATTCCGGAATCGTTCGCTTTTGCCTTTACTTGCAAAGTTATTAATTGTGTTGCTGGTCATCTTAAGGACTTTTGAAATACGACATAATTATAAAAAAAAATCGACAAAATTCAAATAAAGTTATGGTGAAACTTTAACATGACTCAATTCAGTATTGGGAAGACATGAAGTTGAGAAATTCTCGAACGAAGGGGTAAGAGTCTATTAAGAATACTAGTATTAGAAAGTATGGCCCTCGGGGGCAGTGGAGAGGGGACCATTTTAATTCCCATGTCTCACTGAAGTGTAATGTGAAAAGATTAATAGGCAATGAATAAAAAAGAAATCTTGTAGCCACATTCACAACAACCCAAAGGCCCGGATTCACTGAGGTGGTTTAAACTTAGGCCATCAGTTTACAACTTTTGACCATGGTCTAAAATGAGCGTGAAACAGGCGTACCTTTGACATACACGTATCAACGGGCGTTTGTTTTTTGGTAATACTGGACGTCTTTTGACGTACACAATATGCATAAACCATGATTTAGATTTAATCCACTCTCGTCAATTCGGGCCATGCCCATCGTGTTTGAAATGTATGTACATGCGATATTGTATCATTATGAATACAGAACGGATTCTTTTTCTTTTTATTCAACTAAAATATGTCACTGTTCTATGGTTTGTATTCGATGTTTTCTCGTCGTTTCATGTTTTTCCACTGAATGTGTGTTTATATCATATTCTGTGTATACCAAGACCTACCGCAAGTCAAGACAGAATCACTCTGTAGTGAGTGTCTGGGTCAACCCTCCGCCCTGAATTACTCCACCCGGGGATTCCCCTCATGTGCTATCATTAGGCAATGGAATGGATCCGTCATACAGACCATCCCAAAACTTATCCTCCGCCCGTTTGCATTACCGACGTTTACCGTCCAGCACATATGTCGAATACCGGGTAAGTAAAAGAATGTTTTGTGATGTTTTAGACTGTGCATGGTGACGTCAATGATGACGAGAGCAGATGGAGGCGAGGGAGGGAGAATGTGAGGCAGGCAAACAGTAACAGTTAAGGGCTGCGGGGAACTTGAAGTTGAGATTGAGACGGGAGATTGGAGACAGGCAAGGATATTTGTAAGGACGCGGTGGCTGATCCGCAGGGGAGCACCGGGCGCGCGCCTCTCCTTTATTGTTTGTTTGTTTGTTGTTGTTGTTGTTGTTGTTTAGAAATTAAAAGATGAAAATGAAATCGTATACGGGCAATAACCCCCGAGGGCAATTACCCCCGGCTAAATGGTTATAGTAAAGATTACGGTTAGGGTTAGGAGTTTGGGTTAGGGTTAGGATTAGGGCCAGGGGGAAAGGTCCGGGGGAATTGCCCAGGGGTAATTACCCTAGACCCAATGAAATGAAACCCTGAAGTAGCACAATATATATATATATATATATATATATATATATATATATATATATATTTCTGCCCCCCCCCCGCCCTCACCGAATTACTGGATCCGCCCCTGGAAAAAAAAGAAAAAGAAAAGAATCAAACAATGGTCAAAATAGTTCGGATGACGATGGGAGAAGAAAAATATACCAGAAAGGATGGATGAGGGAAGGAAGGTAACGGTTGGGAGATAAAAAAGAAGTGATGAAGATGTCCCGGTTCCTAAAGATCTACACCGAAACGAAGCAAGAGAAAAACAAAGTCCTGATTTAAGCGATTGAGAACCAGAACGGAGGAACGCAGATTGAAAACTACGAAAAGAAAGTTGAAAGATTAGGGTGTGGGTTGATCCTAGTGATGACGCCTGTGGGAAAGAGCTTTGGTGAAAATCAAAGATGACAGAGTGCCGCGAAGATTTAGTAAAAACTTCTGTGACCTCTGTGAAAGAAGGTATGTGGGATAGTGACAAAAATACAATGCTCGTAGTCCTGAAAGGAAGAGAATAAGTAAAGAAGAAGATACTAAGTGGTTCTGGAATGGGCCGTTGGCATTGTGGAGATTTTAGGAAAGAAAGAAATAGAAAGAGGAACAAAACGTACGTCGAAGAGAATGTATACAGAGGACAAGAGAATATTTTGGAGAGAGACGTGAAAATGTATAGTTAAAAGATAAATAAGTTATTTAGAATACTCGACGTTTTGGGTATATGTCTTTCATCTGAAATGAGACTGTCGGCTCAGCTGGGTGTGGGCGTGGCTGGTGGTGCGTTGTGATTGATGATGAGATTATCAACTCGAATGAAAAGCTTACGAAAATGACTGCAAAAGCCACTACTATACCAGAAAAGTGAAAATGTAGCCACATTTCCATTGTATTTCTTTTTTTTCTGTATTGTGTACGCCTAGTTTTCATCATCATTCATGTATTGTAAATGTGGAGGAAAACTAAAACAAAAGTGAATGAAAAAGTGGTGTTTTCTTTTATTTCCTAAACACTTTCTGTGTTGTAAATATACATTAGCCGAATTATCTGTTTTCCCTCTCCTTCCAATCAGATTAACGAAGTGTGTGTCTGCCATCGATGACTTTTATTCAAGCCGTTAAGGTGTTCTGCATCTCTATAGAAGGCAAAACATGAAAAAAGAAAGAAAATAAATAAACATAGAAATGCATCTAAAGGCAAATGACCCACTCGTAATTTGGTACAAATTTTTTTTTTAAGACTTGGCTCTTGATTTGACTATTTCAATTTTGAAATTAAAACAAGCTAACAGACAATCAAAACTATAAGTGTGCTAGGGCCTGAATTAGACTTACATGCATGCCTGTTCTTTGCGAATGCGTAATATCGCAGGGATGTACATGTACATGGCAATGACATAATAATTGCTTACTGCGTTATCCTTACTACTACAATAAGGAAATTCACGGTATTTCTGTATTGTTAATCTCAGATTGCTTGTCGAACCCTTGTCAAACCGGCTGGTGTGAAGAGACTATCAGCGACTACCGCTGTCACTGCCCTGACGGCTTTGTGGGAAGAAACTGTGAAACACGTGAGTGTTAAATGATAATACGCCAGTATAGCGATGTTTGACGTTACAATTCTGTACACTGCAAAATGTTCAATATAATTCCCGCTGGAGCATCGGAACTGTTATTAGTATTATCGTGTTCTTTCAAGAAGAGATGTCACAAACTAGCGTACATTGATCATTTTTAAGCCTGAACCCATAGCATGGTATAGGTCTGCACTGTCCAAAATCCCTGACAATGAAAAGGTTGAAAATTTCAAATTATGAACTGTGTAGGGCCTAATTAATTGCCACACAATGTCAAAGGCGCTATAATTGCTTTTAATTACAGTAGTATGACTCCAAGTATACATTGTCAGATATATAAGAGCTTTTTTAAACTGAAAGACTGTTAGACACATTTCTTTTTTGTCTAAAATTGCTTAATTCTTCGTGCTAATGTACAAAAGAACATGACGCACGTAAAGATCAGCCATTACATATTTGTAGCTCTAATGACGCTTCCCTGAATAAGAGAAACTGAATATGTTACTTTGACATTTTAGTCTAAGTATACGTCGTATCCAATTTCATGATATTATTTGAATCTTCCGTTCTCTATTCGCAGAGTTTTACGAATATACCTTTCACTGTTTGAAACCTGCACCGAAATCAGGTACAAGAATGCAAAGCGTAGTGCTCTAAGATGGAGGAAATATAACATTTAAAGTGTATCATGAATGTTTTTAATAGGTCTATTTAATCTAATATTAAACGTTAGGCATTTTTATTCGTTGAATATTTCATTATCGTCCATTTACAAAAGAACACTTCGAAAGTGATTACCCCAATTACAGTCTCACTTTCTGACGAATTGACTACAACTGTGCAGTTCTCATTGCAAAAATTTCGAAAATTGGGTTGCGATGAGGATCTTTTTGAGTCAGCCTTCTCACTGTAAAAACAAAGAGGAAAAGCAAAATAAAACAAAAAATAGCGAAACTCTGGGGATCGCATGTCATATTGTTCCATGTCTCAAGGCCAATGGGGAGCTTTAGATTTTCGCGACGCAGACGTTTAGAGGAAAAAAAATTGTTCTGAGCATGCGCAAAATATTGCGCGTTAAAAATTGATCTATTTATAGATCACGTCATCACCACACGCTCAATTCGCGAAGCAGAGAGCAAGATGACAGAAAGCTACTGTACTTGATGCACTGATCATAATTGGGGCGCCATTTTATTTTTCATTGGTTGCGTCCAAAGAGCTTATGATAGGGCGCTTTAGATTTGCGGCGCGGACGTTTGAGACGACGCTTGAGCTGGACGTTTTCCTCTCCCCTGCGTTGTGCAAAAATAGGGAGCTTTAGATTTTCGTGACGGGGATGTTCAGAGGGGGGAAAAACCTGTTCTGATCATGCGCAGAATCGCGTTTCAAAGTCGATCTACTTATAGCTCGCGTCGTCTGAGTTTCACTACACGTTCTGTGCTATTTTTACGTCCGCTGAATGTACGACATAGAGAGTTACTTCATGCACTGATCATGTGGGGGCGCCATCCGATTTGTTAAAGGTTGTGTCTCAGCGTAATCTGGAGCTACTTTTCAGCACGATCTAAAGCTCCCAAACAGCTAAGTTACGCGGAGACGCGACCTATAAACAACAAAATGGCGTCCATGATCGCATATAATGATAATCAATATCAGCTCTTTATGAAATTCAGTTACCAGCTACATACGGGGACTGCGAAGTACCTGCGTTGGAGTTGCCTGCGAGGTGCTGATGCTGAGGGCCTTTTACTGGTGTTCTGCGTGGACCTCTGTGGGCAATCCCCGCGACTCACCCGGAAAAAGTTTTGGTCATCCTCAAAACTTAACTACGGGTAAATCGGACTAGCGTGCGCACCTTCGGGCAACTACAGGCGAGATATACTGTCAGGTGCGGGGCAACTGCAGGGAGCTCCGGGTAGCCATATTTGTTTCCCCACAAATCAACCTGCAAGGCTTCTCCAGGCACGGTTTGACAAGGTCTTAAGCATGGAAACGCAGGTAGCAAGTAAGACGGAAGGCGGAACTCTCTAACATCCTTGTCCACCCGCAGAAAATCATACTTCGTGATGGAAAATCCGTACTCGCAACAAGCCCGCGTAGCTTACCCGGAAAGGTGTGACAAGGCCTTTAGATTTTTGGAAATCCTGTGAAAATCAATGAAAAAAAAAGTCATCAAATTTGGTTTAAAATTGGGTAAAGGGCTTATATTAGTGGCAAATGAAAATATGGTGGAATCACAATGTCCCCCCCCCCCCTTGGCTTTCGATTAATATCCGCGTCCGCAAGTCTCTGCATGTCTGTCTCTCCCCCACCCTTTCGCTCTCTCCCTCTTTCTCACTCATCCCTACCCCCCCCCCCCCCATTCTCTTCATCCCTTTCACTCTACTATCGCTTCTTTTGGAGGATTTTGTATCAGCATTATGTCTTCCCCTTCCGAAATAAAAGTGAAATTCAGTCATCCCGTCACAATATATTTCATCTCTCCACAGCAACGGATGTGACAGTGGTTATCTGCGAGCACGAACAGGGAACCATCTCCTGTCCTAGGGGAACCATCCACATCGTACGGGCCAACTACGGCCAGTTGGCACCGGGCAGTGTGCATTGTCCTCACTCCCTAATCGAAAATACTAATTGTATGTTAATAACCTCATTGAGCATCATGCAAAACTTATGCGATGGTAAGGATTCATGTACCTTTATCCCATCAAACTCCATGTTCTCAATTGATCCTTGCCATGGAACCCCGAAGTACGCTGAAGTTGTGTACTTGTGTCAAACTTATCATGATTAGAAATTTATTTATTTTATTTCATTTATTTCACATCTTTAAAAAGGGTGGCCCAAGTCAGCACTGGCTGGTTTTCATCGGGGCCCTTTAAAACACAACACATAAAACATTCCAGAATTACAGTTACTATAACAAACAAAGAAAAAGAAAAGGAAGTATATAATTATATATATTCAATGATGATAAATAAAACAACTTTACCGACATCAAAATGTAATAGAAAAGCTTGAAAGTGGCAACATGAATATTCCTTCATATCACAAGTTTCAAAGGCGAACATAGGCCCTACTATTCATCTTATATATTCGTTGCGTCATATCACAGTCAAATCAGAGGGACATTACCTAACAAAAGGTGTGGAATTGTATGAAGTCACACCGCCCTCTACGATGTTTATTATAGCTTTGGGCAATTAAGGACGCCCCTCCCTTTCACGTATCGTGTTTGAATGAACGAAGGAAATACAAAATGAAATGGAAAATACACATTGCCTTCAAGTAAATTGACTCCATTTGAACTGGACACAACGGATTAATTTTTGGTCTTTTTGCAGCCATGCAGACATGGCAGAATATGATTGTGGGAAGAATAATTCAAGGATAGTCCTTAATCAAGCTAGCATCATTAACCTAACGCTCGTTTTCGGGTTTTTTAGCCTAAAACATGTCGGAAATATACGACTAGAAATATGATCAATTCTGAAGAGATTAACGCATGCACTTTATGTGATGACTTTAGTCAATGCTGCCGAAAAGAGTACACCAACAATGCACTCAACCTTTTTCAAAGCTGTCGCTGTGTAGCATTTACATACAACTGCAGAATGTATTATACGTGTGTTACACGCAAATACTAGTATGTGTAGCCATAAATAGCTGCGGAACTTGGGGGGGGGGATTGCCCCCTCCTCCTGCTATTTTTTTTTTCCAAACAGGCAAAAACTGCCCCAATTTCTGTGCGTAATGCATCTATTCCAAGCGGGGGCTTGGGTAGGGATATGTGGGATCTACCAGTACTGAGTGAAACGATGTTTTCAAGGTTATGCTTGTTTTTTTGTTTTTTTTAGTGATTATCTTTTGCCTGATTATTTTCATCCGTAAAAAGTAAATTAATCCTTCAACAAAGAGTCACATTATTTTACGTATAATTATATAGGACGTATGGCCGCTCATTTTTGTTATGTGGCCGTCAAGATGACAAACATGTAAAATTGCCTCATCTGTTTATACCAAGTTAAGTGAGACGTTAATAATCTTTTCATAAATGTCTTGCTCTGCTCTGCAAAGAATTGTCTTTTGCTCCTGACAGGAATTGTCAAATTGTTTGAAACAAAGTACAGAGTAGCAACTGATTGACAAATTGCCCTACATCGACGTAACTAAGCATTCAATTGATCAGTGTTTTAGTAGTATAACCATGATAAGAGATCATGGGCGTACGTACTCGAGCAGAATTCGAACCTATGACCTCCTGATCTCCGGACAGGCGTCATCTCCACTAGACCACCGAGCTTTCGCCCGACAGCAAGTGTTGGTTCTAATCCCTATAGCATGCAGCGGGTACTGTTGTCGGGTGGAGATGACGCTTGTCCGGAGATCAGGAGGTCATGGGTTCGAATCCTGCTCGAGTACGTACGCCCATGATTTTTTTATTATGGCTACTACTAAAACACTGATCAATTCAGTGCTTATTCACGTCGATGTAGGGCAATGTGTTAATCAGTTGCGATAAAAACATCTCGACGGAAGAATTTAATGAATTTCAAAGTACAGAGTACTTAGTAAATCCTGCAAAGTATATGGTGTAGAGGCATATTAGTGACTAGATAGGGCACGGATCGGCTCACCGCTGTCTTGTGCACTCAAACGCGCAGAGCAAGCGAGAATGGATATTCACTACATAAGCATGGTTATATCCCTATGCATATTCATACACACTAGTTGAGTACGTTCAAATCATTATGAAGCTTCTTGTTCAATTTGATGTATCTCTCTAAGAAAAAAAAAAAACCACACACCACCGATCTCCACATTTAATTGCATAAGCTGTATCTACTGTATATAGATTATTACACGGAAGTGCTTTTTTCAATGGTTAAAGCTAGTTAACCTAGTCACAACGGAAAACTGTATGTTGAACCTAAATGCCTAAGCGTAAATAATAATGTTATCATGTCCTACTATAGACTCGGTTGTTGGACCTCTATCATTCTTATTGTATGTGAATGATATTGTGATTAACGTTCTTCAACGATTGTGAAATTAATTTATTTGTTGATACAGTAGTATTTTACTCGCATAAAGGTGTGCCATTCCAGTCATTTCCACTGTCAATAATAAATTACGGATGTTGAGTGAATGGTTCAAGTTTAACATCGTGTTCTGTAACTTAAAACATATTTTATATATATATATATATATATTGCATTTCACCCAAAAGGTAGGAAATAGAGTTGCCCTGCACGATTTTGTTTTTGTGATCAGTAATGCCCTATGAATTTCGTGAACTGAAACAATTTTTAAAGGATTTTAATTCTCGCACCACTTGACTGGAAGTACAGTACCATGTCTTGAATATTCTGTTCTAAATTGTTAAGAATTGTAAGTGTGTAAGTCAACTAGAATGCATATTGCCTTTATTCATATTGCCAATATTTATGATGCAATAATTTTATATCATTTCTATTATTACAATGAAATGTAGGGGGATACACTCAGAGTTCACTTTTAAGAGATTATACAGTATAAGCTCCATAACGGGCTTTAAAATTATACACAGTCACAGACAGTATAAGCAACAATTATTTGATATGTTTAACCTGTGCAAGTCCCATACTCTTCGTACAATTAAGAGCTTTTCCCGCCTTTTTTTGTGAGTTAAGATAATAATGTGTTATCACATAGTTTAGGCAACATGTTTTTATCTTTTAATTCCTTAATCCCATTAAAAAAATATGTTGCCTGAGATATTTCACATGTCCATGACCTATTTCTCAATTCATTGATATCACACCAGTTAAAGTTTTACGAAAACTTCTGACACATTTGACTTTGAGATTGCAATGTATTTGAGGAAGCAGAGAGGCTTGCTCTACCACCATAATGGTGGAACTGCAAACATCTTTTCCCCATTTAAAAACAAAATGGTAAAAAAGGTCTAATTTTCGGTTCGATTTATGATCGCAAACTCTAGGATGATAGAGAGGAAGGATTGATCTTTTAAAATATTAAAACTCAAGGTTTAACCGTTTAAGTTATTTTGAGTCATCACGCAATAATTATCACAGCGTGAGAGCTTTTATTGGTTTTCTGATGCACAGTCTCTCTCTGTATACAAACTTGGTTATATATAGGCCTACACATACTAATTATGCATCTATGTACTGTTATCTATTGCCTTCTTGTTTATTGTATGTTTCTGTCACTTATTGATTATTCGCTGCGTCAGGAAACAAATACAAAGCCATATACGACAAATCATTAGTGATGTTTGTGACTGAGACTCAATGTTATGTATTAGGTGACAAAGGCTGATTAAAGAAGTGAATGCAGTATACTATGGTGAGATGCAGTAAAGTTGTGAGTTATGTGAGTACTCCTTTGTTTTGGCTTTCGATGATGCACTTGTCATTGAGTCAATCGACCTGAACTCCACGACAACGGGGCCATCCCACTAGACCGAAGCCCCCGAGTCACACAGCCCACGAGTTCGTCATTGAAAAGAGGTCCATGAGTCATACAGCTCACCGAGTTATACAGCCCATGTGTTTGATACTTGGCAAATGAAGCCCATGAAGTTCGACACTAGGCAAACAAAGCCCATGAGTTCGACACTAGGTAAAAAACATCCCAAGAGTTCGGCAGAATACAACACGGAGCTTAGTGTGTCGGTCTCTTGGGCCTTGTTAGCTTTATATAGTGTCGAACTAATGGGCTGTATGACTCTTTAAGCTGTATAACTCATGGGCTGTATGACTGGAGAGCTGTATGACTCGTGGGTGTCGGTCTCGTGACGTGCACCCACGCCAACTAGTACGTGTGTGTTGAGTGTGGTTGTATTCGTAAGAAGGCGATGGGTACTATAAAGGTAACAATGAAATAACCCTTCATTGTTGCAATGAACGTTGGCGCAAACCAGGCATAACTCCGTTACATAATGAATGTAATTATCAGTAACACCGATTTTTTTTCTCCATTTGAAGTTCCTTTGAAGTTCATTCACACCGTCCCTGTTTGTTTTTTATTCTTTGATAGTTTTATCTTAATTTCTTGATAACATTATCTCTTTCTTCTGTTTAGGAATTAATTAACTAATATATCGTTTACCTTTTTTAATATGCTATTTTTTAAATGTATGTAAATGAAGTGTACTATATGTAGAATGTTTGCATTTTTAATCTGTGTGAACCCCTCTGAAAACCAGCCTTTGACCGACGAGGGTGTTCTTTCCCAGCAGGGAAAGATGAGACTGAATTAAGTTGAATAAAAAAAGAGTATGAAAACGAGCATCTCCTATGCTTTCATAAAACCCCGTCTGATCGTTCCCTGTCTTCATGCATCTGCCACTGACGACCGCGTAATTTTCGTGGAAATACCGTTATTTCCCATTACGCTCTACAAAATGATATCATAAATACTACTTTTTGCATAGATTCAATGTGTATCGCATTTTTCCCATTGTCACCAATTTTTCTTCATTCCCTTTGTAATTTTACTTTCCTATGAAACCAAGACTTTATTTTTATTCTCTCTTTTTTTTTTGCCTTCTGGAAAGAACACAGTGCCCACAGTGTGCTCACACTATGTTGTAGTCGACTATGTGAAACCCGACGCTCGAATTTAAAGGGGCTGTACAGTCCTTGTTGAGGTGGGGATTCATGTTTTTGAACATTCCTAAGTGAGATAATGAGAAAATTCTTATGAAATATGAAAGAGCATGTAATTTTAAGAAGGATTCAACGTTTATTTGATGAAAATTGGTTTTCAAATGGCTGAGATATCCAAACAGTGATAATGATAAAAGACTACAAGCCACGCCTTTTATTAGAATCTCTGTTTCACCTTGTTTTTGGACATCTCAGCCATTTCAAAACGGATTTTCATCAAATAAACTTTTGATACCCTTTAGAATTGCATGCTCTTTGACATCTCATAGAGAGGTTTCTGAATATCTCGCAAAACGTTGAAAGTTAAATCCTCACCTCGACCAGAACTGTACACACCCTTTAACAGAGTGATGATAATTTCACACTGTGGTGTGTGTGTGTGTGTGTGTGTGTGTGTTTTTAACATTGTTCACGTGCTAATGTTTTTTTTTTAAACTGAATTGATGATTCACGATGTGTTTGGAATAACAATGTGAAGAGATGTCACACTGTGTTTAATGGGAATGTGTCCACACTGTGTATCACATCGCGTTTCACACTGTGGGACACTGTGTTTTTCCCGGCAGGCCGGTGCTGTCCTCATAATTTCACTTGCTCTGAGAGTCCGAGATGAAGAAAGTTCAATATTTTGAAAAACATTCAAATGGGAAAACTTTCACTCCGTTGTTGCAAAGTTACTCATCGTCATTAAGCACAGATAGCTCTCTTTATCAAGCAGAAATTTTAATTCTATTATTTAAAGATCTCCTTAGATTCACCATTTATCCAGCCAATACTGTCCTGTGATTCGCTATCTTATCTAGCATTACAATTATCAGCAATGAATCTCTCTTTTTTATGTTTGGTATGCAGTCAATCCAACTGATCAACTTGAATTCCTTCAGATAACACATCAGAGAATTATCCTTGTTTTCCATCAGGAAAAGTGATCTTACATCCTTGTTTTGACAATGTGCAACATCAGTTTATCAGTCAACCTCGATGTTAAATGAATTTCGCTGACTTAAGAGGGCATGGTACTAGGAATACTGCCGTCTGGTTTTAATAATGTAAACTTAAAATGATTGAACTTTCACTTCAACTGTATGGGGGGAGGGGTGGCATGCGCTGGTTATACGCTCCATGTCGCCGTGGCGATGAGTATTGCCGTGTAAGCCATGTATGGATATTGAAGAGAATGGTGTATATACTCTTCTCAGAAGAGAATCTCGTTAATCCAGACGATAGACGGCCGCACTTCGCTGGAAAGCCCCATTCGCCTGGCATCGAGAAACCTGATAATTCGTTTCCTACTTCGTTCTAGCCGTTAGACTTGATAATTACGCGGCAACTAAACTGCAAGGAGATCTTTTTGACAGGGGAAAAACAACAACAACAACTATTTGAATATTACGTGATTATTGCAAGGTTTCCTGAGGAAGGTGCTGACCGAGGCAATAATGGTAAGTGATCTAAGTTTCAAGTTTACCATTATTTGCCAAATACATAATATGGAACCACCTCATGCTAGTAAAATACACAAGTTGTATCTAGTCATCGTTTTCTTGAGTAGGGAGTTCCTATTGTTGGCTTCTTTTAATCATCAGGACACCATACACCTCAGGTTGCAGGTTACTTGTTGCATCATATTTTCAGGGTTTTTTTTTTATTGGCCTTTGAATGTAAATGGAGCCAGATGAGGCATTAATTTGCACGCTTTGAAGTAAAGTCCTTCATAAAAATATTTTTAAAAAAATCAGATAAGAGAGTTTTACTACATATCCTGAAACACTTCATGTTCTTTTAAATGCGTGTGTGAATGAGGTGTATGTGTGCACGGACATATGGTATGAATGATATAGAAATGTTTATTTCTGATAAAGTAAGTGGACGAAGTCTAAATTGAGAAAGAATGAATAATGGAATACAAAAATATGCAACATGTTATAATGTGTGTGAGAATGAACGCAGTAAGCTGAAATAGACTCTTTCCGTATCATTAATGCTAAATCGTACTTTATTTCGGAAGTCTCGAAAGAGACTACGATGCATAAAGAGTAATAATAGGAGAGCCCGCACGCGCGTCCAGCAATACGTTCGCGTTCGTTCCAGCCGACAGGAGGTTCTCCTGCATAGCTCCGCGGTTTGAATTTTTTCCATAAATTCATCGCCGGAATTTTCCTTCTCGCGAGAAAATTTTGCTTCGCCGGTCATCCGGAACCTACTGAGAAGTGTTTTCACGCATCTTTCGAGCCTAAACGTCACGGTGGTTCGATAAATATGAGCTCGAAAGAGCAGCACGATCCATCCTTCACTTTACGTGCTACACGTGGACAGGAGGTCTGTGCCACGAAGTCAGAGTTACCACCACCAGCGCCTCCCTCCGGCGATGCCGGTACGGCGCACGTACAGAAGAATGTGAGCATTGGAAAGGCTCAAGATTCAGGGAAGAAGACGATGAAGAAAATTCCCAAAAAAGCTCCTCATACGGTATCAAAAGCCCCTTCCGAGGATCGGGCGTCTACCTCCGGGGACGTTAGTTCTCGTCTAGACAAACTTGAAAATCTCCTCGCCGAAGTGGTGAAACACCTTCCCCAATCGCATGATAAAACCACTAGCCGTGCTGCTGTGGTACATACAGGCACGTCTACATCGAAATCTACAGCGGAGGATTTTTCCCGCTTGCCTACTAACGTCCGCCATTTTGTTGGGGACGATTTTGATACGTCTACGTCTGAAGACGCAGAGCGTGATGGACCGTTCGATTTTGACGAAGGGGTGGAAGAGGTTCCCCCTGCTGCACAGCTACCACAGTTGGCAGCCAAGTATGCTATCCCCCTCGGGATTGGGGAGGCAGTTGACGAAGAAATCGCAAAATCGGTGAACTACTTTATTGGCAACAAACTAGAAGATAAAGCCATCGAGGAAACGGTTGAAAAATACCCCCCCCCCCCCCCCCCCACCGAGCAACTGCCCCCAACTCGATACACCTAAAGTGAACGCTCCCATTTGGGAACACTTGCAGTCCGTCACGCGTAATCGTGATTTGAAACTACAGAGAGTGCAGAAATGTCTGACTCGCGGTATTGGGGCTCTTCTTCGCTCTCTCGACGCGCGAGATTATTATCTCCGAGTCTCAGCAAGACGCACTTGCTCTATTGAGTAATGCGCACTTTGAACTGAATTGCGTGCGGAAGGAGCTGATTAAGCCGGACATCAACTCGGAATACGTGCATCTCTGTAAGCCTTCTACACCAGTCACGCAGCTGTTGTTTGGTGATGATCTCACAAGACAGATGAAAGATCTAAAAGAACAACATAAGGCCTCTGCTGGGGTCATGAGGACCCAGCAGAAACATACTTCCCGTCCGAGCGGCTCTTTCCATCCGTACAGACGGCCCTTCAACAGCGGAGCTCGCCGGCAGGCTCGCGATGCGGGCTGGACGGGCTCGCGTAGCGCTGCAGCCTCACGCTTCGTGCATGGAACGGCAAATCGTCCTTTTTTAGACCAGCGCTACCAGGGGAAGTCGCGACCTCCCCCACAGCAACGGCCACAGAGCAGAGCTCATCCACAGGCCAGAAGCAAGACTCCCCACAACAAGTAACCCAACAGCCCGCCTCTGAAGAGGTAGGAGATATAGATTCAACATATTGCTCATTTGACATGTCAGTAACTGACCATGATGCATTTCTACCTTATCTAGAAGAACGGTATTCTAGATCTCCTCAATTTACTAGATCTATAGAATCTAGACCTACCACTTCATGTGTAAATGACCATCCAGTTGGAGGTCGACTGAGGCTTCATGCATGTAATTGGGAGAAGTTAACTTCAGATCCCACAGTACTACAAGCTGTGAATGGCTATAAACTTGAATTCAAGCCTGAATGTTTTCCACCTGAAAGGGTTAATCCTTTGGTTCAGTTTAAAGTAAAGAATGAAGATTTGGCCAATATCCAAGCTGAAATTGATTCACTGGCAGCCAAGAATGTTATTGAACCTTGTTCACATGAAGTGGGGGAGTTCATCTCGAACATTTTTACCCGCCCTAAGAAGAATGGCAGCCTTCGGGTCATTCTTGACCTCTCAGAGTTGAACAAAAGCCTAGTCTATCAGCATTTCAAAATGGATTCCATCCATACAGCAACGCAATTTATTACACCAGATTGCTTGCTAGCCTCAGTCGACCTTCAGGATGCTTACTATTCAGTACCAGTTGATCCGCAGGATAGGAAATACCTGCGATTTGTGTGGCAGGGCAAACTTTGGCAATATTGCGCACTGCCAAACGGGCTTAGTACAGCACCGCGTTTGTTCACAAAGCTTCTCAAACCAGTTTTTGCTCATCTGAGAAGAGCAGGTCACATGGTAGTGGGATACCTTGATGATACTATCATTATTGGGAAGAGTGAGGCTAGCACTCAAAGAGCAGTCGATGCTACGACTGATCTCCTCGAAGACTTGGGGTTTCTTGTCCATCAGACTAAATCAGTGTTAAAACCCACTAAAGAAATCACCTTTTTGGGATTTGTCCTTAACTCTGTGAACATGACAGTTACTCTTCCTGAATCTAAGAAGGAAGATATCACTGCTGAGTGCACAAGTCTGTTGCATGCCACAGAATCCTCTATCCGAGAAGTGGCTAGAGTAATAGGGAAACTGATTGCTACCTTTCCTGCAGCCCAATATGGGCCCCTCTACTACAAAATCTTGGAAAAAGAGAAGATTTGGCATTGAAGGCCAATAAAGGTCATTTTGATAGGAAAATGAGCTTATCTAGTAGAGCCAAACAGGAACTTAAGTGGTGGATTGATCACATACACTACACCTCTAATCCTATCGACAGACCCAGGCATACAATAGAATTGCGCACTGATGCGAGTGGGTCTGGTTGGGGAGCAACAGACATGTGCACAAACATAGGGGGACGATGGAATGAAGTGGAAAGAGAAAAGGCTGTTAACAATGAGATAAATTATCTAGAAACCCTTGCAGCAGGATTGGCATTGAAGTCCTTTTGCTCTAACCTGAGAAATGTTCATGTTCTCATTAGAATGGATAATACAACTGCAGTCTCATATATCAACAATATGGGGGGGGGGGGGCTTCAGATCCCAGGAATGCAACAATTTGGCACATGATATTTGGGAATGGTGTATTGAAATACAGATTTGGATCACAGCCGCCTACTTGCCAGGACGGCTCAATACCACAGCAGACTTCATGTCAAGGAAGTTTAATGATCGAACAGAGTGGATGCTTAACAAAGCCCAATTTACTGAAGTGGTAGAACATTTCGGCCTCCCTGAAATCGATCTTTTCGCTTCCAGACTTACTGCACAGCTACCCAGGTATATCACTTGGCAGCCTGATCCTTCGGCAGAGAATGTAGATGCATTTACGGTGGATTGGGGTCCATTATGGTTCTAAGCTTTCCCTCCCTTCTGCCTTATCCCTAAATGTCTGCAAAAGATAAGGGCAGATAAAGCCACAGGGTTGTTAGTAGTACCAAACTGGCCTACACAATCATGGTTCCCAGCACTTCAGGACATGCTGACTGACAAACCACTTGTCCTATGTAGACATGCACAACTTCTTGTTCAACCTGTGTCTTTTATGCCCCACCCCTTTATACACAAACATTTGGATTTGCTTTGTTGCAGGCTTTCAGCCAACCCTTAAGGTCGCAGGGATTGAGTGCAGGGACCGTCAAGGTCATCGTAGCTTCTTGGAGGAAATCTACACGACAGCAATATCATAGCTTCATCAGCAAATGGAAAGTTTTCTGCACTGCCAACAACATTAACTATCTCCAGACCTCATCGGAATGGGCACTAGAATTTCTTTCAGACTTGTTCCATAAGGGAGCCAGCTACGGTACTATAAACTCTGCTAGAAGTGCACTGGCTTCTTTTCTGACACTCACAGACAGTTCGTTTTCCATAAGCACTCATCCTCTAATAACTAGATTTCCCTAACAAAAAAGTCCTGTGGTACTCCCTGTGGTACTTGTCGGTACCACACAATGTACCACACACTTGTGATGTTACCACAGGAACTGTGTGGTACTGTACCATAGGCTTGTAGGGTACTCCCTGTAGTACTTGTCAGTACCACACAATGTACCACATAAATAAATGTTACCACAGGAACTGTGTGGTACTGTTTTACAGGCTCATGTGGTACTCCCTGTGGTACTAGTCGGTACCACACAATGTACTACACAAATAATATGTTAACACAGAAAATGTGTGGTACTGTGTCACAGGCTCGTGTGGTACTCTGGGATGTACCACAGGGCAGTACCTCAGGACATTACCACATGAAAGTACCACAGGACAGTACCACACGAATTGTCCTGTGGTATTTTGGGACGTACCACAGGACAGTAACACAGGAACTGTCCTGTGGTATTTTGGGATGTATACCACAGGACAGTACCACATGAATTGTCCTGTGGTATTTCGGTACGTACCACAGGAGGGTACAACAGGAAAGTACCACAGGATAGTACCACAGGACAGTACCACACGACTTGTTCTGTGGTATTTTGGGCAGTACCACAGGACAGTACCACAGGGCAGTACCACAGGACAGTACCACAGGAAAGTACCACAGGATAGTACCACAGGACAGTACCACACGACTTTTCCTGTGGTATTTGGGACATACCACAGGAGAGTACCACAGGGCAGTACCACAGGACAGTACCACAGGGCAGTACCACAGGACAGTACCACAGGAAAGTACCACAGGACAGTACCACAGGATTGTACCACAGGACAGTACCACACGACTTGTCCTGTGGTATTTTGGGACATACCACAGGACAGTACCACAGGAATTATCCTGTGGTATTTTGGGACGTACCACAGGACAGTACCACAGGATAGTACCACAGGACAGTACCACACGACTTGTCCTGTGGTATTTTGGGACATACCACAGGACAGTACCACAGGGCAGTACCACAGGATAGTACCACAGGACAGTACCACACGACTTTTCCTGTGGTATTTTGGGACGTACCATAGGGCAGTACCACAGGACAGTATCACAGGAAAGTACCACAGTATAGTACCACACGACTTGTCCTGTGGTATTTTGGAACATACCACATGACAGTACCACAGGAATTGTCCTGTGGTATTTTGGGACGTACCACAGGACAGTACCACAGGGCAGTACCACAGGATAGTACCACAGGACAGTACCACACGACTTGTCCTGTGGTATTTTGGGGACGTACCACAGAACAGTACCACAGGGCAGTACCACAGGACAGTACCACAGGACAGTACCACACGACTTGTCCTGTGGTATTTTGGGACATACCACAGGACAGTACCACAGGGCAGTACCACAGGAAAGTACCACAGGATAGTACCACAGGACAGTACCACACGACTTGTCCTGTGGTATTTTGGGACGTGCCACAGGACAGTACCACACGAATTGTCCTGTGGAATTTTGGAACATACTACAAGACAGTACGACAGGAATTCCTGTGGTAATTTTCGATGTATATCATATGGTACTGTTCCACACAGAAGTACCACACAGCAAATTAAATGCGTAATACCACACAGTCGTGCCCCATAGCAATACCACACAACAATACCACGCATATACAATAGGAAGTACCGCAGAAAAATACCCACAGGATATTCTTTTTTTTTTCTTGACATTTATACCAGAGGACTATCACAGCAGGAGAATATCAAACAGCAGTACCACACAGGAAAATTGTAAGGCAGAACCAACTGAAATAACAAAAATATAAACAAAAAAGCACATATTAATATTCCTAAATTAATTGATAGATGAGTTATGCTGTGAATTATAGCAATTAGTTTGCCATTACTTAACCTGTCCTATACTCCTACAGTATTACCTATTTAGTGAAAGTGCTGATGTAAAGCATGAGAAATTTCACAAGGACTTCTGTGGTACTCCTGTGGTACTCCTGTGGTACTCCTGTGGTACAAATTTTTACATAGCTCATGAATATTCATAAAAAGCACTCTAGATTTTAGAAAATACATTAATGACTTAAAAAGTCAAAGTATTAATGATGGGACCTACTTTGAACTTTATGAAAGATTATCTAATTATGTTATGTTATTCCAATATCATAGATATTGTTATGAAAGTGTAATTTCATATCTTGATAATAAAGTATAATCTAGTTAGTAAGCATGCCTTAATGCTTTACGGATAGACGGCCATATATATATGTACTAATACAGTTGATGGCTACCTAGGAATAGCTAGGATATGACTATATAGATCTATTATAGGACTAGAATGGCACTTGGCCATTAGACTTTCGGTTGAGGTTTAGGAGTAGGACAGGTTATTAAGTAGGGTTAAGTTTGTCCTGAAATCCATCACTCACTTATCAGGAATATGCCTTGATATGTGGCTAAAATTCTCCCAGATTTTTTTTTTCGATCTATCCTGTGTGGTACTCTCCTGTGGTACTGCATGGTAATGCTGTGTGGTACTGCCCTGTGGTAATGCAGTGTGGTACTGTCCCAAAATACCACAGGACAGTTCCTGTGGTACTGTTCTGTGGTACTAGTCCTGTGGTACTGCCCTGTGGTACTGCCCTGTGGTACGTCCCAAAATACCACAGGAATTCCTGTGGTACTGTCCTGTGGTACTGTTCTGTGGTACCGGTCCTGTGGTACTTTCCTGTGGTACTGCCCTGTGGTACGGCCCTGTGGTACGTCCCAAAATACCACAGGAATTCCTGTGGTACTGACCTGTGGTACGTCCCAAAATACCACAGGACAATTCCTGTGGTACTGTCCTGTGGTACTTTCCTGTGGTACTGTCCTGTGGTACCGTCCTGTGGTAACTACCACAGGAGTACCACAGGACTTTTTCGTAAGGGTTGTGAAGGGAGTCTTTCACTTACGACCCCCCAGACCACGCTACACGGAGGTGTGGGACGTTAGAACTGTCCTCAACTATCTGAGGAGGAAATCACCTGTAGGCGAATTGGGTTTGAAAGAGCTAACGTTGAAAGTGACAATGTTATTAGCGCTTCTCTCAGCACAGCGGGTGCAGACATTGAATGCTTTGAGAATAGACAAGATGACATTCAAAGACAACTCTGTCAATTTCGTCATTGATGACTTGTTAAAGCACCACAGACCTGGTAATACAGGCCAAGTCGTTAGCCTCAGAGCGTACCCTCCAGACAGACGAGTTTGCATTGTACGATACCTTCGAGAGTATCTGAGAAGGACTCAGATCATTAGGAAGGACCAAAAGTATCTGTTAATAAGTTTTTGTAAACCGTATTACAGGGTTTCTACCCAAACTTTGTCACGATGGATTAAGACAGTTATGACAGAAGCTGGGATTGACACCAGCTTGTTCTCGGCACACTCCACGAGAGCAGCCTCAGCGTCTGCTGCCCAGAGGAAAGATCTGCCTGTACATGAGATTTTGGCACAGGCAGGCTGGAGTAACGAGAAGACATTTCAAACATATTACGCGAAACCTCTCAGGAATGAGAATGGGGGTTTCAGCCATGCAGTATTATCGTAAAAGGTAAAGCCATACATTGTACCCCTTGTGGTAATTATGGTCATTGGCACAGTTCTGTGTGGCCAAAAAATGTGACTACCAGCTTCAAAGTCTCCTATTATTACTCTTTATGCATCGTAGTCTCTTTCGAGACTTCCGAAATAAAATAGAAAATTTAAATGAGAACTTACCTGTTTGAAATTTAAATTGTATTTTATGAGGAAGGCGAAGGAAGAGACTACAGTCCCTCCTCTCCCACCCTTCTTCATAATCTCAGGTAGTTCTCAATAGCAGTAGGATGACTGCTGGTATTGGTATTCACATTTTTCGGAGCTACTAATATTGCTGGACGCGCGTGCGGGCTCTCCTATTATTACTCTTTATGCATCGTAGTCTCTTCCTTCGCCTTCCTCATAAAATACAATTTAAATTTCAAACAGGTAAGTTCTCATTTAAATTTTCTATATTAGCATAATACTGATTTTACTCATATCTTTGTGCATTAAGAAAAACAAGAAAATGATAATTTCCAATAAGTATCTCAAGGTTTTCGCTCCCATCTTCGTCATAATCTCATTTAATTTTTCGAAAATAAGGTTTTCGATTTAATCTCAGACACTTTGAAATGTCTTTTATTGATGAACTATGAAACGTTGTCATTTAGTTTCGTTCTCTGTGACCATGGTTTTCGAAAATGCCAACTAAAATCTGCCTGTTGCAGTAGCTGACTATTCGTACTCATATTCGTTAGAGTTTTCTTCGAAATTCTCTCCTTTATATTCTGTGTAATGTTGTAATTTTTGTTTTGATAAACGTCGTTTTAGTAATGCTATAAAAAAATGTTGTCATACGACTATGACCTTCTGCTTTAATATTTATGATGCGTGATTTTATGTTGACATATGACCCATATTAATCATATCATAGAGTTTTAAAAACGTGTTTTCAATTTCGTCCAGGACACCGTACAGTCACACGATAAAGTATTACGTATACGTAAAGCAAAGATACTATGAGTATTATCGTTATAATTATAATATTCTCAAAATATAGACGCATACTTAAACATAGAATGAATGAAAATAAATGACAGTCAAGAGGTCTTGGTTAGATAAGAAGTCTCCGTGTTAAAAAAAAAAAAAAAAAAAAAAAAAGGTGCTAGCATTCCTAAACGACAGAATTAGATTTTAGCAAGGATTGACGAATAAGATTATTAATGTATAATTTTGATTTCCATATACAACCATTAATGACAACCTAGGATTTGAACGCTCCACAGTAAGCTCTTCCGGATCAAATTTAATACAATATTGATGAAATTGAAAGTAGAGGTACCGAATATGGCAAGAAAACGTAAAACGACCCTCAACGTACAGACATACCTGAAAGAAATTGATGAGATGCCAGCCCGGACTATACTGCCATCCTATGTTGCAACATCGTTATGCAAATTTGTTGTTTGGTTTTATTTTGATTCTGAATATTCTTTGGAGTCAATCGAAGTACACTATCAATGGTTCTATTGGTGCAGAATTCGAACAGACGTGGCGTCGGTCTCAAAGCGGTGACCATGGCAACCATCGCCCTTCTGTTTATTGGTAAATAGTCTTTGATCTTCCTTTCTAGAGTCATCTAATGTCTGTGATTACTAACTGTGTCCAGAATTGTAAACATGAAGCAGTTGTGTACCCCCTGATAGATGCAACATAAAAGTGTTATTTGTACCTTTAACTGTAAAGGAGGTATGTGATCTAACATACCAACTTTAAAGTGAAAGCTAGCTACTGTGAAGTAAATTAATGGTCACTCATCCTATGCAATGGCGGATCCAGAGGGGGGCGCACCGGGCGCGCCCCCCCCCCCCCCTCTTTATTTTTTGTTAAAAAAAAGAAAAAAAGATGAAACCGGAAGTAGCACCAGACATATTGTTTACGTACCCCCCCCCCCGCCACTTTACGGAATTCCTGGATCCACCCCTGCTACTTATAGTATGGTCAGTCTACACTGGATCGTGTTCTGTGTAGTTCCCATGACAAGGCACACTTGATATAACATGCCAGACTGGACCATGGGATGGTAAGTCACCTCACCACTCCTCCTCTCTCCTGATTTCTTTATATCTTACCCTTCTCTCTCTCTCTCTCTCTCTCTCTTCACCTCGAGTAACTTTTCGTCTAATTCCAAGAAACAAAGGGGTTTTAAGAAAGGTTTTATCTTACTCTGAAGGTGCAATAGTCTGTTTTTCCTAAACGTTTGAAAAAAAAACACAAATTAATTGAGTATTTCAAAAGATGAAGATTGTAGGGAATTTGTTCTGCTGTGATCGGTAGTGGATGAAGAGTCACATATGTGAGAGTGATTAAGGTACTGATCTACTTTACCTGAACACCCAATCACCCCTCAGGTCACTGTATTTACCCCTATCAATCTCGCAATATACAGCCATCCCCATCTTGCATCAGGTAAACAAATCCTCTTTCTGCCTTTGCCTCTTGGAGGAAGGGGATGCCTCACAACCCGTTTAGTAAACCTTATACTTTTTCATCTATTTCAGATTATAGGCAAACCGTCCTGAAACTGCATCAATGGGATCTTGCTATTGAATATTTACAATTCATATGCCATATCAGATTATGTTATATAAGATATTAGAGATTCAGATGAACTTTGGTGAACTTTGGTGAACTTAATTACCACATCATTCCTAAAATACAACCTACCTGCCTGCAGCAATTTGCTTTCCCTTTCAATATTTTCGTTAGCAATTGTTCAGTGTGCAAAGAATATAGGACATGCAAAGAAAATTGTTATAACAAAATGTTCTTCTTTAACTCTTAAATGCTACTAAACACGCAAAAAGACGCATCAGCCAATCACTTTATTTGAAAGATTGAACATTCAACACTTGAATGTCCTAAACCTGGCAAGCAGTATTATGCACAAATATGCCCAAGATGGTTTATGATTATGCTATTCTTTAAAAGACATTTATACCTTCTTTTTTTTTTTTTTTTAGTTTGGGGTTATTCATAAGTAGGAGATTTGAAAAAAAGAAGAAGTAAAAAGCTTAATTTTGTTAGAATAAAAAACCTCTCCGTATCCCACCTCTGGTCTCCGTGTCCCACCTCTATGGAAGAGCAGCTTGGAGCATGAAACATCAAAGCCAGTGATATGCTAAGCATTCAATAGTCATGCTATAGAACCTGTCTGCATAAATTTGCACAATTTGTGAAGAGGTTCCACTTCTTCTCACACCTCCTTGCCTATGTACTGATGCATAATTATGTGTGTATATTGATGTGCATGCATATAAATAGCTTTGTGAGTGATGAGCGATTGTAACAATGTTCCATACATCCTTCCACTGCGTGTAAAGATCGTTTTCGTGTAAAGATCGTTTCGTGTAAAGATCCTTTCAAGGACTATCATAAATAAATATTATAAATCAATCAATAGATAACGTTTGGGTGATGATGATGATGATGATGAAACAACATTTATATAGCGCCATTTATCTGTAGAAACATTCAAAGGCGCCCAGCTCCCACAGGGTGATATGATATAGATGTAAAAGTTGTTCTCCAGGCCGTACGGTTGGCAGCTGTCATAAGGAGATCCGTGATCGTCTTGGTCCAATCCTTTACACTTTTGAATCAGCTTTTCTGCTCAATGAGTGAAGAGCTTGCTTCCAAAAGGCGCTAAATCCATCATTTTTCAATGGATTTAGCGCCTTTTGGAAGCAAGCTCTTTGTATACATGTATTGAATTGATAAGAATAACATGTTAAGTATAGATATATAGCCTCCAAATACTATACTGTACATTTTGTGTTTTTTGTAGGCGTATAAGAAATATTAATCGATAAAGGCATCATCAGTTTACGCTGACAATTTCATGGCTCAATATCGTTTTGTAGGTAATTTGCTAAAAGCCCCCCCCCCCCATGCATTCAACAGTTCATGCATACAAATTGATATCCACTGAATTTATTCAAGTTATTCATTGCACACTAATCAGCGGAATTGCTTTTAACGTTTCATCTCATTCCATTTAATTTCATTTTTTTTTTCATAGAAACAGATACGGGGCGGGACAGGAAGAAAAAAGGCGGCGAGGTCGTCAGCCGCCAAATACTAAGTAACAGAAATAAGAGGATGCAAAAATTAATTTCCCCTTTTTCTCACTTTATTGAAATAACTCATTTGTCCTGTTCAAGCGGATTACTACGCCTATGCTTTTTCGACAGCATACTAAATAATCTATTACATTACTTGGATATTGCGACTTAACCAATGCTGATAACGTTAAACGGATAACGACATTGTTGCCGAAAAGCATGGAAAAATAGCAAGTGAAAAGTGTAAGATGCCGTTAACAAATCACTTTCTAGAAATGAAATGAATAAGCTTTCTCAACTCTGTATAATGGACATCCCCTTTAAAACTTTAAGGGGGTAACGTGTTACTGTTAATTTCCATCAGTTCAGAGTGCGCTGTGTCTTCATCTTATCAGTGTCCTTGGAAAACATGGGAATCTTCACACGTCCGCATAAGCGTCTTATTTCTCCCCCGATGTTTCAGGAAACTTTCACTTTTTCTATCTCCTTTTCTGTCTCCTGTATATTTGTCATTAACATTCACGTAAATAAATGTTGGAGTGATAGTTATTTGAAACTGAGAGTACCCGACACAGAATGAATAATCCAATTTCTCTCATCTTCATAATATTTCAACATACTCTCACCTGTATTAAATGAAGAAGAGTAATAAGATTATGTTGAGTGGATTTAATGAAATATATTAGTATAATTGTATTTTGGTAGTTTTGTATATTTGAATGAGTGATTAGATTTGATATTTTTGGCGATAGGTTAAATGTAAATTGAAATAATTTTACTTTGTATTTTTGTTCTGAAACAGCTGATCAAATGTATCATGTTCGTTTGTAAATGTACATTATAATATTTGTGTCCTTGTGTTGTAATGGCCCATTGTATTCTCTTTTTCCTTGTACTAACCTGCTTGTCGGCAAGTAGTAACCTAGGATTGTTTATTACATGCTTTGATTTGTAAAGAAATAAAATATGTCATACATAATACTTTACTAATCTTAATCAAACAACTTAAACTGAAAATGGATTTGCTTTTCTGTAACTATAGGGCTTACATATCACTACTCTGCGGTGTCTTCTGAGTAACTCGTTTTTTCACTTTGCATGTGTATGCTTTGTTCATAATTTTATGGTGCTGTGTATATCAAGAACTGCCACAAGTCAAGGCAGAATCACCCTATAGTGAGTGCCTGGGTCAACCCTCCGCCCTGAATTACTCCACCCAAGGATTACCCCCATGCAGTCTCATTAGGCAATGGAATGGATCCGTCATACAAACCATCCCGAAACTTATCCTCCGCCCCGTCGTACTACCGACGTTTACCGTCCAACACATGTGTCGAATACCAGGTAAGCACGCAGGCATTGGTAATGAGAATAATATTATTCATCTATACGTGGCGCATTGTCTTCACCGAATCTGAACTATCAAGTACATGGATATATCAAATAAGTTTATTGGTTCTGCACCACTTGAATTCTTGCTTGTATAATTTTGATCCTGTGCGGGATCTTCTTTTACTGCGTCAATAAATCAGCAAATTACCTGATATATAACCGGTAGAGATACACATGGACACACACGCACAAGCGTACATGCGCACAATTAGGAAATTGTCACTTGATTGTTGCCAATTGAATATCGACTAAACAATTTAGTGAAGTTTGTTCAATATCGCAAAAAAAAAACAACCTGTCAATTGTGAACTTAAGTACAAAAAAAGGCACAACTTCAAAGAATCAAGCCAGTCAAACTTTGGATAAGTTTCACACAGTCAATTAACTTGATTTTTAATATGATACACCTTTCCCCTCAAATATTCAAAAACATATACTATCAATACAATAATCACAGTCAAATGTACTATTTTGGTTTACAACATAGACCGTATTTTCATTATAAATTTGATGGTTTTATGGTTTTGCAACAGTTTCAGTATTCAAAAATCTTGCAATATAGTTTGGTTAACTTGACCTAAGACCCTAAGGTGCACCAGTAAAATGATACCGACTTTACATGGGGGCGGAGATGTACAGCTCCGCGATGGGGGAGATCACGCGTGGGTAATCGTGGTGATAGAGTTCGTCGGCGAGTCGTAATCAATGACGAGGTCGTTGTCAGAGATAAGCGAGGTCGTTCGAGACCAATTTCGAGACCAAAAGGCGTGGAGTTCGAGGAGTTAACAGTCTTGGCCAATGGCCGGCGTCTACGAAGAAGACATGGAGCTTACTTAGCCCAGCTAAGTTTGTAGTAAGACGAGGAACGGGATGAGGAATCTCTGTGGTCTTGGGTTTGGAGATGTGCTTTGGTGTGCTGTGGCAGCCAAAAGGAAGTCCCGAAATTGCAAGTCTGACAATTACTTGCTAGTGGGGGGATCCAAGTCGAGGCTTTTTCACACCCAGAATCCACACACATCCAGTCACACCACTGTGAGGATGAAGAGCTCAACCTCTCAACTCAAAGGTTCAATATGGAGTGCCCCGATTTTCCCTCACACAACTCTCTCCTAAACACAGGACTGCACACACCCAAAAAACTTAACCAATTATCTCCTACCCTGCCAAGTAACCTAGCAACTGAAAAACACTTTAATTACCGCATTCCTATGCCTATATCAACTGTGCACAGCCCCAGCACAGCTAGCTAAAACACCTGACTGAGACTTTGTTAAAATTAGCCAAGCGCGGAGACCTACTACAGCACTAGGCTGAACAAGAGAGAATGCAAATGAGTATGCCGTGCCAGAGTGAGGTTAAAAAAAGAAGTAAAAATGCAAATGAATCTGCCTTGCCAGAATGAGCTTAGGGAACAGGGTGACAGAAATTCACACATAATAAACTTTGTTATTCTGGGGCATTTCGTGAGGCAGTTTGCCTGACAGTCAGATGCAAGGATTTCGGTAGTTTATAACAGTTTTGTCAGAAAGATATCCGACTAAACCGATTCATGAAATGCCCCCCCCCCCCGATATACAGATTTGGTCCATAATTTATTCAATAAGTCTGTCATCTGTTCATATTCAATTCTTCCTTCAACTTTTGCATACTTTTCTTAAAGGGGATGGCTAGTAGCTGATCAGTGGGAATCAGTGGAAATGTTGGGGGATGATTGTTCCAATCCTTGTGGGATTCATAAGAGTACATTATTTATCTATTGTGTAAAAATTATTTGCTTCAGAATGGTCTCATATTCAAGCAATGTGGACAATTCTGTTTCAAGAATGACGGTGTGTTCCTCTGGAAATGAATTACAGCAACAGAATCTGTGTGTGTGTGTGTGTGTGTGTGTGTGTGTATTAAAGGTGCATGGTCCCGGTGTATTTAGTCAAATGCGTACGCGGGCGCAAGGCGCAAGTTTCCTATAGCTTAGAGACCTATGTTATCGACTCCTCTTTGGCGCTTACGCTGTGGCCCACTTCCCCGAGTCCGAAGAAGTCCGATCCACTGCAGTCAGTGGTCCGATCACAGTTCGGCTCATGATTCGGTTCAAGGGGATGACAGCTCTAGCAAACTTCTTTTGTGATGCCATAATAAGATGCACATATGCACGCACCCTGGCATTACTACAGACTGCGCGATGCGCAGAGAAAACAACGAAGGCAACACCTACGCACTTTACTCTTGATGACAGCTCAACTTCGGTAATCTTCTTATCAATGCTAACGGTGATCGGCAGTATCATCAACAGCGCCCTCTACACTACCGGGACTATGCACCTTTAATATTAATTTCACTGTCAATATAGATTTTATATTGAATGAAACTCAAATGAAGAATATCATAAAACCAAAAAAAAAGTGTGTGTGGATGGTTTGCTTAGGAGGCAAAGAAACCCTCAACACCTTCATTGGGAAATACATGTTCGGGAGGTTTAAGAGTTTTGATGTTCATATCTAATCAGATGCCAGAGTGAAAGGTGATTATACATGTTTTAGAGAAGAAAAGTAAGAAAAATAAAATTGATCACTCATGGATAAAATTTAGTTGTCAAAAATGGATCCATGTAGCCTAGTGTATGCCTCAATTTTAGAGGCTCCTCAGTGGATATTATAATTACTTTATAAGATGATCTTCGAATTCCGATAAAATGGAAAGACAGTATAGAAAGGTAAATAATGTATCAATTATGCAAATTATACCGACTAATCTTAAGGTGCTTGTCAAAAAAGGAAATGCCGCAATGTAGGCATATAATGTGCTTGAAACGTTTATTGTGTGATGAGCAGAAATCCTGGTAACATATTATGTAATTCGACTGTTGTTTTCCATTAGCAATGATTAGTAGGAGGTAGATTTGTACTGGTATACATGTGAGTATGAGTGGACAAGGTCGCGATACTGACAACTCAAATCCAAAGATTTCATTTAGAAGTTGTGAAGAAATGCTAGAATATGAAGAAATGTGGAAACGTTCAGGATAAAGTAAGCCTAATCATATACAACAAAATAATAGACATGTGCATGTATAGAGAAATATTGTTTATGAAATGCACAACACATTTTAGACAGAGGTTTTGCCGTATATTTCCAAACATTTTGCCACAAGAGAAATGAGTTATACTTCAATGTACCGGTATTGCCAATGCAACTAGATAGAAAATGCCAAGAGGCCCATTAAACTTTAGCAATATTGATTATTTCAGGTTTTGATATAGAGTGTCATTATAGTTAGAGGATAATTCTTCATTATTTGTCTGCACTCAAGAATTTGCGAAGATTTTGTGGAAATCCGAAGTTGGCAAATGAAACATAAAAATTACAACCGTTTTATTTACATATGTAGTCATATTGAGAAAGTTTTAGCAAACCAAGAACCAAGACAATTTAGGGAAACACTGAGAATTTCGTTGTTTTTCCATATTGTTGTTACACCGTGTCACATAAGAGGTCGAGTATAATAATTATGCTTTGCTCTAAATTTGTAAATTATAGTATTCATTCATTTAGAATTGCCACATTCCTTTCTTATTTCAACTTTTCCTGCATATTTCTGTATTTTCTCAGATTCAAGTCGTTGAGAAAAGAATTGGGTCTCTGATTTGATTTGAATATTCAACTGAAGAAAAAAAAAACACTCAAAACTGTAAGTAGGTGTGCAAGAACCTGAACTATCCACCTGTTCTTAGCGTAGGTCTTATCAATTGTAGGGATGAACAAGATTTGCCTTTAATATCCTCCTTCACATACACACAGAGAAATTACGGTTCTAATTTGCACCCTAGAGGGTGCATATCGTTGTAACACCAGCGGCTCCATTTAGGGTTCTATTTTTGGGGGTGCTTATTTAGCACCCTATATTTAACACCATATATGGTGCATATTTGCACCCCTCCATTGGGTTCCCTTTCTGCACCCAATAGGGTTCATATCGTTGTAACACCAGCGGCTCCATTTAGGGTTCTATTTTTTGGGGTGCATATTTGCACCCCTCCATTGGGTTCCCTTTCTGCACCCCATAGGGTGAACAAAAATTCAGGTGCAAATTTGCACCCTTTCTGGTTCATATCGTTGTAACACCAGCGGCTCCATTTAGGGTTCTATTTTTGGGGGTTCTTATTTAGCACCCTATATTCAACACCCAGAAAGGTGCAAATATAGACCTCTGTGCAGGGTTCCTCTTCTGCACCTCATACCTGCACCCATTATGGTTCATATTGTTATTGTTGTAATTTTGCACCCTATGGGGTGATAAAGTCACCGCAATATAGGATGCAATACAATTTGCACACGTCTCTATATAGGGTTACCTTTCTGCACCCCATATGGTGAAAATTATAACCTTTTTGTTAAAACCAAAATAATCATATACTGGATGCCTTCACTAACTTCACAAACAATTACCTAAGGTCTACTGGATGCCTTCACTGATTTCACAATTAACTAAGGTAACACTCCAGACATGAAGCAAAATAGCATGCATACAGTAGATTTACACACAGTTTCTCAGTCAATTAAATCCACAATCTTTCGAAAACTGAAGTCAGAGACTTCAATTCAACAACAAATAGAACATAAACATGATGAATACAGTGCATACTTACATATAGATTATTAACATTTTAATATATGTCTCATGGAAGAGGGACAAGTTAACAGCGATTTTCTTTTTCATGGTTTACTTTAATGTGAACATGAAATATACATTGTATTTCTACAAATTCTAATACCAGATGCATATTTTGTCATAAAAAGGGCAATGTAAATCAAAAATGTATGAAATTTGGTCAGTGCATTGAATAAGAAAAATAATATTCGTTCTTTCCATCACATGATTACCTTTTCTTCTTTTAAAGGAAGTTACCACATTGACAAAAAGCACTAATTCTTTTTACTCAAAAAATCCCTGAAGCTTGCGCAGAGTAATAGTAAACTATGTAACAAATATCTTTCACATTGTCCTTCTACTTCTAGAATGGATCATAGATATGCACCTTGAATTTACCGGTACATCTTACGGTAATCAAAAGCACCTTTATGACGCTCTTAGACATTAACAGCGATATGTCAACTCTGATTTCTGGTACACAAGTTATTGCCAAAACAATGAAGGGTAAGGCACAGTTCTGTCATATATATTTGAAACTCACTACTTGTACTGACATATTCCATCCAATTCCAAGCTTGAGAGCTTGCAAATGTGCCCCATTATACAATTAGTATACTTCACATTTTGTTTTTCATATATAATTACACCAATGATAAGAAAGGTGAAAAAAAAAGAATTAAAAAATGAAGAATGCACATCTAAATTTGGTTACTTTTTTATGCACACAGCTAAAGATATGTCCCAGTTATAAATCTTGGGCAGAATAGCACATCTGAAAACACTTTTCATTGCATCAAATTAACATTAACAATTCCACAGAAAATGTTAATTCAGAAAGGGAAAATAAGGTTAACCAATCAGTGGTATTACAAACTGGACATAAAGAGGAAGGAATATGTCTTGTGAGACAAGTTTAAAAACAAATTTTTTGATACATTGTGGTTTTTTTTTCAAGCGATGGAAACAAGAAGCACATTGTACTCAGTAGACCATAAATATAATTACACAATGTATGCAGTTTAGCCCCAACATTCAAAATATTGTAAAGAGCAGTCGATTTTTCACATTCATAAAGCAGGTATTGGTATTGGCACCATCACAAGCATAATGATCAGGAGCAAAATATATTTTTATTACTATTATTATTATTATCATCATTATTATCATTATTACTATTACCATTAATATTTTACAGATTTATGATCATGCATGAGAAATACCTCAAGTGTTGATGTATACAGTCTCACAACTCTTCCAATCATTTTAACACTTAATTTTCACCAAACCTTACACAAATATATCAGCACTTTATACAACCTACTTAAAGAAAGCTTAAAATTATAATCAGAGTTAGAGGGCAAGTCCACCTTCATATAGACCTACATGTGGATTGAGTGAATGCACTGCAATAAGCCAGTCCGGAGATAGCTCATGTGCACAAAGGTACAAATGACCTTTCATTTTTCTCAGTTGGTTAGGCACTTCACTCAACTCAAAGTGACATAATGCAGCAGCTTGCCCACCATAGCCATTTATGGAACTCATATTCAAAGAAAGAATGAACCTAACCAGTGTAGATGAAGTGACCAGTATGGTTCGTCAATCAACACTTAGGGAATCATCTATTTTATCAAGTGCTGTTTTGAATATGTTAACAAACTTTTTTGTGTGTTAACATTGCCAAATACCAGGCTTGCTGTCAAGTGGATGTACTGGCAGGCACCATTTATAAGGATTCCATGAATAATCCTAGCATTACAGATGCTTATCTCAGTGAAATTAAAAAAAAAACAACCTGTCTCTCGGTACAAATAACCTTTTTTTCGCACATGCTCAAACTGGTACCCCGAACTGGCTTATACGATTAGAACACATCAGTAAAAAAATTGAAAAGCCGACATTCAATTCAAAAGTTAATAATCTTTAAATCCTTTGTGCAGTCGCATGCGTAGAACAATTCAAGGAAAACCTAAAGAGAATTTCACATTTCTTTTCTCTTAGGAAAAACATGCACATTTCCTCGACAAGTCACTGACGTAAGGGCAATGATAATAGTTTCTGCCTTCTTAAAAAGTGAAGTCCAGTGTTCTTTTATATGCAAAAAAAGTAGATATGATATGTTGAGTTTTCTCAGGTTTTGGAACAAACTCTATTTTTCAATCCTTATATCATACATAAAGGGTTTGTGAGAAAATCATGCTTTTGTCAAGTGTCACAAAGCTACTCCACTTATGACATTGCATTGCCAGAGATTGCCCAAAATTGACATACATTGTGTGGCTGTCTACTACAAAAAACATCAGGCGACTTATTTATTTTTTTTTTGTTCTCTACTTAAACAATCAATTCAAAGTGTGCAGGTGTTGTTGAAGCACTGAGGCTATCGATGGTGAAGAAATATCTAAAATATGAACAATACAAACTAACCCTATGTAGTATGAAATATAATGGAAAGCATACTTTGAGTATTCTATATCCATTAGCAGATTCATATTTTCATCCATAATCCACCCTCCCCCCCCCCTAAAAAAGAAGAAGATAAAAGTGAATAGAAGTCAAGTTCTCTTAAGTTCGTTCTCTTGTATTTTTCTATTATATATTTCTTTAGAGTATTCTTGTAAATATTCAAGGCCAGTGCATTCTAAGAAAGGGAATAACCTGACAACAGTTTAAAAGACAGAATAAATAGTTATCATTATCTATGAAATTAAACATTTTCACATATATTTTGCAAAAGAAAAAATGCTAATCTTCATTTCATGGAGTGGCTTCATGCTCACCCTCGGCTAAAAACAGGGAGTTGATTACTTTCTGGATTAAAATGGAAAGATGTTTCTAGAGCCGTGGTGTTTAGCAATTCTAATGGGGGGGGGGGAGGGGAGGGGGGAGATTCAATGTGACCCGTCTCAAATTCTATATGGTTTAAACATACATGACATATTATAGGAGTCTCATTATTATGCCTCCGCCCTGAATGGTGCCGGAGGCATAAATGTTTTCAGGTTGCCTGTCTGTCTCCCGGTCTGTACGGATGTATCTACGGAAAAATTGATGGGCTTTCATCAAACCTGGTTCAGGGATACTACATGATGCTGATGATCTTATTGGCTTTTGGACTATATCTGCTAAAAGTCAAAGAAAATTTGAAAATAACTTTTTTGCTACTTCTCTAGTCAGGGAAATCGGTGTACTCGTGTGTACTGGTTGGTTGGCGCATTCAGTTGGATACAGCAAGGTTTCATCCTCTGCTTTCACAGGAAAGCCGACTCCCAACTTCTTGTTCTCGTAGTCAAGGTATATCTGCTCCTCTGCTTCAGCAACCTGCAGCTTGGTCTCATAGCTAATCTCATCTTACGCTGCATAAGTCGAAACTCCTCGAGCTCTAGTTTTTGATGCGTTTCTATAGCAGCTGCTTCAGCTGCCAAATAGTATGCCCTTCAGGCCATCACTCTCAGAAGAACTGGCATGGCTTCCACACTGACTCAACGAGGAACCAGGACTGACATCCTGAACATCTTCCATCTCCAGCTCTGGCATCCTATATGGCTCACCAGTCTCTCGAGGTTGACCTGCATCACTCATCCTGAAGACCATTATTGAACTTGATGCATAGCGAACTCGATGATAAATAATCAATCAAACACAGGTTCCTTTGGCCCAGCATGAGACCAAGCTAACACCATGCATCAGCATGGATCAGCAAGGTTCAACCTGTAATTGAATAAAACAAAGTTCAACATACAATCAATATTGGAATAGGCCTACATGTATCTACCTGCTAAAGTATGGGATCAAGTGGTTGTACTTCTGAAGTGATTTACCGTTTACATTACATACCTTGTTTGTGTGACTTATTTTATGTCATGTCTAGCACATGCAACTTCTCCAGTGGATATTATCTAAATTCACATATCGTGTATCATTGCTTTATGCTCTGTGACTATGGCATTGCTAATTTATAACACACATTCTAGTTTCATTGATAGACAACAAGGAGTTAAGGCCAACCTAAATTTTCTGACTTCAATCTTCATACATGTCTTAAATTCTCCTAAATGAACCAGGAACACTATTTTTCTTCATTAGGCACATCATACATGCATACATCGTTCTTTCTGTCAACTTCACAGAAACCAATATCCAACTGAGCCTCAACTCGGCTCAAACGTAATAATTCCCATTCACGAAAATGATGCGACTATATCCGGTCACCTATTTACGTACATACCTTGGTAACTGCGTCCAGCAGCCCCATACGCATAGCGTAATTACGCTATGCGTATGGGGCTGTTGGTCGTAGTTAGTACCTTGGTTGAGGCTTTCCGTATTACCGTGCACTTTCATTGACTTATTCGCTATGCTTTACTGTAGGTATGATCGCACTTCTGACATGTTAGTACACATGTACCTCGATACAACTCTTTCGCATCAGTTTTCACCACTCAGCATTCTATGAGCATAATTCACACATATCATCATCGATTACTGTGAAATATTTTCAACGGAATTACAGTACAATTATCTACTCACAACGTTTGGCTCATCAAAAAGATTAATTCATCACCCCAACCTCACGGTCGTCTGTCCATTCCAAACGAGGAACTTCAGTAGTATGCACGTACGTATACCGCGCGACCTACGGCGTGGCGTGCGCATGCAATTTTAGCTTTGCCATTGACCAAGTGCTCAATGGTCCACGCGTGCACGCATAATACGTGTACTTGTACTCGTTTGCTTTCTCTCTATGATAACGTCATTGAAATGATATTCTTGATCCCGGTGCGAGAAGAAAAAACAAATGTTTAATTCAAGTAGTAATTTTTTGAGTACAGTATTACTGATGACACTGTTACTCTTTAACAACGTGTAGTTATATTTTCAAATAAAAATATACGATAATATCCAAAAATAGTGTGGCATTTTAAGCAAACACCATTCAACACCCACATGTCAGCTTTCGGGAAAGACTATGGAATGGTTCCAAATTCGAACCCTTAAGACTTGGCTCCCTTTAGGGTTCGGATTTGCACCCCTACATCCATCCCGAACCCTATAAGGTGCCACGTAGTTAGATTTGCTCGTAGGGTGAAAATAAGAACCCTAAAAGAACCCTAATTTCTCTGTGTGTACCAGGAAACCTGAGTACACATCTCTCTGCTATCTTGATGTTCTTTCTGTACTATTCTATCTCAGATTGCTTGGTGAACCCTTGTCAAAACGGCTGGTGCGAAGAGACTATCAGCGACTACCACTGTCACTGCGCTGATGGTTTTGAGGGCAGAAACTGTGAAACTAGTGAGTGTTTAAAGGGATGGTACAGTATTGGTGGGGATGAGAATTGGGCTTTTAACTTTTTGCGAGATACCAAGAAAACACTTATGATGTAGTACAGAGCATACCATTTTAAGAGGAATTCAAAATTTATTTGATGAAAATCGGGTTTGGAATGACTGAAACATCAAAAAACAAAGTAAAACAAAGCGATCGTAATAAAGTGTGGGTCCCACACTTTATTACAGTCACTCTTTTTTGGATATCTCAGCCATTTCAAAACCAATTTCCATCAAATAAACGTTGAATTCCTCATAGATACAGTCGTGCTCTTTCATATTTCATAAGAAGTTTCTCATTATTTCAACAAAAAAATTTAGAAACCTGAAAATAGGTCTCAACCAAAACTGTATGATCCCTTTAACAATAAGGAAATATTCATGTTAGGTTCGCATGTAATGTTTTGTACATTGATTTACTTTAATTTTTTCTTCATTTTTGTTACTGAAAACTACTTGACTAAAGAAGTGCAAACGGAAGCATATCACCTATATACAATTTTACATTTAGATGTGTCACATCTAAAAAATATCCGGTTTTTTTTTAGTATTCGTGTAAAAGACAAAATATCAGAATTCTAACGCATTTTCATTCACTGCGCTGTTGTAGCATCATCCCATTCGATGAGTACATCGTCCACCAACTCGATGACGGAAACAACACCAGCGCTGTCGACGAGCTTGGCCGTTGAGTCACCGACCACGTCTAGCACAACAGTCGACAATGAGATTGAAACAACGACAGACCTCTACGACATTCACAGGTTTGTTCTGCTGCATCTATTCTTCAGAAAAATAGATGTACATGTATATTCAGGGAGTGGTTGATTTAATACAGCAATATCTTACTCAGAGTAACGTATTTATTTCATGTAATGATAAACTGGGCTGAAGCGAAGGCTCAATGGGCCGAATGCATAAACGCTAGCAATTGCTTGTGCTAGCCTTTTACTCGAATCCGTAAGCATAAAAACAAGCAATTGCTTGCAAGCAGAAGCTTTTGCTAGCAAGCACAAGCTATTGCTTGCTGCCCGCAAGCAATTGCTTAGATATCCAGCATTTGCTGAAAAACGTATGCATAAAACATACCATTTGCTAGTTCTTGCTAGCAATTGCTTACGATTTTCCAAGCTCTGTAAAATGAGCTTGAGCTTTTGCTTAACCGGAACGTTCCCTTTCAAGTATCATTTTCATATTTCTTTCATATTCATTATGAAAGAAAGACCACACTTGTGAAGGAGTGGTATAAATCTACAAGAAATTACTCATAAGTAGTGTAAGAAACTTTTTCATTTCAACAACGGAAATGTCCAGTGGTTAGCACGCAAAATGTGATGAAAAACAGGTAGGATGTCTGACTTCGGTGGAGAGCGAGGAGACCTCTCTCCACGTGTGATCTGGCAGATCCGGGCTGCTGTAAGCTGCAGCTGCCCAGTGATGGGAATCAGCCAGTAATACGTGTGTGTGTATAGATGTGTGTGTATGTGTCTGTGTGTGCATTTCGTAGCTCTTCTGCTATGTCAGGAAATGTTTTCACACACACATGCCCTTTCAAATACATGCTGCCACACTCGCCTTTGTTCTTGTGTTCGCACAGGCGTGACATCTCTTTTGTTGAAAACGCAAGATTGCTTGTGCTGGCATAAGCAAAAGATTATGCATATGGATTTAAGCAATTGCTTGAGCTAGACCTTTTGCTAGACGAGCTTGTGCTTTTGCTTGAAGCAATTGCTTACAAGTAATTGCTTGTTTTATGCATTCGGCCCATTATCTCATGCAATTATTATGCAAGTTTTTGATAAAGAATGGCTAATTTTTATTGAATCCAGTGACAGACTTCATACAATATTATTCGTTTACTGGTGTCAATGTACCGCTTTTACTTTCCTACAAGAAGACATTCAGGGCATTGAGGAGCATATATGGTATGACGGGTAAACATATGCGAATTTGTAGCTATAGTTTCTGTAACTACCGTTAATGGCATGAGCTGAAAATAGCAATTGTAAGTATTATAGTTAAGACGACGGAACCCGTTGAGGACGAGCTGATTTTGCTTCCACATGCATTTCCCATAGACACCTGCCCGAGTATACTCGGGACTCGTCCTCAACGGGTTCAGATGGCAAGTCCCCCCCCCCCCACCTATTAAACAAAAAATAAATAAAGAATAAAGGAGGTGGATATTTCCCCAGTGAAACAATCGGGTCTTTAGGTATTTGTCTGTCTGTTTATATTCATGTCTGTCATCCCACTCTCTCCGTCTGTCTGTCTGTCTGTCTCTCTGCTTCTCTTCCATCCACCCCCTCTCTGTCCCTCCTTTTTACTCTCGAACCCCTGTCTTGCATAAGGACTGTAGTTTCTGCCTTAATTCCATGCAAAAATGATATCTAAGTCATACCGTCTCAATTTACCCCCTCTACAGCAACCAATGAAGTGGTTATTTGCGAGGACGTAGAGGGCACCATCTCCTGTCCGCAGGGAACCATCCACATTGTATCGGCCAATTACGGACGGCTAGCACCGGGCAGTGTGCACTGTCCTCACCCCAGTATCAGTAACACTAATTGTAGGTTAAGTACCTCGTTGAGCATCATGCAAAGCACGTGTGAGGGGAAGGTTTCATGCACCTTTACCCCATCATACTCCATGTTTGGGACTGATCCTTGCCCTGGGACGTATGGGTACGCCGAGGTTGTGTTTTCTTGTCAAATCTAAGGAAAATAACCTGACGTTATTACATTGGTAATATTTGTCTTTACCTTATTAGTAATGGTTTTAAGAGGAATGCGTAATCATTACAAGCTCTGCTTTTTAGCCTCCAGTTCATTTCTAACATTTTCGATATCATTAAGTAAACATCATGCATCTAGGCTTTGCAATCCATGTTTACACGATATTTCGATAAACAAGTGTGTGTAGAATATTTGTATTTCTTTTTTTTTTTGGATGTTACGTTTTGTACACTTATAATATTTGTTGAAATTGAAAATGAATAAATGAATGACCAAATAAACAAACAAATGAGTACATGATTATCCTGAATACCAGTTTCTGACAGCAAAATGTAATGAAAGAGGCTCTGACCGTTAAAAGACATATTTTGCCAATTCGATATTTTCAGTCACATCGCAAATATTTTAATGTAGAGAAAATCGAAAAATTCATACGTTTTTACATCATGTTAGAGTAGATGCTCATCTGTATAATGGTACTTCGAATTATATTGCAGTGTTACCCTTGTACATCTCAGCACACACAATTTACTGTACCTCCGGTATTTCATCTGTCAATGCTACAGTTTTCATCAGCGGACTGACCCGTCTTCAGCTTGATAACGTGATGGTGATGGGGCTCAAAGACTTTCGGAAGTTTATCAACCATCACGTGATCAAAGTTAAGACATTCTGGCTGACGAAGGTTGTAGCTATAGCAACCGAAGTTTTCAGAGGTAGATAGTGTGCATGAGATCAAAAGTTTAATACCAATTTCAGTTTCTATATCAATACGAGTTCTCATGTGATATCATAGCAATGTCAGAGAGACATCACGTCATAGAGAGTTTTCATCAAAGTGATTGTACTAAGAAGCATGGCTTTGATGAATAATCACACTGCACGTTTGAGTTGTATTATTGTGTAGCTTTTATTTGGGCAATCATGGACGCGCCCACCTTTCCTCGCATATATTCTATCATTCTTAAGAATGGACAAACAACAGAAGAAAGGGAATGACAATTTTGCTTCTATCTAATTCGACTGCACTTTATGAGCACGGTTTCTTCTTTTTTTTTACAATTGGAAATGACACGACGGTTTGTGGGAAGGAGAATTATTCAAGGACAAAATTAATTGTATTTAACCTTCAAGAACGTCATAGTTTTCAATATCGTAGTCTAAAATACATGTATGTAGGAAACGTACTTAGGATGATCGGAAATATAGAAATGTGATCTAATCTGCCTTTCGTGATTAGAATAGAAGTGAATACTGCCACAGAGAACACATAAAGTATCTGGCGTATTTTTTTTTCAAGTTGTAACACTATACAACTGTATAATAATCATTTATTTAAAACTGCGTAAAATAATTATATATTGTAATACATTCATCTACAGTTTACCGTATTTTGGATATCTGTGGATATATACACGCTGCATCAAGGTACTGTGACAGTCATATACAACAAATCATGAATGACATTTGTGACTACTAAATGTCTTATATTTTGTAGGTGACAGGTGATTAAAGAAAGTCACGATAGTAGGTGCGGCGAAATTTGTGAGTTATGTGAATACTCTTTGGGGTTGGCTTTTAATGTTAGCACATGCTTACCTTTGATCGCTACAGATATTCTGGATTTTGACGCTTCAATAATAATCTCCAACTAAACTTGGTTTAAACTCATTTCACGTTACCTTTTACTCACATTTGATGTTCGTTTTAAAGTGACTGACTTCAAAGATTTACAATTTCTTGCCGTTTGTATAGCTGAATATCGTTACCCGCTTCACTGCCTCTCTTTTCGCTGGCGAGTCAGGACGGAAAAAGGAGAAAAATACTAGAGTGAAAACGGAATGTTCAATTAATGACTCAGACTCAGCAACAAGTGAGCAAAACCATTAGCTTTTAGTGATTTGTCGATGAACTAAACATTTATTAGAAATTCCTTTCTTCATGTTTTCAGTGAAATTAAAACCATATCTGCACCATGAATCATTTACGAGTAAATGCGACCATTATGTATTGACTGTGCCTCTTTTATTTTTATCTCCTTCTTTCAGTCGTGTGGAATAGATGATAGCTGATGTTGCGAACAGATACCGAAAGTTGTTGCAAATTCAAACATAGTCCCTCAAAACATATTTTATGTGCTTCTTTTGCTTGTGTAGCAATATGATTCATCTCTCTTTTTTTTTGCATGGAATACAGGCTGGAGAAATAGATTTTTTGCGTTGTTTTCTGAATAAATTAAAATTGGTTTTCACATCTTCCCAGGGAAGATTAGACTTGAGAATAATTTGATATAACTTATTTACAGCGAGTTATGATAGCAAGGTGCACAATGACCGAAGAGTGGCACATGGTCAGCCATAAGCACAAGTATATTATGCATGCATGCATATAATCATTACATGAGGGAGATTAGAGGAGATTGGATGATAAGGGATGAGACAGAGAGAAGGAAAGAGAACAGAGAGGGAGAGGGAGAGAGAGAGAGAGAGAGGGGGGGGGCAAAGAGCATAATTTGATGTGCAGGAAAAGTGTTGAACAGAAAAATAATATTATTATGTACTGTGTGGGCACCACAACTCTGGACAAAAACGAAAGACAAAAGAGTATATTTCTTCCAGCACCTCCAACAAAATTCATTGATGCCAACGCGGACGAGAGGCACGCAGAATCCACCCACACCGATCCCAATGAAGATAATACGAAGGGACAGCAGCTAGCTGGTACAATGTTTTTGGAATATGGGTTTGACCGTAGTGCAGACAGGTGCTACACCAAGACCAAAAAACACATGAACACTGCAAATCGTAAATTATTTCGCTTTGGTGAACACGCCACTCTGGAGAAAAAAGATATGGATGCATATATATATATATATATATATATATGTATATACACACACATATGAATATATATATATATATATATTATATATTATATGTACATATAAATTTAGGCATCTTAGATGTATATATATATATATATATATATATATATATATATGATATCATGCGTATTTGTGTGTGTGTGTGTGTGTGTGTTTAAAAGTGTGTATGACTACCCATCTCAAAACCCACCAAAATACACAGATGTTGAGGTTATTTGTAACGGTCCAAAATAGTAATTTGAGTTAAATATAATCTTTATTCTGAATTTATTCTGAATTGTGTACTGTCAAATTTTGCGGCTTACAAAATAAACACACAAGTGAACACGAGGTATCGGCAGTCGTTCTGGAACGTATTCTTTTTTGGGGGGGGGGGGGGCTGGAGGGGATTGACAAGTACTGTTCTTATTGAAAAATTGAATTAAAATTTAAGTCTGCATAGCAGTTCTAACGAAGTTGTTTATTATTTCAAAGCCTATGTATACAGAAAAGGGGGAATTTATTTTGGCTTACTGTTTGTATGTGTATTTTGTTTTCGAGCTTGGTGGTCATACAGTATAATCATAATCACATGCACACATATTTCTTTTTAAGCTTGTAGGTAATTTCGTGCATACATGTAGGTGGACAAAAGGTGTTATTTATCCTGCTATCACTTTAAAGATATCCGGTAACTTTTACACTGTATGAATAGTACAACCTCACATACTATCTGTGGGTCTTTTTATGTTAGCTCGGAAGAAGTGCTCGAAATGAAAAGGCTACGATAAGACCCACCAGATCTCCTATTCTCATGAATTGTAAAAATGGAAGCAGCGCCTAATTATTGACAAAGAGACTACTCTACCAAAAGACATTGATTTCTGATTTAAACACATAGACATTGTTGTTCATTTGATGTAGCAATTTTTTGATGCCGTAATGCTTTCTGAATATCTTATTCACATTGAATCGAAATATGAAATCAGATATTTTCCCTCTTTCATTTGATGGCCGCTGTAATGATCCTTGAAATGGCATGCAGTATAGCATTTGAGTTTTTCTACCTCCGTTTTAGATTATCAAAAGTAAATTACGACTAATCGTTTACTCTCTCTTCTTTGTATGGCACTACATGCCTAGTTGATATCGTTTGCCGAGTACTCCTAGTCCCCTGGGATGAGTGGGGGCGGCGTCAATTGGCATTATTCGCCATTATACCCTGCTCTTGCTATGAATAAATGAAGTGGGATCTTTAACGCGCATGAGTTTTGACTCTCTCACATCATGGGACCTCCATTTTAAGGCCTATCTGAGGGATAAGTTTTGTACGTAGGGACAGAAACACACAACGTTGCTCAGCAAGACTGACTGCACGGGCATTGAACCCAAGCCATTTCATTGCAAGCAGGCACATTACTCACTGAGCCACATTACCTCCAAATGCATGTGTTTAATTTTAGGAAAAACATTAGTTAATATGACAATGTCAGTTTTCATACGTATCCGACATTAAAATCCATGACTTTCATTAACCTTTACTACGCGCCATCCTCGCCAAAAGCACATTTGTTTATACAGGACCAAGCTTTTGGAACAACCTAAGTGATGATTTAAATATGGACCAAGCCTTGTTGTATGCAAAGTAAAAGTAAAGACAGTTTTGGTTGGTGTCTTAGATAACATTTGAATTACATATTTTTCTATTTCATTTGCAAAACGTTTTTTATGTTAATTACTTTGCCCATGCCAGTGGATAGTGTCTGGCAATAGCTCTGCATCGCTGATGACCCCTGCTACCTCTTAAGTAGTCCTTGATTAATTTCTTCTTTCATCCTTTTCCTTCCCTTTCTTCTCCCTCTAACCTCCCTTTTTATTGTCTTGGTTTTTTTTTGTCCTACGCCTTTGTCTACAGTGAACGTCTTATCCATGTGTTTGCTATTTTGTTCCTTTATATTTTTTTTCTGTATTGCGAATTGGAGTTTTTAGTAGCCCACATTGTACAAGCTTGTTTCACGTGTATATGTACACATATATATTGTTGTAATACATTTCATTTTCTTTCTCCGTGAATTTATATATACAATCGAATTGAATGAATGTATATAAGTATATAAAATATATTACACTATGCAATAATATTATATTATACCTGTTCTGGAAATCTGGTCACTGATGAAAGTTTCAGCAGTTGATTTCCAGACCTATTAAAATAGGTAAATTCCCTGAAAGTATGTATAATTATAGATTATAATACAAGACCCTTTTGTATGAGGCGGTTGAATTCAAACATGTTTAGTTCAACCTTGTCGAAATAAAAACATTTTTCTGTTATTGACAACATTTCCTTGAATAGTTTCCAGTGAGACGTACAAGTGTAGATTGTCCTCGAATCTGAACCCCAAGAGTCCAAATGGGAGTTTCCACTTTCTCTGGGCAAATCATACAGGTACCCATTAGAAAACAGTCCGACTTGCTCGCTTGGACGAGAGTACAATTGGGAGTGTGCACTTTCTCTGGGCAAGTTACGGATGCCTATAGAGATCAAGGTCTGATCTGCCCGTTTCCACGCAATCATGCTAATAACATGACTTGCAGGCTGCGAATATCAGATGGAATATCAAATTCAATTATGATGCAGAGTTTGCTTCGTCTGCCACACAGATATGCATTTTGTGCCATTCCGTTTCTGAAGGTCGATTTCTTTGCCAACCATCAATTAATTCAACAGAATCACTGACTAACATCTTATTTTCACGGTTAGACCTACTCCCATTACAAATTATACTAGCCACTATCACTCTCCCGGCCCTTTCTGTCCCTGATCAGCAGTATGTAACCAAGTAATAAGCAAACACACACACACACACACACACACATATATATATATATATATATATATATATATATATATGTGTGTGCATATGTATATATATATACAATGTATATATATATATATATATATATATGTGTGTGTATATTTATATATGTATATATATATATATTGTATGTATACATTGTATATATATATATATATATATATATGCATGTATATGTGCGCATGTGTGTCTGTGTGTCTGTGTGTATAATACATAAATATGTTACATTGTGTATGTACATGTGAAGTACAATAGAAGAAGTTTTGCACTTGTCATTCAGTCAATTCTCCTAGCTAAAAATGATATACTTACTGAAGTCCATGTCAAATACAGTACGCAGTGTGTTGTGTACGAGTGTGGTTGTGTGCGTAGGAACTTTTAAAGGCTAATGAGATATTTAACCATTCATTGCTGTGATGAAAGTGGGCACACGTAAGGAATAAATCATTCTCACCTGGCTTGACGAAGGTCTTCGTTTCGATTTTACAACTACGCAACTAATCAAGTTACAGTAACACCTTCCTTTTTACTCCATTTGAATTGCATTATCATATTTATACCCTTATTTTCTTATTTTACATGTAGGCCTATATGTTGTATTTTAAAATCTTGTTGGAATTATTTTCTCCTGTGTTTAAAAATTAGCGTATATATTTTTCTTTACATAATCATTGTATAATGTTTGTAACTGTATGTTTATGTACTGTATGTAAAATGTTTGTAATTTTATCCTCTGTGGGCCCAGGCTGAAAAACCAGCCTTTGGCTGACGAGGATGTTCCATCACATGAGTGGAAAATTGAGTTGAGTTAAATTGAATTAAATCTTCGGATTATCTCTCCCACTAAAAACAAAAACAAAAAAGAGAACCATCCCATCCCCAATAAAAATAAGAGTATGAAAACGAGTATCTCATTAATTGCTTTAATTAATAAAGTCCTGTCGTCATGCATCTTATAATTTTCCATGACGTTCTATACAGAACAATCTCATAAATACCCCTTTTTGTAAAGATTCAATGTGTAGTGTGTTTTCTGTTTGTATCCCATAACTTCTTTTTCTTCATTACTTCTGTGATTTTTTTTTTCTTGAAACTAATCAAAGAAAGTTTTTATACTAGATTTTCATTTCATCTCTCACAAGTAACTTTGTTGCGCCAAAGGTGTCCTGCACAATGATTGGCTATTGTATCTAGCATTACACTTATCACCAATGTCACATCTTTTATGGATGGAATGCAGTCAATCAAAGTGGTCAACTTGAATTCCTTGAGATAACACATCAGAGAATGCATGGGGAAAAGTGACCGCACATCCTTTTTAGTGGACCGATCTTTTTTCCATACCTACTTCATTGTTGTCCTTCAAAGCATGTCTAGGTGTTCTCACTTATACTACTTATATCAAGTCTTATCATAATACTATGCGACTCACTTTTGTTTTGTATCGCTGTTTTCCTAGATTGAAATTAATCAAATTTTGTGATTGTTTTAAGCATGCTTTATATTATACTATATTATATTGTTTTGTTTCACTACTTGTTTGTTTGATGAACAAATCATCACTTTATCAGTGAAGCTGGATGTTACGTGGATTTCGCTGACTCAAAAGGACTTGGTACGGGGGATACGTGCGGTCAAACAATATAGATGGAACATTCAAGTTCAAGTTTGTAAAACATATATTTTCCAGTTTTTTTCATGTAGAAAATCACATACATGAGATTGTGGAAGGAAGGCAGAACCTCAAAAACCAGAGCTTGTGGTGAGCTGCCTTGCAAAATACATTACATCACAAACACAAGAAACAACAAAAGCATAAAAATAGTTCATGGAAATATTGAAATGAGATATTCCTCAAGAGAGATATTGCAGTGTAACAGAGAGGCAACAATAAGTATGAATATATGTGACGAGCTACAGCCTATAACAAAAGTTGCATATATCAGAGTTAAACGTTGCATATTTATAACTGCTAGTAATGTGAAACCTCTGCACAGATGTAAACAAGACAATGAATGAAATGCACTGTTTCCAACTGGATCGTGAATAGACTGGATAGTGAATAGACATGGTAATACTGAAATGAGATATTAATCAAAGAGAAATATTGCAGTCTAACGGAGAGGCAACAGTAAGTATGAAAATATGTGACGAGCTACAGCCTATAGCAAAAGTTGCATTATCAGAATTAAACGTTGCATATTTATAAATGCTAGTAATGTCAAACCTCTGCACAGATGTAAACAAGACAATTAATGAAATGCATTCATGACGTTGTCATGAGGGGAGGGGAATGCGCTGGTTATACGCTCTCTGTCACCATGGCGATGATTGTTGCAATGTAAGCCATGTATTTATATCGAAGAGGAAGGTATGATATATTTACTCTTGTCGTAGGAGAATCTCTTTAATCCAGACGATAGACGTGATAGAGTTTGACGTGACGAGACGGCATCACTTCTCTGGAAAGCCCCATTCGCCTGGCATCGAGAAATCTGATAGCTCGTTTCCCCCTTCTTTCAAGCCGTTAAACTTAATGATTACGCAACTAAACTTCAAGGGGATTCAAACGTGAAGGGTATTATACACACTCTCTTAATTTCTAGGATTTATTTTTAAGTCCTAAGGATTTATTTCTTTAAGTCCTAGCGGACTGTAAATACAGACAAAACCTTAGGACTTAAAAGTAAGTCTTAGCTAGGATTTAAAAATTTAAGTCTATGTTCGACTTAAATTTCAAGTCTATAGGATTTATTTTTTAAGTCTTATTAGATTACATTTAAATCTTTCTTAGACTTGTTTTTAGAATAAATCCAGCTTGGATTTAAACGACGAAAGACTTATTTTAAGCGACGAAAGACTTATTTTAAGCCTTCCTTGGATTTATTTCAAATAAATCCATCATGGATTTAAACTCAGACTACTGAAAATGACAGCCAATTGATGCACTTTCTTCACATGTAAAGGTCTATTTATTTTAACAAAATCAAACTGATGCATTTTTCACAAACATCGATAAGTTACAAAATATACAGATGATTGTCATACACATGTAGGCTCCAGAAAAAATGAAATACGACATGATGAAAACAGAGCATATTTTGCAATAGTCTCAGATGGTCACATCTTCACATTCATGTTACTGAAGCTTCTTTCACTGTGTTCTGTAAACAAGTTACTAGACGACTGGAACCTTCATTGCCAAATAGATTACTTTTTTTCACTTTTTTTTTTTTAAATCTTGCAAGATGACTCCGTGCGACTCGATTCACTTTCATTTTATGTATTTCTTTCCCTGGTGAGCATCGTTAAGTCTTAAGATGGAAACTATGAACAAATATAAGATTATATATGAATTCTAATAACTTAAATTTGAGAAATGATGCTGTGTAATAAACAATACAGCCTCCATTAAGTTGACGTTTAGATTTACACGCCTTGTACGTCCCATGCATGCAATTTAAAGAATTATTTGATTTTTTGGAATGATGCATAGTATAAATTTAATCAAGAGGGAAGTAAAGGCCAAAATTAGTGTAATCAAATTTGAAAAGAGAAGAAATTTCCCTACACAGAATGGTGTAAAGACTATGAAAATCAGCTACGAAATAAGGAAGATATGCCTCTTTTCAATTTCACACATTTCCAGAAAACAGATCTTGTCCAGTCTTTATGAACGTCCAAATGAGGGAATTGATGTCATTCCTTCAAAATATTTTTACACTTTTCACCTGCATGTATTTGCATATTCATACGGACTAGTCAAGAAATGTTTTCTGAAAACGTGTTACATTTCCTTATTTCTTACCAGACTTCCCTAATTTTTCCACTATTCCGTAGGGAAAATTTACAATTGAATCCAAACTGTATTACATACAACAGTAGGGAGCAAGATCTATGTAAACTCTGATGTAATTTCACCTTAAAACATTAAGAAGCTCAAATAACAATTAAATTCTAAAATTACTTCTAAAATTCCTTGAATATCGATTGTCTGAAATGGATTTACATAAGTACATTTCCATACTGCATTTTGGTAGACAAAATGTTTGACAAAAGAATATACAAATTCCTGCTTAATCTATTGATATTTAAGAATCCATCTCAACTGATGACAGGGAACCATCTCAAGAGACTGTTCAAGTGAGATGGACCACTAGTTTCTTAATTACTTTGATGTCATATCTCGTAACAAAGCACTATGTTGAAGTGATGCAATCTGAATTTTTAACTAGAATTATCACTCATTGTGATTAATATACCCCCACCCACAATTGAGGGAATTAGCTCAACCAGGATTATTTTTTCTTACTTTTTAATAAAGAAAAAAATTACCATGGCAATGCACTGTTCCACCTCTCAAATCAAGTGCTCAAAAACTGAGTGAGCAAGATAAATAAACTGACGATTTCTATGGTTTTTACTAAAAATTGTGTAACCATGGCAACACAATGTTGGACATTAAGAAAAAAAATGAAGTTTGCACAACTATAGGCCCTATATCATAGCCGTCATATGTGCCAAATTTCAAGCTAAATGCTAAAAGGGTGAGGGGTTTAGTTGAATTCACATTAGTGTATCAATTTCATGCAAAATATACTGTTACCATGGCAACACATTTTCCACACTGACAAAAGATTTGTGCCAAATTTGAAGCCAAAATGCTCTAAACAGAGACAGGAGAATCGAAATGTTTGTATGATTTTCATTGAAAATGCACCGTTACCATGGCAACACATTGTTTAACAATGATGAAATATGAAGTTTGCATATTTCTGAACTACAATGGTTGCATGTGCCAAATTTCAAGCCAAATGCTCAAAGACTGAGGGAGTTACCTGAATCCAAAATGTTTTTGTATGATTTTCATTCAAACTATGTTGTTACCATGGCAACACAATGATCAACAATGACGAAAGGTTAAGTTTGCACATGTACGTACCATAGTGGTCAGGTGTGCCAAATTTCAAGCTAAATGCTCAAAGACTGAGGTTGTTACATGAATCCACAATATCTTTGTATGCATTTTAGTGAAAAGATGCTGTTACCATGGCAATGCATGGCAATGCATGTGTTCAGGGGAACTTAAACTTTCTTCTTTCAATTTAAATCAATGCGGATCTGGCATTACTTTTTTTTTTCATCATCAACCAGACATAATATACAGAAAACAAGCCAAAGATGAACAACACATAAATTGAAACTGCACATGTATAAAAACTTGAAATATTGTTGAAATGTTCACGTAGCAATGCAAATGCAAAAGTGAGGCACACACATACATGATAGCACCTCTAACGGAAACATTGCGGCATTAACTTTCCTTATTGTGTTATTTTCATTTAAAAATGCACACAAAAAAAAAATTACAAGGAAACTTTACTACAACCAGGGCATGACAGACATGCTTCTTGTGTGCATGGATTTGTAGCTCAATATAAATGGAAAAGTGAGGCACACATAACATAACTCAATATCCATGAGTCAAACATTATGCATGATAGTATCTTCAAAGGAAACATTGCAGCATTTTACCTGTGTTACTTTGACTTAAGAATTCACCGAAAATTAAGAAAACTTTAAGAAATATTGTTGAAATGTTCACGTAGCAATGCAAATGCAAAAGTGAGGCACACACATACATGATAGCACCTCTAAAGGAAACATTGCGGCATTAACTTTCCTTATTGTGTTATTTTCATTTAAAAATGCACACAAAAAAAAAATTACAAGGAAACTTTACTACAACCAGGGCAAGTCAGATATGCTTCTTGTGTGCATGGGTTTGTGGCACAATGTCGGAAAATCTTACTAGCATCATACACTGATGTGTTCTTGAAGTTCGTGGCCAATGCCCAGAACGAAGCCCTCACTTGGGATTGTAGCAGTAACATGAATATGCCGCCACAAAATCAAAGAATGCTTCAAGCACCCAAGCATATTTGACGATGAAGACACAGTGGGCTTTAAAGAGTCTGTCAAATTCTTGCTTCCGGTCATCTCCAGCCTGGACTTAGTATGGTCTTGTCCAGGATGAGAAAATACTTGATGTACGTCTAGTCACTCCCTTATCTGACTAAGCAGGGCTGGCTGAAGGTGGCATCTTTAGCATCACTGAACTTCGCGCTTCTCGCTCGTGATGTATACGTTTCGCGCAGATCAACTTGGCGTTTCCCGTTTGCTAGGGCTTTCAGGTGGGAGAATCTCCAGATCAGAAGATGCTTGGGGCTGGGGTTGGAGTCTCTGCATCAGCAATGCCATGAACATTGGTTCCTACCTGAAAAGAGATTAAACATGTATAGCACTACTGATATTTCGAACTAAATTTCACTTGAATCGTTTGAGCAAATGACAAAGGCTACAATTATTATCAAATAAACTTTGCTTAACATAGAGGGAAGTTAAGTTCTCAGTGAGAGGGCACTCTGGAGGGAAAAAATATTAAAATATAATTTTACATATTGATCTTAAATACAATGTACTAATAACATATTTATCACATAGCTTTTAGTTTGTGATGTACAAGTAAATATTTCTGATATATTTCGGAACATATTATTTTAAAACATTTTGTCTCATCTGGTAAACCTCAAAGCCTTGAAAAAAATTCCCAGAAATCAGATTACTTTTTGCCATCATCGGGGTGGGGCCTACTTGATATTTACATGTTACAGACTCATAAGATATTTGATGTACATATTATTACAAATCAATAGAAGTCAGCATGCATTTTTAATCCGTAATTTAATGAATTTAAAAGAAAACTGTCAAAACACGGTAGATACCCCTACACAATACTCATTGCTGAATGTTCTAAAGTTTGTTTGAGAAGAATCGCTTCAAAAACACTGATATATCAGAGAAGAAAACTTTGCATTTCTCACGACAGCATGAGAAGTTCAGATTTTTAAATTCCACCTGTTACTGAGTACATGCAGATTCTACACGAGTCTTGCTTTGTAAGATACGAAGCTCAAATATTCTTCTCTAAACATGAGCTGGTACTTAAAAGCCCAATGAAACATGCATATTGATAATTCTCAAAATTGGAAGCTCAATGATTTGATCATAAACTGATTTCAAGTCTATAAACATTAAGCATATACTGTACTTACAGGCACATAGTCATTCTGCACCAGGTACTGCTGGGCATCCCTCGGGAGCATGAGAGGTCCTCTCCCTTTCTTCTACATGGGGATGTTGGGTCTGTGAAGCATCGCTGCAAGTAGTGACATTCCACAAAATTCCTATAGAATGGAACACAACACAATTTTTTTTTCAACTTTAAGTATTTCACCCATTCTCTTTAAAATATTAGATATGACGTATTGTATCAGCTCTGACAATCCCTAACATTCAGTTTTCGACTTATTATCAATATCAGTCTATGAAGAGCAAACTCGTACACGTTCACTTTCCTGAAAGGTGTAATAGCAATGAAGCATAAACAAATGAGTAAGTTTTACTCTTACACTTTGGACAGAAATTGTTCCAGTAATTATAATCAATGCCACAAGATCTATGAGGATTGGCGGAAGGACTTACTGTCTCCATCCATGTCTTCACATCTTCTTACGATGTCTTGCAACTAAGGGTGGTTTCGCTTGGCAAGTGCAAGATTCTATTGACGTAAAATGGCCCCCATCTGTTCACCATCTCCTGCACTTTTCTCGGTACAACTGGGCAAAGTCCGTATTGATCTGAAAATAAACACAAAAACTGTGAAATATCAGTGATAAGGAAGTGGAAAATGAAAAACAGAAACGCTTGACAAAAAAAAAAAAGGAAGAAAACAAATATGCTTCGGGGGTATAAACGGTCGCCATAGCCACATTTCTAGATTTTTATGTAATTAATTATTTCTTATTGGTCTCGAGGGTTGTATTTCATGCTGGAGGAAAAAATGAGACCGATATCTCTGATTTTTGTTTCAGATGTTATCGTTAAAATCAATTTTTAGAAATACCAGGGATGTCTTGCATATCTAAACACCAAGAAGGGATAGTCCAGACAGAGTACTCCTTGGAGTACAAATTATACAAATAACAGGTAATTTGCATTCCCGTTATCTTAAAAAATATTAAAAGTAAAAAATAAAAAAAGGCCTCATATATTGTAAAACTTCACTACATTCTCTCACTGGTGTATGTGATGCTTAATGCATACATCTCAGCCAGAAGTGTAGATCTGTAGATTTTTAAGTCTAGATCCTTCTACTGAAACACAGATCACCACATTGATTATGCTACAAAGAGAAAGACTGGAGTAGAATACCTTTATCCAGGTGCGAAATCTTGTTCCATTGCACGAGTTAATCCCATACATTATTTGTTTCATACAACGCCTTCAACAATAACACTAACAGACTTACTAGTTCAAGAAAGAGTCTTGAATTCAGTGCAGAAATGGCAACCATAAGGCCTAGGTGTCCAGGCCTACTACTGAGTGGTAGTAATAATAGTAGAAGTATTTTCATGGAATGCAAATCAGTAGCACATTCACATTACATACACATGTACGCAGCCGAGTGCAAGTAGCATTGAAGTTGATTATTCCAGTAAAATGAGTGACATGATGCACGCTTGATAGTAAGAGTGTTGAGTGCACACGCCAAAGGTAATTGTTTATTGTGACATTAGACTCAGTAGACCTAGTCATGCAATGGAACAGAAACTGTTTATTAATTGTAGACCCCCTATTTTAATATGGGAGTCAATAGAAATTGGTGATGTCAGCCAATATGGCCCATGCGATAGAAGTTTTTACAGTTCAGAGCTTGACGCCACTGCACTGGCATTGCAACATTGGCGCCCTAAACCCTGGGGCGCTCATCACACAGGGGGCTTCGTGTTTGGGCTGGTCGCAGTTCTATTGTAGCGCCCATAGGGTCTACGTACTAATACTATTGGTGGCCTAAACCAGGGAGCACCTCCCTGCCTTGACCGAAAGATCGGTCTGTATCTGTCCGTCGGGGAATGTTCCGCGGAGACTGCGTCTGGCTTCACGGATCCCCTCCGTATACAGACCGAAGTCAATGATTGCGGCTCCTGTGTGGAGCAGTAGCGCACAGATCAAACGTTACGATAAACCAAATTTCAGACAGCTTTTTTACGTTCAAATAAGTTTGACATGACATGACACATTATGCAGCAATATTTGGGATAAATTTCTCACATTGTGCAATCGAAATACTCACATAAACTCGGTTATAACGCAGAAATTTTATCGATATCGCAATATCGCCGTTCGCGAGCAGTACATCGCCGTTCGCGAGCAGTAAGTCGCCATTTTGAATCTGTAAGCCAATCACATGCGAGGTACGTGTTTTGGTAAAACAAACACGTAGAAACTACCTCGCATGTGATTGGCTAATAGATTCATACTGTATGTTTCTGCAGTTTGAATGTGACGACGCGACAGACTGTGTTTTACGTTGGAAATTCTACTAAAATGTTGGATTATTCATTAATCTGGTGAGTTTTATGTATTCTTAAAAAGCTAATTTCACCATACAAGCTTAAATTTGCCGACCTAGGGCCGTGAATTAGACGCAATCGAGAAGGGTGAGGTACCTCACCCAATTTTCCATAGAGACAGTGGTTAAGAACATCCACACAGCAATGGGTACTGCAACCTTCCGTCTGTCTACGGAGGACAGCGTCAATGGCAAAATGTAAAAGAGTCCTCCGGACAGACGGATCTTTCTGTCTACTCCCTGCCTAAACACAACGTTAAAAATAAAACCCATCTAACAGCATATGCCCTACATTTTATCACAGCATAGTGGGGCATGATAAGGCCTAGAACTGTGCCTTTCTACGTAGAAATTGACAAATTAAACCTTACAAGAGTGTAGGAAGGGGTGAACTGACACTAACTTGTTACTGTTACTCAGTGTTAGACGACAGTTAACCGTTAGGCCTACGCTACAGTAGCCTGTTATGCCCATAGCTTTACCTTTCAGTCAAGACACCAACATCGTAAATCATTAGGTAGAATGGGCGCTTTATAAGAGTCCCTGTATTATTACACTTGTACTTGCAGTTTCACCGAAATAGAGCCCCCACAATACTAGTATAACGTTAGCCTACATGTAACTTGTTACAATGTTTGGATAGACACATTAGCCATGAACAGCTAACGTTAGCACTGGCGCTTCACGGATGGACAGCGCTGTATACAGCGGCAAGGCTCAAACTCGCCAAAAATGTAGGGCGGTTAGTGCACATCTTAACATCTTTTATCCATGGTTACTGAGTCCCAGAGTTATCAAACACATTCTTAAGCATTCATACAGTAATATGCTCACCTTTAAGCGACTTGGTCAAGCTTCCGTCAGATCATGCCCTCAAAAAACTCCGGCCTGCATGACTTCTGCCTTCAAGACCAACTCAACTGTTCGAGTCAATCCGCCAATAGCGTTTGTTTGCAAATGGTCGATGGTAGGTAGGTACGTACAAGTATAGTACATGCACAATGTACATATTGTGCACTGAATGTGTGTGTATGACTACGCTATCTAGCATCGCATGAAGCAAAGTGACGGCCAGCGCCAATTCCGGTTTTAGGCGGTTCAAGATAGCGCATGACGTCATTTACAAGTCATCTGATTGGCTGAAAGTTTAAGTCCTTGTTAGATTTAGATTGCGAACAGCTTCGACACTCAACTTTTAATCGAAGCCACCTAAAATAAGTCTTAAAGACTTAAAATATTTTAAGTCGTAAGAAAGATTTAAAATTTAAGTCCTAGAAATTAAGAGAGCAAGCAACACGTCCACACGTTGATACCGACAGCAAAAAAAAAAACTATAAGAACATTACGTGATTACTGCAAGGTTTCTTGTGGCAGGTGCTGTCCGAGGCAATAATGGTAAGTGATCTAAGTTTCAAGTATACATTTGTAAACTAAACATATATCTATGGGAATGCCTAATGCTGGTAATTTTTAGAAATTGACCTTTGAATGTACAGATGTAGCCAGATGAGGCATATTTTACACTTTGAAGTGAAATCCTTCAAAAAAGTTTTTGCTTCTTATTCTTCTGAAACTGCGTGTGATTTCCGATGAATGTGTTAGTGTGAGCGTATGTATATGTGCACAAACATGTGGTATAAATGATATAGAAAAGTTTAATGCTAATAGAATTAAGCGGACAAAATCTGAATTGAGAGAGAATAAATTGTGGAATACAAAAATATGCAACATGCTATAATGTGAGTGAGAATGAACGCAGTAAACTGAACTAGACTCTTTCCATACCATTTATGCCAAATATTAAATGAACATACTGACTTATTCGTACATCTCTGTGCATTAAGAAAGAGAAACGAAATATATTATTAGCAAAAAGTATCTCTAGGTTTTCGCTCCCATTTTCGTCATTATCTCACCTAGCACTATTTAAAAATATGTTTTCGATTTAATTTAAGACACTCTGGAATTTCTTTAGTTGATGAACTCCGAAACCTTGTCATTTTCGTTCTCTGTGACCTATTTTGAAATATGACAACCAAATCTGCCGGTCGCAGTAGCTGAGCAAGAGACAACAATATCAGCTGCGTGTATTTGTACTCATTTTCGTTTGAACTTTCCTCGAAATCTTCTCCTTTATATACCATATTGTTTATTGCTGTAATTGTTGCTTTAATTCATGTCGATTATACTATGAAAAGATGTTGTTATAAAACTGTGATCTTCTGCTTTAATATTTACGTTACGTGATTTTTATATCAATACATGAGCCTTATTCGTCATAATATCATAAAGTTTGCAAAGACCTGTTTTTGGCATTTTCGTCCAGCACTCCAGGACACCCTATATAATTCAACAGCCCTTGCCATTTTTTTTTCGATGAAAGCTTTAAAGCTGTCGTTCATTTTCTTGTTTTGTCGTAAGTTTTCTTCAATTCCAATTTAGACTTTTCTAATCTAGTTTTCTAATCTTTTTCTAGTGGCTGAGCACGAGACAGTAATATCAATGTTGTCTATTGGCATTAATGCTTGTCAAAGTTTCACCAAAGTCGTTTCACCAAAAATCGTCTTCCAATTTTGCGGTATAGAGTTGTACTCAGAAAACTCACAACTTTTTAATCAGAAAATACACACACTTCTTTTATAATGCACCACCTTCTTCTGTTCTTACACCTATCCACTCGACCGACACGGAAGAATGGTCACATAAAAATGTACAGTCACATGATATGGTATTCAGGTGTACATAAGGCAAAGAGAACAGATTCAATTGAAGCATTATGTTCTCAAAATATAGACACATACTTAAACATAAAATAAATGCCTTTAAACAGGTCTTGGTTTCATAGGAAGTCTCCGTAAATCGTGAAATATATCACAACACAAAAAGATGGTGAAAGGTGGTTGAATATCTGGTTCATCTCCACAGAGAGGCCCATATAATATTTGATAAATTTAATGGGTAAGCAATGACTTTATTACAAGAAAAATGTCCTAGCATTCAAAAAGGGCAAATATTAATTCTAGCAACAACTGAAAAATTACATTCTAAAATTGTACATTTTGATCTCCATATTCGTTTTTTATTCGTTTTTCCACAATAAATAAACATAAATCTCACTTTCTTGAGTGAGATATATGCAAGCACTAATGACAGCTGACAAAACATGGGATTTCGCAGTATTAAAGCTCTTCCAGACGAAATTCAACACAATCAAGTGACAATAGTCATGAAATTAAAGAAAGGGGTGACGAAAATGGCGGGAAAACGTAAAACGGCGCTCAGCATATAACTACCCACAGACATACTTGAAATAGATCGATGAAATGCCAGCTTGGATGGCTATTAGGTATAGACTGTACTTCCATCCTATAATGCAACATTGTTATGCAAATTTGTTGATAGGTTTTGTTTTGATTCTGAATATTGTTTGGCGTCTGTCGAAGTAGATTTTCCATTGCTTTATTCATGCAGAATTCGAACAGACGTGACATCAGTCTCAACGCCGTGACCATGGCAACCATCGCTCTTCTGTTTATTGGTAAATAGTCTTTGATCTTACTTTACGGAGTCATCTGGTATCTATGATTACTAACTGCGTCCAGAATTGCAAAACATGTAGTACTCGTGTAAGTAGCTCCTGTTAGGTGCAACATAAAGGTATTATTTGTATATTTAATTGTAAAGAAGCTATAATGTACTAAAATATGTCAACTTCAAAGTGAAAGCCAGGCACTGTAAAGTAACTGCGCAGTCCATTATGGTCATTCTTTTGCTATGGGTAATCTACACTGGACCATGCACACTGGAGTGCTCTGTGTAGTTCCCATGGCAACGCACACTTCTGGCATATATTATATGCCAGACAGGACCATGGGATGGTATCAGATTATTTTATATAAGATATGAGAAATTTAGATGGAGTTTGGTGATGTAAACCATTACAACTTAATTGCCACATATCCATGCATAAATGGATCCATTGAGTGATGTAATGGTAATAGATTATTTGGAATAAAGACCTACTGGCCCGTATTCTACTGTAGACCAAGGTTTAAACCCATTTTAGACTCACCTATGGTTTAGCTAGACCCGAGGTTTAATTTTGTATTCTGCTAGCGAGGTTTAGTTAAACCCAAGTCTATTTCGGGTTTAAATTAAACCCGAAATAGTCTTGGATCAAGCCACCATGGTGCCCTCTAAGGAAGAAGAAATTCTCCCTCTCTGAGTACTTTTCTCTCCGCAAATCCACTTAAATTTATTATTGGCAGTGTATCAGCCACATGAGCGTGAATTTCTTGGATATTGAATAGTTTTTACGGGTATTTATGTCGAATAAGGGCATGCTGTATTTTTGCTTGCGACGACTCGTGAAGCACTGTACATTTACTGTACAGTTTGTGTACGTGTGCGACGCACATCACAGGATACATGGTAAGCGTATCGTTGCTTGCGCTACTCAGCAGTATTATATTCCTGGCCTGGCTATAGTATTAGCTAGCTTTGAATGCTCAGTACCAGCAGAGCCGCCGCGCCGGCCGGCGGCACGGTTGCTGTGTGCGCTGGATGGGACATGGCTTTTTATGTCGATTGAATCGTGAGTTCGGAATGGATTGGCGATTGATCAAACCAGGACTTTGAGGTAGGAAATTGAATAAAAGCTTTTCTCTTAAGATTGTCAGTTTATAAAAATGGAAACCATTCTAAAATTTAGAAATAGATAGCATATCTAGGCCTATATCAACCCTGTCTCGATAAACCTACCGTACCACACTACTAGAACAACATTCTAGATCTAACCTTAAACTTTCTAACGTTAGTCCTAACGTTACAATGATATATTCTAGCTATTCGAATAGGTTCTACTAACGTTAGTAGGACCCTACTCCTAGTCCTAACGTTAGTCCTACGATCTAGGTTCTCGATCTAACAAGTAACAGTTAGTCTATCTATGCCAAATCGACCTCAGCCATCAGGCTCGTTACACTCTAGTCCTACATTGAGTTCTTGGTCTAGTCTTCAGGTTATTTTCATCGTAAAGTCTAGACTAACTACAGGTAGTAGTATTTCTAACATATACATTGTAGATCTCGAGGGAGTCTCTTCTACGGTGTAAGTGTACAAGTACTAGACTTTATCTAGATCTAGTACGTAGTAGGCGTATCTCGTGTGTACACGCGTGTGGCCGGCAAGCTAGCTGCTGTACGTATCCAGCCAGCCACTCGTTTCGTGCCATTGGCATTGATCCGTGTGCTAGTACCCTTACCAGTCATCGTTAGACTCGATTTAAACTCGAAATAAACCTCCTCCTGGGTAGGTTTAATTTAAACCCAATTTAGACCACAGCTGGACTTAGTAGAATACAAATTAAACCTGGGTTTAAACCTGGGTCTAAACTGGTGGTTTAAACCCAGGTTTAAACCCCAAAAACCCACTTTAGACCCAGGCGTGGGTTTAAACTCGGGTCTAAGTTTTTAGCAGAATACGGGCCACTGTCTCTATTCTAACACTTCAACACATGTGCATGGTCATTTTGTACATCTTTTCAGCTTGATTATGCTGCGCGTGATGCAATGAATCATGCTGGAATTGCATGACTTTAAATGAAAGTCACATAACTTTTTGGATAAACCAAATCAAGTGGTATTGTCAGGACAATCAGGTAGACTGGAGCTATCTATCTGTGGCAGCAATACCACATCAAGCTCTTAATGTATTTCTCGAAAGCCTTGCTGAAGAGATTGTGCATTTGGCACATTTTTTTTTTTTTTTTGCATGCGTTCCATGCAAAATGCTTACTAACCGGCTTAATTGGTGAGATTTGGTGCTCTGATATGTATATCTTTAAGAATTACAATGGTTTATATCTTTATCTGTTTATTGTCCTAATTGGTTATAAGCTCTTTCTGTTTTTGCCTCTTTTTGCTTTGGAGGAAGAGGATTGTTCTCTAAACACTTCATTGGCTGAAACACTAAATCAGATTAAACCATAAAAGTATAGCATATGAATTAGGAATTAGCCATGAATGTGTATGTCAATACACACAAGACATCATAATGCTATGTGAACAGGTATTCAGAATTGCCTTCTGCATGAACTTTTATAAATATTGTACATATTCTGTGTTTGTTAGACGATATCGTTGTAACATATACAAATGTATCATATAAAGTAACGGTAATATTTCAAAATTTTGTCTAAATTCATATTTACTTACTAATTCTATTCCTACCTTCTCCCTGTCCACATCATAAGTTGCCACAAGCGGCTCATCTGTGGAGCTGTTAAATCCAATGGCATTTGTTGTGTTGCTAGCTGTCAAATGCCACGCCCACTAAACCTGTCAGTAGGGCCTATCCCAGATATTCATGTATACTCTCTACCGGCCTAACGTAAATGTTATATGGATTAATGTACATATGCGTTGTAAAATGGAGTTATACGAGCTATATTAGCTATTCTAAGGCATAAGTCTCATTTTACGGTACATTAAGTTTGTATGATCATTGTTCAAACAGATGAGTAACTACAAAGAATGTCCCTCGGATAGGACATAGAATGGAGGTCCCGTGTATGAGAAACAAACAAACAAACAAACAAACAAACAAAGAATACTATCAATTTAAAGAAACAACCCTGGAAAAAGTCCGGTATTAAATAGTGAACACCGAGCTGGTGTTAAATTTTCGATTCTCATTTATGGTGTTAAATTAACACCTCCGGGTGTCATTTCCAAATTTTAAACTGTTTTTTGAAGAGTTTCTTAGTAACTGCACTTCTTGTTGATTTTTTATTTTAAAGACGATCAAAAATTTTACATTAAAATACTAGATTTTTGAACAAATGTGAAAATAAATTTACACCACAGTAACACCAGCTGGTGTGGTCTCATATTGAAGCTGGACGGGTGTTAAACCATTGATATTAACACCAACAAATATCAAATCAACACCATGTGGTGTCATTTTTGAATTAACACCAGTACAGTGTCAAAATAACACCAGGTACAGTGTCAAATTAACACCAGGAAGTGTCAGGTGAACACTTTTCAACACCATCACAGTGCATTTTCTACACCTGTGGGTGTGGTCCTCTATTGAAGTTTGATCGGTGTTAGATTTAACACCCGTGGTGTTAAATCTAACACCGATGCTTTTACAGTGTAACGAAAGACATTGCCCATGTGTTGTAAATGTCTGCCTTATCGTGAATTTGAATTCCTTAACGTTCTTCACAATGCTGATTCGAATTGGATTGTGCTGCACCTGCATTTTTAATTTGAACGCCTTTTTTACACATTGATTTGACAAACCTATAAAATTGGATGCTGATGAAATTAAATTTGATGAACTATTTACTCTTTTGAATGTTGATCTGGGTGATCATTCAAATTTACTCGAAATTGAATGATTGCATCGTTAAATCGAATGCAAACTTGATGAAATTGGGCTGGGAAAACCTATTAAAAAGTGTTCTTCTTTAATTGTAAAATGCTACTAAACACGCAGAAACATGCATTAGCAAAGTACTTAATTCAAATATTTGACATTTAAGTGATAACCCTAAACAATAAAACCTAAACAATATTTTCGCAAATGTGCGCATGATCGTTATAAATTATGTCAACTTCGCAACTGATTGACAAATTGCCGTGCAATGATGTAAATTTGTCAATTAGTTGCAATAGAAACGTCTCGAGAGAAGAATTTCGCGAATTTGAATGTATGCATGTTAACTTTTTTCATGAGATACTAATACTCCCTTTATCAGTTCAGGGTATTCATAACAAGGAGAGTTGAACAAAAACTTAAAGTATTGTGGCTCTTCCGTACAAAGTTATCACCAAGTGCCGAACAGGATTTCAACACTTCATCTGAAATACAGCTTAAAATTGTTAAAATCAAGAACCTTTTCTATGGTCTCCGTATCCCAACTCTGTGGAAGAGCGGTTTGTAGCATGGAACATCAGAGCCAGTGAAACGCTAAACATTGAATTATAGGCTACGGTCACAACCCCCAAAATCAGCCTGCTCGGCGACCGGTCGGCGAGTTTTTAGCTGATTTCGGTCGGACAACGACCGGTGACCGACCAGTGACCTACCAGGCACCACTCATTTTTAAGGCATCGGTCGCTCGACGCTGAAGTTTTAACGCGGAGTTAAACCAGTTTTCACTCACTGCCCAAAATACGCTCGGTGTCCGAGCGGCAACCGCCCAGGCACTGACCTAATCGAGCGGTCGCTGCCGCGCGATTTTGGGAACACAAATAACAGAGACAAAAATGACAACAGCACAGAAGAAAACCAAGAAAATACGGTCGCCGTCGAGCGATTAAGGGACTAAAAATGATAAAGATAAAAATGACAGAAGCACTGCAGGAAACCAGGGACTAGATGGGGAAGAGAATTCGGCGCAATGTGGAAGAAAGCAGGGGGAGGGATAGAGGCGAGGAAACCCCACCAACATCTCAGCATCTCAGCCTCTCGGCAACCAACATAAGGGACAGGGAAGACAGGGACAACCACTTTGGGGCAAAAGAGATGAAAGCCAAAAGTTAGAGTCGATATGTAGACTTATGGTTTGGTCATCTTATCATTTATTAAAGGTCTACTGAATGAAGAAGTTACGAATGGCAAGAAACGCGGAAAATTATGAAATGAAATAGGAATAAACAAATACTGTAAAATAAAGAAGCACGCAAGATATTTTGGAAAATTCTTATCTATTTTAATCTTTGTTCCATCTTGGGTTTTCCTCCTTTTTGTTTGATTTCCTAATTTCTAGTTATCTGTGGTTTCACATAGCTGAGATTTATAGCTTGCCTCGAGTTTTATCTTAATTAATTAATTAATTAATTAATTAATTAATTAATTAATTAATTAATTATCACATCACAAATCACATAGGTACATGAATAAACTCAAGTAGCTCGTGAGAAATTTCAGGCAGAGACTGGCTGGCCGCCGCCGGTACGCCTACGGGACACCGGTAGATGACGTATCGATCACCTGTTGGTCTCTGAGCGATTTCGTAAATATCGGCCGGTGGCCGGTGGGAGATCGTCCAGCTGCCAATAGGGCATCGCTCGGTAACTGCTCAGTCTCTGCGTGGAGAAGATCCCCATATTTGGCAATCTTTTTACCTAAAATCGACTGGTGACCGATGGGAAATCGACAGGGCATCGCTCGGGCAACCCTGAGGTTTTATTAGCCTGCTCGACATCTCCAAAATCTGCTGGGAGGTGCCAAAATTTCAGGAGCGACCGAGCAGGCTCCAAATCGGTCGGTCCCCGCTCTGAGTTGTGACCGTAGTCTAATAATGCTGTACAACTTACGCACAAATTTGCACAAATTGTGAAGAGATTCCACTGGCATTTGGTGTATGTTAATATATGTGTGTGTATGGGTGGTCATGCATAGTTATGTGAGTGAATATTGATACTTTAGAAAACCTCCTTTCAGTAGACGGAAAGGTGGGGATACTTTATCTGGGTGTTGGTGTATGTAAAAATGTATTACGTATAACATGCAACAAATTAACCATTGTTAAGCCACCAAATCTTTCCGCTGCGTGTTAACTTGGAAGATAACCCCCCCCCCCCCCGAAAAAAAGAAAAAGAAAAGATGTTCGGTGCTATCCTTGTTTGTGTTTTAAGTGAAACTGTCTTCAACGCCTGTGTTTTTATTATGCATTGATGATGAATTATATACCTTATCAATTAACTGCGACAGTATGGTATTTTCTGTTGCATGGATGGGAAGAAATGTGTTTATTATTAACGAATCCGTATATCTTTGCGAACAGAAGTCTGGTGTAGATACATGTAGTCTTTGCCTACACTACTAAAACGTAATTACAACCTGATAAGCAAGAAGAGCGTGTAATAATTATGCAGAGCCTGCGGAATCTTTCATTCAGAACAGGATTTCTGCTCGTAACATTCAAATCGAAACAAAACGAAAGAACAAAACAGAAAGTGTGCGTCGTTCGATGTGATAACTATGATGCTATAAATCCGCCAATTCAATTTCGACAGTAGACGTACCAATCAATCCTTCAGAATATAGGTCTTTCCCAGGACAGCCAGAAAGTTTGCTGAAGCATACATTCATACACTGCAAAAAGTCCGGTGTTAAATAGTGAACACCGAGCTGGTGTTAAATTTTCGGTGCTCATTTATGGTGTTAAATTAACACCTACGGGTGTCATTTCCAAATTTTAAACTGTTTTTTGAAGAGTTTCTTAGTAACTGCACTTCTTGTTCATTTTTAATTTAAACAAGACGATCAAGAATTTTACATTAAAATACTAGATTTTTGAAAAAATGTGAAAATAAATTTACACCAAAGTAACACCAGCTGGTGTGGTCCCTTATTGAAGCTGGACGGGTGTTAAACCATTGATATTAACACCAGCAAATATCAAATCAACACCATGTGGTGTCATTTTTGAATTAACACCAGTACAGTGTCAAAATAACACCAGGTACAGTGTCAAATCAACACCACGAAGTGTCAGGTGAACACTTTTCAACACCATCACAGTGCATTTTTAACACATGTGGGTGTGGTCCTTTATTGAAGTTTGATCGGTGTTAGATTTAACACCCGTGGTGTTAAATCTAACACCGATGTTTTTACAGTGTAGTTATCACTAAACATTGCTAAACACAGACTAGAATCAATTGTATCGGGTTGCAGCTGAAAAGTTAAACAGCAACGTCACATATTCTAAGATCTTTTGACTTCACAAGTTAATTCCTGTTTAGTGTTTTGTCGTCCACCTTCACTTCGTTTAGCCTTTAATAGTCTGATCTCACAATTCCCCCACATCCATGGAAGCTCAAGATAGAAAGATTCATTACAATCTGACAAAGATGTCGAAGTCGATGAAAAAAATGTAAATGATGCCATACGGAGAATAGATAAATCAAATCAATTCAAATTCAAATCAAGTCACGCTCTCTAAAGATTTCCAATGCTTTACCCAAAATAATCATATTTGGTAACTATATGCATCATTAGTAGAGGGTATGACAATCTCACCATACGGATTATGATAGTATGAAATAAATATTAGTCAGTGAACAAGTAATGAATAATGAATCATTAGACATCTGCAAGAAAGGGTAATAATTTTGGTTCTAAAACGAAGAAGTATTGTGAAGACTTGAACACAAGGTGAAGGTGAATTTGTTAATCAGTGACACCAGTACCCAAGGACCACTATCAACAATAGGCGAATTTTGAAAACCATTAACTTAATTGATTTGTCCAAGGTTGTTGGTTCCACCCCCCCCCCCCACCGAAAAATGAAACAAATTGAAGTGAAAGCAAGTTCCCTTTTCCTAGGTCCATAATAATTAATATACCAAAGGTATATGCTACATACAATGTACTTTAAAGTACTGGAATAAACTTTCAAAGACTGTATATACATTTATATATATATATATATATATATATATGATGTATATGGTATGTATATTGTTTGTAAGGGTAGGAAAGATATTCATCGATGAAAACATCATAAATAATTCTATACTAACACTTTCATGGCTAATCGTTTTGTAGGTGATTTGCTAAAATGACTCCCTGAAGTGGCTTGAACAGTTAATGCACACAAATGATATCCACTCAATTTATTGAAGTCATTTCATTTCACTCAAATCAGCGAAATTGCTTTTTACGTAATTAAGTAATAGAAATGAGGGAATGCAAAATTAATTTCCACCTTTTCTCATTTTGTTGAGATCACATGTCATTCTTTATTGATAGGTGATTATATTTCTCATTTGACCTGTTCAAGTGAATTATTATGTAAACGCTCTTTCGACAGCATGCTAAGATAATCTGTTACATAAGTGGATATTGCGACTTAACCTTAAACACAGAACGACATTGTCGAAAATGCATGGAAACATAGCAAGTGAAAAGTGTAAGATGCCGTTAATAAATCACTTTCTAGAAATAAATTATAAAAGCTTTCTAAACTCTGTATAATGGACATTCCCTTCTGGTACCCCTTTAAAAACCCAAGGGGTAACGCGCTACTGTTTATTTCAATCAATTCAAATTGCACTGTACATTCATCTCACTTGAATTCTACAAATTGGACCAATATCAGTGTCCTTGGAAAACATGGGAAACTTCACACATCCACATAAGTGTTTTATTTCTCCCCCGATTTAAAAAAAAAAAAAAACTTTCACTTTTCTGTCTCCTTTATCTTACTTTAATCATGTTAATCAACTTGAACAGAAATTGGGTTATTTCTGTAACTATAGTGATTCATGTCACTACTTTTCTGTGTCTTCTGTGGAAATCATCTTTTTTATATTCTTCACTTTGCGTGTGTATGCTTTGTTTATATCATGGTTTTTTATATACCAAGAACTACCGCAAGTCAAGGCAGAATCATCCCATAGTGAGTACCTGGGTCAACCCTCCGCCCTGAATTACTCGACTCAAGGATTACCCCCATGCCGCCCCATTAGGCAATGGAATGGATCCGTCATACAGACCATCCCGAAACTTATCCTTCGCCCGTTCGTATTACCGACGTTTAACGTCCAGCACATTTGCCGAATACCAGGTAAGCACGCTACCTAAAAAAAATATTATGTTCATCTACACGTAACGCTGATAAGGCCGTGTCACACCTTTCCGGGCAAGCCTAGCGTGCGACTTGTGAACAACAATTTTTACTACCCGGAGGTCCCCGCAGATGCCCGCACATGACAGCACCTAGCAGGTATCTCACCCGTAGTCGCCCGGAGGTGCGCACGCATTTTTTTTACCCGCAACCATGTTCGATAGGCCCTGTCACACCTCTGTTGTGTGGGGGATTTTCCAGCATACCGGACAATTTCTGAGGGCGGACAAGGATTTGGGCGAGTCAGAGCATGTGTCTTACTTGCTGGACGCGTTCTACTTAGATTCTGCTTACGGGTATACTGTGTGACCTGTGTACCAGTCGCGTGGGTGCTGACAACTCAGTGAAGGATTTCTTCTCAAGGAATGGCAGAAGTCCCACAGAATGTCATTATCTTGGCTGCATACGGGGGACTCCGAAGTACCTGCGTGGGAGTTGCCTGCGAGGTGTTGTCATAATTAAGGGCGTCCTACTGGCGTTCTGCATGGACCTCTCCGGGCATCCCTGCGACTCACCCGGAAAAGAATGTGGTCATGCTCAAAACTTGACTGCGGTTAAATGGACTTGCGTGCACACCTCCGGGCAACTACAGGCGAGATACAACTACAGGCGCTAAATACTGTCAGGTGCGGACCAACTGCGGAGAGCTCCGGGTAGCAAATTTGTTTCCCTGCAAGTCAAGCCGCAAAACTTCCCCAGATACGGTATGACAAGGCCTTGAGCATGCTCAAAACTTGTTCCGAGTGAGTCGTGGGGATTCGCTGGCAGAGGTACACGCAGAACACCAGTAGGAGACCATTACCGGTGTAGCGGCAGATAGCGTTCCGCGGCGTTTTTTGCTCTAAAACAGTATCCGCCGGCAGATCGTGTCCTAACACTGGCGGATACTGTTCTGAAGCGCAGGTATCGGTTTATATCGTTACTTCTCGCTGTGGTTTCTTCTTCGGAATCTTGTGTGTGTGTGTGTGTATGAGTGCTGTGTGTGTGTGTGTGTGTGTGTGTGTGTGTGTGTGTGTGCGTGCTCGTGTGTGTACGCGTGTACAACTCATCTGTGCACTGTAGCTGTCTGCACCAACCACGATTTGTATTCTGGAAGTAAGAAGAGGAGAGGTTCTCTTCCGCGGTTTGGGCAAATGATTATTGTACCTCCTTTGTAGAGCGATGGAGCTTCTAGTATTTGATCGGATGATTTTATAAATACTGGTATATAGTTGTGAAGTATAAGGCTATGAAGATACTGCTCAATTCGAAAATTTTCAGTGAAAGGTTTAACGTTAGAGAATCATAAATGTACTCCAGATGCAATGGAGTGTGGAGAAAATGGGCGCTCCGCTCTTAAGTCATGTTATAGCTGTAAAATGACAGGATTTTGGCTCAGAATTGTGAAATGTCAGGAGGGCAACACGTTTTATTGATTTATCATGGTTTTGTTTTTAATATGGACAAAGATCCAATTATGTAGTTCACGTCAAGATGGATGAGTACATTGAAGATACTACGGAAAGCATGCTTTGAAGTTTCTTTTAAAGGATACAATACAGAACAAGATTGGCATGCAGCAACATGTTCAAATCGTCTTTGTTCGAATTATAAGATGATTAAAAAGACTTGGCTTTTGAGACGTTATTCCAGTTTTTAAGTGATACTGATCGATGCAACTACATTGTGTAAAATTCAGATGCACGGCTAATATGTTACCCTTCACTAACAATCGATTTCTGGAGTTTAGTGAATGATGATAAATGAAGGGCCTAGATTGTAAGAGATGAGTTCCATTTAATTCATTTGTGTGCTCTTTCTTTACTAGAGAAACACAGTCGCTGTACATACCAAAACAATATTTCATCTACCCTTGTGCCGGGGCTTACCATATGGGTAGATTGTTTTGCGTGGCGATAACAGGTGCCATAAACAAAAGTAAAATTAACTACAATAAAGATGTTGTATTCTCTAAATCGTTAATTGATGAGAGGTTTTTTTTTTAATGATAATAATACAACAGTTATCACAGTGAATGTAACTACTGGTGAGCGGCAGCGTGGTTAAACAACCAGTGCATTTTACAATGTAATTTTGCTAAACACTAGCTCCAGGGATATTCTAATTAATGAATTCGCAATGTAAACATTTGTGTTCATTATTGTATATATCTTCATTTTTTAGGAGATATTCATCATTGAAAATATGCTCATGAATATACACTTATTCATTATTGTAAATATGTTTTTGTTGAGACTGTCATACTCCCAATCGGGCGTCCGCAGAATTTAATAACATCTTACAAATCTTACAACACGTCATAGTACAATTGAGGATTAACAACTGGACTCACTTCCAATGTGCACGTAATGGTTTTGGCACTTCATCACTCATTTTTTCCCAGTTCGCCTTGAGCACATTAGTCATGTGGCATTGGCGCATTCCGAGTAGGCCCTACCCTGCACTAAAACGATAAGTCTAAACATACGGTATACTGGACCTGTATTGTGGTATGATTTGAATGTGAATTATATTTTTATTCTACAATTCAATAATATTTATTAAAAAAAAACAGTTCGAAAAGTATCTTCTGAGTTCATACTGATGTTCTGTGTGAAAGCATTGGTTTTACATTTTATGTTATATATATGTATTTTGACTATGGCATTTTTTTTTTCGTTTCAGATTTGTCTTACAAGCCATATAAAAGCTTTCTTATGTACATTTCAATTTTCATCATTACATGTATTGTGAATTTTGTGCTGATTTGTATAGTGCATTTTATGTATCAACACTTTGTGTCCACGTTGTTTTGATTTGTAAGTTATGTGTTTTTATCCTTGAATGATGGGAATAAATAGAATGAAATGAAATGAAATGAAATTATTGTGATTAAGTACCAGTGAGAGAGATAGGCCTATACAATATGCATTTAACAATATTGCCTATAGTATAGTGATCGTCCGTACCCAATTATAGTTGCAGTTCTGTCGTAGTAGTTGTGCAGTCTTTTCACATTGGCTACCAAATGTTTTCTGCCATATTGTATAGCATATTGTTTATCGAGCCCCATTATTTTTTTCTTTTTATGATTGTTATTCCTCTCAATGAGCTGTGTGCTTCGAACCCTTAATAATTGGTGATTGTACCCGATACGTATAGTTGAAGTTCTGTGTTACTTAAGTTGGTAGGCTTTTTACAGTGTCTTGATAAATGCCCCGGATTCCTTGATTGTTTCCAGATTGTATAGCACATTATTTGTTAGGTCCCATTATATTTTCTTTTTATTACTAGCATCCCTCTCAACAAACTGCATGCTGTGAACCTTTATATTGCTTAGGCCATGAGGTTGTCATGTATAGTGCTCAGCATTTGTATGCATGTTACTGATACTTAGAGTCACACCTTGTATGAACTATGGTTCACAATAGCATATCCTATTAAAAAATAAATAAAGATCATCTGTATATTTGTATCCACGCTTCCCCCCATGGAGGTGGAAAGCATCTCATTCCATGATCCTGCTATACTACATTGTCAACTTCCAAACTCACAACCTGCGATCTCTGCTTGATGTACCTTTATTTTGCTGAACACTAAAATGCACATAATTATTATAGACTGTATGCCATGAACACAAAAATACATATGTTTTACGCCTTCATTGATTTATGATACAAGAGCCAAAGAAAATATCAAATAGCAAAATTATTCACGTGCACAATGTATTGAACATCTACATGTCTAGTTGCACTATATAATCCCCATTCACTCTGCTACATATTCGAGACTTCACCCCCCCCCCCCCCGTCTGAGTAATAAATATTCATAAGATAATCCTCGCCTGCCTACGAAAAAAAAAGGCGGGATCCGTGCATGCGTACGTGGCCTCTTGATATACCAGGGCACGTGATCGGAAGCAATGCAACTCGGGTATGACACTGTTTAAAAGATTGTGAGTTCTAAATCATCTTTGACTTGCACAAATCTGAATGAGTAGTAGATTTCAATTTATCATATTTAATCAGTTCTTCAGGATCAGGGTAAAAAAAAAAATCCCATTGCCCATCTGTTTGTATTGAAGGATAAAAAACTGGAAACATAAACCTTTTTTTTTTTAATTTGTCTATTAAATGAAGATGAAATCGTTCAGTGTGTATAAGATTGTCAAAAAATTTGATATGGACATCAAAAGAGAAGTTTTAGAAAAAGAAAAGACAGATTCTGAATAAAAGATTGGACACTGATGGCTGTCCCAGATTTTTTTCTCTGCTCTTCTTACGGTTATCCTAAAACAAAGTGGTCACAAAATGTTGATTTTTATAGAATGTCACTTGTAAAGTGAAGAATTCAAGTTTTACATACTAAGTATGGGAGTATATTTCAGCAATAGGTCTATGTATTAGCTAACTGAACATTAGCATAAAATAAAAGATAGGAAACGGCCATGCATGAGGAAAGATAATTATGTTATTTATGTTGTAGTCAGGATCTCTTTTGGAGATTTTTGGGCAGTGAAAAATGTGAGCGGCAAACTCTATGTCAAATACCAAGGAGAGTTTATATCAAAGTCACCTAAAGCTTTCAAATTTCTTCAAATATTATTGAAAAATTAAAGCTATCCTGAATAAAAAGAAATCTAATTCAGCACCTGGAGAGGACGGCATTCTATACGGTCTCCTTAAGAAAATGCCCAGCACGCATCATTTTCTCGCCACGCTCTTTACAAAGCTCCTTCACAACCCCGACCCTCCGGAAGAATGGTCAAAATGCAGAGTGACGCTGATTCACAAATCGGGTGGTACAGAGGATCCAAAATCATTTAGAATGATAGCCCTGACATCTTGTATTGGAAAACTATTTCATCAGGTACTGGCGGAAAGAGCAGTAGAATTGTCCCTTGCAAATGATTTAATTGATCCATCTGTGCAGAAGGCATTTCTTCACGGTATCAACGGATGTACAGAAAACATACAGGTTATCCGTGAGTTATTAATGGATGCCAAGGCAAAGAAAAAAACGATACACGTAACTTTTTTCGACCTCCAAGATGCACTTGGATCAGTTGAGCATAACCTCATTCATCATGTGTTAGAGATGTACGGGTTTCCGGATCACTTCAGGCGGTATGTTAAGATTTTATACTCGCGACTCAATGGAGTAGTCAAAACTCCACATTGGACTTCTGATAGTTTCCCCTTCAACAGAGGTGTATTCCAAGGAGACCCACTCTCCCCTATTATCTTCTTACGTTCAACCCGATACTGAAACACTTGCAAGCGAATGAAGCGAAATTCGGATACGATTTGAACGGAACACGATTCATCTGCGTACCATTCGCTGACGACTTCAATCTTATAACGGGTAATAAAAGAACCCATCAGCGTCTCATGAACGAAATATCTGGCTTGGTTAAGTCTATGAAACTCTCCATCAAGCCATCCAAATGTCGCACTATTTCGATCTGTGGCGGTAACCCTACTGATGTCACGTTTTCAATTGACCAACATACTATTGAAACAGTTCGAAATAAGCCGGAAAAATACCTCGGTTCTCTTATAACGTTTAATATGCAATCTGCGGATGCTTATATTTTCATATTGGAGAAATTGCGTAATATTATTACAAATATCAATAGTTGTTCTGTTCGTGATGAATACAAATTGGCGGTATTCACCAGATACAGCTTACCATCTCTACGATACTTACTGTCTGTCCATGACCTTACTAACACTCAGCAGGACGGTCTGGACAAGACCGCAATTTCTCAAATTAAGAAATGGATTAAAATTCCGTCTCACGGAGCATCAATCGCTTTTTTATGTAGCCCCGATGGACTCGGCTTTAAATTACCCTCTCAACTTTAAAGAATCTCATGTTCTCGGACATGTTTCTTCGCGTATTCGTGGTGATGATAAGGTCCAAGCAGCGCTGGATGCGAAAGTTTCTCGCTAAGGTCAATGGTCGAAAAAAATGTCCAATTGTAATGCTAAATCATGTGAAAAGTATTGTTCTGATGTGGCTGTATCTGATTGGGAAAAAGTAAAAAATGTAGTAAAACAAACCCTACATACTAAAGTTATAAAGCATTCTGGATGGAAAAGGTAGCTCCCCTTGTCATGCAAGGTGATTTGTTAAAGCTTTTGCAATTAGAGAATTCGGATCTGACATGGCGTTCAATTATGTTCTCTTTTCCAAAAAGCGCCCTTAGTTTTATCACGAGAGCGTCTATCAACTGTCTACTTTCAGGTGATAATCTCCGCAGATGGGGAAAGAAATTGAATTCACGTTGTTATTTGTGTGGTAATCATGACACGCTTTTCCACATATTGAACAATTGCAAAAAGCGTTGGAACAAGAGCGATATACTTACAGGCATGACAGCATATTGAATTATGTGAAGAATTCTATCAGCGATAACATTACTTGTACTGGAAATTTGGATTTGTATGCAGATTTAGATGGTCATCGCGTGAATGGTGGCACCATACCCCCTGATGTTGTGGTTACAGCAGAACGCCCCGATATAGTGATAGTGAACAAGAGAGATAAGCAAGTTGTAATTGCAAAGTTGACAGTTCCATTTGAGCCCAATATCACAGATGCAAATAAAAGAAAAGAAGAAAAATATGCGCCCCTTCAAGCAGACATTGAATCCCATGGTTACAATTAGTGTGATCTCATTTGCTTCGCAATTGGCTCCCGGGGACTAGTTACGAAAGAAAACAAAAAGAAAATCTGTTCCATACTAAGATTCGCAGACAAACAAGCAAAAACGAAACCCCACATCCAGGCCCTGTCCAAAATATCTATTGTTTCCTTTTTTGCCATCTATAATGCACGTACAGAGCCCACCTGGAATATTAAAGCTTTACTTACACTGTGAAGTTGAAAACAAGTATTGGCGTTCGATTTATTATCAGTATCAAACGTGTATGGCGGTTGATGATTTTAGATAGGATGATTGTATATTCATTTATATTATTAGTAAAGTTTTTTTTTTTGAATTGTTAAGATTTTATGTTTAGGTTTATATATGGAAAAAAAGAATTTGAGACTTGGTCCATTATCAGTATATGATATGTTAGATGTGATGTTATAGGATTTGGTATTGTTAATTGTTGTTATTTTTATTGAGAAAGTTAAAGTAGAGTTTTTGGAGAAGAAGTTACGAGGTAGAAGGTGTAAAGTGAATTTATGGTAATGGAGTAAAAGAAAGGTATAAGAAAAGCAGGGGGAAGGCAGAGAGAGAGAAAGAGAGAGAAGAGAGAGAGAGGGAGGGAGAGAGAGAAGGTTTTATGAGAACGATTTATGTAAAACGTAAGAAATGAAAATAATAGAATGAGATGAAGTTTTATTATTTGGATAATAAGGTATGTTTTGAAATGAAATATATGTATCGCATATTTTAATTCGTTTGTGTATAAATGTATCTTTGGTAAATTTGTTTGTGAGTACGCAACTGTAACTGAGTGGGTTTTTTTAACAATGTATGATGTATTTGCATGTTTTCTGTATAGTGTATTGTCCTTTGTCTTTGCCTTGTGCCTCCTGTGCAATCCAGGAGACAACCTAGGCCTTTCATGTTACATTGTTTATTGATATAATAAAGAATGCTGAACAACAATTTGGGGGCTGTCCACAATTGTGCATTAGATATCTCGATTGAAATAACTTTGGGACAATTTCACATACAAAGCACATGGCTGAAGAGCAAGTCTCAGATTTATTGAATCCTAAAGCAACATGGGTGCCTTGTACCAAATTTTGATGAGATCTGTAGGGAGAGAGAAAAATACAAATGGGATAAGAACGCTTTTATGAACACAAGTACTTCTTTTATACCGGGTGTCCCAAAAAAAAGCGGAACGGTGGATTTTCAGTACATTGCGTTCTAAAAGTGATATATTTTTTTGACATCATTAGAAAGAGCATCTTCCGCAGAAGACAACGATACCAAAATCATTAAATTTGGTTCAGTACTTATTATTCTACGCCAATTTCTGTATATGCAGTCATTTTCAATTTTTGGCGACTTATGTGATAATAATTTGAGCGCGACACGCGTTCCATAAGCTGAATTGTGTGAGCTCGTTCCATGATCCATGTCAACAAAAGATAACGCTTTGATATTGTGCGCGCGCACACACACACACACACACACACACAGAAACACACACACACACACACACACACACACACACTTGTTGTTTCCTGGCCCGTGCCCAATGTGAAAGCTGTATCTTTTGTTGACATGGACCACCGAGCTTACACAATGTTCACCGTATGGATCGCGTGTTGCACTCAAATTGTTATCTCATAAGTCGCAAAAATCCGGCGAAATTTGACAATGACTGCATTTTCAGAAATTGGCGTAGAATTACATGTCATGAAGCAAATTTAATAATTTTGGTATCATAGTCTTCTGCGAAAGATGTTCTTTCTAATGATGTCAAAAGATATACAACTTTTAGACCGCAAGGTACTGAAAATCCACCGTTCCGCTTTTTTTTTTTTGGGACACCCGGTATAACTATTGGTAGGCAGGCCACTTGAAACCTAATCCGCAGCGCGGGACTATTCTGACAGTCACTGGATGACGAAGACCACGGTGCACGCGGCAGGAAAATAAGCAACGCTAACGTAGTAGTCAGATACAAAATCCGCCGCTGTACAGTATCTGCCGTAACTTATCGCGGCAGATTTTAGCCCACGTCGGAACGATAATCGCGGATTGAAACGATAACCGCCGGCGGATACTGTTCAAGAGCAAAAAAACGCCGCGGAACGCTATCTGCCGCTACACCGGCAGCACCTCTCAGGCAACTCCAACTTAGGTACTTATCAGTACCTGTAAGTCGCTCGTAACAGAAAACGGATCGGTTTCAAAGCTCTCATTCAGATCACACGGAATACACGCAAGTAGAAGATAAGTAGCACGCGTCTAGTATATAAGAAACAAAGTGCGAAACTCGCAAACATTCTTGTCCGCCCGGGGAAATTCTTCGCCTATAGGCCTATTGATATTGCTGAATTGAATTGAATTGAATTGAATTGAAAAATGGTGTTTTATTGATCAATATCTTTCGCAGCCCGGAGGCTCAATTACAGACATTTAACAAATGGCCATGTATACATTAAAAATACTCACAAAATACAGTATAACAATGAAAAAAAAATACATAAAACAACAAAGGGTCAATCTTATTCATCTTAACCATTGCACAAAGTGTGACCCTGCACCACAAAACAGACAAAAAAGTCGCCAGACATGAATATTTTGGTTAAGACCATATTCTGAAAGAGCAGACTTTAAGCTTCAAAATGATGTATTACTCAAATCAAATGGACTCTCCTAACCTATCTAAATATTGGAAAGAAAGCACAAACTCAGGCAAAGGTGTGAACTGAGAAAAGAGGCTCTGAATTACAGTGTCCATTCAAGCGCTTAATCTTTTTAATACCAAACCGTGCTGGCTGTGCGATGAATGGGGCAAAAAACAGGAAGTAAACCACCAGAGTAACAACAATGAAGGGATTATCAGATTGAAGTGAAAAAGCATGCCTCATTAACACATTCTGTCCATAATTAATGCCAACTTTCAAAGCAGTAGCACTTTCCTTTCAAAAGTTATTAGAGTTGAAAGTGAAAGGTGTGTTACACGGTTTTTCAGAAATAAAAAAGAGACTCTAACGACACACCCATTCACACTATTCTACCAAAAATGTTCGAGATATAAACTGCTTTAAAAAACACACTTTCCTGCCCGTTTAATGATACCAAATTTTAGCATAATGTAAAAGAAGACCTGCTCTTTCAGAAAATATGAAAAAGTCAAGATCGGCTAGGTTGACCAATTTCACTTATTTTCAGTCCTCACGCAAAATCAGTGTGTGCGACTTTATGTTCGTTTTGTGGTGCACGGTCACAATTAGATTAACCAAAAATACAAAACAAAAACAAATATTACAAATACAAGAAATTACTTTTCTCAATAATTATACGAAAAAAATGAATTTATGTTGATTACGTATGACGGTCATTTATACTTATTAATTAATACAGATGATGTGTTATCATACGGCTCAAATCAACATATTTTACGCAACAAAAAATAATCAGTTTATCCAAGATAATCAAAGATAATCAGATAAACAAGGTAATCAGATAATCATACGGCTCAAATCAACACATTTAACATAACAAAGATAATCAGTTTGATTACAAAAAAAAAACATTCCTCACAATCTTCTCTTCATGATGTACATAAACTCCCATATCAGAATACATTCAATCTATACACAGCGCATTACATCAAATCAGTCAATCAATAAATAATATTTTCGCATTACATGTGCATTGTATATACGAAAATAGCATCTGATAATTGCACATCTCTCCCTCTCTTTCTCCCCCTCTCTCTCTCTCTTTCTCTCTCTCTCTCTCTCTCTCTTCAAACTCTCATTCCACTATTACACACACTCTCACGTATATCTAACAAATATATACTATTGTTTCTATAACCAACATTCTGTGTTATATTATTGCAAATTTTACACCAAAATTCGATCTCACAAATAAACAACACCAAAACGCTAAAACGTAACATTATAAAAAAATCAAACCGTTTCTGAGGATGATAATATAAAAATATACAATTATACTTTTTCAACTTGTCGTTAGGCCCTTGATCCGGTGATCCACAACCTTTTTTTATATTAATGATAAACTCTCTAACAACGCATACCTTGCACATCATAATTAATATATATATAATTATATACACCTTGTATTTTCAAAAATTACATCTTCACATAATGAGGGAAATAGTGAATGCTCTGTGGCACTTTATGAAGGAGATATAAAACAAAACAAACAAACAAAGAAACAAAACACTGTACTATTCATTGATAAATGTATGAGGTAGAGAATGGCACTATTTGAAACCATTTTGTTTGAAACCGTTTTAAGCACATCTATCTTCCTCTCTCTTGTAAGGATGAACAATAGGAAACCTGAGAAAACATCTTTCTTCCAACTTGATATTATTTCTGTACTATTTCATCTCAGATTGCTTTTCGAACCCTTGTCAAAACGGCTGGTGCGAAGAGACTATCAGCGACTACCACTGTCACTGCGCAGACGGTTTTGAGGGCAGAAACTGTGAAACACGTGAGTATAATACCCCAGCCGCAAGATGTCACACAGGATGTAACGTTCTCCATGAAAGTATACATGCATAATTGGTATTATCTCGTTTTTTCGCTGAAATGATGACATTAAACCAATTTACATCGATTATTATTTAACTCTTTGTGTGCTTTGTCTGCAGATTGGCACAGGACACCTCATAGCACTGTCCACACTGTCCAAAGTCCCTAGCAAAGAAAGGGTTGAAGATGAAATTAAGACTAATGTAACTTGCTAACAGTAGGTCTACCTTACCAAGCCATAAATTATTTCAAATTAAAGAAATATGGCCAGAAATATTTTCATCAATTCACCAATTTTCTCAATTTAAACCATGTCCTGCTCATTCATTATGTACTCATTTGTATCATCTCAAGCTCTTACATCCGTCTGATAACAAACTAATACCCCCATTCCAAAGAGGTTTCTTCTCATCAGTCACTCGTCGGAAGCAAGGATTGTTGCTTCCGGCCACCCACCGAAGTGTATCTGATCACAGTCTGATGAATTCGACTCGCGTTAGTCGACTATCAGGTCAGAGTCAGACAGGTCGATGAGGCAAGATCGTCTGATGAAGGAACTAAGCTCAGAGCTTAGTTTGTCACCGGACGCCTTTCCCAATCACAAGTCGAATTAGTGTCGGATGAGTGTTGAGTCAGTCTGGTAAGTGTCAGATTTGTACTGCGCAGGTATCGGGCTTATCTGGCCGACGTCCGGCACCAATCTGTGGATCTGTGAATCCGATGATTTACCATATTCGGACGCTCATCTGATTCCAATCTGCGGTCTGCCCGACGTGTTTGAGAGTCGCCCAACACAAATTCATCACTCATCACTCATTCTGCACCTTTCGTTTACTACCCGTTGTGAGATTGAAGGGCGCCTTGACAAACTTTTATCAGACAATAACCGTTAGCTACATCCTGATTTTGAAGGTTGAAAGTTGACGACCAAGTCCCGTTCTGCGATCTCATGTGAAATGAGACCTTAAAGGACAGGTTCACCTTCATAAACATAAGGATTGAGAAAATGCAGCAATATAAGTAGAACACATCAGTGAAAGTTTTAGGAAAATTGGACAATCGATGCAAAAGTTATGAATTTTTAATATTTTTGTGTTAGAACCGCTGGATGAGGAGACTACTACAGCTTGTGAGTCATATGCGTACAACAGGATAAAGAAAATGTAAGGCACTTTTTTCGCATAATAAAAGACCAATTGACTTGCCTCTTTCTTAAGGCAGGGGGAATAATATTTCCCATAACATATGTCGGTAACGAGTCAATGGAATGAGTACTTTTTTCAAAAGATGACATTTTGTGAAATTCTCTTTATATTTTCCTTATATTGTTGTACGCATGTGACATCTAAGTTATTCATACACTGCAGTAGTCTTCTCATCCAGCGGTTACTGCACAAAAACTTAAAAGATTCATAACTTTTGAACGGATTGTCCGATTTTCCTCAAACTTTCAATGATGTGTTCTACTAATATTGCTACATTCTCTCAATCCTTATGTTTATGAAGGTGAACTTGTCCTTTAAGTAAATAAAAATGTGGATCGAATGAATGTAGCAATATTAGCTGAACACATCAGTGAAAGCTTGAGGAAAATCGGACGATCCAGTCACAAGTTATGAATAATTGTTAAAGTTTCGGTGCCGCTACTGATGGATAAGGGGACTGCAGCATTTTTGTGATGTCACGTATGGAAAAATGTACTTGTATGAGGAATTCCACATTTTTTTTTTGTATGAAAAGTCCACATTCACATTGACTTGTTACTGACATAATTATGATAACAGAAATTTAATTTAACAATCCCTCCCCGCTTGTTTTCTGAGTGAGGTAAATAAAGTGATATTATCAGATGCCACCAAAGTGAAAATGTGTCATTTTTCCTTACAATTTCTTTTCGTCGTTTTCTATAGGCGACGTCACGTATCATCTTAGGTTTCTCATCCAGAGATAGCAACGCCGAAACCTTTAATAGAATTCGTAACTTTTCAACTGATTAAACGATTTTCGTCAAAATTAATCTTGCTAATCTTGCTGCATCTACTTAGACTCTCCTGTGCCCCTACCTTTAAAAAAATGCCTGTAGAGTATCGTACTTTTGCACTTCTACGCCTATACGGCTCCCAAAGATTCAACCAGCCTGACAACGACGGAGGAAACTCTGGTCCCCGTCACCCCTAATGCTACTGTTGAGACCCAGGGCTGACTCATAATTGGAAAGTACTCCTGAGTTTGCGAAACTAGAATAAAAAGTAATCAAATAAATATCTGTTAATGGTACGTAAACATTGCTATTTTTGATTTGTGTAGCTTCCTTCTTATCTAAAGATTTCAGGGATACATGAAATTGGCATTTCACTTAAACTATCGTCTGGAAGTGTGCTGCTTTGAAGAGTCTGTTTGACTTGCTTCTATACACGATTTCCGATTTTAGCGCAAATCAGCCCAGTATCAGGTCTGAGTCTGATTACCATGCGATTACTTACCGATTGGTTGGACTGTCATTGTTGGGTGTCCTGCCATTGTTGGAAGTGTTGTGTCAGTGACAGTTCACACTCCAATCACAATCTGATGAACAGATGACAGATATCGGGCGGCTATCAGCCTCCGATCCGACTACCCCGTTGAACGTCAGATCTTTGTTGGATTTGCCAGAAATCAGGGCCTCAAAATTCCTCTTTACGGCTCAGATTTCATCAGATCTCATCGGGACGCCGATCCATGTTTGTGACGAAACGATGATATCACACTGTTCAGTGTGTAAGCTATGTAGGCTACAAATCTTGTCACGATTGTAGGATTAGACCTCAAGCATACCACTGTAGAAGTTCATTTTCCCCCTTGATGACAGATGCACACAACCTATAGTTGTGACACATAAGCAAAATTTGACATGTCAAAATGACGAGGCAAGACATAATGTCAGACTTTCAGAACATTTCGATTCGCTTTCCTGTTTATTTATAGAATCAACCCATTCGACGACCAAGTCAATCACTAACTCGATTATGGAAGCGTCATCTGCGATGTCGACTACATTGACTGTGATGTCATCGACCACAACTATATCCAATGACATCAAAACGACGACAGACTTGTCTATGACATCAGCAGGTTTGTTTTTGTGATATTGCATCTTTTCGTGTGCAAAAGTGAATGGTCCCATACATTTTTTAGTCATACTTATCGTTTTTCTTTATGATATGACATAAGAAGAGGCCAGCTCATAAACCAGACTGGACAATTTGGTCAAAATAACAGCGAATTAAATCAAGATTATCCAAGCTGTTAATGTAGAACGACTAATCATGTGATGTAAGGTACATACAACATCGTTTACTGGTGGCAATACTGCTTTTGCTGATAGAGTACGTGGATTGAATTACTTTTCTCAGAAACGCTGAAAGGCATTTTCACCAGAAAAGAATATCCTCTTTCATTTCTGAATACCTTTTCAACCAAAAATCATTTCGGAAAGAAGAGTAATAATTATTGACACAACTGAGCAGTGCGCAGCTGTAAAATAATGAGCCAGACGAATTGAATGTCCCACTTTAGTGGAGGGACAGAAACTTAAGTTTTAAAACACAAACTGTATAACAGAAAGAGGTGTGACTCTTTTCTATCAAAGACATGACATCCCACAGCTTCCTTTCTTTCTGTATATCATTGAGTGTGTACTTCATCTGCATTATTTTGTGATCCATACAGGCTTGTCCGGAATGTTATCAGCCTCGCCTGGCCAGACATTAAACGATGCTATTACAACTGACAAAGCTCTGTCTTCGGCATCAACAGGTATGTCGCCTTTGTAACATTTTAACTATAAAAACCTGTCTATCCTATTCCAATTCATTTTAATCGTCGAATAAAAAGACATTACAGGAAATTCAGTGCGGGATCTTTACATATGAATGACGAAGCATAACAATATATAGGCCTACATACATACTATGAGAGAACAACACGAAATATGTAGTACTACATGATAGATAGATAGATAAATAACCGAACATGTATGCAGTCAAACTGAAAAGGACAATCGTATAAAAACGTGGCATAAAAACCGACTCCATTGGCACGATGTTAAAAACTTCAGAAACCTTCCCTTTTGTTACCTCCCCAGTCTCAGCCCCCCCCCCCCTCATTTTAGCCCGCGATAAACTGAAACAACTCAAACTAACTCGCCCTAAAATACAACACAATAAACAAATTAACACATACGAAAACAGTATCAGTGATTATATCATCGTATCATATAAATTTCCTTCTAAACCCCAGCAATATTGCACACAATCACTGTACTATTCTGAGATATAATAATGATAACAAATATAATCATTGTAGTTGTACGTCAACTTGCCAGAAAAAAAAAATTATAAAGGGAGGATGAGCGGTAGAGAGAAGAAAGAAAGAAAAAGAATAAGAAAGGAAAGTGAAGCAGAGGTATGTAACAACTCATAAATAACATAATAATATCAAATATCATTAGCTATGGCATCATACATCCATAAAGTGTAAAATCCCAAGGTGAGGTGATGACGATAATGACCAATCAATGTCAATGACTTTAAAAAAAGACAATGATTATGATGGCAAAGCTGATAATGAAGGTGGCGATAGTGTTGTCGTGGAAATGATAATGATGATGATAAAGGTGATAATGATGATGGTGATGAAGGTGATGATAATATGAAAACATATAGGATCTTCAAAACAGTTTTACTGTTTCACAAGCCCCCCCCCCCCCATCCCAACAACTTTCCAACCCATCATGCCCATGCAGAATAAATCACCTCACATTTACCATTATCACAATTAATCCATTTGAAAGCCCAAGACTCCACCAAAAGACCTACTCATCACAGAAATAATTGCGACACATCCCACCTGACCCGTAATTAACCTTCCTCAAATTACTCAATCATATTCCACGTGGAAACAGTGGAAACGGCCTCGGATGGCATAGGGAGCAACCCTACGGGCGTCCTCTTATAATTCAGCTACTAATGAGTTAACGGGTATTATTGAAAAATCTGCGTGAAAACAATAAAAACAACTAAACACAAAATTATCAGAAAACGGACGGGCGGCCTCGGGTGGCCCAGGGGGGAACCTCAACACAAGTGAGTGCACGCACACCAATTGGCATGCAACAACGAATTACAGGTAGCATATTTTAAAGTTAACATTTATCAACAGTTTCAACATTATCTCAAGCACTTTGGTGGCTATAGTGAGCATTTTTATTTAGATAGATGCTGTAGTCATTAACATAAATATTCCTTCGGTGATATGTTAAAGTATTCCATGCAGAACTCCAGTATTGAGTGCTGTATTCCTTATCGGAATAATCAGGATTCCCACAGGATCAATAATTCCAAGATTTTTTTTTTCTTTTGTCAAGCACGTACTTCAAAATTATAGTCCTACAGCTACGTTTGTGAGGAAATGAAACTCTCACACTGTTCAGTATATATATTAAAGCTATGTACAAATCATATCACACTTATAGGATTAGATTTAAGGCATATCATTATCTTAATTGATATGTAACATTTTACAGAATGATTTATTGATACTTTTTACTTCACTTTGTTACTGAAAAACTACTTGAATAAAAAGTGCATACAACGGATGTTTGCCACCTACCTATGGTATGGTGTGATGATGAAAGACTATAGACTAGTAGTGTCACATCTGCAAAATCCAACTTGTCTCAGTATTCGTGTAAAAGACATAATATCAGACTTGGAGCACATTTTCATCCACTGCCCTGCTGTAGCACCATCACCCCCTTCGATGAGCACATCAACCACCAACTCAATGACGGAAACGTCAGCAGCGCTGTCGACGATCTTGGCCGTTGACTCACCGACCATGTCTAGCACAACATTCGACAATGAGATTGAAACAACGACAGACCTCTCTACGGAATTCACTGGTTTGTTCTTTTGCATCTATTCTTCAGAAAAATAGATGTACATGTAGGCCTATATTCAGGGAGCGGTTGATTTAATACATGCAGCAATATCTTGGTCAGAGTAACGCATTTATTTTATGTAATGATATCTGGGCTGAAGCGAAGGCTCAATATCTCATGCAATTACTATGCAAGTTTTTGATGAATGGCTATTTATTGAATCCAGTGACAGACTTCATACAGTATTATTCGTTTACTGGTGTCAATGTACCGTTTTTACTCTTCTACTAGAAGACATTCAGGGCATTGAGGAGCGTAGATGGTATAATGAGGAAACATATGCGAATTTCTAATTATAGTTTCCAACTACCGTTAATAGCTTGCGCTGAAAATAGCAATTGTAAGTATACACTGCAGTAAGACGACGGAACCCGTCAAGGACGAGCTGATTTTGCTTCAACACGCATTTCCCATAGACACCTGCCCGAGTATACTGGGGAGTCGTCCTCAATGGGTTAAGAGGGCAATCCCCTCCCCTATTTAAATGAAAGAGAAAGAAAGAAAGAAATGAGGGAGGTGGATATTGCCCGAGTGAAATAATCGGGTCTTTAGGTTTTTGTCTGTTTATATTCATGCCTGCCACCCTGCTCTCTCCGTCTGTCTGTCTGTCTGTCTCTCTGCATCCCTCCCTCTCTCTCTCTCTCTCTCTCTCTCTCTCTCTCACTCCCCTCTCTCTCTCCCTCCTTTTTACTCTTGAACCCCTGTCTTGTAGGGACTGTAGTTTCTGCCTTCCCATGCAAAAATGATATCTAAGTCATACCATCACAATTTACTCTCTCCACAGTAACCAATGTGACAGTGGTTATCTGCGAGAGCCACCAGGGCACCATCTCCTGTCCGCAGGGAACCATCCACATTGTGTGGGCCAACTACGGACGGCTAGCACCGGGCAGTGTGCATTGTCCTCACTACCACATCCATAGCACTAATTGTAGGCTAAGTACTACATTGATCATCATGCAAAACACATGTGAGGGTAAGGTTTCATGCACCTTTACCCCATCAAACGCCATGTTTATGACTGATCCTTGCCCGCAGTATAAGTATGTTGAAGTTGTGTACACGTGTCAAACTAATTGAAAGTAAATGCTGTGAATAACGCTCTCCTACAGCAAAATGTAATGGAAAATGCTCTGCCTTTTCAAAGAAGCAATACTGATGCACAAAATAAGAGTTAATTAATTCTAATCGCAACGTTTCAAATGTAGATTACAGTCAAAAGTAACATTCATTTCTATAATATATGCTCTAAATCATAATGACAATGATATCATTATCGTAATTACTTGCAGTAGACAGTGTTCTGAAAGTGAGTGTATTATTAAGTATAGCTTTGATGAATAGTTGTACGCCCTCAACGCTGGATGTATAGCCTAGGACATTATGGACGCCTCTGCTAAAATCCTCACGTATTCATTCTTTACAATAAGACAGACAAGAAGACACAGAGGAAAGGGAATGCACGATCTCCTTTCATGTCAATGGACTCATTTCTACAGCTGGAAATGACAGAAAAAGTTTTTTTGGAAAAAGAATTCAAGTGCAAATCTCATCTGTACACGGCCTCGCTGAAAGGCAGCTTCAAAGCTGATAGAAGCATGCTTTTTACCGTGTTGAAATAAATCAAATCAAATCTAATCTAACCTTCAGGAATGGGGTTTATTTCAGTGTCATGGTCTAAACTGTTTTTCATTCTGTGGACCATCAGCATGGAGTAGGGCCTATCTTGCCATAGAACATCACTCCTCATCCCAAGTCTCAATTTTTTTTCAAGAATCTCAAAAGGTTCCTTTATTATTCTCTTTGACCTCGTCATTGAGACGATCCTGATGATACAAAGCATATTAGTTGCTTTGATTGGAAATGAGCTATTGAAAAGGCTGTTTATTATCATTATAAAAGAAAAGTACTTGACAGTGATATTCAAAAGTGTGATCTATTTTAAAGCAATGAATAGCATATGAGAAGTGAACACTGCTGCACATATGAACTCTCTATACATACACCCCGGACAGCTGTAACAGTGTCCATGTATATAATATATATATATAATATATAATGCATATTATGCATAATCATTATGTATAATGTAGACATAAGTAAATAGATAGAAAAGTACATGTATACCCAGGGGCAGCAGAATGGGGGTTGCGCCATATGCCCTATCCTACCACCAACTTTTTCAAACATGAGAGAGAAAAAAACTACTCCTTTCGTGGGGAAAATGCACATTTCTTCATCTATTATTCCAGTTTGTGTATTTATGATTATAATCTTTCCACTTGGGTTGCGGTTATACCATAATGAGTAAAATAACGTTTCGTTTTTCGTTTTTCTTCTTCTTCTTGATAAGCACAATCCGCCATTGGGTGTATTGTACTATTTGGCAGGTCTGATGTGGTGTATGTATGGTGACTTTTTAAAAACATTGCTAGGTCTTGTATGCTTCTAAAAAATGATTTTCGTCTATACTGTTATTTCTTTGGTACCCTAAAGTGTACATTGTAGCTTACAGAGCACATTATTTTGCTATCTCAGGAACAAATTTGGCAAATCCTTGAAATTCGAGGTATATTGTTTTTTTTTCAAACTTTTTATCCCTCCATGGACTATCTTATCATCGCAATGTCAACATAGTACAACTCAAAAATATTCAGCCATAATCTCTTTCTTAACATTTTTCTCGGAAACATTTACACAAACAGGTGTTGGACTGACTGCCATTTTAAACTAAACTTGTTGAGAGTATACCGATCCAGAATAAATATACCTCTCATCTGTATAATGGTCGATAATTATTTTTAGTATGACATTATTTTGCGAGAAACAACTTTGACAAATCCTTTAAACTTGGGATATATTGATGACTAAATACGAAATTTGCCTTATCTCTAGTGTGTCAACAGATGCAACAAAGGATTGCATTTATTTTCTGATCTATTGTACTATTTTTGTTCGTTTGGCACATGCATATCTATTTCATTGTACAGTGTATATATACTAAAATTAAAAATAGTGTGGTACATGGTTTTGAGTGTACTATACTACTGTAGGCTATTATGCATGGCAAGTCATTATGGTCGAAATACATGCAGTTTCATTTCATCGAGCCGAAAAGCGCTTGAATTTTGCATTTTGAGTGTAGTTTGGGTACTTAAGTGCAAGTTAAGTAGAAGAGATAGTGTCAGTGTTGAAAATACTTCTATTTCTGATGGCCCAGGGCAACTGGGTAACTCTTAATGTCAAGTCTGTATATAATAGTGTTTGTGTGTTTGTGTGTTTGTGTATGTGTAATTAAGTATGCTAATATTACCACTTGATCATTGCTAACACTTATTGAGTAATGTAGATTATTGTAGAGTTTGTAGTGATGTTGCATAATTTAGGATTATGTTTCGGTATAGGTATGATACATGTAAGGTGCTTAGAAACTTTGTATTAAGCACAGTAAAAATGCTAATTATTATTATTATTATTAGTAGTAGTAGTAGTAGTAATATAGGCCTACATAATATCTGTTCTAGAAAACTGATATGAATGAAACATTGATAACATTTCTGACTGAGACTCAATGTCAATGTGTTTGTAGGTGACAGATAATTATATGAAGTACATTGTAATCACAAAATATGGTGTAGTGAAATTTATGAGTTATTTGAGTACTTTTTGTTCGGTGTTTTTTTTTTTTTGATGGCATATTATGCTTATTTCCAAGTCCTACATATATTCAGCATTTCACCATTTCACTATCATCTCCGACAAAATTCCACTTACACCGACTGCACATTATTTTTCACTCGCATTAAATGTAGTTTTAAAACTGCATGACTTCAAAAGTTTTTACATTTCTGTCATACACTTATGTCCATTTTATAAAGACAATTTTCAGGATTAAAACATGAAATAAAGAAATTAAGGAACAATATTTGTGATATTAACCCTTCATAACAAAATCACACAAGAGTTGCAGATCATAAAGCTTTTATACATGAAAGATACATTTCATAGGCAATATAAAGGCTTGTTGAAAATAACATTTACAAAACAGAGTGAATGAATAACAATTTACACATCAGCAGACTAATTTTCTACCTAAATGACACACAAGAAAATTAAATAATCTAGAACTTGGCAACAAACTTGCTTAGTTCAACATTCAATGCATATAAGGCGCCATGCACTTCTTCAGTAAGTAATATGTTATAACGTGACACAGCCCTGTAAAAAAAAATCTTTTGCAACTATTTGTTTTAAGTTTCGGTAAATTCACATTTTGATTAGACCGTATAGTGCACAATTGGATGTTTTGTATAATTATGATGTTGTGAGTCAAATGATTTGGAGTAAAATTATTCAATAACTTATATACCATGATGTTTTCTGTAACGGTATTCGAAAGATTTCAACATTAATTTTTTTTTAATGAATTTGTTATATGGAAACGTGAGAAAGTGAATTGACGTTCAAAATAATTCTGCCAGCTCTATTTTGGATTTTTTGTTTTTGCAAAGAAAGAAGAGATCTTTTAGAAGCTGACTGCCATACAAGATCTCAATATACCAAAATGAGGGAGGATGGCAGTATGATAAATCACATTCAAATTCGATACATTTAAAACATGTCGTAATCGTCCGAAAAACCCGACAAGACCGCTCAATTTTTGACACACAATTTTCTATGTGAGCATCCCATCTCAATTCGATATGAATATTAATGCCCAGACACATCACAATTTTTATTTTACTTTATCAACTCTAATATCGCTTATTTTAAAGCTGTTTTACCTATAGGTCCTACATCTTTATCAGAGTAATATATTGCGGTGTCATCTGCATAGAAATGCACTTGGCACGATCGAAAAAACACCAGGCAAATCGTTGATGAATATAACAAGCAAAGGACCTAACAACGAGCCTTGTTGCACGCCGTGGGTCATTACCTTTTCGCCTGACAGAATACCATTTATCATCGTGACAATCCTTCTATCCGATAGATAACTTTAAAACCATTAGAGGACTACATCATTTATGCCAATAGCGGACAGCTTTTTTAAAAACCTCTTTGTGTTCGAGAACGTCGAACGCCTTTCGCAGGTCAATAAATAATGCGCCGTGTACTTGCCCTCGTCCATAGCCAAAAGCCAGTCATCCGTTAAATCAATACTGTAACTTAAGACCGTGTCACACCAGCCTTGCGTGCGACTTGCAAAGAACAATTTTGACTACCCGGAGGTCCCCGTAGATATCTGCACATGGCAATACCTAGCATGTATCTCAAAAGTAGTCGCCCGGAGGTGCGCACGCATATTTTTTACCCGCAATTGTGTTTAGGCCCTGTCACACCTTTCCGGGCAAGCTACTCGGGCTTGTTACGTGTAGGGATTTTCTAGCATACCGGACATTCCTGAGGTCGGAAAAGGATTTGTGCGAGTCAGCGCATGTGTCTTACTTGCTGGACGCGTTATACTTGCGAGTATACTGTGTGACCTTTGTACCAGTCGCGTGGGGGCTGACAACTTAGTGAAGGAATTCCTCTAATGGAATGGCTGAAATCTCACAGAATTTCATTATCTTGGCTGCATACGGGACTGCGAAGTACCTGCGTGGGACACGTACCTGGCCTTAAAGGCCGTGTCACACCATAACGCGGGCTTGTGGCGAGGAGGTACAATGTAGTTTCCAGCTCGTAGAAGATTTTCAACGGGCGAACAAGAATGTTTGCAATTTTCATTCATGCCTTGTCATACCGTACGGGGGAACTTCTGCGGCTTGACTTGCGGGGAAACAAATTTACTCCAAGGAGCTCTCCGCAGTTGGTCCGCACCTGACAGTATCTAGCGCGTAGTTGCCCGGAGGTGCTCACGCAAGTCCGGTTTAACCGCAGCCAAGTTTTGAGCATGACCAAAACTTTTTCCGGGTGAGTCGCGGAAATGCCCGTAGAGGTCCACGCAGAACGCCAGTAGGAGACCCTTAGCAGCAGTACTTCCCAGGCAATTCCCACGCAGGTACTTCGCAGTCCCGTATGCAGCCAAGATAAAGAAATTCTGTGATATTTCAGCCATTCCATTAGAGAAATTCCTTCACTATGTTGTCAGCCCCCACGCGACTGGTGCAAAGGTCACACAGTATACTCGCAAGTATAACGCGTCCAGCAAGTAAGACACATGCGCTGACTCGCACAAATCCTTTTCCTCCCTCAGGAATGTCCGGAATGCTAGAAAATCCCTACACGTAACAAGCCCGAGTAGCTTGCCCGGAAAGGTGTGACAGGGCCTAAACACGGTTGCGGGTAAAAAAATACGCGTGCGCACAGTCCTCTGGGCGACTACTTTTGAGATACATGCTAGGTACTGTCATGTGCGGATATCTACGGGGACCTCCGGGTAGTCAAAATCGTTCTTTGCAAGTCGCACGCAAGGCTGGTGTGACACGGCCTTTACATTATATGACTTGCCCTGAAACCATACTGGTAGGGCACCAAAATATTATCTGCTTTCAAATAACTTAACAATTGTAATTGAATAACTTTTTCCATCAATTTTGATATATAGGGTAACAAAGAAATTGGTCTACAATTATTTGGTTTAATTTGTCTCCCTTTTTATGAAGAGGTATTATTACCTTTACAATTTTCCAAGAACTCGGTACTCTTCCTTCCCTTATGGATCTATAAATTATATAAGTTATAGTATGAATCAAAACATCAGCTCCAGATTTCAGAATTTGTACCGATAAACCATCAATTCCAACTGATTTCTTATTATTCAACTTTTTAATTTCATTCATTACATCTCATTACATTTCAACTTTCATCTTTTCTAAAGTTATGAGTTAGAAGTGAAGAGTGCGTACAGGGTTTTTAAGAAATTAAAGTGGAATCTGTAAGACACACCTAATCAAATTGTTCTTCAAAAGAAGTATTCAAGAAAAACATATGAAAACATAATTTCCTGTTCTTTTTATGATCGCCAACTTTAACATAATGTAGAAGAAGACATGCTCTTTCAGAAAAAAATGTTGAAATCAAGATTGGCTCGGTTGACTCCTTTCACCTATTTTCACTGCTCACGTGAGACTTTTTGTTGGGTTTGTGTTGCATGGTCACACATATACATATAATTAAATGTGTATGTATATATATATATATATATATATATATATATATATATATATATGTATATGTATATATATATCCCTAGTTGGCACCTTAGGGAGACATATTGGGGGGAAGTGTCTTCATTAGGGAGACAACTGGTAATTAAGGAGACAATTTTCGTGTCTCCATTGCGTAAATTGCCATTGAACATGTATTTTAAAATTTGCATATAAAACAAATGGAAATGTCTTCCAAATGACCCATCTAGGAGTATATATATATATATATATATATATATGTATATGTATATATATATATATATATATATATATATATATATATGTATAAAACCAAATGTTACATTGTGTATGCATATCATAATACTATATATGGACGAAGTTTTGCATTTGTCATTCAGCCAATTTCCCTTGCCATGTCAACTAGTATGCAGTGTGTTATGCATGAGTATGAGTGTATGAGCTATTGCAGGTTAATGAGATAATGAACAATTCATTATTGCGATGAAAGAGGGCACACATACGAAATAAATCAATCTTTCCTGACTTGACGAAGGCATCCGTTTCGATTTACAACTACACCATTAATCAAGATGTCAGTAACACCTATTTTTTTTCTCAATACGAATTGCATTCTCATAAAGTATACCCTTATTTTTTATTTTCCTTGTACATGTATATGTTGCATCTCAAAATCTTGTTGGAATCATTTTCTCCTGTGTTTAAAAATTAGCGTATATATTTTCTTTACATAATCATTGTCTATGTTTGTAACTGTATGTTTATGTAACGTATATATATAATGTTTGTAATTTTAGTCTCTGTGGGTCTCTCTGAAAACCAGCCTTTGGCTGACGAGGATGTTCCATCACATGAGTGGAAAATTAAATTGAGTTATATTGAAATAAATTTTCGGACTATCTCTCCCACTAAAAACAAAAACAAAAAACAAAAAACCACCCCACCTCATCCCCCATTAGAGAGGCAATAAGAGTATAAAAAGGAGTATTTCATTTCCTTTGATAAAGTCCTGTCTTCAGTTCCCTGCCTTCAAGCATACATTCAATGTATAGTGTGTTTTCTGACAGTGCGGTAACCTCTTTTTCTTCATTTCTTCTATGACTTTTTTTCTTTGAAACTAATCAAAGAAAGTTTTTATAATAGACCTTCGTTTTATTGCAACTGATTGACAAATAAGCCAGTTCGGAATTCCACTCTGCGCACGAGCAGAAAAAAGGTCATTCGGACCAACAGGCACGTTGGTTTTTAAAGTCACTGGGATAAGCGTCTGTGATGTATTATTATGTATATATGATTATTCATGTAATCCTTATAAATGCTGCTTGCCAGCACATCCACCTGACAGCAAAAGTGGTATTTGGCAATATCGATAGAAAGAGGTTTTTCTTATATTCAGTGTAAGATAATGAAATGGATGCTTTCCCAAGTGTTAACTGACGGATCATTCTGGCCATCTGGTCTATGCGAGCTCATTCTTTGTTTAAGCAGGATTGATGAATACCATAAATCGTTGCGTAAAGCTTATGCATTATGTCGCTCTGAAAACGAGTGGAGAGCCCCTTAACCGACTGAGAAAAAAGAAAGGTCATTCGGACCAATGTGCCCATGAGCTAACTCCAAACTGGCTTATTGCCCTGCATCGATGTAAATAAGCACTGAATTATCAGTGTTTTAGTAGTAGCCATGATAAAAAAAAAATAATCATGGGCGTACATATTAGAGCAGGATTCGATCTTACGACCTCCTGATCTCCGGACAGGCGTCATCTCCACTAGACCAACTGGCTTCCGCCCGACCGCAAAACGTTTAGTGTTGGTTCTTATCCTCATAGCATGCAGCGGGTACTGCGTAATTATTCAAATTCATGAAATTCTTCCGTCGAGATGTTTTCATTGCAACTGAATGACAAATTGCCCGGCATCGACGTAAATGAGTACCCAGAATACTCAGTAGGCGTTTTCACATCAGCCCGATGTTTCGAAATAGCGCGCTATTTTGCTGACTATTTTCTGCGAAAAATATCTCGAGCTTGGATTTTCATCGAGCTGATGTGAAAACGCCTAGTGTTACCAGGGAGGTGGAAACGGGAGTAACCTCGCTGGTGTTATGTACAATATACGTGTACTATCCTTCCGCGAATGTTCGTTCAACTCTCCACTCAGAGGGGATTAACCAATCAAGAACGGGTATTCGCGGCTAACTGAAATCTTGTCAAAAGTTAAGTTTACAACGCAATGATTTGTTCGACAACCTGACCCGTTCCAAGAATCAATCGACATGAAGTCATTATATTTTTATGGAATGACATTTCTTCTTTTGTTTTATACCTCTTCCATTTTGGTCTAGTGAACCCCTGAAGAAAAGTGAAAAATAATTATGCAAATGTTATGTTTTATAATTTCCTTGTTCAGTATATTTCATATGCCATAACCTTTCAAGTGGTCGAATTTCGTCAAAGTACAACTCTTCAGCTTCTCATCGATGTATAAATCATGTAGATTGCAAATGTCGTTTAGATTTTAATACAGGGACTCTAAAATTGCGGTCTCCCAGCTCATTATGTATTCATGTCCGCGAGGTCATGCATACGTGTACGATAAATGCGAAGGCTTTTCAGGGTGTTGCGGTCTGACTGACATGGCCTGTGGTATGTATGAGTGCGTGTTTGGTGGAGTCTTTGTGTTGATGGTGGTGGTTCTCTCTCTCTCTCTCTCTCTCTCTCTGTATGCGCGTGTATATACGCATGTACGTATGTATGTATGCATGGATGTATGCATTTGTGGGTGTGCGTATGTGTGTGTGTGTATGTGTGTGCGTCTTTTTGTTTGTTTTTTTCGTCGGAGCCCAACGGAGGTGAGGGGAAAGTAAGGGATCACCTGCGACGTCTGTCTGTCCGTCCGTCCGTCGTCCGTCCGTCCGTCGTCTGTCCGTGACGCTACAAAGACTTGAATTACTCTGTACACAGGGCTTCAATTTCAAGCAAAAATTTTCACTTTAAACATGGAGGTCACCTCAAGGTCAGAGGTCACAGGCAGGGATCAATGATAATTTTTTTTGTTTTGTTTTTGTTTTGTTTTTGTTTTTTGTTTTTATGGCGCGTTTCTTTCATGACTCATAACACCCTGCACATACAGGCTCACACACATACACATACAGACATCCCTCACACACACACATGCGCGCGAGCCCACCCACGCACACGCACACACACACACACATTTCCCTTTCACTCACCCATCATCCACCCACTCCACACGCACACACACACACACCCATTTCCCTTCCACTCCGACCCACCATCAACCCACTCCACGAACACACACACACACACACACACACACACACGCACACACATTCACACCCGTCCCTCAAAAACCCACACCCCATCCATTTACTCCTCTCCTCTTAACGCGCACCCCACACATACATATACACACTCACACACACAAACGGACACTCAATTATCATGTGCAAGCACACATACACACTTCCTCGAGTGAAATTTTACAGATGGCTTGTTTGCATGGATGTAGCCGTGTAAGTTATGACTGTGTTGGTATTCCAATCCCTATGTCAAGAATGATATTACCCCCTAAATGTGCTTTGAGGGCAGGCGACAATTTGTGCCGTCAGCCCTCTGCACAAATTGTCGCCAGGTGACAAATTGTGCAGGGGCGACAATTTGTGCCGTCAGCTCAAGGCACAAATTGTCTCCCGTTCCAGGGGGCGACAATTTGTGCCGCAACACACTTGCTTTGGGAATCTTCGCCAAAGGTGTCCTGTACAATGATTGGCTATCGTATCTAGCATTACACCTATCACAAATGTCAGACATCTTATATGAATGGAATGTAGTCATTCAAACTGGTCAACTTGAATTCCTTCAGATAATACATCAGAGAATGACATGGGGAAAAGTGACCGCACATCCTTACATAATATACATTTTAGTGGACCGCTCCTTTTCCATACCTACTTTATTGTTATCCTTCAAAGCATGCCTAGGTGTTCTCAGTTACACTTTTTTATATCATCTTAACATATACTTTGCGATTCACTTTTCGTTTTGTATTTGTTTTCCTTGATTGAAATTAATCAAACTCTTTGGTTGTTTTACGCATGCTTTATATTACATCATATTATATCATATTATATTATATTATATTATATTATATTATATCATATCATATCATAATATATCGTGTTTTGTTTCACTACTTGTTTGTTTGATGGAAAAAATCATCGCTTTATCAGTAAACCTGGATGTTACATGGATTTCGCTGACTCAAAAGGACTTGATACGGGGGATACGTGCGGTCAAACAAAATAGATGGAACATTCATGACGTTGTCATGGGGGAGGGGCGTCCACTGGTTACACGCTCTCTGTTACCATGGGTAACTATGGCGATGTTTGTTGCACTGGAAGCCATGTATGAATACCGAAGAGAAAAGGACAGGTATGGTATATCTACTCTTATCGCAAGAGAATCTCGTTAATCCAGACGGCAGAATTTGAAGTGACGAGACGGCCCTATTTCGCTGGAAAGCCCCATTCGCCTGGCATCGAGAAATCTGATAATTTGTTGCCCCTCCTTTCAAGCCGTTAAACTTAATAATTACGAAACTAAACTACAAGGAGATCGATTCAAACGTGAAGAGTGATACAGAAGCAACACGTCCGCACATTGATCCCGACAGCAAAAAAAGTTATAAGAATATTACGTGATAATTGCAAGGTTTCCTGTGGCGGGCACTGTCCGAGGCAATAATGGTAAGTGATCTAAGTTTAATACTATTTACAAATTGTGGGACCACCTAATACTGGTAAATCTCTGAACATCGTTTTCTTGATTAGGGAGTTTTTGTTGTTGGCTTTTTTTTTTCTATTATCCGGACACCATACACCTAGCTCCGGTTGCAGATTACTCGTTGCATCATATTTTCAGATTTTAGAAATTTGCCTTGGAATGTACAGATGGAGCCAGATGAGGCATTAATATTTACACTTTGAAGTAAATCCTTCATAAAAACAAGTTTTTACTTTGTATTCTTCTGAAATTGCTGCCTTTTCATATGAATGTGTGTGTGTGAGTGTATGTATATGTGCACAAACATGTGGTATAAATGATATAGAAAAGTTTAATGCTAATAGAATTAAGCGGACAAAATTTGAATTGAGAGAGAATAAATTATGGAATACAAAAATGTGCAACATGCTATAATGTGTGTGAGAATGAACGCAGTAAACTGAACTAGACTCTTGCCATACCATTTATGCCAAATATTTAGCATACTGACTTATTCGTACATCTTTGTGCATTAAGAAAGAGAAACGAAATTTATATTATCAACTACAAGTATCTCTAGGTTTTCGCTCCCATTTTCGCCATTATCTCACCTAGCACTATTTAAAAATATGTTTTCGATTTAATTCAAGACACTCTGGAATTTCTTTAGTTGATGAACTCCGAAACCTTGTCATTTTCGTTCTCTGTGACCTATTTTGAAATATGACAACCACATCTGCCGGTCGCAGTAGCTGAGCAAGAGACAACAATATCAACTGCGTGTATTTGTACTCATTTTCGTTTGAACTTTCCTCGAAATCTTCTCCTTTATATGCCATGCTGTTTATTGCTGTAATTGTTGCTTTAATTCATGTCGATTATACTATGAAAAGATGTTGTTATAAAACTGTGATCTTCTGCTTTAAGATTTACGTTACGTGATTTCTAAATTAATACATGAGCCTTATTCGTCATAATATCATAAAGTTTTCAAAGACCTGTTTTTGGCATTTTCGTCCAGCACTCCAGGACACCCTATCTAATTCAATAGCCCTTGCCATTTTTTTCGATGAAAGCTTAAAAGCTGTCGTTCATATTCCTGTTTTGTCGTAAGTTTTCTTCAATTCCAATTTAGATTTTTCAGTCACTTGCAGTGGCTGAGCACGAGACAGTAATATCAATGTTGTCTATTGGCATTAATGCTTGTCAAAGTTTCACCAAAGTCGTTTCACCAAAAATCGTCTTCCAATTTTGCGGTATAGAGTTGTACTCGGAAAACTCACAACTTTTTAATCAGAAAATACACACACTTCTCTTTCAATACACCACCTTCTTACACCTATCCACTCGACCGACACTGAAGAATGGTCACATAAAAATGTACAGTCACATGATATGGTATTTAGGTGTACATAAGGCAAAGAGAACAGATTCAATTGAAGCATTATGTTCTCAAAATATAGACACATACTTAAACATAAAATAAATGCCTTTAAACAGCTCTTGGTTTGATAGGAAGTCTCCGTAAATCGTGAAATATATCACAACACAAAAAGATGGTGAAAGGTGGTTGAATATCTGGTTAATCTCCACAGAGAGGCCCATTTAATGGGTAAGCAATGACTTTATTAGAAGAAAAATGTCCTAGCATTCAAAAAGGGCAAATATTAATTCTAGCAACAACTGAAAAATTATATTCTAAAATTGTAAATTTTTATCTCCATGTTCGTTTTTTATTCGTTTTTCCACAATAAATAAACATAAATCTCACTTCCTTGAGTGAGGTATATGCAGCTGACATGGGATTTCGCAGTATCAAAGCTCTTCCAGACGAAATTCAATACAATCAAGTGACAATAGTGATGAAATTAAAGAAAGGGGTGACGAAAATGGCGGGAAAACGTAAAACGGCGCTCAGCATATAACTACCCACAGACATACTTGAAATAGATCGATGAAATGCCAGCTTGGATGGCTATTAGGTATAGACTGTACTTCCATCCAATAATGAAACATTGTCATGCAAATGTGTTGATAGGTTTTGTTTTGATTCTGAATATTGTTTGGCGTCTGTCGAAGTAGATTTTCCATCGCTTTATTCGTGCAGAATTCGAACAGACGTGACATCAGTCTCAGAGCCGTGACCATGGCAACCATCGCTCTTCTGTTTATTGGTAAATAGTATTTGATCTTACTTTATGGAGTCATCTGGTATCTATGATTACTAACTGCGTCCAGAATTGCAAAACATGTAGCACTCGTGTAAGTAGCTCCTGTTAGGTGCAACATAAAAGTATTATTCGTATATTTAATTGTAAAGAAGCTATAATGTACTAAAATATGTCAACTTCAAAGTGAAAGCCAGGCACTGTAAAGTAACTGCACAGTCCATTATGGTCATTCTTTTGCTATGGTTAATTTACACTGGACCATGCACACTGGAGTGCTCTGTGTAGTTCCCATGGCAACGCACACTTCTGGCATATATCATATGCCAGACTGGACCATGGGATGGTATCAGACTATGTTATATAAGATATGAGAACTTTAGATGGAGTTTGGTGATGTAAACCATTACAACTTAATTGCCACATATCCATGCATAAATCCATTGAGTGATGTAATGCTAGTAGATTATTTGGAATAAAGACCTACTGTCTCTATTCTAAACTTTAAGACATGTGCATGGTCATTTTGTACATCTTTTCAGCTTGATTATGCTGCGCGTGATGCAATGAATCATGCTGGAATTGCATGACTTTAAATGAAAGTCACATAACTTTTTGGATAAACCAAATCAAGTGGTATTGTCAGGGCAATCAGGTAGACTGGAGCTATCTATCTGTGGCAGCAATACCACATCAAGCTCTTAATGTATTTCTCGAAAGCCTTGCTGAACAGATTGTGCATTTGGCACATTTTTTTTTGCATGCGTTCCATGCAAAATGCTTACTAACCGGCTTAATTGGTGAGATTTGGTGCTCTGATATGTATATCTTTAAGAATTACAATGGTTTATATCTTTATCTGTTTATTGTCCTAATTGGTTATAAGCTCTTTCTGTTTTTGCCTCTTTTTGCTTTGGAGGAAGAGGATTGCTCTCTAAACACTTCATTGGCTGAAACATTAAATCAGATTAAACCATAAAAGTATACCATATGAATTGGGAATTAGCTATGAATGTGTATGTCAATACACACAAGACATGATAATTATGTGAACAGGTACTCAGAAATGCCTTGGCATAAGCTTTTGTAAATATTGTATGATTATATTCTGTGTTCAATAGTTTTTTCCTGTCCAATTTGCATTCGAATTTATGAAAAGGCGTTCAAATTCAAGCGATTTTGGTCAGTGCTCTACTCTCATGGGTCACTTCGATTTTTTGAGCATTCAATTTCATTTCACATCATTCTTTTTAGATTTTATTTCATTCAATTAAGAGAGAAATTCAATCAACTCAAATTTTTCAATTTTGCGCCAGTTGCATAGACGTTCAATTTCTTCCCAAGTACAAATTTCGATTTCATTTACAGGAAAACAAGTTTTTGAACATTTTTTGAATTTGAACATTCGAATTCAATCAACGTAAAACAGTTCCCACACGTTTTATGCAGGTCTTTTTTTCAATGTGATGTATTGGATTCTATAATTTCGTTTTAATTTCAAAGCTTCATTCATTCAGTTCGGTCTATTGTTTGTATTGGGTGTACTATTGCCTGTCAGCCTTACTGCCACCTTCACTTTATCCCATTACAGTATCGCTGTAAAGGTAATTGTAATATTTCAAAATTTTGTCTAAATTCATATTTACTTTGCTAATTCTATTCCTACCTTCTCCCTGTCAACATCATAAGCTGCCGCAAGCGGCTCAGGTGTGGACCTGTTTAATCCTATGGCATTGCCAGTGACATTGTGTTGCTAGCTGTCAAATGCCACGCCCTCTAATTCTGTCAGTAGGGCCTATCCCACATATTCATGTATACTCTCTAGCAGCCCAACGTGAATGGTATATGGATTAATGTATATATGTGTTTTAAAATGGAGTTATACGAGCTATATTAGCTATTCTAAGACAAAAGTCTCATTTTACGTTACATTAAGTTGGCGTAATTACTGTTCAAACAGATGAGTAACTACAAAGAATACAATCAATTTAAAGAAACAACGAAAAACACCGCCCATGTGTTGTAAATGTCTGCCTTATAGTGAATTTGAATTCCTGAACGTTTTTCACAATGCCGATGGGAATTTGATTGTGCTGCACGTGCATTTCTTAATTTGAACGCCCTTTTTACACGTTTATTTGACAAACTTATGAAATCGCATGCTGATGAAATTAAATTTAATGAACTATTTACTCTTTTGAATGTTGATCTCGGTGATCATTCAAATTTACTCGAAATTAAATGATTGCATCGTTAAATCGAATGCAAATCTGATGAAATTGGGCTGGGAAAACCTACTAAAAAGTGTTCTTCTTTAATTGTAAAATGCTACTAAACACGCAGAAACATGCATTAGTCAATTACTTAATTCAAATATTTGACATTTAGTGATAACCCTAAACAATAAAACCTAAACAATATTTTCACAAATGTGCGCATGATGGTTATATGTCAACTTTGCAACTGATTAATAAATTGCCGTGCATCGATGTAAATTTGTCAATTAGTTGCAATAGAAACGTCTCGAGAGAAGAATTTCGTGAATTTGAATGTATGCATGTTAACTTTTTTTCATTTTTCATGAGATACTAATACTCCCTTTATCAGTTCAGGGTATTCATAACAAGGAGAGTTGAACAAAAACTTAAAGTATTGTGGCTCTTCCGTACAAAATTACCACCAAGTGCCGAATAGGATTTCAACACTTCATCTGAAATACAGCATAAAATTTTTAAAATCAAGAACCTTTTCTATGGTCTCCGTATCCCAACTCTGTGGAAGAGCGGTTTGTAGCATGGAACATCAGAGCCAGTGAAATGCTAATGCTGTACAACTTACGCATAAATTTGCACAAATTGTGAAGAGATTCCTTTGGCATCTGGTGTATATTATGTGTGTGTGTATTGGTGGTCATGCATAGCTATGTGAGTGATACTGATACTTTAGAAAACCTCCTTTCAGTAGACCGAAAGGTGGGGATACTTTATCTGGGTGTTGGTGTATGTAAAAATGTATTACGTATAACACGCAACAAGTTAACCATTGTTAAGCCAACAAATCTTTCCGCTGTGTGTTAACGTGAAAGATACCCCACCCCCACCCAAAAAAAGGATGTTCGGTGCTATCCTTGTTTGTGTTTTAAGTGAAACTGTCTTCAACAAGAGTGTTTTTATTATGCATTGATGATAAAATACATACCTTATCCCTTAACTGCGACAGTATGGCAATTTCTGTCGCGTGGAAGGGAAGACATTTGTTTATTACTAACGAATCCGTATATCTTTGCGAACAGAAGTCAGGTGTAGATACAACCATGCAGTCTTTGCCTACACTGCTAAAACGCAATTAGAACCTAAAAAGCAAGAGAAGCGTGTAATATGCAGAGCCTCCAGAATCTTTCATTCAGAATAAGGACAATTATTAGGATTTGTGCTCGTGGCATTCAGATCAAAACAAAACGAAAGAACAAAACAGAAAGTGTGCGTCGTTCGGTGTAATAACCATGATATTCTGAATCCGCCCAATGCAATTTCGACAGGAGACATAACAATAAATCCTCTAGAATTTTTTAGGTCTTCTTCTCCGACAGCCAGAAAGCTTGCTGAAGCATACATTCATAGTTATCACTAAACACAGACTATAAAATCAATTGTATCGGGTTGCAGCTACGAAGTTGAACAGCATGCAACGTCACATATTCTGAGAAAGTTCGATATCACAAGTTAATGTCGGTTAGTGTTCTTTGATGCCATTTCAAGAAATCATAGTCCACCTTCACTTCGTTTAGCCTTTAATTGTCTGATTCTCACAATTCCCCCACATCCATGCAAGCTCCAGATAGACAGATTCTTTACAATCTGATAAAGATATCAAAGTCACGCTATCTAAAGATTTCCTATGTTATCCCAAAATAATCATGTTTGATAAAATACTGTCTGCATCATTACTGGAGGGTATGACAATTTCGTCGCTTTACGGATTGTTTTGTTATACAATAGTATGAAATGTATATTAGTCAGTGAACACGTAATGAATAATGAATCATTAGACATCTGCAAGAAAGGGTAACAATTTTGGTTCTAAAACGAGGAAGTATTGTGAAGACTTGAACACAAGGTGAAGGTGAATTTGTTAGTCAGTAACACCAGTACCCAAGGACCACTATCAACAACACTGAACAACAGGCGAATTTTGAAATCCATTAAACTTAATTGATTTGTCCAAGGTTTTTGGTTCCACCCCCCCCCCCCCCCCCGCCGAAAAATGAAACAAATTGAAGCGAAAGCAAGTTCCCTTTTCCTAGGTCCATAATAATTCATATACCTAAGGTATATGCTACATACAATGTACTTTAAAGTACTGGAATAAATTTTCAATGACTGTATATATATATATATATATATATATATATATATATATATATATATAATATGCTATGTATATTGTCAGTAAGGTTGGGAAAGATATTCATCGATGAAAACATCATAAATAATTCTATACTGACACTTTCATGGCTAATCGTTTTGTAGGTAATTTGCCAAAATGACTCCCTGAAGTGACTTTAACAGTTTATGCATACAAAATGATATCCATCCAATTTATTGAAGTCATTTCATTGCACTCAAATTAGCGAAATTGCTTTTTACTAAATTAAGTAATAGAAATGAGAGAGTGCAAAATTAATTTCCTCCTTTTCTCATTTTATTGAGATCACATGTCATTCTTTATTGATAGGTGATGATATTTCTCATTTGACCTGTTCTAGTGGATTATTGTGTAAACGCTCTTTCGACAGCATGCTAAGATAATCTATTACATATTAAGTGGATATTGCGACTTAACCTTTCTATAAACACAGAATGACATTGTTGTCGAAAATGCATGGAAACATAGAAAGTGAAAAGTGTAAGATGCCGTTAATAAATCACTTTCTAGAAATAAATTCTATAAGCTGTCTAAACTCTGCATAATGGACATTTCCTTCTCGTACCCCTTTAAAAACCCAAGGGGTAACGCATTACTATTTATTTCAATCAATTCAAATTGCACTGTATATTCATCTTGAATTCTACAAATTGGACCAATACCAGTGTCCTTGGAAAATATGGGAACTTCACACATCCACATAAGTGTCTTATTTTTCCCCCGATTTCAAAAAACTTTAACTTTTCTGTCTTCCTTTATATTACTTTAATCATGTTAATCAACTTGAACAGAAAGTGGGTTATTTCTATAGCTATACACAGTGATTCATGTCACTACTTTTCTGTGTCTTATGTGGAAATTGTCTTTTTTACATTTTTCACTTTGCGTGTGTATGCTTTGTTTATATCATGGTTTTTTATATACCAAGAACTACCGCAAGTCAAGGCAGAATCATCCCATAGTGAGTACCTGGGTCAACCCTCCGCCCTGAATTACTCGACCCAAGGATTACCCCCATGCCGCCCAATTAGGCAATGGAATGGATCCGTCATACAGACCATCCCGAAACTTATCCTTCGCCCGTTCGTATTACCGACGTTTAACGTCCAGCACATTTGTCGAATACCAGGTAAGCACGCTACCTAAAAAAAATATTATGTTCATCTACACGTAACGCTGATAAGGCCGTGTCACACCTTTCCGGGCAAGCCTAGCGTGCGACTTGTGAACAACAATTTTTACTACCCGGAGGTCCCCGCAGATGCCCGCACATGACAGCACCTAGCAGGTATCTCACCCGTAGTCGCCCGGAGGTGCGCACGCATTTTTTTTACCCGCAACCATGTTCGATAGGCCCTGTCACACCTCTGTTGTGTGGGGGATTTTCCAGCATACCGGACAATTTCTGAGGGCGGACAAGGATTTGGGCGAGTCAGAGCATGTGTCTTACTTGCTGGACGCGTTCTACTTAGATTCTGCTTACGGGTATACTGTGTGACCTGTGTACCAGTCGCGTGGGTGCTGACAACTCAGTGAAGGATTTCTTCTGAAGGAATGGCAGAAGTCCCACAAAATGTCATTATCTTGGCTGCATACGGGGGACTCCGAAGTACCTGCGTGGGAGTTGCCTGCGAGGTGTTGTCATAATTAAGGGCGTCCTACTGGCGTTCTGCATGGACCTCTCCGGGCATCCCTGCGACTCACCCGGAAAAAAATGTGGTCATGCTCAAAACTTGACTGCGGTTAAATGGACTTGCGTGCACACCTCCGGGCAACTACAGGCGAGATACAACTACAGGCGCTAAATACTGTCAGGTGCGGACCAACTGCGGAGAGCTCCGGGTAGCAAATTTGTTTCCCTGCAAGTCAAGCCGCAAAACTTCCCCAGATACGGTATGACAAGGCCTTGAGCATGCTCAAAACTTGTTCCGAGTGAGTCGTGGGGATTCGCTGGCAGAGGTACACGCAGAACACCAGTAGGAGACCATTACCGGTGTAGCGGCAGATAGCGTTCCGCGGCGTTTTTTGCTCTAAAACAGTATCCGCCGGCAGATCGTGTCCTAACACTGGCGGATACTGTTCTGAAGCGCAGGTATCGGTTTATATCGTTACTTCTCGCTGTGGTTTCTTCTTCGGAATCTTGTGTGTGTGTGTGTGTATGAGTGCTGTGTGTGTGTGTGTGTGTGTGTGTGTGTGTGTGTGTGTGTGTGTGTGTGTGCGTGCTCGTGTGTGTACGCGTGTACAACTCATCTGTGCACTGTAGCTGTCTGCACCAACCACGATTTGTATTCTGGAAGTAAGAAGAGGAGAGGTTCTCTTCCGCGGTTTGGGCAAATGATTATTGTACCTCCTTTGTAGAGCGATGGAGCTTCTAGTATTTGATCGGATGATTTTATAAATACTGGTATATAGTTGTGAAGTATAAGGCTATGAAGATACTGCTCAATTCGAAAATTTTCAGTGAAAGGTTTAACGTTAGAGAATCATAAATGTACTCCAGATGCAATGGAGTGTGGAGAAAATGGGCGCTCCGCTCTTAAGTCATGTTATAGCTGTAAAATGACAGGATTTTGGCTCAGAATTGTGAAATGTCAGGAGGGCAACACGTTTTATTGATTTATCATGGTTTTGTTTTTTAATATGGACAAAGATCCAATTATGTAGTTCACGTCAAGATGGATGAGTACATTGAAGATACTACGGAAAGCATGCTTTGAAGTTTCTTTTAAAGGATACAATACAGAACAAGATTGGCATGCAGCAACATGTTCAAATCGTCTTTGTTCGAATTATAAGATGATTAAAAAGACTTGGCTTTTGAGACGTTATTCCAGTTTTTAAGTGATACTGATCGATGCAACTACATTGTGTAAAATTCAGATGCACGGCTAATATGTTACCCTTCACTAACAATCGATTTCTGGAGTTTAGTGAATGATGATAAATGAAGGGCCTAGATTGTAAGAGATGAGTTCCATTTAATTCATTTGTGTGCTCTTTCTTTACTAGAGAAACACAGTCGCTGTACATACCAAAACAATATTTCATCTACCCTTGTGCCGGGGCTTACCATATGGGTAGATTGTTTTGCGTGGCGATAACAGGTGCCATAAACAAAAGTAAAATTAACTACAATAAAGATGTTGTATTCTCTAAATCGTTAATTGATGAGAGTTTTTTTTTTTTAATGATAATAATACAACAGTTATCACAGTGAATGTAACTACTGGTGAGCGGCAGCGTGGTTAAACAACCAGTGCATTTTACAATGTAATTTTGCTAAACACTAGCTCCAGGGATATTCTAATTAATGAATTCGCAATGTAAACATTTGTGTTCATTATTGTATATATCTTCATTTTTTAGGAGATATTCATCATTGAAAATATGCTCATGAATATACACTTATTCATTATTGTAAATATGTTTTTGTTGAGACTGTCATACTCCCAATCGGGCGTCCGCAGAATTTAATAACATCTTACAAATCTTACAACACGTCATAGTACAATTGAGGATTAACAACTGGACTCACTTCCAATGTGCACGTAATGATTTTGGCACTTCATCACTCATTTTTTCCCAGTTCGCCTTGAGCACATTAGTCATGTGGCATTGGCGCATTCCGAGTAGGCCCTACCCTGCACTAAAACGATAGGAAAGTCTAAACATACGGTATACTGGACCTGTATTGTGGTATGATTTGAATGTGAATTATATTTTTATTCTACAATTCAATAATATTTATTTTAAAAAAAAACAGTTCGAAAAGTATCTTCTGAGTTCATACTGATGTTCTGTGTGAAAGCATTGGTTTTACATTTTATGTTATATATATGTATTTTGACTATGGCATTTTTTTTTCGTTTCAGATTTGTCTTACAAGCCATATAAAAGCTTTCTTATGTACATTTCAATTTTCATCATTACATGTATTGTGAATTTTGTGCTGATTTGTATAGTGCATTTTATGTATCAACACTTTGTGTCCACGTTGTTTTGATTTGTAAGTTATGTGTTTTTATCCTTGAATGATGGGAAGAAATAGAATGAAATGAAATGAAATGAAATTATTGTGATTAAGTACCAGTGAGAGAGATAGGCCTATACAATATGCATTTAACAATATTGCCTATAGTATAGTGATCGTCCGTACCCAATTATAGTTGCAGTTCTGTCGTAGTAGTTGTGCAGTCTTTTCACATTGGCTACCAAATGTTTTCTGCCATATTGTATAGCATATTGTTTATCGAGCCCCATTATTTTTTTCTTTTTATGATTGTTATTCCTCTCAATGAGCTGTGTGCTTCGAACCCTTAATAATTGGTGATTGTACCCGATACGTATAGTTGAAGTTCTGTGTTACTTAAGTTGGTAGGCTTTTTACAGTGTCTTGATAAATGCCCCGGATTCCTTGATTGTTTCCAGATTGTATAATAGCACATTATTTGTTAGGTCCCATTATATTTTCTTTTTATTACTAGCATCCCTCTGAACAAACTGCATGCTGTGAACCTTTATATTGCTTAGGCCATGAGGTTGTCATGTATAGTGCTCAGCATTTGTATGCATGTTACTGATACTTAGAGTCACACCTTGTATGAACTATGGTTCACAATAGCATATCCTATTAAAATATAAATAAAGATCATCTGTATATTTGTATCCACGCTTCCCCCCATGGAGGTGGAAAGCATCTCATTCCATGATCCTGCTATACTACATTATCAACTTCCAAACTCACAACCTGCGATCTCTGCTTGATGTACCTTTATTTTGCTGAACACTAAAATGCACATAATTATTATAGACTGTATGCCATGAACACAAAAATACATATGTTTTACGCCTTCATTGATTTATGATACAAGAGCCAAAGAAAATATCAAATAGCAAAATTATTCACGTGCACAATGTATTGAACATCTACATGTCTAGTTGCACTATATAATCCCCATTCACTCTGCTACATATTCGAGACTTCACCCCCCCCCCCCCCCCGTCTGAGTAATAAATATTCATAAGATAATCCTCGCCTGCCTACGAAAAAAAAAAGGCGGGATCCGTGCATGCGTACGTGGCCTCTTGATATACCAGGGCACGTGATCGGAAGCAATGCAACTCGGGTATGACACTGTTTAAAAGATTGTGAGTTCTAAATCATCTTTGACTTGCACAAATCTGAATGAGTAGTAGATTTCAATTTATCATATTTAATCAGTTCTTCAGGATCAGGGTTAAAAAAAAATCCCATTGCCCATCTGTTTGTATTGAAGGATAAAAAACTGGAAACATAAACCTTTTTTTTTAATTTGTCTATTAAATGAAGATGAAATCGTTCAGTGTGTATAAGATTGTCAAAAAATTTGATATGGACATCAAAAGAGAAGTTTTAGAAAAAGAAAAGACAGATTCTGAATAAAAGGTCTGGATTGGACACTGATGGCTGTCCCAGATATTTTTCTCTGCTCTTCTTACGGTTATCCTAAAACAAAGTGGTCACAAAATGTTGATTTTTATAGAAAGTCACTTGTAAAGTGAAGAATTCAAGTTTTACATACTAAGTATGGGAGTATATTTCAGCAATAGGTCTATGTATTAGCTAACTGAACATTAGCATAAAATAAAAGATAGGAAACGGCCATGCATGAGGAAAGATAATTATGTTATTTATGTTGTAGTCAGGATCTCTTTTGGAGATTTTTGGGCAGTGAAAAATGTGAGCGGCAAACTCTATGTCAAATACCAAGGAGAGTTTATATCAAAGTCACCTAAAGCTTTCAAATTTCTTCAAATATTATTGAAAAATTAAAGCTATCCTGAATAAAAAGAAATCTAATTCAGCACCTGGAGAGGACGGCATTCTATACGGTCTCCTTAAGAAAATGCCCAGCACGCATCATTTTCTCGCCACGCTCTTTACAAAGCTCCTTCACAACCCCGACCCTCCGGAAGAATGGTCAAAATGCAGAGTGACGCTGATTCACAAATCGGGTGGTACAGAGGATCCAAAATCATTTAGAATGATAGCCCTGACATCTTGTATTGGAAAACTATTTCATCAGGTACTGGCGGAAAGAGCAGTAGAATTGTCCCTTGCAAATGATTTAATTGATCCATCTGTGCAGAAGGCATTTCTTCACGGTATCAACGGATGTACAGAAAACATACAGGTTATCCGTGAGTTATTAATGGATGCCAAGGCCAAGAAAAAAACGATACACGTAACTTTTTTCGACCTCCAAGATGCACTTGGATCAGTTGAGCATAACCTCATTCATCATGTGTTAGAGATGTACGGGTTTCCGGATCACTTCAGGCGGTATGTTAAGATTTTATACTCGCGACTCAATGGAGTAGTCAAAACTCCACATTGGACTTCTGATAGTTTCCCCTTCAACAGAGGTGTATTCCAAGGAGACCCACTCTCCCCTATTATCTTCTTACGTTCAACCCGATACTGAAACACTTGCAAGCGAATGAAGCGAAATTCGGATACGATTTGAACGGAACACGATTCATCTGCGTACCATTCGCTGACGACTTCAATCTTATAACGGGTAATAAAAGAACCCATCAGCGTCTCATGAACGAAATATCTGGCTTGGTTAAGTCTATGAAACTCTCCATCAAGCCATCCAAATGTCGCACTATTTCGATCTGTGGCGGTAACCCTACTGATGTCACGTTTTCAATTGACCAACATACTATTGAAACAGTTCGAAATAAGCCGGAAAAATACCTCGGTTCTCTTATAACGTTTAATATGCAATCTGCGGATGCTTATATTTTCATATTGGAGAAATTGCGTAATATTATTACAAATATCAATAGTTGTTCTGTTCGTAATGAATACAAATTGGCGGTATTCACCAGATACAGCTTACCATCTCTTCGATAGTTACTGTCTGTCCATGACCTTACTAACACTCAGCAGGACGGTCTGGACAAGACCGCAATTTCTCAAATTAAGAAATGGATTAAAATTCCGTCTCACGGAGCATCAACCGCTTTTTTATTTAGCCCCGATGGACTCGGCTTTAAATTACCCTCTCAACTTTAAAGAATCTCATGTTCTCGGACATGTTTCTTCGCGTATTCGTGGTGATGATAAGGTCCAAGCTGCGCTGGATGCGGAAGTTTCTCGCTAAGGTCAATGGTCGAAAAAAATGTCCAATTGTAATGCTAAATCATGTGAAAAGTATTGTTCTGATGTGGCTGTATCTGATTGGGAAAAAGTAAAAAATGTAGTAAAACAAACCCTACATACTAAAGTTATAAAGCATTCTGGATGGAAAAGGTAGTTCCCCTTGTCATGCAAGGTGATTTGTTAAAGCTTTTGCAATTAGAGAATTCGGATCTGACATGGCGTTCAATTATGTTCTCTTTTCCAAAAAGCGCCCTTAGTTTTATCACGAGAGCGTCTATCAACTGTCTACTTTCAGGTGATAATCTCCGCAGATGGGGAAAGAAATTGAATTCACGTTGTTATTTGTGTGGTAATCATGACACGCTTTTCCACATATTGAACAATTGCAAAAAGCGTTGGAACAAGAGCGATATACTTACAGGCATGACAGCATATTGAATTATGTGAAGAATTCTATCAGCGATAACATTACTTGTACTGGAAATTTGGATTTGTATGCAGATTTAGATGGTCATCGCGTGAATGGTGGCACCATACCCCCTGATGTTGTGGTTACAGCAGAACGCCCCGATATAGTGATAGTGAACAAGAGAGATAAGCAAGTTGTAATTGCAAAGTTGACAGTTCCATTTGAGCCCAATATCACAGATGCAAATAAAAGAAAAGAAGAAAAATATGCGCCCCTTCAAGCAGACATTGAATCCCATGGTTACAATTAGTGTGATCTCATTTGCTTCGCAATTGGCTCCCGGGGACTAGTTACGAAAGAAAACAAAAAGAAAATCTGTTCCATACTAAGATTCGCAGACAAACAAGCAAAAACGAAACCCCACATCCAGGCCCTGTCCAAAATATCTATTGTTTCCTTTTTTGCCATCTATAATGCACGTACAGAGCCCACCTGGAATATTAAAGCTTTACTTACACTGTGAAGTTGAAAACAAGTATTGGCGTTCGATTTATTATAAGTATCAAACGTGTATGGCGGTTGATGATTTTAGATAGGATGATCGTATATTCATTTATATTATTAGTAAAGTTTTTTTTTTATTGTTAAGATTTTATGTTTAGGTTTATATATGGAAAAAAAGAATTTGAGACTTGGTCCATTATCAGTATATGATATGTTAGATGTGATGTTATAGGATTTGGTATTGTTAATTGTTGTTATTTTTATTGAGAAAGTTAAAGTAGAGTTTTTGGAGAAGAAGTTACGAAGGTGTAAAGTGAATTTATGGTAATGGAGTAAAAGAAAGGTATAAGAAAAGCAGGGGGAAGGCAGAGAGAGAGAGAAAGAGAGAGAAGAGAGAGAGAGGGAGGGAGAGAGAGAAGGTTTTATGAGAACGATTTATGTAAAACGTAAAGAAATGAAAATAATAGAATGAGATGAAGTTTTATTATTTGGATAATAAGGTATGTTTTGAAATGAAATATATGTATCGCATATTTTAATTCGTTTGTGTATAAATGTATCTTTGGTAAATTTGTTTGTGAGTACGCAACTGTAACTGAGTGTTTTTTTAAAACAATGTATGATGTATTTGCATGTTTTCTGTATAGTGTATTGTCCTTTGTCTTTGCCTTGTGCCTCCTGTTCAATCCAGGAGACAACCTAGGCCTTTCATGTTACATTGTTTATTGATATAATAAAGAATGCTGAACAACAATTTGGGGGCTGTCCACAATTGTGCATTAGATATCTCGATTGAAATAACTTTGGGACAATTTCACATACAAAGCACATGGCTGAAGAGCAAGTCTCAGATTTATTGAAACCTAAAGCAACATGGGTGCCTTGTACCAAATTTTGATGAGATCTGTAGGGAGAGAGAAAAATACAAATGGGATAAGAACGCTTTTATGAACACAAGTACTTCTTTTATACCGGGTGTCCCCAAAAAAGCGGAACGGTGGATTTTCAGTACATTGCGTTCTAAAAGTGATATATTTTTTGACATCATTAGAAAGAGCATCTTCCGCAGAAGACAACGATACCAAAATCATTAAATTTGGTTCAGTACTTATTATTCTACGCCAATTTCTGTATATGCAGTCATTTTCAATTTTTGGCGACTTATGTGATAATAATTTGAGCGCGACACGCGTTCCATAAGCTGAATTGTGTGAGCTCGTTCCATGATCCATGTCAACAAAAGATAACGCTTTGATATTGTGCGCGCGCACACACACACACACACACAGAGAGAAACACACACACACACACACACACACACACACACACACACACACTTGTTTTTTCCTGGCCCGTGCCCAATGTGAAAGCTGTATCTTTTGTTGACATGGACCATCGAGCTTACACAATGTTCACCGTATGGATCGCGTGTTGCACTCAAATTGTTATCTCATAAGTCGCAAAAATCCGGCGAAATTTGACAATGACTGCATTTTCAGAAATTGGCGTAGAATTACATGTCATGAACCAAATTTAATAATTTTGGTATCATAGTCTTCTGCGAAAGATGTTCTTTCTAATGATGACAAAAGATATACAACTTTTAGACCGCAAGGTACTGAAAATCCACCGTTCCGCTTTTTTTTTTGGGACACCCGGTATAACTATTGGTAGGCAGGCCACTTGAAACCTAATCCGCAGCGCGGGACTATTCTGACAGTCACTGGATGACGAAGACCACGGTGCACGCGGCAGGAAAATAAGCAACGCTAACGTAGAGTCAGATACAAAATCCGCCGCTGTACAGTATCTGCCGTAACTTATCGCGGCAGATTTTAGCCCACGTCGGAACGATAATCGCGGATTGAAACGATAACCGCCGGCGGATACTGTTCAAGAGCAAAAAACGCCGCGGAACGCTATCTGCCGCTACACCGGCAGCACCTCTCAGGCAACTCCAACTTAGGTACTTATCAGTACCTGTAAGTCGCTCGTAACAGAAAACGGATCGGTTTCAAAGCTCTCATTCAGATCACACGCGGTGTGATGATAAGGGCGGTGAGTTGGCTCAGTCGATAGCGCGTCTGCCTCACGATCACGCGGCCCGGGTTCGAACCCGAGTCTGGACTGAGCAATGTTGTGTGTAAACATACCGTCCCCTCTAGCAAGAGGCAAAACACTCTGTCCCTCGGATAGGACATAAAATGGAGGTCCCGTGTATGAGAGAGTCACAGCTCATGCACGTAAAAGATCCCGCTTCATTCATTCATCGCAAAGAGCAGGGTGTCTAACCCGGTGAAGTGGTCCCACCCTACATCCAACTGGACCCCATGGAAGACCAGCTTATACTGTAGCTGAATATGGGCTATCCAGCCATCGTCACAGATGGAAAATGAACAACAACAACAACACGGAATACACGCAAGTAGAAGATAAGTAGCACGCGTCTAGTAGATAAGAAACAAGTGCGAAACTCGCAAACATTCTTGTCCGCCCGGGGAAATTCTTCGCCTATAGGCCCATTGATATTGCTGAATTGAATTGAATTGAATTGAATTGAAAAATGGTGTTTTATTGATCAATATCTTTCGCAGCCCGGAGGCTCAATTACAGACATTGTTAACAAATGGCCATGTATACATTAAAAATACTCACAAAATACAGTATAACAATGAAAAAAAATACATAAAACAACAAAGGGTCAATCTTATTCATCTTAACCATTGCACAAAGTGTGACCCTGCACCACAAAACAAACAAAAAGTCGCCAGACATGAATATTTGGTTAAGACCATATTCTGAAAGAGCAGACTTTAAGCTTCAAAATGATGTATTACTCAAATCAAATGGACTCTCCTAACCTATCTAAATATTGGAAAGAAAGCACAAACTCAGGCAAAGTGTGAACTGAGAAAAGAGGCTCTGAAGTACAGTGTCCATTCAAGCGCTTAATCTTTTTAATACCAAACCGTGCTGGCTGTGCGATGAATGGGGCAAAAAACAGGAAGTAAACCACCAGAGTAACAACAATGAAGGGATTATCAGATTGAAGTGAAAAAGCATGCCTCATTAACACATTCTGTCCATCATTAATGCCAACTTTCAAAGCAGTAGCACTTTCCTTTCAAAAGTTATTAGAGTTGAAAGTGAAAGGTGTGTACACGGTTTTTCAGAAATAAAAAAGAGACTCTAACGACACACCCATTCACACTATTCTACCAAAAATGTTCGAGATAAACTGCTTAAAAAAACACACTTTCCTGCCCGTTTAATGATACCAAATTTTAGCATAATGTAAAAGAAGACCTGCTCTTTCAGAAAATATGAAAAAGTCAAGATCGGCTAGGTTGACCAATTTCACTTATTTTCAGTCCTCACGCAAAATCAGTGTGTGCGACTTTATGTTCGTTTTGTGGTGCACGGTCACAATTAGATTAACCAAAAATACAAAACAAAAACAAATATTACAAATACAAGAAATTACTTTTCTCAATAATTATACGAAAAAAATGAATTTATGTTGATTACGTATGACGGTCATTTATACTTATTAATTAATACAGATGATGTGTTATCATACGGCTCAAATCAACACATTTTACGCAACAAAAATAATCAGTTTATCCAAGATAATCAAAGATAATCATATAAACAAGGTAATCAGATAATCATACGGCTCAAATCAACACATTTAACATAACAAAGATAATCAGTTTGATTACAAAAAAAAAAAAACATTCCTCACAATCTTCTCTTCATGATGTACATAAACTCCCATATCAGAATACATTCAATCTATACACAGCGCATTACATCAAATCAGTCAATCAATAAATAATATTTTCGCATTACATGTGCATTGTATATACGAAAATAGCATCTGATAATTGCACATCTCTCCCTCTCTTTCTCCCCCCTCTCTCTCTCTTTCTCTCTCTCTCTCTCTCTCTCTCTCTCTTCAAACTCTCATTCCACTATTACACACACTCTCACGTATATCTAACAAACAAATATATACTATTGTTTCTATAACCAACATTCTGTGTTATATTATTGCACATTTTACACCAAAATTCGATCTCACAAATAAACAACACCAAAACGCTAAAACGTACCATTATAAAAAAATCAAACCGTTTCTGAGGATGATAATATAAAAATATACAATTATACTTTTTCAACTTGTCGTTAGGCCCTTGATCCGGTGATCCACAACCTTTTTTTATATTAATGATAAACTCTCTAACAACGCATACCTCGCACATCATAATTAATATATATATAATTATATACACCTTGTATTTTCAAAAATTACATCTTCACATAATGAGGGAAATAGTGAATGCTCTGTGGCACTTTATGAAGGAGATATAAAACAAAACAAACAAACAAAGAAACAAAACACTGTACTATTCATTGATAAATGTATGAGGTAGAGAATGGCACTATTTGAAACCATTTTGTTTGAAACCGTTTTAAGCACATCTATCTTCCTCTCTCTTGTAAGGATGAACAATAGGAAACCTGAGTACACATCTTTCTTCCAACTTGATATCATTTCTGTACTATTTCATCTCAGATTGCTTTTCGAACCCTTGTCAAAACGGCTGGTGCGAAGAGACTATCAGCGACTACCACTGTCACTGCGCAGACGGTTTTGAGGGCAGAAACTGTGAAACACGTGAGTATAATACCCCAGCCGCAAGATGTCACACAGGATGTAACGTTCTCCATGAAAGTATACATGCATAATTGGTATTATCTCGTTTTTTCGCTGAAATGATGACATTAAACCAATTTACATCGATTATTATTTAACTCTTTGTGTGCTTTGTCTGCAGATTGGCACAGGACACCTCATAGCACTGTCCACACTGTCCAAAGTCCCTAGCAAAGAAAGGGTTGAAGATGAAATTAAGACTAATGTAACTTGCTAACAGTAGGTCTACCTTACCAAGCCATAAATTATTTCAAATTAAAGAAATATGGCCAGAAATATTTTCATCAATTCACCAATTTTCTCAATTTAAACCATGTCCTGCTCATTCATTATGTACTCATTTGTATCATCTCAAGCTCTTACATCCGTCTGATAACAAACTAATACCCCCATTCCAAAGAGGTTTCTTCTCATCAGTCACTCGTCGGAAGCAAGGATTGTTGCTTCCGGCCACCCACCGAAGTGTATCTGATCACAGTCTGATGAATTCGACTCGCGTTAGTCGACTATCAGGTCAGAGTCAGACAGGTCGATGAGGCAAGATCGTCCGATGAAGGAACAAGGTTAGAGCTTAGTTTGTCACCGGACGCCTTTCCCAATCACAAGTCGAATTAGTGTCGGCAGATTTGTACTGCGCAGGTATCGGGCTTATCTGGCCGACGTCCGGCACCAATCTGTGGATCTGTGAATCCGATGATTTACCATATTCGGACGCTCATCTGATTCCAATCTGCGGTCTGCCCGACGTGTTTGAGAGTCGCCCAACACAAATTCATCACTCATCACTCATTCTGCACCTTCCGTTTACTACCCGTTGTGAGATTGAAGGGCGCCTTGACAAACTTTTATCAGACAATAACCGTTAGCTACATCCTGATTTTGAAGGTTGAAAGTTGACGACCAAGTCCCGTTCTGCGATCTCATCTGAAATGAGACCTTAAGTAAATAAAAATGTGGATCAAATGAATGTAGCAATATTAGCTGAACACATCAGTGAAAGCTTGAGGAAAATCGGACGATCCAGTCACAAGTTATGAATAATTGTTAAAGTTTCGGTGCCGCTACTGATGGATAAGGGGACTGCAGCATTTTTGTGATGTCACGTATGGAAAAATGTACTTTAACTTTTCAACTGATTAAACGATTTTCGTCAAAATTAATCTTGCTAATCTTGCTGCATCTACTTAGACTCTCCTGTGCCCCTACCTTTAAAAAAAATGCCTGTAGAGTATCGTACTTTTGCACTTCTACGCCTATACGGCTCCCAAAGATTCAACCAGCCTGACAACGACGGAGGAAACTCTGGTCCCCGTCACCCCTAATGCTACTGTTGAGACCCAGGGCTGACTCATAATTGGAAAGTACTCCTGAGTTTGCGAAACTAGAATAAAAAGTAATCAAATAAATATCTGTTAATGGTACGTAAACATTGCTATTTTTGATTTGTGTAGCTTCCTTCTTATCTAAAGATTTCAGGGATACATGAAATTGGCATTTCACTTAAACTATCGTCTGGAAGTGTGCTGCTTTGAAAAGTCTGTTTGACTTGCTTCTATACACGATTTCCGATTTTAGCGCAAATCAGCCCAGTATCAGGTCTGAGTCTGATTACCATGCGATTACTTACCGATTGGTTGGACTGTCATTGTTGGGTGTCCTGCCATTGTTGGAAGTGTTGTGTCAGTGACAGTTCACACTCCAATCACAATCTGATGAACAGATGACAGATATCGGGCGGCTATCAGCCTCCGATCCGACTACCCCGATGAACGTCAGATCTTTGTTGGATTTGCCAGAAATCAGGGCCTCAAAATTCCTCTTTACGGCTCAGATTTCATCAGATCTCATCGGGACGCCGATCCATGTTTGTGACGAAACGATGATATCACACTGTTCAGTGTGTAAGCTATGTAGGCTACAAATCTTGTCACGATTGTAGGATTAGACCTCAAGCATACCACTGTAGAAGTTCATTTTTCCCCCTTGATGACAGATGCACACAACCTATAGTTGTGACACATAAGCAAAATTTGACTTGTCAAAATGACGAGGCAAGACATAATGTCAGACTTTCAGAACATTTCGATTCGCTTTCCTGTTTATTTATAGAATCAACCCATTCGACGACCAAGTCAATCACTAACTCGATAATGGAAGCGTCATCTGCGATGTCGACTACATTGACTGTGATGTCATCGACCACAACTATATCCAATGACATCAAAACGACGACAGACTTGTCTATGACATCAGCAGGTTTGTTTTTGTGATATTGCATCTTTTCGTGTGCAAAAGTGAATGGTCCCATACATTTTTTAGTCATACTTATCGTTTTTCTTTATGATATGACATAAGAAGAGGCCAGCTCATAAACCAGACTGGACAATTTGGTCAAAATAACAGCGAATTAAATCAAGATTATCCAAGCTGTTAATGTAGAACGACTAATCATGTGATGTAAGGTACATACAACATCGTTTACTGGTGGCAATACTGCTTTTGCTGATAGAGTACGTGGATTGAATTACTTTTCTCAGAAACGCTGAAAGGCATTTTCACCAGAAAAGAATATCCTCTTTCATTTCTGAATACCTTTTCAACCAAAAATCATTTCGGAAAGAAGAGCAATAATTATTGACACAACTGAGCAGTGCGCAGCTGTAAAATAATGAGCCAGACGAATTGAATGTCCCACTTTAGTGGAGGGACAGAAACTTAAGTTTTAAAACACAAACTGTATAACAGAAAGAGGTGTGACTCTTTTCTATCAAAGACATGACATCCCACAGCTTCCTTTCTTTCTGTATATCATTGAGTGTGTACTTCATCTGCATTATTTTGTGATCCATACAGGCTTGTCCGGAATGTTATCAGCCTCGCCTGGCCAGACATTAAACGATGCTATTACAACTGACAAAGCTCTGTCTTCGGCATCAACAGGTATGTCGCCTTTGTAACATTTTAACTATAAAAACCTGTCTATCCTATTCCAATTCATTTTAATCGTCGAATAAAAAGACATTACAGGAAATTCAGTGCGGGATCTTTACATATGAATGACGAAGCATAACAATATATAGGCCTACATACATACTATGAGAGAACAACACGAAATATATAGTACTACATGATAGATAGATAGATAAATAACCGAACATGTATGCAGTCAAACTGAAAAGGACAATCGTATAAAAACGTGGCATAAAAACCGACTCCATTGGCACGATGTTAAAAACTTCAGAAACCTTCCCTTTTGTTACCTCCCCAGTCTCAGCCCCCCCCCCCCTCATTTTAGCCCGCGATAAACTGAAACAACTCAAACTAACTCGCCCTAAAATACAACACAATAAACAAATTAACACATACGAAAACAGTATCAGTGATTATATCATCGTATCATATAAATTTCCTTCTAAACCCCAGCAATATTGCACACAATCACTGTACTATTCTGAGATATAATAATGATAACAAATATAATCATTGTAGTTGTACGTCAACTTGCCAGAAAAAAAAAATTATAAAGGGAGGATGAGCGGTAGAGAGAAGAAAGAAAGAAAAAGAATAAGAAAGGAAAGTGAAGCAGAGGTATGTAACAACTCATAAATAACATAATAATATCAAATATCATTAGCTATGGCATCATACATCCATAAAGTGTAAAATCCCAAGGTGAGGTGATGACGATAATGACCAATCAATGTCAATGACTTTAAAAAAAGACAATGATTATGATGGCAAAGCTGATAATGAAGGTGGCGATAGTGTTGTCGTGGAAATGATAATGATGATGATAAAGGTGATAATGATGATGGTGATGAAGGTGATGATAATATGAAAACATATAGGATCTTCAAAACAGTTTTACTGTTTCACAAGCCCCCCCCCCCCCATCCCAACAACTTTCCAACCCATCATGCCCATGCAGAATAAATCACCTCACATTTACCATTATCACAATTAATCCATTTGAAAGCCCAAGACTCCACCAAAAGACCTACTCATCACAGAAATAATTGCGACACATCCCACCTGACCCGTAATTAACCTTCCTCAAATTACTCAATCATATTCCACGTGGAAACAGTGGAAACGGCCTCGGATGGCATAGGGAGCAACCCTACGGGCGTCCTCTTATAATTCAGCTACTAATGAGTTAACGGGTATTATTGAAAAATCTGCGTGAAAACAATAAAAACAACTAAACACAAAATTATCAGAAAACGGACGGGCGGCCTCGGGTGGCCCAGGGGGGAACCTCAACACAAGTGAGTGCACGCACACCAATTGGCATGCAACAACGAATTACAGGTAGCATATTTTAAAGTTAACATTTATCAACAGTTTCAACATTATCTCAAGCACTTTGGTGGCTATAGTGAGCATTTTTATTTAGATAGATGCTGTAGTCATTAACATAAATATTCCTTCGGTGATATGTTAAAGTATTCCATGCAGAACTCCAGTATTGAGTGCTGTATTCCTTATCGGAATAATCAGGATTCCCACAGGATCAATAATTCCAAGATTTTTTTTTTCTTTTGTCAAGCACGTACTTCAAAATTATAGTCCTACAGCTACGTTTGTGAGGAAATGAAACTCTCACACTGTTCAGTATATATATTAAAGCTATGTACAAATCATATCACACTTATAGGATTAGATTTAAGGCATATCATTATCTTAATTGATATGTAACATTTTACAGAATGATTTATTGATACTTTTTACTTCACTTTGTTACTGAAAAACTACTTGAATAAAAAGTGCATACAACGGATGTTTGCCACCTACCTATGGTATGGTGTGATGATGAAAGACTATAGACTAGTAGTGTCACATCTGCAAAATCCAACTTGTCTCAGTATTCGTGTAAAAGACATAATATCAGACTTGGAGCACATTTTCATCCACTGCCCTGCTGTAGCACCATCACCCCCTTCGATGAGCACATCAACCACCAACTCAATGACGGAAACGTCAGCAGCGCTGTCGACGATCTTGGCCGTTGACTCACCGACCATGTCTAGCACAACATTCGACAATGAGATTGAAACAACGACAGACCTCTCTACGGAATTCACTGGTTTGTTCTTTTGCATCTATTCTTCAGAAAAATAGATGTACATGTAGGCCTATATTCAGGGAGCGGTTGATTTAATACATGCAGCAATATCTTGGTCAGAGTAACGCATTTATTTTATGTAATGATATCTGGGCTGAAGCGAAGGCTCAATATCTCATGCAATTACTATGCAAGTTTTTGATGAATGGCTATTTATTGAATCCAGTGACAGACTTCATACAGTATTATTCGTTTACTGGTGTCAATGTACCGTTTTTACTCTTCTACTAGAAGACATTCAGGGCATTGAGGAGCGTAGATGGTATAATGAGGAAACATATGCGAATTTCTAATTATAGTTTCCAACTACCGTTAATAGCTTGCGCTGAAAATAGCAATTGTAAGTATACACTGCAGTAAGACGACGGAACCCGTCAAGGACGAGCTGATTTTGCTTCAACACGCATTTCCCATAGACACCTGCCCGAGTATACTGGGGAGTCGTCCTCAATGGGTTAAGAGGGCAATCCCCTCCCCTATTTAAATGAAAGAGAAAGAAAGAAAGAAATGAGGGAGGTGGATATTGCCCGAGTGAAATAATCGGGTCTTTAGGTTTTTGTCTGTTTATATTCATGCCTGCCACCCTGCTCTCTCCGTCTGTCTGTCTGTCTGTCTCTCTGCATCTCTCTCTCTCTCTCTCTCTCTCTCTCTCTCACTCCCCTCTCTCTCTCCCTCCTTTTTACTCTTGAACCCCTGTCTTGTAGGGACTGTAGTTTCTGCCTTCCCATGCAAAAATGATATCTAAGTCATACCATCACAATTTACTCTCTCCACAGTAACCAATGTGACAGTGGTTATCTGCGAGAGCCACCAGGGCACCATCTCCTGTCCGCAGGGAACCATCCACATTGTGTGGGCCAACTACGGACGGCTAGCACCGGGCAGTGTGCATTGTCCTCACTACCACATCCATAGCACTAATTGTAGGCTAAGTACTACATTGATCATCATGCAAAACACATGTGAGGGTAAGGTTTCATGCACCTTTACCCCATCAAACGCCATGTTTATGACTGATCCTTGCCCTGTGCAGTATAAGTATGTTGAAGTTGTGTACACGTGTCAAACTAATTGAAAGTAAATGCTGTGAATAACGCTCTCCTACAGCAAAATGTAATGGAAAATGCTCTGCCTTTTCAAAGAAGCAATACTGATGCACAAAATAAGAGTTAATTAATTCTAATCGCAACGTTTCAAATGTAGATTACAGTCAAAAGTAACATTCATTTCTATAATATATGCTCTAAATCATAATGACAATGATATCATTATCGTAATTACTTGCAGTAGACAGTGTTCTGAAAGTGAGTGTATTATTAAGTATAGCTTTGATGAATAGTTGTACGCCCTCAACGCTGGATGTATAGCCTAGGACATTATGGACGCCTCTGCTAAAATCCTCACGTATTCATTCTTTACAATAAGACAGACAAGAAGACACAGAGGAAAGGGAATGCACGATCTCCTTTCATGTCAATGGACTCATTTCTACAGCTGGAAATGACAGAAAAAGTTTTTTTGGAAAAAGAATTCAAGTGCAAATCTCATCTGTACACGGCCTCGCTGAAAGGCAGCTTCAAAGCTGATAGAAGCATGCTTTTTACCGTGTTGAAATAAATCAAATCAAATCTAATCTAACCTTCAGGAATGGGGTTTATTTCAGTGTCATGGTCTAAACTGTTTTTCATTCTGTGGACCATCAGCATGGAGTAGGGCCTATCTTGCCATAGAACATCACTCCTCATCCCAAGTCTCAATTTTTTTTCAAGAATCTCAAAAGGTTCCTTTATTATTCTCTTTGACCTCGTCATTGAGACGATCCTGATGATACAAAGCATATTAGTTGCTTTGATTGGAAATGAGCTATTGAAAAGGCTGTTTATTATCATTATAAAAGAAAAGTACTTGACAGTGATATTCAAAAGTGTGATCTATTTTAAAGCAATGAATAGCATATGAGAAGTGAACACTGCTGCACATATGAACTCTCTATACATACACCCCGGACAGCTGTAACAGTGTCCATGTATATAATATATATATATATATATATAATATATAATGCATATTATGCATAATCATTATGTATAATGTAGACATAAGTAAATAGATAGAAAAGTACATGTATACCCAGGGGCAGCAGAATGGGGGTTGCGCCATATGCCCTATCCTACCACCAACTTTTTCAAACATGAGAGAGAAAAAAACTACTCCTTTCGTGGGGAAAATGCACATTTCTTCATCTATTATTCCAGTTTGTGTATTTATGATTATAATCTTTCCACTTGGGTTGCGGTTATACCATAATGAGTAAAATAACGTTTCGTTTTTCGTTTTTCTTCTTCTTCTTGATAAGCACAATCCGCCATTGGGTGTATTGTACTATTTGGCAGGTCTGATGTGGTGTATGTATGGTGACTTTTTAAAAACATTGCTAGGTCTTGTATGCTTCTAAAAAATGATTTTCGTCTATACTGTTATTTCTTTGGTACCCTAAAGTGTACATTGTAGCTTACAGAGCACATTATTTTGCTATCTCAGGAACAAATTTGGCAAATCCTTGAAATTCGAGGTATATTGTTTTTTTTTCAAACTTTTTATCCCTCCATGGACTATCTTATCATCGCAATGTCAACATAGTACAACTCAAAAATATTCAGCCATAATCTCTTTCTTAACATTTTTCTCGGAAACATTTACACAAACAGGTGTTGGACTGACTGCCATTTTAAACTAAACTTGTTGAGAGTATACCGATCCAGAATAAATATACCTCTCATCTGTATAATGGTCGATAATTATTTTTAGTATGACATTATTTTGCGAGAAACAACTTTGACAAATCCTTTAAACTTGGGATATATTGATGACTAAATACGAAATTTGCCTTATCTCTAGTGTGTCAACAGATGCAACAAAGGATTGCATTTATTTTCTGATCTATTGTACTATTTTTGTTCGTTTGGCACATGCATATCTATTTCATTGTACAGTGTATATATACTAAAATTAAAAATAGTGTGGTACATGGTTTTGAGTGTACTATACTACTGTAGGCTATTATGCATGGCAAGTCATTATGGTCGAAATACATGCAGTTTCATTTCATCGAGCCGAAAAGCGCTTGAATTTTGCATTTTGAGTGTAGTTTGGGTACTTAAGTGCAAGTTAAGTAGAAGAGATAGTGTCAGTGTTGAAAATACTTCTATTTCTGATGGCCCAGGGCAACTGGGTAACTCTTAATGTCAAGTCTGTATATAATAGTGTTTGTGTGTTTGTGTGTTTGTGTATGTGTAATTAAGTATGCTAATATTACCACTTGATCATTGCTAACACTTATTGAGTAATGTAGATTATTGTAGAGTTTGTAGTGATGTTGCATAATTTAGGATTATGTTTCGGTATAGGTATGATACATGTAAGGTGCTTAGAAACTTTGTATTAAGCACAGTAAAAATGCTAATTATTATTATTATTATTAGTAGTAGTAGTAGTAGTAATATAGGCCTACATAATATCTGTTCTAGAAAACTGATATGAATGAAACATTGATAACATTTCTGACTGAGACTCAATGTCAATGTGTTTGTAGGTGACAGATAATTATATGAAGTACATTGTAATCACAAAATATGGTGTAGTGAAATTTATGAGTTATTTGAGTACTTTTTGTTCGGTGTTTTTTTTTTTTTGATGGCATATTATGCTTATTTCCAAGTCCTACATATATTCAGCATTTCACCATTTCACTATCATCTCCGACAAAATTCCACTTACACCGACTGCACATTATTTTTCACTCGCATTAAATGTAGTTTTAAAACTGCATGACTTCAAAAGTTTTTACATTTCTGTCATACACTTATGTCCATTTTATAAAGACAATTTTCAGGATTAAAACATGAAATAAAGAAATTAAGGAACAATATTTGTGATATTAACCCTTCATAACAAAATCACACAAGAGTTGCAGATCATAAAGCTTTTATACATGAAAGATACATTTCATAGGCAATATAAAGGCTTGTTGAAAATAACATTTACAAAACAGAGTGAATGAATAACAATTTACACATCAGCAGACTAATTTTCTACCTAAATGACACACAAGAAAATTAAATAATCTAGAACTTGGCAACAAACTTGCTTAGTTCAACATTCAATGCATATAAGGCGCCATGCACTTCTTCAGTAAGTAATATGTTATAACGTGACACAGCCCTGTAAAAAAAAATCTTTTGCAACTATTTGTTTTAAGTTTCGGTAAATTCACATTTTGATTAGACCGTATAGTGCACAATTGGATGTTTTGTATAATTATGATGTTGTGAGTCAAATGATTTGGAGTAAAATTATTCAATAACTTATATACCATGATGTTTTCTGTAACGGTATTCGAAAGATTTCAACATTAATTTTTTTTTAATGAATTTGTTATATGGAAACGTGAGAAAGTGAATTGACGTTCAAAATAATTCTGCCAGCTCTATTTTGGATTTTTTGTTTTTGCAAAGAAAGAAGAGATCTTTTAGAAGCTGACTGCCATACAAGATCTCAATATACCAAAATGAGGGAGGATGGCAGTATGATAAATCACATTCAAATTCGATACATTTAAAACATGTCGTAATCGTCCGAAAAACCCGACAAGACCGCTCAATTTTTGACACACAATTTTCTATGTGAGCATCCCATCTCAATTCGATATGAATATTAATGCCCAGACACATCACAATTTTTATTTTACTTTATCAACTCTAATATCGCTTATTTTAAAGCTGTTTTACCTATAGGTCCTACATCTTTATCAGAGTAATATATGCGGTGTCATCTGCATAGAAATGCACTTGGCACGATCGAAAAAACACCAGGCAAATCGTTGATGAATATAACAAGCAAAGACCTAACAACGAGCCTTGTTGCCTCGCCGTGGGTCATTACCTTTTCGCCTGACAGAATACCATTTATCATCGTGACAATCCTTCTATCCGATAGATAACTTTAAAACCATTAGAGGACTACATCATTTATGCCAATAGCGGACAGCTTTTTTAAAAACCTCTTTGTGTTCGAGAACGTCGAACGCCTTTCGCAGGTCAATAAATAATGCGCCGTGTACTTGCCCTCGTCCATAGCCAAAAGCCAGTCATCCGTTAAATCAATACTGTAACTTAAGACCGTGTCACACCAGCCTTGCGTGCGACTTGCAAAGAACAATTTTGACTACCCGGAGGTCCCCGTAGATATCTGCACATGGCAATACCTAGCATGTATCTCAAAAGTAGTCGCCCGGAGGTGCGCACGCATATTTTTTACCCGCAATTGTGTTTAGGCCCTGTCACACCTTTCCGGGCAAGCTACTCGGGCTTGTTACGTGTAGGGATTTTCTAGCATACCGGACATTCCTGAGGGAGGAAAAGGATTTGTGCGAGTCAGCGCATGTGTCTTACTTGCTGAGACGCGTTATACTTGCGAGTATACTGTGTGACCTTTGTACCAGTCGCGTGGGGGCTGACAACTTAGTGAAGGAATTCCTCTAATGGAATGGCTGAAATCTCACAGAATTTCATTATCTTGGCTGCATACGGGACTGCGAAGTACCTGCGTGGGACACGTACCTGGCCTTAAAGGCCGTGTCACACCATAACGCGGGCTTGTGGCGAGGAGGTACAATGTAGTTTCCAGCTCGTAGAAGATTTTCAACGGGCGAACAAGAATGTTTGCAATTTTCATTCATGCCTTGTCATACCGTACGGGGGAACTTCTGCGGCTTGACTTGCGGGGAAACAAATTTACTCCAAGGAGCTCTCCGCAGTTGGTCCGCACCTGACAGTATCTAGCGCGTAGTTGCCCGGAGGTGCTCACGCAAGTCCGGTTTAACCGCAGCCAAGTTTTGAGCATGACCAAAACTTTTTCCGGGTGAGTCGCGGAAATGCCCGTAGGTGTCCACGCAGAACGCCAGTAGGAGACCCTTAGCAGCAGTACTTCCCAGGCAATTCCCACGCAGGTACTTCGCAGTCCCGTATGCAGCCAAGATAAAGAAATTCTGTGATATTTCAGCCATTCCATTAGAGAAATTCCTTCACTATGTTGTCAGCCCCCACGCGACTGGTGCAAAGGTCACACAGTATACTCGCAAGTATAACGCGTCCAGCAAGTAAGACACATGCGCTGACTCGCACAAATCCTTTTCCTCCCTCAGGAATGTCCGGAATGCCTAGAAAATCCCTACACGTAACAAGCCCGAGTAGCTTGCCCGGAAAGGTGTGACAGGGCCTAAACACGGTTGCGGGTAAAAAAATTACGCGTGCGCACAGTCCTCTGGGCGACTACTTTTGAGATACATGCTAGGTACTGTCATGTGCGGATATCTACGGGGACCTCCGGGTAGTCAAAATCGTTCTTTGCAAGTCGCACGCAAGGCTGGTGTGACACGGCCTTTACATTATATGACTTGCCCTGAAACCATACTGGTAGGGCACCAAAATATTATCTGCTTTCAAATAACTTAACAATTGTAATTGAATAACTTTTTCCATCAATTTTGATATATAGGGTAACAAAGAAATTGGTCTACAATTATTTGGTTTAATTTGTCTCCCTTTTTATGAAGAGGTATTATTACCTTTACAATTTTCCAAGAACTCGTACTCTTCCTTCCCTTATGGATCTATTAATTATATAAGTTATAGTATGAATCAAAACATCAGCTCCAGATTTCAGAATTTGTACCGATAAACCATCAATTCCAACTGATTTCTTATTATTCAACTTTTTAATTTCATTCATTACATCTCATTACATTTCAACTTTCATCCTTTCTAAAGTTATGAGTTAGAAGTGAAGAGTGCGTACAGGGTTTTTAAGAAATTAAAGTGGAATCTGTAAGACACACCTAATCAAATTGTTCTTCAAAAGAAGTATTCAAGAAAAACATATGAAAACATAATTTCCTGTTCTTTTTATGATCGCCAACTTTAACATAATGTAGACGAAGACATGCTCTTTCAGAAAAAAATGTTGAAATCAAGATTGGCTCGGTTGACTCCTTTCACCTATTTTCACTGCTCACGTGAGACTTTTTGTTGGGTTTGTGTTGCATGGTCACACATATACATATAATTAAATGTGTATGTATATATATATATATATATATATATGTGTGTGTGTGTATGTATATATATATATATATATTATATATATATATATATGTATATATATATATATATATATATATATATATATATATGTATAAAACCAAATGTTACATTGTGTATGCATATCATAATACTATGGACGAAGTTTTGCATTTGTCATTCAGCCAATTTCCCTTGCCATGTCAACTAGTATGCAGTGTGTTGTGCATGAGTATGAGTGTATGAGCTATTGCAGATTAATGAGATAATGAACAATTCATTATTGCGATGAAAGAGGGCACACATACGAAATAAATCAATCTTTCCTGACTTGACGAAGGCATCCGTTTCGATTTACAACTACACAATTAATCAAGATATCAGTAACACCTATTTTTTTTCTCAATACGAATTGCATTCTCATAAAGTATACCCTTATTTTTTATTTTCCTTGTACATGTATATGTTGCATCTCAAAATCTTGTTGGAATCATTTTCTCCTGTGTTTAAAAATTAGCGTATATATTTTCTTTACATAATCATTGTCTATGTTTGTAACTGTATGTTATGTAACGTATATATATAATGTTTGTAATTTTAGTCTCTGTGGGTCTCTCTGAAAACCAGCCTTTGGCTGACGAGGATGTTCCATCACATGAGTGGAAAATTAAATTGAGTTATATTGAAATAAATTTTCGGACTATCTCTCCCACTAAAAACAAACAAAAAAGAACCACCTCACCTCATCCCCCATTAGACAGGCAATAAGAGTATAAAAAGGAGTATCTCATTTGCTTTGATAAAGTCCTGTCTTCAGTTCCCTGCCTTCATCCATACATTCAATGTATAGTGTGTTTTCTGACAGTGCGGTAACCTCTTTTTCTTCATTTCTTCTATGACTTTTTTTCTTTGAAACTGATCAAAGAAAGTTTTTATAATAGACCTTCATTTTATTGCAACTGATTGACAAATTGCCCTGCATCGATGTAAATAAGCACTGAATTATCAGTGTTTTAGTAGTAGCCATGATAAAAAAAAAATCATGGGCGTACATACTCGAGCAGGATTCGTACTTACGCCCTCCTGATCTCCGGACAGGCGTCATCTTTACTAGACCACCGAGCTTCCGCCCGACAACAAAAACGTTTAGTGTTGGTTCTTATCCTCATAGCATGCAGCGGGTACTGCGTAATTATTCAAATTCATGAAATTCTTCGTCGAGATGTTTTCATTGCAACTGAATGACAAATTGCCCGGCATCGACGTAAATAAGTACGCACACTGTAAAAACATCGGTGTTAGATTTAACACCACGGGTGTTAAATCTAACACCGATCAAACTTCAATAAAGGACCACACCCACAGGTGTTGAAAATGCACTGTGAGGGTGTTGAAAAGTGTTCACCTGACACTTCGTGGTGTTAATTTGACACTGTACCTGGTGTTATTTTGACACTGTACTGGTGTTAATTAAAAAATGACACCACATGGTGTTGATTCGATATTTGTCGGTGTTAATATCAGTGGTTTAACACCCGTCCAGCTTCAATAAGAGACCACACCAGCTGGCGTTACTCTGGTGTAAATTTATTTTCACATTTTTTCAAAAATCTAGTATTTTAATGTAAAATTCTTGATCGTCTTGTTTAAATTAAAAATCAACAAGAAGTGCAGTTACTAAGAAACTCTTCAAAAAACGTTTTTAAAATTTGGAAATGACACCCGGAGGTGTTAATTTAACACCATAAATGAGCACCGAAAATTTAACACCAGCTCGGTGTTCACCGTTTAACACCGGACTTTTTTTAGTGCAACGTACTCAGTGTTACCAGGGAGGTGGAAACGGGAGTAACCTCCCTGGTGTTACTATTATGTACAGTATACGTGTACTGTCCTTCCGCGAAAGTTCGTTCAACTCTCCACTCAGAGGGGATTAACCAATCAAGAACGGGTATTCGCGGCAAACTGAAATCTTGTCAAAAGTTAATTTTACAACGCAATGATTTATTCGACAACCTGACCCGTTCCAAGAATCAATCGACATGAAGTCATTATATTTTTATGAAATTACATTTCTTCTTTTGTTTTATACCTCTTCCATTTTGGTCTAGTGTGACCCCGAAGAAAAGTGAAAAATATGCAAATCTTATGTTTTATAATTTCCTTGTTCAGTATATTTCATATGCCATAACCTTTCAAGTGGTCGAATTTCGTCAAAGTACAACTCTTCAGCTTCTTATCGATGTATAAATCATGTAGATTGCTAATGTCGTTTAGATTTTGATACAGGGACTCTAAAATTGCGGTCTCCCAGCTCATTATGTATTCATGTCCGCGAGGTCCATGCATACGCGTACGATAAATGCGAAGGCTTTTCAGGGTGTTGCTGTCTGACTCACATGGCCTGTGGTATGTATGAGTGCGTGTTTGGTGGAGTCTTTGTGTTGATGGTGGTGGTTCTCTCTCTCTCTCTCTCTCTCTCTCCCTCTCTCTCTCTCTCTCTCTCTCTGTATGCTCGTGTATATACGCATGTACGTATGTATGTATGCATGGATGTGTCTATGTATGCATGGATGTATGCATGTGTGGGTGTGCGTATGTGTGTGTGCGTGTGTGTGTATGTGTATGTGTGTGAGTCTTTTTGTTTGTTTGTTTTTTCGTCGGAGGCCAACGGAGGTGAGGGGAAAGTAAGGGATCACCTGCGACGTCTGTCCGTCCGTCCGTCGTCCGTCCGTCCGTCGTCTGTCCGTAACGCTACAAAGACTTGAATTGCTCTGTACCCAGGGCTTCAATTTCAATCAAAAATTTTCACATTAAACATGGAGGTTACCTCAAGGTCAAAGGTCACAGGCAGGGGTCAATGATAAGTTTTTTTGTTTTGTTTTTGTTTTTTGTTTTTATGGCGCGTTTCTTTTATGACTCATAACACCATGCACATACAGGCTCACACACATACACATACAGACATCCCTCACACACACATGCGCGCGAGCCCACCCTCGCACACGCACACACACACACATTTCCCTTTCACTCACCCATCATCCACCCACTCCATATATACCTACACACACACACACACACACACACCCATTTCCCTTCCACTCCGACCCACCATCAACCCACTCCACGAACACACACACACACACACACACGCACACACACACATTCACACCCTTCCCTCAAAAACCCACACCCCATCCATTTACTCCTCTCCTCTTAACGCGCACCCCACACATACATACATATACACACTCACACACACAAACGGACACTCAATTATCATGTGCAAGCACACATACACACTTCCTCGAGTGAAATTTTACAGATGGCTTGTTTGCATGGCTGTAGCCGTGAGAGTTATGACTGTGTTGGTATTCCAATCCCTATGTCAAGAATGATATTACCCCCTAAATGTGCCTTGAGGGCAGGCGACAATTTGTGCCGTCAGCCCTCTGCACAAATTGTCTCCCGTTCCAGGGGGCGACAATTTGTGCCGCAACACACTTGCTTTGGCAATCTTCGCAAAAGGTGTCCTGTACAATGATTGGCTATCGTATCTAGCATTACACCTATCACAAATGTCAGACATCTTATATGAATGGAATGCAGTCATTCAAACTGGTCAACTTGAATTCCGTCAGATAGCACATCAGAGAATGGCATGGGGAAAAGTGACCGCACATCCCTACACGACTTCGCATTTTAGTGGACCGCTCCTTTCCCCATACCTACTTTATTGTTATCCTTCAAAGCATGCCTAGGTGTTCTCAGTTATACCTTTTTTTTTTAATCATTATCTTATTATATACTACGCGATTCACTTTTCGTTTTGTATTTCTGTTTTCTTTGATTGAAATTAATCAAACTGTGATTGTTTTACGCATGCTTTATATTATATTATATCATATCGCAATTTGTTTCGCTACTTGTTTGTTTGATGGAAAAATCATCACTTTATCAGTGAAGCTGGATGTTACGTGGATTTCGCTGACTCAAAAGGACTTGGTACGGGGGATACGTGCGGTAAAACAAAATAGATGCAACATTCATGACGTTGTCATGGGGGAGGGGCATGCGCTGGTTATACGCTCTCTGTCACCATGGCAATGATTGTTGCACTGTAAGCTATGTATGAATATCGAAGAGAAAGGTATGATTATACATACTCTTGTCGCAAGATAATCTCGTTAATCCAGACGACAGAGTTTGAAGTGACGAGACGGTCCTGCTTAGCTGGAAAGCCCCATTCGTCTGGCATCGAGAAATCTGATAATTCGTTTCCCCCTCCTTTCAAGACGCTAAACTTAAATATTACGCAACTAAACTTCAAGGGCATTCAAACGTGAAGGGTAATACACAAGCAACACGTCCGCACATTGATATCGACAGCACAAAAAGTTCTAAGAATATTACGTCATAATTGCAAGGTTTCCTGTGGCAGGCGCTGTCCGAAGCAATAATGGTAAGTGATCTAAGTTCAATATTTTTTATAAATTGTGGGACCACCTAATACTGGCAAAATCTCTGGACATCATTTTCTTTATTAGGGAGTTTTTGTTGTTGGCTTTTCTCTATTATTCGGACACCATAAACCTAGCTCCGGTTGCAGATTACTTCTTGCATCATATTTTCCGTTTTTAGAAATTTGCCTTTGAATGTACAGATGGAGCCAGATGAGGCATTAATATTTACACTTTAAAGTAAATCCTTCATAAAAACAAGCGTTTACTTCGTATTTTTCTGAAACTGCTGTCTTTTCCAATGAATATGTGAGTGTGAGTGTATGTATGTGTGCACAAACATGTGGTATAGATGATATAGAACAGTTTAATTCTAATAAACGTAAGCTGACAACGTTTGAATTGAGAGAGAATAAATCATGGAATACAAAAATGTGCAACTTGCTATAATGTGTGTGAGAATGAACGCAGTAAACTGAACTAGACTCATTCCATACCATTTATGCCAAATATCAAATTAACGTACTGGATTTATTCTTACTTCTTTGTGCATTAAGAAAAGAAATGAAATATGTAATCAGCAACAAGTATCTCTAGAATTTTGTTCCCATTTTCGTAATAATCTCATCTAATTCTTAAAAATATGTTTTCGATTTAATCCAAGACACTTTGGAATGTCTTTTGTTGATCACATATAAAAAGTCATTTAGTTTCGTTCTCTGTGACTCATTTTGAAAAATGCCAACTCAAATCTACCGGTCGCAGTAGCTGAGCAAGAGACAACAATATCTACTGCTTGTATTCGCACTCATTTTCGTTAGAGTTTTTCTCGAAATCCTCTTTATAATATGCTGTTTAATGTTGTAATTGTTGCTTTAATTCATATCGATTATACTATAAAAAGATGTTTTTGCAAGACTGTGATCTTCTGCTTTAAGATTTACGTTACGCGAGTTTTATGTTAACACACGACCCTTAATCGTCATAATAAATGTTTTAAAGACGTGTTTTCATTTTCGCCCAGCACTCCAGGACACCGTAAATAATCCAAAAGCCCTCGCCAATTTGTCGATGAAAGCTGAAGAAAAAATGTCGTTCATTTGTTGCTTTTTCATAAGTTTCCTTCAATTCCAATTTGAATTTGTCAGACACAGTAGCTGAGCACGAGACAGTAAAATCAATGTTGTCTGTTGGCATTTATGTTCGTCAAAGTTTCACCAAAATCGTTCCATTAAAAAATCCTCGTCTACTTGTACGGTATAACGTTGTACTCAGCACACCTACCACTTTTTAATCAGAATATAAACGCATATGTTCCTTTCAATGCACGACCTTCTGACACCTATACATTCCACCGACACATACAAATATACAGTCACACGATAAGGTATCACGTATACATGAAGCAAAGAGAAAGAGAAAAGATGCAATAGAAACATCATTTTCTCAAAATATAGACACATACTTTAACAGGTAATAAATGACTTTAAACAGGTTTTGGTTGGATAAGAAGTCTCCGTATAAATTGTGAAATGTATCACAACACAATACGATGGTGAAAGGTGGTTGAATATCTGGTCACTCTCCATAGAGAGGCCCATATAACATTTGATCAATTTAATGTGTAAGCAATGACTTTATTGGGGAAGAAATGTTCTAGCATTCAAAAAGGGCAAATATTAATTTCTGCAACAACTGAAGAATTACATTCTAAAATTGTAAATTTTGATCTCCATATACAAGCATTAATGACAGCTGACAAAACCTGGGATTTCGTAAGAAGCTCTTCCAGACGAAATTCAATACAATCAAGTGATAATAGTGATGAAATTGAACAAATGGGAGACGAAAATGGCGGGAAAACGTAAAACGGCGCTCAGTATATGACTACCAACAGACATACTTGAAATAGATCGATGAAATGCCAACTTGGATGGCTATTAGGCATAGACTCTACTTCCATCCTATAATTCAAAATTGTTATGCAAATTTGTTGATTTGTTTTGTTTTGACTCTGAATATTGTTTGGAGTCAGTCGAAGTACATATTGTCAATTGTTTTATTCGTGCAGATTTCGAACAGACGTGACATCGGTCTCAAAGCGGTGACCATGGCAACCATCGCTCTTCTGTTTATTGGTAAATAATCTTTGATCTTACTTTATGGATTTATCTGGTATCTATGATAACTAACTGCGTCCAGAATTGCAAAACATGTAGCACTCGTGTAAGTAGCTCCTGTTAGGTGCAACATAAGAGTGTTATTTGTACATTTAATTGTAAAGAAGCTATGTGTACTAAAATATGCCGACTTCAAAGTGAAAGCTAGGTACTGTAAAATAACTGGACAGTCCATTATGGTCACTCTTTTGCTATGGTCAATCTACACTGGACCATGCACACTGGAGTGCTCTGTGTAGTTCCCATGACAACGCACACATGATATATGCCAGACTTGCCCATGGGATGGTATCAGATTATGTTATGATATGAGAAATTTAGATGGAGTTTGGTGATGTAAACCATTACAACTTAATTGCCACATATCCATGCATAAATCCATTGAGTGACGTAATGCCAATAGATTATTTGGAATAAAGACCTACTGTCTCTATTCTAACACTTCAAGATCTGTTCAGCTTGGTTATGCTGCGCGTGATGCAATGATTTATACTAGAATTGCATGACTTTGAAATGAAAGTCACAGATGATCTTTTGGATAAACCAAATCAAGTGGTATTGTCAGGTCGACCAGATAGATTGGAGCTATCTATCTGTGGCAGCAATACTACATCAAGCTCTCAATGCATTTCTCGAAAGCTTTGCTGAACAGATTGTGCATTTGGCACAATTTCTTTTACATGTGATTCATGTTACAAAATGCTAACTATAACCGGTTTAATTGATGAGAATTGATGATCTGATATCTATATATTTCAGAAATATAATGGTGTATATTTTCATTGTCTTAATTGGTTATAAGCTCTTTCTGCTTTTGCTTTTTGGAGGAAGATGGTGGTCCTCTAAAAACTTATTTGGATGAAAGACTAAATCGGATTAAACCCTGAAAGTAGCATATAATGAATTCGGAAGAAGCTATGACTTTGTATGTCAATATACACATAAGACATGATAATTATGTGAACAGGAATTCAGAATTGCCCTTGGCATAAGCTTTTGTAAACATTGTAGATATCTATTCTGTGTTTTATAGTTTACAATTAAAGGATACTGTATGTTACATCATATTAAAATCACTTTCACTTATATCAGAAAGGTGTTAGACAAGAAACAGCAATCTCTCCTTTGTACCAACGCCGAGCAGTTATGGGCTCCATCGCGGGTGCTTAACTCTTTATGTGCCATGGTGGAAACGCCCTGTGAGCCACTCTATTCCGAGACAACGAAGTTGTTATGCTTTGAGAAAACATTTTGGTGTTTTGTTTTCATTTCATTTCATTTTATTTCATTTATTTCATTCTTTCTTTCTTTCTTTTTCAGCAAACATAGCACAAAATGAATCAGAAGATATAACATAGGCATGTATTCGACTCTACATGATAAAATTTGTTAACAAAAATGTTAACAAAAAGAAGTTATACATGTAGAAAGGCAAAATACAAAGTTATATTTGGAGAAGAAAAAAAAAGAATTGAGAGGTCCACTGAAAAGCATGCTTGTAAATTGTGAACCACTTTATACCTTGTGAACATAATGTTATTTGTTTACAAACAGAGGACAGAACAAGACAGGAGAAACACAACGACATTAGATGACTTGACAGAAAAGTATACCATTGAAAGTAGTAAAGCACAATCAAATCTATGTTGCTCATATAGATTCCAGTTAAGGTGGACATATAGTGAGTAAAGTTGTAGGGAAATGCCAAGCTTTGCTTTGGTGTAAATTGTATAACAAATGTAGTATTGTTTTTATTTCAAATGATAAGTAGCTAAATCGCTGTAAGCGCATGGTTTCGCACGCAAAGCAGTGACAGAAACTCAGAATTTACAAGCAAACCCAGTAGTGAACACCACTTGTTTGTCAATCACAACAAAATGCAAGCTATATGTGAGAGGAATGGAAGCCCGAGAAACGTTTTCATTGTATAGTGGCATTTGGCACGCCGTCGACTGAGTCGGACGGCGAATGGGGCACATAAAGAGTTATATTAATAAATGTATTGCTTTGACAAAAGAGAGCACTTCTGTTTATGCATCGGGCCTATAATACATCATACCTTGCCATCAGCAATTCGCTGTCCTATTCAATATTTTCAACAGCAGTTGTTAAGTTTGCAAAGAATATAGGACACGCGAAAAAAAAAAACCAACACATTATTGAAAATTGTTCTTGCTACTAGACACTGCAAACACGGTGAAATACTACTAAACACGGAGAAACACGCATTAACAAATTACTTGATTTAAAAATTTAACAACTTTTTAAAGTGATAACCCTAAACAATCCAACCTAAAGGATATTATGCACAAAATGTGCGCATGATGGTTATAAGAACATCGATGTAAATTTGTCAATCAGTTGCAATAGTAGCATCTCGACGGAAGAATTTCATGCATCTGAATGTATCCATGGTATACGTTAACTTTTTCGTGAGATACCAATAATCTCTTTATCATTCCGGAGTATTCATAACAAGGAGATTTGAACAAAGACTTAACAACTTAAAGTTATACTGTAGCTGTTACAAAGTGCCGAACAGGGTTTCAGCACTTCATCTAAAATAAAAAATCTAGAATCTTTTCTATTGTCTCCGTATCCCAACTCTATATGTGACCGTGCACCTCAAAACGAACATAAAGTCGCACACACTGATTTTGCGTGAGGACTGAAAATAAGTGAAATGGGTCAACCTAGCCGAACTTGACTTTTTCATATTTTCTGAAAGAGTGGGTCTTCTTTTACATTATGCTAAAATTTGGTATCATAAAACGGAAGGAAAGTGTGTGTTTTAGCAGTTTATCTCGAACATTTTTGGTAGAATAGTGTGATTAGGTGTGTCTTTAGAATCCTTTTTTCATTTCTGAAAAACCTTGTCCACACTCTTCACTTTCAACTGTAATAACTTTTGAAAAGATAGTGCTACTGCTTTGAAAGTTGGCATTAATTATGGACAGAATGTGTTAATGAGGCATGCTCAATTTCAGTTTAATCTAATAATCCCTTCATTGTTGTTACTCTGGTGGTTTACTTCCTGTTTTTTTGTCCCATTCATCGCACAGCCAGCACGGTTTGGTATTACTAAGCGCTTGAATAGACACTGTACTTCAGAGCCTCTTTTCTCAGTTCACACTTTTCCTGAGTTTGTGCTTTCTTTCCAATATTTAGATAGGTTAGGAGAGTCCATTTGATTTGAGTTATACATCATTTTAAAGCTTAACGTCTGCTCTTTCAGAATATGGTCTTAACTAAATATTCACGACTTTTTGTTTGTTTTGAGGTGCAGGGTCACATATAGAGCTGCTTGTACCATGGACCATTAGAGCCAGGGAAATTCCAAACATTAAATTGTCATGCTATAGAACCTACGCATAAACTTGCACAAATTGCGAAGAGATCCCACTGGCATCTGATGCATATTATGTGTGTATATTGGTGTTCATGCATAGCTGTGTGAGTGATATTGATATATACTTTAGAAAACCAATTTTCAGTAGACCGAAAGGGGGGATACTTTATCTGAGTGTTGGTGTATGTAAAAATGTATTACGTACACGCAACAAGTTAACCATTGTTAACCCAACAAATACATGTATGTAAATATCTCAAGAAAGTTCATATTGTCTGGAGATTTTGCATAATATTGCAATATGAAACAATATTTCACGAGACTATTATAATTTTGTACTTACGTAATATGTAATCTTCTACTATTTTTCTTTCTTTCTTTCCTCGTTATAACTGGTCCCCATGGAAGACCAGCAGCACAAGAAAAGTGCAGCTGATAATGGGCTACCCAGCCGTTATCTTTCTCTAATCCTACATTCTATTCTTTTTCGTTGATGTGTCACACTATTCATTATACAATGTATGTAGTAAATGTTCATTTTATGCATGACGTATCATTTTCATTGTACCTTATGTTGTCTTTTATATCTCTATGTATGTTTATGAAGCCAAATAAAACAAACAAACTATCTGACTAATCCGTATATCTTTGCCAGCAGAAATCAGGTGTAGATACATGTAGTATTTGCTTACACTGCTAAAACGCAATTAAAACTTGATAAGCAAGAAGAGCGTATAATATGCAGAGCCTCCAGAATCTTTCATTCAGAAGAAAGACAGTAGGATTGTGCTTGTAATATTCTTAATCGAAACAAAACGATAGAACAAAACAGAAAGTTCGCGTCGCTCGATGTAATAACTATGATGCTATGAATCTGCCAATTCAATTTCGAGAGTAGACATAAATAAATCCTTCAGAATATATGTCTTTCTCCCGACAGCCAGAAAGCTTGCTGAAGCATACACTTACAGTTATCACTAAACACAGGCTAAACTCAATTGTATCGGGTCGCAGCTGTAAACTTAAACATCAATGTCATTAGAAGGTTCGACGGCACAACTTAATGCCTGTTTAATGTTCTTTGATGCCATTTCAAGAAATCATAGTCCACCTTCACTTCGTTTAGCCTTTAATAGTCTGATCTCACAATTCCCCCACACCCATGCAAGCTCCAGATAGACAGATTCTTCACAATCTGACAAAGATATCGAAGTCACGCTATCTAAAGATTTCCTATATATGTTATCCCAAAATAGTCATATTTGATTACTATCTGCATCATTAGTAGACAGTATGACAATCTCACCACTAACGGATTGTTTTGTTATATGATAGTATGGAATGAATATTAGTCAATGAACAAGTAATGAATAATGAATTATTAGACATCTAAAAGAAAGGGTAATATGGTTATAGAACGAGGAAATATTGTGAAGACTTGTACACAAAGTTAAAGGCATAATAATTTTCCATTTGCAGAAGAAACAAAAACCCAGCATTAGTGCTTTGAAATAGTTCTGGAATGTGAGTTAGGAATAGAAACAACCACTGTAAAAATTTGAATCCGTATAATCGAAGTTGTGTATTGTTAAGTACACAAAAATGTGAACAGTAATTATAATTTAATGTCCAGACTAAACCGTCTGCAGTTATGGTTTAATAAGAAAAACACTGATATATCCTTATATTTTAAGCTTTATTGCAAAAATTTTATATGGTAGGATGTTTTATGATACAACAGACCTACACATATGAGTCAAATGTGATATCTTGAACATTTTTTAAATCACTACTCCCAAACAGGACCTTTTAGGTAAATTAGTAAATCAGTGACCTCAATACCCAGGGACCACGATCAATAATAGGCGTATTTTGAAAACCAATAACTCTATTGATTCGTCCGAGGTTGTTGGATCCCCCCCCCCCCCCCTCCGCTCAAACCGGAAAAATGAAACAAATTCAAACGAAAATAAGTTCCCTTTCCCTAGGTCCAAATAATTCATAATGATTATACCAAATGTGTATGCGACATACAATGTACTTTAAACTACTGGAATAAACTTTCAAAGACTGTATATATAAGTATACATATACATATATATATATATATATATATATATATATATACTTTAATATGTATTGTGTGTTTGTCAGGGTAGGAATAATATCCATCGATGAAGGCATCATTAATTCATACTGACACTTTTATGGCTAATCGTTTTGTATGTGATTTGCTATTAAAGCCGCCCTGAAATGCCATGAACAGTTCATGCGTACTAAATGATACCCTCTCATTATATTCAAGTTATTTCATTGCACACCAATCAGGGGAATTACTTTTTACGTTTCGTTTCATTCCGTTTCATTCATTTTTGCCGTAAAGAAGGATATGGTGCGAAAGAAGACAAATGAAAAAGGCGGCGAGGTAGTCATCCGGCAAATACTAAGTCATAGAAATGAGAGGATGCAAAATATCAATAGATAGAGGATAACAAAGATATCGAAGTCAACTATCAAAAGATTTCCTATGTTATCCCAAAATAGTCATATTTGATAACTGTCTGCATCATTAGTAGAGAGTATGACAATCTCACCACTAACGGATTGTTTTGGTAATATGATAGTGTGAAATCAATATTAGTAAATGAACAAGCAATGAAAAATGAATCGTTAGACATCTGAAAGAAATAGTTATATGGTTCTACAACGAGAAAGTATTGAGAAAACTTGTACACGTCAAAAAGGTGAATTTGTAATCAGTGACACCAGTACCCAGGGACCACAATCAACAATGGGCAAATTTTGAAAACCAATAACTTAATTGATTTGTGCGAGGTTGTTGGCTTCTCTCCCCCCCCCCCCCCCCCCCCCCAATCCGGAAAAATGAAGCAAATTGACACGAAAACAAGTTCCCTTTCCCTAGGTCCAAATAATTCATTATGGTTATACCAAAGGTATATGCTACATAACAATGTACTTTCAAGCACTGGAATGAACTTTCAAAGACTGTGTGTATATATCTATACAATGTATAATGTGTGTTTGTAAGGGTAGGAAAAGTATCCATCGATGAAGGCATCATTAATTCATACTGACACTTTCATGGCTAGTCGTTTTGTAGGCCGTGTGATTTGCCTACCTAAAATGCCTTGAACAGTTCATGCGTATAAAAATATCCGCTCAATTTATTCAAGTTATTTCATTGCACACCAATCAGGGGAATTGCTTTTTACGTTTCATCTCATTTCGTTTCATTCATTTTTGCCGCAAAGAATGATATGGTGCAAAAAAAAAAAAGAAAAATGAAAAATGCGGCGAGGTAGTCATCCGGCAAATACAAAGTCATGAAATTAGAGGATGCAAAATTAATTTCCCCCTTTTCTTACTTCATTAAGATCACTATTATCTATGTAAAATTATAAAGGATGAAATTTCTCATTTGTCCCGTTCAAGCGGATTTAATCATTATGTATTCTATTACATCAGTGGATATTGCGACTTAACGTTTATAACCAGAATGGCATTGTTGCTAATCATGGAAATATATAGCAAGTGAAAAGTGTAAGACGCCGTTAACAAATCACTTTCTAAAAACAAAATCTATAAGCTTTCTAAACTCTGTATAATGGATATTCCCTTCGTACCCCTTTAAAAATCCAAGGGGTATAACGCGTTACCGTTAATTTCCATCAGTTCAAAATTACACTGTATATTCATCTTTCTGTTTATAATTAATGCCAACTTTCAAAGCAGTGGCATTATCCCTTCTAAAGTTATTGGAAATGAAAGTGATGAGCATGGACAGGGTTTTTTAAGAAATGAAAAGAGGACTCTTTGAGAAACACCTAATCACATTATTCTACCAAAAAGTGTTCAAGAAAAACTCGCTACAATTTCAATTTCCTTTTCGTTTTATGATCCCAAACTTTATTATAATGTAGAAGAAGACTTGCTCTTTCAGAAAATATGAAAAAGTCAAGATTGGCTATAGGTTGACCTATTTCACCTATTTTCATCTCTCACACATAATCAGTGCGTGCGACTTTTTGTTCGTTTTCTGATGCACGGTCACATATGATATATTTATATATATATATATATATATATATATATATATATATATATACCGTATATATATATATATACATATATATACATATATATATATATATATATTACCATTAAAATAATATATTAAAATGCCATTATATATATATATATATATATATATATAGAGAGAGAGAGAGAGAGAGAGAGAGAGAAAGAGATCTCTATTGTGTGTTTTGTAAGGGTAGGAAAAATATCCATCGATGAAGGCATCATTAATTCATACTGAAACTTTCATGGCTAGTCGTTTTGTAGACCGTTTGATTTGCCTCCCTGAAATACCTTGAACAGTTCATGCGTACAAAATGATATCCGCTCAATTTATTCAAGTTACGAAGTATTTCATTTCGCATCAATCAGTGGAATTGCTTTTTACGTGCCATCTCATTCAGTTTCATTCATTTTTGTCGCAAAGAAGTATATGGTGGGAAATAACGGCGAGGTAGTCATCCGGCAAACACTAAGTTATGAAATTAGAGGATGCCAAATGAATTTCCCCCTTTTTTCACAACTATACATTGACATGACATTTTATCTATGTTAAATTGTACGAAGGTATTTTTTTATTTGTCCTGTTCAAGCGGATTACTTTGTAAACGCTCTTTCGACAGCATGCTAAATGATTTATTGCATCAGTTGATAGCCGGAAAATGACATTGTTGCCAAGCAATGATAATATATAGCAAGTGAAAAATATGTGATGTCGTTAAAAAATCACTTTCTATAAATAAAAACTATAATCTTTCTAAACTCTGTATAATGGAAATTCCCTTCGTACCCCTTTAAAAATCCAAGGGGTAACGCGTTACTGTTAATTTCCATCAATTCAGATTAAACTGCATATTCATCTTACTTTGCATTTATACAACTGGGACCAATATCAGTGTCCTTGGAAAACACGGAAAACTTCACATATCCACATAAGTGTCTTATTTATCCCCCGATTTTCAAGAAACTTTCACTTGTACTGTCTCCTTTATCTTACTTAACTCATGTTAATCAACTTAAATAGAAAGTGGATTTTTTTTCTGTAACTATGCACAGTGATACACGCCACTACTTTGCTGTGTCTTCTGTAGAAATCGTCTTTTTTTTTTACTTTGCGTGTGTATGCTTTGTTTATAATATCACGGTTTTGTGTATACCAAGAACTATCCCAAGTCACGGCAGAATCATCCCATAGGCAGTGCCTGAGTCAACCCTCCGCCCTGAATTACTCCACCCGGGGATTACCCCCGTGCGGCCTCATTAGACAACGGAATGGCTCCGTCATAGAGACCATCCCAAAACTTATCCTCCGCCCATACCTACCACTGGGCCAGGCGTCTAGTGGCCAGCATATTTGTCGAATACCAGGTAAGCACGCTACCTATAAAGAGAATGTTCATCTACACGTAGCGCATTATATAAATCTAATAAGTAAACAGAGCGTATTACTCGCTCATATTAAAGATGTTCATTGGTTCCCTTGGCACCATTCATGTTCTTTCTTGTGTTTTGATCCTGTATAGGACCTCCTTTTACTTCGTCTGTGTCGTCGGTAGAGCATCAAATTAACTCTTATACAGGTAGAGATATATTAAAAAAGTACATAGGTATACACAAGAAAACACAAAAGCATACAGTACAAGCGTCTAATAATATTAGACGCTTGTTATAATTCACTTATCATGGACTTTATCATTGAGACATTTAGGCTTGGTCCATATTCAATAAGTCTCGCATCTGCTTTAATGCAACTCTTCGATCAGAGGTTGTGCAAGCTTCCTTCAGAGAACAATCATTGACACAAAACGTTATAGATACAAGTGTAAGTATATATATATATATATATATATATATGCGATCTGAAATACCTTGGTACGAATTGTAGGTGTTCAAGGTCCTGATATAATACACTTGTTCTTCGCGTAGGTCTATTGATATTATAAGGATGGACAATAGGAAACCTGAGTACATATATTTCTGCTAACATGACGTCATTTCGTACAATTGATCTCAGATTGCTTGTCGAACCCTTGTCAAAACGGCTGGTGCGAAGAGACTATCAATGACTACCGTTGTCACTGCGCAGACGGTTTTGAGGGCAGAAACTGTGAAACACGTGAGTGTTGAATATAATACCTAGCCTATTGGCAAGGCTTCGTGGCTGACAAAGAGACTAACTGCGAGAGAACGGGTGAACACGAGACCGAGCGGCGGCGCCACTTGATAACACGTTCACCCGTTTCTCACATGCTCGATGTGGTGAGTTAGTGTCAATCTTCAACAACGAGGCCTTGTCAAAAGGCTATAATACCTAGCCGCACGATGTCAGAAAAAATGCACAGTTCTCCGTGAAACGATAATAGACATGCATAATTGGTATTATCGCGTTCTTTCACTGAAATGATGACATTAAACCAATTTACATTGATTATTCTTTAACCATTTTGTGTGCTTTGAGTGCTGTCTGACACAGAACACCTCATAGCATTGTACACACTGTCCAAGGTCCTTAGCACAGAAAGGGTTGAAAAGGTCAAATTATGAATAATATAAGTCTCTAACAGTAGGCCTACCTTACAAGTCATCTGTATTTCGAATCGAAAAAAAGACATGACCAGAAATATTGTCAGTTATACACCAATTTTCTATATTTTAACCATGTCCTGCTCACTCATTATGTACTAATTTTGTATCATCTCAAGCTCTTACATCCGTCTGATAACAAACTAATTACCCCCATTCCAAAGAGGGTTTTTTTTTTTTCTCATCAGTCACTCGTCGGAAGCAAGGATTGTTGCTTCCAGCCCCCCACCGAAGTGTATCGGATCACAGTCTGATGAATCCGACTCGTGTTGAAAATTTATCCACCCCTCCCCGCGCGTTCTCTGAATGAGGTAAATAAAGTGATATCAGATGCCACAAAAGTGAAAATGTGTCATTTTCCCATACAATTTCTTTACGTCGTTTTCCATAGGCGACGTCACATATTGTTGTAGGCTTCTCATCCAGCGAAAGCAACACCGAAACCTTTAATAGAATTCAAAACTTATCAACTGATTGACCGATTTTCGTAAAAATTATTTCACTAACGTTCTATTTCACTAACGTTCTCTACTAATCTTGCTGCATCCACCTAATGCGTGTTTACATTTGAATTCATTCATCTTTAAGTGCTTTGCTCTCCTATTCTCCTACCTAAAGAGGACTATCGTGCTTAAATGCACGTCTACGCCTACGGCTCCCGAGCATTCAGCGACTCAGGGCTAACCCATAGTTGGGAACTACACCTGATATTCTTCTCCAGAGGGGCCCACACACTACAAGCTCTGTCTTTTTAGTGGGTCCCTCCATTTTTCGCGCGGTATACATGTACTTCATTTCGATCACTTCTGTTTCTTTTTTACTATACAATGTATGATTACTAAAGGTCCTCAATTATTGTACAGTCTTTTCATTTCACTATGTTCTATTTACCTTGTTCTCTGTTATCAAAAGAAGTGAAACATATGTTATGTCGGAAAATGAAATAAACTTTGAATTGAATTGAATTGAATATGAATTTACGAAACTGAAATAAAAGTAATAAAATGTGTATCTGTTTATGATACAGTGTTGTTTTGAAGTGTTTATCTTCCTTTTCATCTGAATACTTCAGAGATACATGAAATCGTCAGGAGGTGTGCTGCTTTGAAGAGTCTGTTTGACCTGCTTCTACATAAGATTTCAGATTTTGGCGCAAATAAGCCCAGTATCCTGGTCTCAGTCTGATTAACCCGTGCCTTACTGGAACCTGGTGGCCTCTGTAATAAGTCAATGGGGATAAAAAGCTTTACACTCGTGGGGAGTGGTTTGTGCGGCACGGAGACGAACGCAACACGCTGCCTCCCCCACTCTGTATCAAATGTCGTGACATCGAATGAGAATAGCGCTGGCTCAATGGGTCAGCAAACACACACTGGTCTAAAAATCATCAGACCCAAAATGGCTGTTCCAAGCCACGCGAGCTTCCAAAGAGATCCGAATGGACGCACACTCACAGTGCGCAAGCGCATGAAGAGCGGCCGAAAGAGCAAAGCATCTTCTGGCCTCTCTCCTCCAATCACCGCAGCTCGCGGTCACAATGTTTGTGTATTATGCATACACACACACACACACACACACACGTGTCTCAGTGGCAGCGTTGTCCCACACGTTTATGGATAGCACTGCAGTCTGGCATTGCGCAATTGCATGTACAAATTTCGTTCGGAGGAGGAGATACGCAATAACGTACCATTACGGGTGACGCAGTGTTACGATCGTCCGACTTTAAGATTTCAGTATGGAAAGGGTTAATATGATATTTCTGACCGATAAGTGGTACTGGTGTCTAACCATTGTTGGAAGTGTTTGGTCTGTGACAAATCACCCTGTAATCACAATCAGATGAACAGATGACAGCTATTGGGTGGACACCAGACTTTCTGGAAATCAGGGCCCCAAAATTCCTCTCTACGGCTCAGATTTCTTCAGATCTCATCGGAACGTCGAAATTTTGGTATTTGGGGGATCAGATGAGCCTCCCATGGCCTAGCCTGCATGTTTCCAGACCCTTTGCCGAAGGCAAGGGACAAAATCAACTTAAACTATACTAGTTTTCGACGTTGAGGGCGTCAATATCATGAACAGCGAAATAGTATGGACAGAGGGTCTGGAAGCCAGACTACCCATGGCCATTGGAATTCAACTCTGAGCTTACTTCCTTCATAAGACGAATCTTGCCTCATCGGATCAGGCACGACATGTCTGACACTGACCTGAAAGTCGACCAACACGAGTCGGATTCATGAGACTGTAATCCGCTACACTCTCGTGGGTGGCCGGAAGCAACCTGAAGAGCAGCCAGAAGAACCTTGCTTCCGACAAGTGACAAGAGAAAAAAAAAATCTCCGTGGACTGAGCGACTGAGCAGGCTGCAAATTTGTCGAGTGCCACTCTGAGTTGTGACCGTAGCCAACAGTTTCAGCATTATCTCAGTCACTTGGTGGCTGTTTTCGTGAACATAGCCACTTCTTTTACAACTAGACATTCCTTCAGCAATGTGTGATTGTAGCCTATTCCATACGGAACTGAACTAATCAGGATTAGACCTCAGGCATACCATTATAGGGACTGGCTTCTAATTTTCTGCCACGTGATCGAATTTATTTGTTTTCCTTTTTTCATTATAAAACGCAGTAAAATAAAAATGGGCATGACAGACGTAGGGGCAAGCATGGTATTACCGGACGCATGGTATTACCAAACACGCACATTTTTGCGTACTAATGACATTCTGTACGCGCGAGACTTCGTAGAGTAGCCTCACAGAACTTTGTGTGGACCGAAATCCCAAAAAACACCACATAAAGATGTGAAAACACGAAAAAAAAAATCACATTTTACATCAAATTTATAGTTGAGTGACCCGCACCTCGTATATAGTTAATATTCATGCATGTATAAATCACATTTCTCGACTGAAATTCTATGAAATCCCACTCACATACAGGAAAAATGCTGAAGATTCCGATATAGAACCAAAATTTCACTGATCGATATCGGAAATTTGTAGCTATCGTCCTCAAACGCGAACGATGCGGAATAGTTGTGCGCTAAGGGGCCCGCATCTCATCACCCGCGCGGGCAGCTCCCATAGACAAAGCACGTAAACTGAAGTAGAGTCTATAACCAGTTGTCGATTTTCTCACAGGGTTTTATTGCGTGAACTGTTCGAAATGTTCGAGACAGACATTTTACCGTAAAATACGAAATTTGAGCCTCATTTGCCGATTTTTTCTTTGTCATCCGCTCGGTGAGAATGTGTACGGTGATTTTGGGGATGAATTGTGATTCTCGTGCGAGGACTAGGTGCGAAAGACCTCGATTACTCGATTACGAAAATCGCGTCCGGTAATACAATGCGATTTAGCACCGCGCAAAAAAACAACTATTTTAAGAGGGGAACGTTTGAAGCATATTTTCTAAAAACTGGAACGAAGAATTGACATAAGTTGGCTGAATTCGTAATTTCCAGGAGTCTGTGAATAAGTGGTGTTATTTTTAGCCGAAATTTCATCCTCTGAGTACAAAATTGAAAGCCACGAAAAAAAGCGTCCGGTAATAGGATGTACCACCCTACATAACCTGTAACTGTTAGTTGTGCCACATCAGCAAAATTCGAGTTGTGACAATGACGAGTCAAGACATAATGTCACACTTTCAGAACATTTCGATTCGCTTTCCTGTTTATTTTATAGAATCAACCCATTCGATGACCAAGTCAATCACCAACTCGATAATGGAAGCGTCATCAGTGATGTCGACTACCTTGACTGTGGAGTCGTCGACCGAGTCTACAACAACTATATCCAGTGACACCAAAACGACGACAGACTTGTCTATGACATCAGCAGGTTTGTTCTTGTGATATTGCATCTTTTCGTGTGCAAAAGTGAATGGTCCCATACATTTTGTAGTCATACTTAGGCCTACCGTTTTTCTTTATGATGTGACATAAGAAGAACTCATAAACCAGACTGGACAATTCAGTCAATATAACTCAGTCAATATAAATCAGGATTATCCAAGCTGTTGATGTAGAACGACTAATCATGTGATGTTCACTACATACAACATCGTTTACTAGCTGTTGACAATATATACTGCTTTTGCTGATAGCGTACGTGGACTGAATTAATTTTCTCAGAAACGCTGAAAGGCATTTTGACCATTGTATGATGAGGGTAGATGCTAAAAGAATACCCACTTCATTTCCAAATACCTTTTCATCAAGAAATAATTATTATTTCGGAAAGAATAGTTAAAGTATGAGCTAGAATAAATGTATGTCCCACTTTAGTGTAGGGACAGAAAATTAAGTTTAAAGATACAAACTGCATAACAGAAATAGGTGTGGCTCTTTTCCATCAAAGACATGGCATCCTACAGCTTCCTTTCTTTCTATATTTAGATTATGTGACCGTGCACCACAAAACGAACAAAAAGTCGCACACACTGATTTTGTGTGAGGACTGAATATAGGCGAAAAGGGTTGTTGAACCCACAAATGTAAAAACGCCCACAAATGTAAAAACACCCACAAATGTAAAAATACATCGCCCACAAATGTAAAATCACCCACAAATGTAAAAAACACCGCCCACAAATGTAAAAAATTTCAACCACAAATGTAAAAACGACAGCGCCCACAAATGTAAAAAACGCCCACTAATGTAGTAAAAAATTCAAACATCAACTACAAATGTAAAAAAAAAAATTACATTTGTGGTTGACGTTTTTCTACTAAGTGGGCGTTTATGTAGACCTTTATTTCGTGCGTCGTACTCTTACCTGCTACTTAATTGCATGTATTCCGTGTACTGTGACCTGTCGAAGCCGATCCATTTTCAGTTACGAGCAACATACGGGGACTGGAGCTCTAAAACTAAGGCCTTGTCACATCATGTCTGGGGAAGCCTGAGGGTTGACTTTCGGGGAGTTTTTTTTTTTTTTTTTTTTTTTTTTTGCTTGTTTGTTTTTTTCCTCCGGAGCTCCCCGCAGTGGTGTTGGCCCGCACTAGTACCCGGAGATGCGCACGCAAGTCTGATTTGCCAGTGTCGCTGGTCGTCTGCGTGCATGTTGAGGGTCAGTTACTGCCTCTCTGCTGGTTAGTTGAGAGTATATAGACATTCTGTATGACTTTCTGCCATTTCAAATTACTAGTACTTCAGAGGGATTCCTTTGCAGATAAGTCAGTCCTTATCCGCCGCCGAGAAACAGAAACTTGCAGGAAAACAACATACACACACACACACACACACACACACACGCAGACAAGCATGTTATCACAGTAGTACATGCAACGATACTCCATGGCAGGTCGGCATGCAAATAGCAGGTAAGTGGCACGCGTCTAGCAAGTAAAACGCAAGTACGGAACTCTTTAACATCTTTCATGTCCACCCGCAGAAATTGTACTGCTCGTACTCGCAACAAGCCCGCGTAACTTGCCTGGAGGCGCAGCTGCCCGCCGGAAAGGTGTGAGACGCAGCACACCGTAACACCAGGGAGGCTCCCACCTCCCTGGTAACACACAGACAGACACACGCACACACATCTCCCCCGCCGAACTCTCCACTACTATACCCACACACACGCACTTGTCTCCGTACACGTGCGCATTAGATACAAGAAGCGCGCTGCTATCCTAGAGAAGTGAGTCTATTTATATCAACGTACTTGTCGTTTTTACATTTGTGGGCGACGTTTGAAATCATTTCTGCATTAGTGGGCGTTTTCCACATTTGTGGGCGATGTATTTTTACGTTTGAGGGCGTTTTTATATTTGTGGGTTTAACAAGGGTCAACCGAGCCGATGTTGACTTTTTCATATTTTCTGAAAGAGCAAGTCTTCTTCTATCCATTATGCTAAAATTTGGGATCATAAAACGGGCAGGAAAGTGTGCTTTTTAGCCGTTTTTCTGGAACATTATTTGGCAGAATAGTGTGATTAAGTGTGTCTTTAGAGTTCCGTTTTCATTTCTTAAAAACCTTGTACACACTCTTCACTTTCAAGTCCTATAACTTTTGAAGAGATATGGCTACTGCCTTGAAAGTTGGCGTTAATTAAGGACAGAATGTGTTAATACGGCATGATCAATTTCAATTTAATCTAATAATCATTTCATTGTTGTTACTCCGGTGGTTTTTATCCTGTTTTTTGTCCCATTCATTGCACAGCCAGCACGGCTTGGTAAAGATTAAGCGCTTGAATAGACAATGTACTTCTGAGCCTCTTTTCTCACTTCACACTTTTCCTGAGTGTGTGCCTTCTTTCCAATATTTAGATAGGTTAGGAGAGTCAAATTCGGTTGAGTTATACATCATTTTAAAGCTAAACGTCTGCTCTTTCAGAATATGCTCTTAACTAAGATTTCATGTCTGGCGACTTTTTGTTTGTTTTGTGGTGCAGGGTCACATTATGTCATTGAAGTGTAATTCATTTGCATTTGTGGTCCATACAGGCTTGCCCGGAATGTTATCAGTCTCGCCTAGCCAGATATCATACGATGCTATTACAACTGACACAGCTCTGTCTTTGACATCAACAGGTATGTCGCCTTTGTAACCTTTTAACTATAAAAACCTGTCTAACACATGTGAGTGCACACCAATTGGCATGCAACAACGAATTACAGGTAGCATATTATATAAGTTAACATTTTGTCAACAGTTTCAACATTATCTCAATCACTTTGGTGGCTTTAATGAACATAGTGACAGATACTGTATTAATCATTAACATAAATATTCCTTCAGTGATATGTTAAAGTATTCCATGCAGAACTCCAGAATTCAGTGCAGTATTCCCTGCTGGAATGATCTGAACGCACACAGGATCAATCATTTCAAGTTTGATCTTTGTTTGGTCAAGCAGGTACTTCAAAATATAATCCTACAGCTATGTTTGTGAGGAAATGAAGCTTTCGCACTGTTCAGTATGTGTTAAAGCTATGTACAAATCTCATCACACTTATAGGATTAGATTTTAGGCATATCATCATCTTAATTAGTATGTAACATTTTGCAGATTGATTTATTTGATAATTTGCTTTTTTACTTCATTTTGTTAATGAAAAACTACTTGAATAAAAAGTGCATACAACGGATGTTTGTCACCTACCTATCAAAGATGATGTGATGATGTATAGTTGTGTTGTTGTTGTTGTTTTAAAGGAGAGAAGAGAGAGAGAAAAAAATGGGGCCCTATACAAATAATTTGTCCCAGACAGCACTTAACAAAATATAAACATTATAAATCTTAGATATAGTTGTGTCGAATCTGCAAAATCCAGCTCGTTTTAGTATTCGTGTAAAAGACATAATGCAAAATGTATCAGACTTGGAGCACATTTTCATCCACTGCCCTGCTGTAGCATCGCCCCCTTCGATGAGCACATCGTCCACCAACTCAATGACGGAAACATCACCAGTGCTGTCGACGAGCTTGGCCGTTGACTCACCGACCACGTCTAGCACAACAGTCGACAATGAGATTGAAACAACAACAGACCTTTCGACGACATTCACAGGTTTGTTCTGCTGCATCTATTCTTCAGAAAAATAGATGTACATGTATATTCAGGGAGTAGTTGATCTCATACACCAATATCTTTATAGTAACGTATCTATTTTATGTATTGATAAACTGGGCTGAATTAAATAAAGGCTCAATATCTTATAAAATTATTTTGCAAGTTTTTGATATGAGATTCACTAATTAAATCCAGTGACAGACTTCATACAGTATCATTCGTTCACTGGTGTCAATGTACCGTTTTTACTTTTCTACTATCCGAGACATTCAGGTCATTGAGGAGCATAGATGGTATAATGGTTAAACATATGCGAATTTCTAACTATAGTTTCTAACTACCGTTAAAGGGATAAAAACAAAACAAAACAAAAAATGAGGGAGGTGGATATTGCCCGAGTGGAACAATCGGGTCTTTAGGTTTGTGTTTGTCTGTTTATATTCATTAACTTTGTCATCCCCATCCTTTCTGTCTATCTGTCTGTCTCTCTCTGCATCTCTCCCACTCCCCCCTTCTCTCCCTCCATCTCTCTCTCTCTCTCTCTCTCTCTCCCTCTCTCCCTCTCTCTCTCTCACGGTTTGTCTTTCTTTTTACCGTTCACTCCCTCCCTTCCATCACTCTCTCTCCCTCCCCCTTTTTCTCCCTTCTTTTTACTCTTGAACCCCTGTCTTGTAGGACTGTACTTTTTCCCTTCCCATGCAAAAGTGATACCTTTTAACCCGTCACATCACATCTGTATTCTCTCCATAGTAACCAATATGACACTGGTTGTCTGCGAGGGCGTAGAGGGCACCATCTACTGTCCGCAGGGAACCATCCACATTGTGTGGGCCAACTATGGATGGCTCGCACCGGGCAGTGTGCACTGTCCTCACTTCTACATCCATAGGACTAATTGTAGTCTAAGTACCACATTGATCATCATGCAAAACACATGTGAGGGTAAGGTTTCATGTACCTTTATCCCATCAAACTCCATGTTTATGGCTGATCCTTGCCCGCAGTACAAGTATGTTGAAGTTGTGTACACGTGTCAAACTAATTGAAAGTAAATGCTGTGAATAACGCTCTCCTACAGCAAAATGTAATGGAAAATGTTCTGCCTTTTCAAAGAAGCAATACTGATGCACAAAATAAGAGTTAATTAATTCTAATCGCAACGTTTCAAATGTAGATTACTGTCAAAAGTAACATTCATTTCTATAATATATGTTCTAAATCATAATGACAATGATATCATTATCGTAATTACTTGCAGTAGACAGTGTTCTGAAAGTGAGTGTATTATTAAGTATAGCTTTGATGAATAGTTTTACGCCCTCAACGCTGGATGTATAGCCTAGGACATTATGGACGCCTCTGCTAAAATCCTCACGTATTCATTCTTTACAATAAGACAGACAAGAAGACACAGAGGAAAAGGGAATGCACGATCTCCTTTCATGTCAATTGACTCATTTCTACAGCTGGAAATGACAGAAAAAGGTTTTTTTGGAAAAAGAATTCAAGTGCAAATCTCATCTGTACACGGCCTTGCTGAAAGGCAGCTTCAAAGCTGATAGCATGCTTTTTACCGTGTTGAAATAAATCAAATCAAATCAAATCTAACCTTCAGGAATGGGGTTTATTTCAGTGTCATGGTCTAAACTGTAACTGAGCGGAGTTTTTCATTCTGTGGACCATCAGCATGGAGTAGGGCCTGTCTTGCCATAGAACATCACTCCTCATCCACAGTCTCATTTTTTAAAAGAATCTCAAAAGATTCCTTTATTATTCTCTTTGACCTCGTCATTGAGACGATCTTGATGATACAAAGCATATTAGTTGCTTTGATTGGAAATGAACTATTGAAAAGGCTGTTTATCATCATTATAAAAGAAAAGTACTTGACAGTGATATTCAAAAGTGTGATCTATTTTAAAGCAATGAATAGCATATGAGAAGTGAACACTGCTGCACATATGAACACTCTATACATACTCTTACACCCCGTACAGTTATAACAGTGTAACATAATCCATATCTATTGACATAATCATTATGTATAATGTAGAGATAAATAAATAGATAGAAAAGTACATGTATACCCAGGGGCAGCAGAATGGGGGTTGCGCCATATGCCCTCTCCTCCCACCAACTTATTCAAACATGAGAGAGAGAAAAAACTACTCCTTTCATGGGGAAAATGCACATTTCTTCATCTATTATTCCAGTTTGTGTATTTATGATTATATCTTTCCACTCGGGTTGCGGCTGTACCATACTGAGTAAAATAACATTTCGTGTTTTTTTTTTCGTTTCTTCTTCTTCTTGATAAGGACAGTCCATCATTGGGTGTATAGTCGTACTACAAGTATTTGGCAGGTCTGATGTGGTTTAGGTACGATGACTTTTTACAAACATTGCTAGGTCTTGTATGCTTCTAAGAAGTGATTTTCGTCTATACTGTTATTTTTTGGTACCCTAAAGTGTACATTGTACATTTGCAAAAAGTCCGGTGTTAAATAGTGAACACCGAGCTGGTGTTAAATTTTCGGTGCTCATTTCTGCTGTTAAATCAACACCTCCGGGTGTCATTTCCAAATTTTAAACTGTTTTTTGAAGAGTTTCTTAGTAACTGCACTTCTTGTTGATTTTTAATTTAAACAAGACGATCAAGAATTTTACACTAAAATACTAGATATTTGAAAAAATGTGAAAATAAATTTACACCACAGTAACACCAGCTGGTGTGGTCTCTTATTGAAGCTGGACGGGTGTTAACCCACTGATATTAACACCAACAAGCATCAAATCAACACCATGTGGTGTCATTTTTTAATTAACACCAGTACAGTGTCAAAATAACACCAGGTACAGTGTCAAATTAACACCACGAAGTGTCAGGTGAACACTTTTCAACACGATCACAGTGCATTTTATACACCTGTGGGTGTGGTCCTTTATTGAAGTTTGATCGGTGTTAGATTTAACACCCGTAGTGTTAAATCTAACACCGATGTTTTTACAGTGTAGCTTACAGAGCACATTATTTTGCTATCTCAGGAACAAATTTGGCAAATCCTTTAAATTCGAGGTATATTGATTTTTTTTTTAACTTTTTAGCCCTCCATGGACTATTATATTATCTCAATGTCCACATAGTACTGTACCACTCAAAAAATATTCAGTCATAATCTCTTTCTTAACATTTTTTCGGAAACATTTACACAAACAGGTGTTGGAATGACTGCCATTTTAAACTGAACTTGTTGAGAGTACTCGATCCAGAATGAATATATCTCTCATCTGTGTAATAGTCGATATTTATTTTTATTATTACATTATTTTGCTAGAAACAAATTTGACAAATCCTTTAAACTTGGGGTATATTGATGACTAAATATGATATCTGGCTTATCTCTCGTGTGTGAACAGGCACAACGAAGAATTGCATTTATTTACAGATCTATTGCATTATTTGTTTTTGTTTGTTTGTTTGGCACATGAATATCTATTTCATTGTACAGTGTGTATATAAACATTACTAGAATTCTAAATAGTATGGTACATGGTCTTAAGCGTACTATACTACTGCATACTATTATGCATGGCAAAGTCATATTATGGTCAAAGTACAGTTTCATTTGGAGAGGCTAAGAGCCAAGGTGAAATAGAATTGTGTGAGCGCTTAGATTATGTGTTTTGAGTGTAGTTTGGGTACTTAACCCTAAAAAGACAAGAAGGGGGGGGGGGCTTTTTGGGCTTCCTTGACATTTTTCACGATCAATCTGTTTGTAAAAATCCCGCGCTGCGACGTTTCACAATTTTTTTCTTAAAGTCTTGCACAACTTTTGAGACCAAATTCACGATGCCCGGGTACGCGGAAGAAACACAATATTTTGTAAGTTCATGTCAGACCCAACATTGCTCAAAAACGTGATTTCATGTATTAAATCCAATGCAAATTCTATTTCTGACCCAAATTTATAAATGTATCTTAATTTTTACTTCTCTTGATTAAAATCAATTAACGTCAAGTTGTTTATGATCGGAAAAGTGTTTGTAATGATTTCTATCGAAAAACAATAAAAACAAAAAGTTGAAAACAATGAAATAGATAAGAAGTTTTCAAAACAATAAAATACACAAGAAAACCTTTTGATACTGCCATTTTTTTTGATGTGCATTCAATAAAACAAACTACAGAGAGTACCTAGACCAAAAATTCGCAGTTTTGGACTATTAAATTCAGAATTTCAGCCAAATTTGTTTTATTTCATGCATAAATTAGCATAATCTATTAAAAATTAATTTGAATAATTGCAAAATAATTACCTATTAAGTTCTGTAGATTACCTTTTGGATGATGCGCGTGCCAATTTTCCTCGCGATCACTCGATCAACTGCCAAGTCTTGGGGCGGGGGGCTGAGTGAGCCCCCCCCCCCCCCAGTCCTGTGAGGCATCAAAATAGCCCAGTCTTTTTAGGGTTAAGTGCATGGAGAAGAAGGTATCAATGTTGAAAATATTTCTATTTCTGGTGGCCCAGGGCAATTGGGTCACTGTTTATGTCAAGTCTGTTATATATAGTATTTGTGTGTGTGTGATTAAGTATGCTAATTTCAGCACTTGATTATTGCTAAAACATATTGAGTAATGTAAATTATTGTAGAGTTTGTGGTGATGTTGAATAATTTAAGATTATGTTTCGGTATAAGTATGATACATGTAAGGCACTTAGAAACTTTGTATTGAGCACAGTAAAAATGTTGATTATTATTAGTAGTAGTATATAGCTTAGACCTACATATATCACTGCTGGAAAACTGATATGAATGAAACATTGATAACGTTTCTGACTGAGACTCAATGTCAATGTATTTGTAGGTGACAGAAGATTAAATGAAGTACATTGTAATCGCAATATGGTGTAGTGAAATTTGTGAGCTATTTGAGTACTTTGTTTGGTTTGGTTTTTGATGGCATATATTATGTTATGTTTATTTCCAATTCCTACAAATATTCAGCATTTCAACATTCCACTCCGACAAAATTCCACTTACACACACTGCACATTATTTTCACTCACATTTAATGTAGTTTTAAAACTGCATGGTTTCAAGTTCTTACATTGCTTTCATACACTGATTTCCATTTTGAAAGACAATAATCAGAATTAAAACATGAAATAAAGAAATTAACGTACAATCTTAGTGATATCAAAGACCTTACACCCATCATAACAAAATCAAACAAGAGTTCCAGATCAGTATAGCTTTTATACATAAAAGAAACATTTCATAGGCAATATAGTGGCTTACTAAAATAATACTAAAACATAGCTTTAGCAGAGTCCAGCGCTGTACAAACCTCTTTGGTCAGCCTATTCGGTGCCATGCAATGCGTATCTACATATATGTTCAGTCATTCTTTCATCTCAGATTTTGTCCGATTCCTTGCTGGCTTGCGACGGTGGGATTTTCACTGGGAACTACTCGCTGGTAAAATCTGTCTCCTCCTCAGCAGAGAGGAAAGGTGTGTAGGGATCGGGGGACAAGTCTTGTTCCTTGAGTGCCGAACTGTCCGACTGCAGCCCCTCGTCAGTTGAGACTCTGGCCTCGGCACCGTAAACAAAGCCCGGATTTACTGTGCCATGGTCTAGTCTCCGTAACACGTAGCGTATAGGGGTTGGTATCAGTCGCAGTGCCCTGCGCTGCCTGTGTGTTCAGAACCTTAATATCGTTTGGTGCTCCACGATCGCCCGCCTTTTCCTTAGTGAGCCAGAAATGGAAAGGGAACGAAGGTAATGGACAAACAAAATCGAATTGGTCACGGAATGACAAGGAATTGGAAACAAGTGAGCAAAACCATTAGCTTTCAGGAATTTGTTAGAGAGCTTGTTTCCAGCCAATGGATCTGTTCATTAGAATTAAATAAGTATTTTTTCCTACTGCTTACAATTCAGTACAAATAATAAGTAATCTATGGATTGATGCACGGGCCCCCTTCCCCGTACATAGGAATACATAGGGTGTCACCACTTTCTGCCCCCACATTTTAAACCCCGGAAGTGGCAGTAGAAAGAAAAAGAATGACACCTTTGAGCGCTGTAAGCGCTAAGGCCTTTGTTTTAGCTGTAGAAACCCGGAAGTGGAGTGAAAAAGATAAGCTAAAGACTTTTTGCGCTTGTCAGATGAAAAAACCCGGAAGTGGCACCAGAAGTTGTGCTGGAGGCATTTTCTTTTTCTGCTTGTTTGGTCATAAAACCCGGAAGTGAGCCTCACCCCCCCCCCCCCCCCCTCCCTTTTGAAAACGTGGCCGGCCATGTCAGGTATACTGTGTACCTTTCTCTACGCTCCCTCTCTCTCTCTCTCTCTCTCTCTCTCTCTCTCTGTCATGTTCGAGAGTTTAGTTTATTCGGGGGATAAAACAGACACCGAAAATTGCTGCAGATACAAAAATGGCCCTCAAAGCATGTGTGCCTTGGTGCTTATCTTTTCTTCTCTTTTGGTGGGACACAGATATAAGATATTTTTATTCTCTTCTGGACATCTTGAATGTCTGATTACTTAGCTACCAAACAAACTCTATTAAATAGTCTCGGGTGGCAAAGTATAGACAGTAGAATTAACTATCAATATTGTATTTCTGTTTTCAAGATACTTAATGACTTAGCACCGCACTACCTGAATGATCTTGCCACTCTAAATCGACTGTTTATTCTGAAGCCGAACATCGAATTTAATAATCCTTTAAAATCATTTTCCTTCTTAGCATCCAGTATTTTAATAATACAAAAAACTCCCAACTTATTCGAACGGCAACAATGGCTTATCTCTTTAAGACCCACAATTCAATCAATTAATTTCTCAGTGCAAATTAAACAAATGGTAATAATCTGGTTTATTTATTAATTTTTTTATAATCTGTGCACCCACTGAAGTCAAAAATGTTGTGTGTCGTTATATATTATCTTGTTCTGTTATGAGTTGAATTTTACTGTTTCTGTTTTTTTTTTATGTTTGTTAGCTGTTTATGTGTTCAATTCGGTATATTTTAGTGTAATTATGTTGCTATACCTCTATATACCCTGCAAATAATAAGTTCCGATCTGTATTGTACATTTCTGTTAACAGGGCTCTTTTTTATAGCAGGCCTTTTGGCTCTGAAAAGACTACCCTGTTTTTAGATAAGACTGAATAAATAGATAAATAGATAAATGAATAAATGAATAAATAAATGCAATTAATCAATCAATCAATACATGTATACATACATACATAAATGTATGAATAGATAAATAAATGAATGCGTTTTCATGTGTTCACGGAGAAGACCTGACTTGAGACCAATTAAAGATCTTTTAATATCAAAGTATAATAGCAAACAAATCATACCAGATGACTCTAAAATGACAGAAATTCTGCCACAAACATGAAAAAACGTGCACAATCGTTACATGAGAGAAGGATGGAAGAAAGAGATAAAGGAAGAGAGACGCAGATGAGAGTGAGAGAGAGAGAGAAATATAGAGAGCAAAAGATGCTGAGGCAGAATACTAAACAGCAAAATTGCAACTGCCTACAGAACTCAAGGTATATGATAATATTAGTACCCCGTGCTTGTTCACAAAATACAGGCAAATATCTACGGTCTGGTGCCATTTTCCATGAGGCCGAAGGCCGAATGGAATATGGCACCAGATATTTCCCGTATTTTGTATGAACAATGAACAATATGAACAGATAACTTTTAGAGCCTGAATGTAAAACAAAACAATATTTTCTTCGTCACGAGCATTTGATAAAGTGAGTCAAAGTAGGGAGATAGTATTTCTCCTGTCTCCCTAGTCAAAGAAGAAGTGCATTGTGAAAGACAGACAGACAAAAAGTCGATTAATAGATAGGGAGACAGTCTGAGAGAAAGAGACAGACAGACAGACAGGCCGCAAGAACAGACAAAATATGAACTTGAGCAAATTGAAACCAAACTTCACATTTGACGCCGGTTATAACTAGGAAAGTGGACGAACTGTTATCAAACAAACAAACAAATCGGTTCAGCCAACTGTTATCAAACAAAACAAACAAACAAATCGGTTCAGCAAAATAATGTGAGCCTATAGAACAACTCTCAGTAGAGCTATTCTCATGATCAATCATGGGGTACAAAAATATGCTCACAGAAGTACAAATTAGATATTTTTACATTGATGGACGTTCCATGATGATATATGTTTGGTATTAATATGTACATTGCACACACACACACACACACACACACACGCACACACACAAACAAGCACACAGGCAGACATGCACACACACACACACACACACACACACGTATATATATATATATATATATATATATATATGTATATATGCCATATGAGAAAGGAAGGAGAAAACGGTGCGTAGCTTTGACATCATTATTCCTCTCACTGTTCCTCCTTAGACATAATGTCAACTTGTACGCAGTGTGTTGTGTATGAGTGTGGTTGTGTGCGTAGGAAGGGGATGGCTATAAAAAAAGGTCAATGAGATAATTAACCATTCATTGTTGCGATGAAAGTGAGCACACATAAGATATAAATAATTCTTGCCTGACGCGACGAAGGTCTCCGTTTCGATTTTACAACTACAAAATTAATCAACGTGTAACACATATTTTCCTCCATTCAACTTACATTCTCATATACCCTTATTTTTTTTTCCATGTATATGTTGCATCTCACACTTTTGTTGAAATCATTCTCTTCTGCATTTAAAAATAAGCTTGTCTTTGTATATGTTATATTATGTTTGCAACTGTATGTTTATGTACTGTATATATAATGTTTATAATTTTAGCTTCTTTGGGTCCCTCTGAAAACCAGTCTTTGGCCGACAAGGATGTTCCATCACATGAGTGGACAAGTAAATTGAATTAAACTGAATTGAATTTTTCCGATTATCTCTTCCACCAAAAACAGAAAAACAAAAAACAAAAAAGAGACCCAGCCCCCCCCCCCATATAAAGGCTAAGAGTATAAAAAGGAGTATCTTATTTGTTCTATTAAAGTCCTGTCTTTAGTTCCCTGTCTTCATGCATCGTCTAATTTCCCATGACGTTCTATATACAAGACATTCTCATAAATACCCCTTTTTGTAAAGATTCGGTGTATAGTGTGTTTCCTGTTTGTGTCCCATTTAAGCTATCCTCTTTTTGTTCATTCATTCTATGATTTTTTTTCTTTGAAACTAATCAGATATGACTGATCATTATCCAATTATGACTTTTTTTTGCTCTTAAAACCTCAGTTAATAATGCTAAATGTTTTTCATCTCCTTTATTAGGTCGTAGAGTCTCGTCTGAAAAGTTAGCTAGTCTTGACGCGGTTCTCGAAAATGCTGACTGGTCAAGAGTATTTGAAAGTGATAATATTAATTTGTCTTGATTATTTCATGGAAACATTTAATTATCATTTGGATGATATAATTCAAAAAAATAATAAACCAGATTACAAAAAGACACCTAGGTTACCGTAGATTTCAAAATCAATTCTTCGTTCGATTAACAGGAAAAATCTATTATGATTATTATAGATACAAATAAGAAACAAAAAATGAGCGATCAAAACATAAATACACTTCATATAAACATATTTTAACTATGATTCTACGTTCCGAAAAGAAAGAGATATTGTTTTAAGCAATTGCAAAGACACAAGTTTGATATGAAAATACTTGGAATGTTTTAAAGCAAGATATGAATGTTTCGAGTAAAACTTCAGCCATTGAGAATATTAAGTTGAATGATGAAACCATCAGTGACCCTGTTCATATTGCAAATGTTTTCAATTCTTATTCCTCAAAGATAGGTGAAAATTACGCTCAAAATATCCCTGTGTCAGAGCATCATTTTACTGAATATTTAGGTCAGCGTAATTCCAATTCTGTTTATTTTATTCCAACTAATAGACATGAGGTTATTGATATTGTATCTTCTTTTAAGAACAAGAGGAGTTCTGGTTATGATGACTTAGATAACTTTATTCTTAAATGTGCTATATCTTCAGTTGCTGATCCACTTGTTCATATGTTTAATTTGTCAATTTCTGGTGGGGTGTTTCCTGACAAGATGAAACTGGCCAAAGTAATTCCATTATTCAAGAAGGGTGACAAATCCGAAGTAAGTAATTATCGTCCAATTTCATTATTATCATCGTTGTCCAAAGTTTTAGAGAAGCTTATTTATAAGAGAATTATTAATTTTTGGAAGTTGCACAATATTTTCACTAATTCTCAGTTTGGTTTTCGAGAGAAGCATAGTACAACTCACGCTCTTCTATATTTCGCTGATAAAGTAGCTCACGCAATTGATAATCACTCTCATTTAATTAGTATTTTCTTGGACTTCTCAAAGGCCTTCGACACAGTTGATCACGACATTCTACTCCACAAGTTATCACACTACGGAATACGGGGAAGACCTTGGAGTGGTTCAAGAGTTACTTAGGAAATAGAAGACAATTTGTTACAATCAAAGACAATTATTCAGTATTATACAACGTCCAAGTAGATCCTTGTAATTTGATTGGAGGATTGTCGGTCACGTGATATTCAATAAGTACTCCATTCAGCGCGCCGTGCAATTTTGGTTCTATTTTTGCGTGCAACTTGGTTCGATTTTTTCGTTCTATTCCACGGTTCGAGAAATTGTACGGTACTGCGTGTACTGTGTGTTGCATATTGAGGATCGCATGCAGCTAGCGCAGTGTACGTGTGCGGTACATGCATGCGCGTACGTAGGCCTTCGTAGTGGTAGTGTACGTGTATGAGCGCTAGGCTGTGACCTGTATCTAAACGCACTGATTGCACAAGCCAGAAAGAGAATCGCAGTGGATCCACATGTAAGTATGGCTATGTTTTTCATACATATATAGACTTCTAGGCCCACTTAGACCAAAAAGATCTACTTGGACGTTGTATAAATCAATTAGTGTATGGTCTTTACTCGTGCAATGGAACGAGATTTCGCACTCGGTGAAAGATGAGGCGCTCTATTCAACTCGGCTTCGCCTCGTTGAATAGAGCGCCTCTTATCTTTCACCTCGTGCGAAATCTCGTACCATTGCACTCGTGACCATTCACTATTTGTATAATAAGAGAAGTAAATTGTGGCGTTCCACAGGGAAGTTTATTGGGGCCAGGCATGTCAGGCATCTGAAGTACTTTCCTTCATCCATTTTGCCGACGATACCAGTGTATTTTTTTGCCCACAGTGATATTGATTTTCTTGTTCAAAAAGTCAATACTGAATTACAAAAAGTGAATAATTGGTAAGAGCCAATAAATTATCGTTGAATGCCCAAACACGAAATATATGACACTTTGAGTACAGCTATAGTTTTCGATGATTTTCATTTAGAAAGAGTTTCACATTTTAAATTCATTGGAATCATTGTTGACGACAAACTTTACTAGAAGTTACCGATTGACTATGCATCCAAGACAATCTCGCGTAATATAGGCGTTATAAATAGAATGAAATTGTATATCCCACAAAAATCATTACTCATGTTCGTCATTGATATTGCCTTATCTTAATTATGGTGTTTTAGTTTGGGGCAACACTCACCAGAACCTACTGGATAGACATGTGATAGAGTGTTCCTTCCGTGTCATCTGTTATCCTTCCATACCTTCCCACTCAAATTTGTTATTTGCCTCTAATAAACTGCTAAAAATTAAAGATTTGTTTTTATTCACTTTGGGGCAATTTATGTATACGTACAGCAACAACTCACTCCCGTCCGTTTTTTATTCTATGTTTCAAAGAAATCAATCATTCCATGAGTATCCCACTCGACGTTCCAATGAATTTCATACCTCTTTCACAAACGATTTTTGCTTTAAGAACACGCTTATTTATACTAGCCAAACTTACTGGAATTTTCTGAATAATGATATAAAAAATGCCCCTCTGTCTATTTATTTATTTATTTATTTAAAAGGAGATTAAAGTTTTTTTTATTGCAATTTTATGATCCCACAGAATTGAAATAGCCTGTTGACTTATTTCAATTCTCTTTCGAATAATTTGGATTACAAATGATATACTGTCACCTATTTTCTCGTCCCTGTTGTACTGAGACACTTACAGAGTAAATTCAATTTTATTTGTATTATTTCTGCATTTATTTCTCTCTATTTTTCCATATTTCTGTATTCTTTTCATGCATCCCATTATTTTTTCGATATAATTCTGTCGAGGATCGCTGGATCTGTTTGGCCTTTCTGTCCGTTGTATTGTCTTCCTGTTATGGTAGTCTTGTCTCGTTCTGTCTTGTATTTTAGTCCCCCTTCGTAAGTTTTGTCCTCCCAGTCTCGATTAATGTTTATTCGCCTATGTATGTGCGTCTGTCTCTGTACCTGAGGGGCCCACATTCTACAAGCATTGTCTTTTTAGTGGGTCCCTCCATTTTTTTTTTTATGTTTTACGTAATGTTATATCGTCTGTATCACTTCAGTCAATCAATTTTCATTACAACGTATTTGTTACCCCAAGGTTCCACAATTATATTTCTCTTAATTTACTTTGTTTTTATTATGCAATCTTATTCTCTGTTACGAAAGAAAGTGAAATGTTTATGTTCTTTTCGAAAATTGAAATTAAGTTCGAATTGAATTGAAATGAATCATACAATGATTGGCTGTCGTATCTAGCATTACACGTATCACAAATGTCACACATCTTTTATGAATGGAATGCAGTCAATTAAACTGGTCAACTTGAATCCCTTCATATGAAACATCAGAGAATGCATGGGGAAAAGTGACCGCACATCCTTGCACAACTGTGCATTTTAGTGGACCGCTCCTTTTCCCATACCTACTTTATTGTTATACACTTCATAACATGGCTATAGGTGTTCTCACTTATTTTATATCAAATCTTATCATAATACTTTGCGACTCACTTTGCGTTTCGTATTGCTGTTTTCCTTGATTGAAATTAATCAAACTCTGTGATTGTTTTATGCATGCTTTATATTATATTATATTATTGTTTTGCTTCACTACTTGTTTGTTTGATGGAAAACTCATCACTTTATCAGTGAACCTGGAATATTACATGGATTTCGCAGACTCAAAAGGACTTGGTACGGTGGATACGTGCGGGAAAACAAAATAGATGAAACATTCATGACGTTGTCATGGGAAGGGGAAGGGCATGCGCTGATTATACGCTCTCTGTCACCATGGCGATGATTGTTGCACTTTAAGCCATGTATGAATATCGAAGAGAAAGGTATGATTATATACTCTTGTCGTAAGAGAATCTCGTTAATCCAGACAATATCATAGAGTTTGAAGTGACCAGCCGGCCCCACTTCGCTGGAAAACCCCATTCGCCCGACAGCGAGAAATCTAATAATTCGTTCCCCCTCTTTTCAAGCAGTTTAACTTGATAATTACGCAACTAAACTTCAAGGAGATTTAAACGTGAAGGGTGATACACAAACAACACGTCCGCACTCTGATACCGACAGCAAAAAACTATAAGAACATTACGTGGTTATTGCAAAGTTTCTTGTGGATGGTGCTGTCCGAGGAAATGATGGTAAGTGATCTCAGTTTCAAGTATACTATTTGTCAACTACATGTATCTATGGGACCACCTAAAAATGCTGGTGGAATCTCTAGACATCCATGACATCGTTTTCTTGATTAGGGAGTTTTTGTTGTTGGCTTTTTTTTTCTATTATCCGGAAACCATACACCTACCTCCGGTTGCAGATTACTTGTTGCATCATGTTTTTAGTTTTTAGAAATTGGCCTTTGAATGTACAGATGGAGACAGATGAGGCACTAATATTTACACTTTGAAGTAAATCCTCCATTAAAAACAAGTTTGTCTTTTCCAATGAATGTGTGAGTGTATTTATGTGTGCACAAACATGTGGTACATGTATAAATGATATAGAACAGTTTAATTCTTATAAACGTAAGCGGACAACGTCTGAATTGAGAGAGAATAAATCATGGAATACAAAAATGTGCAACATGCTATAATGTGTGTGAGAATGAACGCAGTAAACTGAACTAGACTCATTCCATACCATTTATGCCAAATATCAAATTAACGTACTGGATTTATTCTTACTTCTTCGTGCATGAAGAAAGGAAATGAAATATATAATCAGCAACAAGTATCTCTAGGATTTTGTTCCCATTTTTGTCATAATGTCATCTAGGTTTTAAAAATGCGTTTTCGGTTTAATCCAAGACACTTTGGAATGTCTTTTGTTGATCAACCATGAAAGGTTGTCATTTAGTTCGTTCTCTGTGACCGATTTTGGAAAATGCCAATTCAAATCTGCCGGTTGCAGTAGCTGAGCAATAGACACAATAGCAACTGCATGTATTCGCACTCATTTTCGTTAGAGTTCTTCTCGAACTCTCCTTTATAATATCCTGTATTATGGTGTAATTGTTGCTTTAATTCATGTCGATTATACTATAAAAAGATGCTGTTACAAGACTGTGATTTTCTGCTCTAAGATTTACTTTACGTGAGTTTTATCTTCATACATGACCCTTAATCGTCATAATAAATGTTTTTAAAGACGTGTTTTCATTTTCGTCCGGCACTCCAGGACACCGTAAATAATCCAAAAGCCCTTGCCAATTTGTCGAGGAAAGCTGTAGTAAATGTCGTTCATTTCCTTGCTTTTTCGTATGTTTTCTTCAATTCCAATCTAAATTTGCAAGTCACAATAGCTGAGCACGAGACAGTAAAATCAATGTTGTCTATTGGCATTTATGTTCGTTAAAGTTTTACCAAAATCGTTCCATTAAAGAATCCTCGTCCACTTGTACGGTATAACGTTGTACTCAGCACACCTACCACTTTTTAATCAAAATATAAACGCATATTTCCCTTTCGATGCACGTCCTTCTGACATCTATCCACTCCATCGACACATAAAAATATACAGTCACACGATAAGGTATCACGTATACATAAAGTAAAGAGAAAGAGAAAAGATGCAATAGAAGCATTATGTTCTCAAAATATAGACACATACCTCAACATGAAATAAATGACTTTAAACAGGTCTTGGTTGGATAGGAAATCTACGTAAATCGTGAAATGTATCACAACACAAAAAGATGGTGAAAGGTGGCTGAGTATCTGGTTGCTCTCCATAGAGAGACCCATATGACATTTGATGAATTTAATGAGTAAGCAATGACTTTATTCGGAAAAAATGTCATAGCATTCAAAAAGCGCAAATAGCAATTTTAGCAACAACTGAAGATTTACATTCAAAAATTGTAAATTTTGATCTGAACAAGCAAGCATTAATGACAACTGACAAACCCTATGACAACTGACAAACCCTCGGATTTGAACGTAGTAAGCTCTTCCAGACGAAATTCAATACAATAGTGATGAAAGTGAACAAGGAGGTGACGAAAAAGGCGGGAAAAAGTAAAAAGGCGCTCAGCATACAGACATACCAAGAAAAGATCGATTAAATGCCAGCTTGGATGGCTATATAGACTGTACTTCCATCCTATAATGCAACATTGTTATGCAAATTTGTTGATAGATTTTGTCTTGATTCTGAATATTGCTTGGAGTCAGTCGAAGGACATTATCAATTGTTTTATTGGTGCAGATTTCGAACAGACGTAACATCGGTCTCAAAGCGGTGACCATGGCAACCATCGCTCTTCTGGCTATTGGTAAATACTCTTTTATCTTTCTTCATTGAGTCATCTGGTATCTGTGATTACAAACTGCGTCCAGAATTGCAAAACATGTAGCACTCGTGTAGTTCCTGTTAGGTGCAACATAAAAGTATTATTTGTACATTTAATTGTAAAGAAGCTATGTGTAATATAATATGCCAACTTCAAAGTGAAAGCCAGGTACTAAAGTAACTGCACAGTCCATTATATTATAGTCACTCTTTTGCTATGGTCAGTCTACACTGGACCACGCACACTGGAGTGCTCTGTGTAGTTTCCATGACAACGCACACTTGATATATGCCAGACTGGACCATGGGATGGTATCAGATTATGTTATATAAGATATGAGAAATAAATGGAGTTTGGAGATGTAAACCATTACAACTTAAAGATAATTTATAAAGTTTTGATACCTCAAAAGTTTCCCTGAATTTCCTTGTCTTAGTTTGTGTTTCAGGTTAAAGTACCTTTCATACAACTAAAACTGTGAGACTTACTCGCCCCAAAGTGCTCTCATGTCTTAGTAATCATGCAATAATGGTTTCGTACCAGAGCCGCCGCCGTTCGACGGCGAGGTAATACACGTACATGTATTGTACGAAACCATTTAACTGCGACCAGCAGCGTGCAGCCCCATACAAAACACGTGTCCGCATAGCTAACTGCGACCAGTAGCCCCATACGCATAGTGTAATGGGGCTTCGCATTGTAGCATTCAGGATCATGACAGATTTAATATCGCGGGTAAATATCAACTTAAAATCCAAACATTTCTTCAATTTGAAGACTTACCAATTAAGTTGAAGTATTGAAAACAGGCTTCGGACAACGTTTGGTTCTGCCAATAGTCCCTTTCTGTTCAAATTGATGACTGAATGTGACTCGGTCGAGAGGACCTTGGGAGAGCTACATACACTGGATACTACGGCCAGCGCATGCGCACACATCACATGCGCACAAATTTCAAATCCATGAACGGATAAGATGTTTGTGTGGGCATGCGCTGGCCGTAGTATTCAGTGTATGTAGCTCTCCCAAGGTCCTCTCGACCGAGTCACATTCAGTCATCAATTCGAACAGAAAGGGACACTTGGCAGAACCAAACGTTGCCCGAAGCCTGTTTTAAGTACTTCAACTTAATTGGTAAGTCTTCAAATTGAAGAAAGTTTTGGATTTTAAGTTGATTGATTGATTGATTGATTTTATTTCCGCAAAATAAAAAAAAAAATATGTACATCACTTCTTACTGAATAATACAAAGAAATTATCACAAAAGTACATGAAACTGCGGCTGGATAGCCCTACTCAGCTCCGCCCTCATGGTGGAGCTGTTCTACCGAGGGGTCCAGAAGAAAACACACTCGGTATATCTGAAATTAACATGCAAACTTGTATCAACAAAAACTACACTAAACAGAATTAAAATAACATCCTCTACTACCCTACAGTTATACAAACACTATTACCATGATGGCAATAAGCCAAATCAAGGAATTTAACAAATGTGTACATCTACGCTTCAATGAAATAGAAGAAAAAGAAAAAAAAATACATCTACAAATATACTCAAATTAAAAATTTGATACTATTATATAAACACGATCCTCTATAACTAAAAGACTTACGGCAGTATTGAGTTTTGGGTTTTGGAAGAACAAGAGTACCCACAGAACGAAGATTATATGGCGTATCGGAAAATCTAAACATCTCTTTTAAATACAATGGAGAAATATTATTTATGGCCTTAAATGTCATGGAATACAAATGATCTTTGCGCCGGGATTCTAATGTTTGAAGGTTCATCAGTGTATGAATTTCTTGATTTGAGACATACTTATAAGGGTTCACTCGAAGAATTATTCTCAGTGCCCTATTTTGTAATTTTTGTAATCTATCTGTGTGTTTTACCCCCGATGATCCATAAATAATATCGGCATAATCAAATAATGGGAGAATGAAAATTATATATATCGATTTCAAAGTTGAAGTATTTACATAACTGCGTAAACGGCCCAGAAATTTCACCATTTTAACAATATTCTTACACATTGTATCTATATGCATATCCCATTTCAGCTGTTGATCAATCATAACACCGAGGTATTTCACAACATCCTTCTGTTCTATTCTATTTCCAGAAATAAATAATTTTAATTTATTACATTTACTTAAATTATAACGAGAACCCAGTAACATACATACTGTTTTTTCACAATTTACACTAATCTTATTTAAACACATCCATTCATATATGTTCTGCAGGTCAGAATTCAATACACACTCTATTTCATTTACACTTTTCCCCGAACAATATAACACTGTGTCATCTGCATACAAATTTACTTTACATCGTTCAATATAGTCAACCAAATCATTGACATAAATGATAAACAGCAGTGCCCCGAGAATTGAACCCTGAGGCACACCGTGATCAACTTGTTGTAATCGTGATTTTGTCGAGTTTATCTGAGTGCAAATATGTCGTCTCTTCAAATAACTTTCGAACCATTTTAGACTTTCCTTCGACACCCCTATTTTACAAAGCTTCTGTATAAGCAAATCTGTGTCCACAGTGTCGAACGCTTTACGTAGGTCAATAAAGACTGCACCGACATAGCAACCGTCATCTATGGCCCGATACCAGTCATCCGTGACCTTTAACAATGATGTGACAGTTGAGTGTCTTGACCGAAATCCAGATTGTTCCTGGTTCAATATGCTATTATGTTTTAAGTAGAGAGACAGCTGTGACTGGACGATCTTTTCCAGAACCTTTGAGAGAGGTGAAAGAATTGAAATCGGCCTATAATAATTGTTAGGCCGGGATTTGTCTCCAGATTTAAAAACTGGTATTATTTTTGCACATTTCCACCGATGAGGAACGATGCCCTCTAACAGTGACCGATTAATAAGGTAAGTAAGTGAATGCACTATGCCAGATGCAGATAATTGTACAATTTTAACTGAGAAACCATCTAGACCAGTTGACTTTTTCGCTTTGAGTCCTTTGATGACTTTAAGTACCTCTTCCTCATTTACTACATGCAGAGTCAAACTTGATTGTGTTGAAACTTCATTTACAATACATCGTTGTACATGAGGAATTTGTGATGCCAGATTTACACCATTGTTTGCAAAATAATCATTAAAATCATTAACTCGTGCAATATCATCATCGACTGAATCAGGCGACTTAGGTCTACTGCCTGATGAGGTTAATTCCCTCAACACATCCCATGGTTGATTTGGCCTAGATTTTTCTGTCAGCCTCTTATTATAGTGATTCTTTTTCGATTTCCTAATCAGAGAAGTAACTTTGTTTCTTATCATCTTGTATTCTTCCCATAATTCATCATAATTAGCTTCTAAAATATGTTTATGATTTTCATCATTTCCATCCAAAATACGCATATGTACCTTTTTAGCTTTTCCTTTTAACTTATCTCGTTTTCTCATTAATACAATAATCTCCTTAGTCATCCAGGGTGAGTATTTATTCCTGACACGTGTCTTTCTCACAGGCATGTGTTTATTCACTACCTCAAGGAAAAGCTCTTCCCACACTTTAACAGCATCATCAAAGTTTGAAGTATCTTCTACAATACTCCAGTTTTGGTTTCTTAAATCATCGAAATACAATTCAGTATCTATATTTGTCATTTTCCTGTATATTATCGTACGCGGGTTACATTTAGTAGTTTTGCATCTCCATAACAAATAAGACATCGAGTGGTCGCTCAGACCATTATGAATGACACCATACGTACTAACCATCTCTGGATTGTTTGTAAGGATATGATCTATCAAACTCATTGAGTTACGCGTGATTCGTGTAGGTTCCGTAACATTAATTTCATGTAATGCAAAAATATCATGAATTTGTTTTAACATTCTAGTTTGTATTGACGGTGGCGTTTTTAATAGATCACAGTTTAAATCGCCCATGATAACAATATCAGTATTAAAAGAATCAACAAAAGTCAGGAATTGTTCATGCAAATCAAATGTATCATTTCCAATGTTTGGCGGTCTATACCATGTAACAAATGTAATTGCCTTTTCATAATCAAACCTTATGTGGATTGGTATTACTTCAAGGTTTGTTATGTATGGATGATTTAACAATTCATATTTCATATCGTCTCGTATATACACTGCAACGCCACCTCCATTTCTATTTCGGTCTTTGCGAATAAGATTATAGCCTTCAACTTTGAGCTCATTATCCGAGACAGAATCATCTAACCATGTTTCATTTAGAGCTAAGACTTGCACATCATTTTCGAGTAATATACACCTTATCTCACATAAATTTCGTAGTAAGCTACGGATATTCAACTGTAAAATCTTGACACCTTTGCCCTTCAGTTCTGCAAAATGTAATGACTTTTTTTACTGGAGAATGAATTATTCCATTTTCATCATTATCAGATAGTTCATCATTATCAGATAGTTCATCATTGATACTCTGTTCTTCTACTGAAGTGTTCAACGGAAGGTAAGTAAATTGACACTTTGAACATCTCCAGTTCCAGAACTCAACATTTGGATTATCATAATCTTTAACACATATACCAGCACATTTTATGTGTAGCCACTGAGAGCATCGTGTACACTGAATTCCCTTTTGATTACTTCGAACAGATTTTTGACAACCAACACACGGATACTTGGGTCCCATAAAAATAACAAAGGGGGCTTCCTTTCTTTTACTGCTATAAAACTGCTTTACAGAAAAAAAAAAGAGGGGGGGGGGTCTTAGAGTCTATTTAGGTCTTCCTTGTCATGAACTTGTCGTATCATTGTTCCACCGTTCGTAGTTGGGACCAGCACTAGGATGCGACCGTCTGACGACCATGCGGCTTTGACTTGTGGTACCCTTTTCGCAGATTGGAGAAGTTCGGAGTTTTGCTTCGTGAGGTTTTCGTCGATTCCGATCCCTATCCCTTTCAAACGTCGTCGCTGTGACATGACCTCGCTACGTGTCCGGTACGTTGTGAATTTCACGATGATCGGTCTCGTAGGTGTTTTGCGACGATTGTTGCCTCCGCCTTTTTCCAGCCCTTGTCGCGGTTGGATACGATGCGACCTGTCGATGTCATCAGCCTTCAATTGGATGCCCAGGTGTCGGGAAAATATGCCGCGGACTACCTCTGTTGTGTTCTCCGACTTTGATTCCGGTACTCCAAATACCATCAAGCAATTGCGTCTGGAGTATTGTTCCAAGGTGTTCAGATTGTCCTGCAGTTTCTTGACGACAGAAGCCTGTGTTTCAAGATTCTTTGTGAGAGAAGACACCTCCTTTGTCCTCTGATCGAGCTTGGACTCCAAATCTATTATCTGCCCCTCGGTCGTTTCAAGTCGATCAACGAACTCTCCAAGCTTCTTTTCAATGGCCTTACAAACCGCTGACTCAATCGCCTCTACGAAAGCCTTGCTCTGAAAAGATTCTTTGACTATGTCACGAGCAATCTGCTCTATTTGTTCGACCGTAGGCTTCGATGTCTTAGACATTGTTCGGTTTCAAGACAAGATGGCGTCGAAAAAAAGCACACAATGTCAAAGCATATATCTCTGTGGCATATGAAACACTCAACCAAAACACTATGTGTATTCCATACCGACAAGAACCACAAAACAAGAGTTGAAGTGTAAAATGCCACACGAAGTATGTAGACTTGATCGTAGCGGTATGTATCAAACCATTCTAAAGTCGGGGCTCAACATTCTTGTCGCAAACTTCAATCAAGTGGCGAAGTCGAAAGATCGCAACATGTGGGACTACACATTCAGATATGTGACGCTGGAATTACTCAGTTTGTCAGCAAAACTTGCTATTTCAGGCGCAGAACATGTCTCTCGATATCCAGCTTGTGGCAGATTTGTTCACATTTTTATCCCACAGGAGCACAACGACCGTCCAGGTTGAAATGTTATAGAATAGGAGAGATTTAGATGAAAATATCACCACTTATGTCTCATCACGTCTCACCACGTCTCACCACGTTAAATCTTGATATTTACCCGTGATACTAAATCTGTCATGATCCTGAATGCTACAATGCGAAGCCCCATTGCGCTATGCGTATAGGGCTGCTGGTCGCTATGCGTATAGGGCTGCTGGTCGCTATATGCGTATGGGGCTGCTGGTCGCAGTTAATTGCATGGACTGAGACATGAGAGCACTTTGGGGCGAGTAAGTCTCACAGTGTCAGTTACTAGTATATGAAAGGTACTTTAACCTGAAACACAAAAATTCAGTGAAACTTTTGAGGTACCAAAACTTAATATTATCTTTAATACTCGCTATCGCCAATGACGTAAAAAGTACCCGGATGTGGCTTTTCCTTCAAGATTTAGTGCACTTGGTATCAAGGGCACTTCCGGCGCGGGTCATATAATTTGCACACAGATATAAATAGGTAGATTGATCAAGCCCATTCACAACCCATGCGTAGCTTTATAGCCAGTTGCGCGCACATTACATGCCGCCATTTTGTTAGTCTTCTGTTACGTCACGGCTTGCGATGAACAGGGGGAGGTAAAAAAGAAGAAGAAAAAAGTCAGCGTAGGCCTGCGCTAGGCAATGACAATGACAATGACAATGACAATGACAATGACAATGGTTTGACAATGACAATGGTTTTTTTTATTTTCTTATGTCACCCAACATCAGGGTATTGAAGAAAATTCAAACAAACATCGTAACAGATAAAATCAGTTATTAATTGATACATTAATACATTGTAAATTACATACTCTCTAAAAAAAATCGAGTGAAAATATTCACTCTTAAAAGAGTGAATACAAAAAAGAGTGAATTTAGAGTGAAATTGGAGTGAATTTTGAGTGAAAATGTTCATTTTCACACATTTTGGAGTGACCTCAGGGATCACTCGAAGATTTTGGAGTGATCCCTGAGGTCACTCTAAAACGAGTGAAAATGAACATTTTCACTAAAAATTCACTCCAATTTCACTCTAAATTCACTCTTTTTTTGTATTCACTCTTTTAAGAGTTAATGTTTTCACTCGATTTTTTTTAGAGAGTATATATACAGAAAATTGCATGATATTTACAAAATATACAAAATATACAGAATGGTGCAGGACCCAGAAGAGAGAAAGAGAGTGTGAGAGAGAGAGAGAGAGAAGGAAAGAGAGAAAGAAGACAAACAAAACAGTTAAAAAAAGAAAAAAAAGAAAAGCAGGGCAACAATAACGCAGATAAAAGCAATTTCAATAATATAAAACAAAACATTGTAAAAAGCTATATTTACATGAAAAAAATACAAATAATGATATTAATAATTATTATTTCTTATGGAGCTTCATTATTTCCTTACAAAATTTAGCTAAATTTATCAACTCACTACGATTTTGGGAATTAAATAACTGAGACATCTTTAAAGTGTTTGGTCTTATTCTATAATAGAATTTAATGAATTTATTCCTGGCATTATTCAATGTATGACACTCAAATAAATAGTGAAATTCATCCCCTAGTCTATTAGAATTACATAAATTACACAATCGATCACAATGTTCAATACCAGCATACCTACCCGTTACAATTGGCAATCTGTGGTTGGCGCAGCGAAATTTGGAAAGAAGTTGTCTGAAAATGCAAGGGATTTTTAACAAATGTGGATCTAAACATAAATTCGTTTTATAGATTCTGTAATTCGTACAACATGAACTGTTACTTATCTTAGACTGCCAATTCTGTACAAATTCGTCTCTTAATCTAAGTTTTATCGAACACCTAAACCACGAAGAATTTACGTTTTCAAAGTTATTCCTAACAAAAGACATTCCTAACTCATCTAGTGTAAACTTTCAACAACCATGGTGATGAATATATCTTATAATTATGCAAAAGTGATATGATATTACATACAATAGATGAATATTTTCTTTCTTTTCCTGTAATAATCTTTAACCAAAAATTAAGCATTCTTTCTTTAACAGTACAGGCTATTTCAAGCCTTCCTAGTTCTCCCAGAGCCATGCTATTCATAGTATTTTTTGTTAGTCTCAGTAAATGTTTGCAGTATTGATAATGTAGACTCTCTATGAGTACTAAATTCTCATATCCCCAAACTTCACTACCATAAATAAGAATGGGTACAACAAGCCGGTCAAACAATTCTAATTGGATATCTATTGGAAGCCGCATCTTTCGAGACTTAACCATTAGACTATACATTGCTCGTTTCGCTTTATCAACTTGTTTAGCTTGGGCCTTTTTAAAATCATTTTTATAATTAAACACCACTCCAAGGTAAGTATACTCATCTACAACCTCTAAAACATTCTCATTAAACATAAAGGGCTTGAATTTTCTAACTTTTCCTCTTGAGAAAATCATTACTTTTGTTTTACTGACATTAACTTGTAGTAACCATAATTTGCAGTAATCACTTACAGCATTGAGTGCAGATTGCAATTCGTTCTCACTAGTAGCTAGGATTAAAGTATCATCAGCATACATCAATGAGAAGAGTCTTAGAAATACATCTATTCCTTTATCATGTAATATGGTCAACAAATTATTAGGCAAAATATCAACACCATTATATGCGGAACTTACATAATCTTGAAAATCATTAATATACAATGCAAATAGCAAAGGAGATAGATTTTCACCTTGCCTCACTCCAATATTACAATTAAAAAAGTCAGAACGCTCTGAATTGTTGACAACACATGACTTTAGATTTTTATACATATTTCGGATAACATCAAAAACTTTTCCCTGTATGTTACATTTAGCAACTTTGTTCCATAGCAATGTTCTATCGACAGAGTCAAAAGCTTTCTTATAATCTATAAACGCGCAGTATAATCTTTTTCTCTGTGATAAATACAAGTCAATAATTGAGTGCAACACAAATATATGATCAACAGTTGAATAAGTCTCTCTGAATCCTGCTTGTTCTTCTCCAATGGCATGATTATCATCGAGAAAATCTGTCAATCTATCATTAATTATTGAAGTAAATAATTTGCCAATGCAACTTAATAAAGATATGCCACGATAATTATCAGCGTCATTAACAGAACCTTTATTTTTGTAGATAGGGCGTATCATACCAATCGTCCAATCCGTTGGAATTATTCCGCTATCTAAAACTAAATTAAATAATTTGGTTATTACATTCACTAGAGACGCATTGCTGTTTTTTGAAAATTCATTTAATATCAAATCAAAACCAGGTGCCTTATTATTTTTCAATTGCTTTATATGAGCAGTCACCTCTTCTTCAGATATTCGGTCATTATAATCATGTTCAATATGCATGGTAAGAGGAATATGTGCTGCATTACAAGTATTCACAAAACTCGTCGGTGTTGATCTCAGCATACCATCATTAATATCATTTAAACTCTGAAAATGTTTCTGGAAAGTTCCAATGTCAATTGAACACTTCTCTGATTTCGTTTTTCTGGAGGGATTTAGTATATTCCAATACTCCTTTGGATTTTCAGACTTCAACGTACGTAATTTTTCATGAGTGTCCTTAAAGAACGTGTACTGTGCTTTCTTCAAGGTTTTCTTGTATAATCTTCTGACATTTTCAAACTCATCCATTACATCACGATTGAATCCATTACGTTTACATTTCTTTTTCAATTTGATGAATATTTTCCTAAGTTTCTTACAATTTTCATCAAACCATGGTTTATTATCTGAAGATTTTGCTAAATTACCCTTAGTCTTTGTTACAGACCTTCTAACCATATTTGTGTTTGAGGCTGCCGTAAAGTATATAGATTGTAATGAAACGAACATATCATCTATCACGGTTTGATTGACATTACTCAATTCAACAGAGTCCATTCTCGCGGAGATGTCATCTATTACGATGCTCTCGTTAATTTCACTTCTGAAATCAGAACATTTTGCCTGATCCCACACAATCTTTGTCGACCCTTGGACTGCATTACACTCTCCATGTGTACATGTAGTTTCATCATTAATTTCATCGAAATCAAAATCAAAGTAAACATGTAGTGCTTTATGTTTATCAGATAGTGTATCATCAAAACAGTCCACTTCAAACTTCTTTACAGTGTCAAACGAATCACTTGATATCAAGCAATAATCAATAGTACTTGAATTATCAAAGGTATACACACCTGATTCGCCACCAAAGCGCCCATTTAAAATTGATAAATTGAACGCTCTACATAATTCTAACAACTTTCTTCCATTCAAATTGACTTGAGAATCCACATTCTGCCTAACAGGCAATGTACCAACAGTTGGAGTTTCTGAACTTTGCGTGAAATCAGTATTGATACCGCCATAACCTTCATCTACGAAATCATCCAAATTACCAGTTCTAGCATTAAAATCTCCAATTAAGCACACAGGATGCTCAAATTTACCCTTGATATCAACAATAGAGGATGCAACATCTTCAAACATATCCGATTCATAGTACTTCGATTTTTCATGGGGTATGTAAACTGCTCCTAAAATTAGAGACACTTTAGAAGAAATCACTACTTTGACCCATAAAACATATTTTGAGTTTGAATCAGTTAATATTTGTACGTCGTAATTTTCCTTCGCAACAATACACAATCCATGGATTCCCCCATGCCGTAGTTTCCTATCATTATTCTCTTTGCTATGTCGTAGTCCGGCTTTCACGTGGGACGGTAAAACCACTACACTTTCACTCGCATGTAGGATATAACTGAATAAGCTGAATTTATTTACAATTTGATAACAACAAACTTTGGATCAAAACCTGTAACACAAAGACCTAAGACTGTGTTGACGACTGTCAAACATATGAACTGGTAAACGTTGTGGTAAAGTCTGTTTCGAAGACTGCAATGGACCGCTTGAACACCATGGTAAACACGTTGACCTCTAAAAGAGACCACGTCCACTAAAGGAGATGATCCTCTAAAAGAGATGTTCCTTTATACAAGAGACGACGTCCATTTAAAGACTGCGTCCTTTAAAAGTTGACATCCAAAGTTCTCGTCCACTAAAAGACGAATATAAGACAACGATCACTAAAAGAGACCATGTCCACTAAAGGAGATGATCCTCTAAAAGAGACCTTGTTCACTCGTAAAAGAGATGACCTCTAAACAAGAGAAGAGACCTTGTCCTTACAATAGACCCCTGTGAGATTTAAAGAAATCAGAAACAGGGCAAAGAAACAGCATGACAATATGCTAAGAGTATTGATTTCTTTGTTCATACAGTGTACAATTTCAATAAAACAATATGGAACTTATTCTTTCTTCTCTGTGAGATATTCAATGCATCAACACTGTACAAAATTTCACAATAACATGCTTTAACATTCTGTCATATTCATTTTGTGAAACACAAAAGCATAAACTGTATTCTGTCAAGAAAGTACATTGTAATTTCTATATATACATATGAACCATCGAGCCATCCTGACTCACCCAACTGTCTCCTCATAGATCTGGTTTTCCAACCAGCTGAGTAACCAAGTCCTTCATCTACAAAAAGATAACAATTTACATATAAGCCTATATGTAAAATCTATACAATATTACAAAACACATATTTCTCGTGTTTACATTTTTTACATTAATTTCTCATCTAAATCTATACAGAATATATTGAGAAATTATTCACATATCACATATAGATATTGACAATCGTATCTAGCAATGTGCAAGTTGTATAACTATTATGCATAATGTGTATACATCCTAACATACTCAGTAGCAACAATGCACTATGATACTATAAACATTGCAATAGGTCTTTCCCTCCTTTTTGTCAACATAAACATTGCCACAAATTCTTTCCCACCCTGTCATTGCACTTTTCATTCATAACTTCACATACTATCTGTGATTATGAATTTAGTGTATAGTGTATTGCAAGCTTCATACACACATGCTGCAAGAATGCCTAGATCTAAAAATGATACATTTCAAATTGATACATTTATGCCAATGCACTCTGACTGCTGTGCAGTGAACCAACATTCCTGTGTGTGCGCGTGTGTATACACTAGGCACATTTTACGCTTACACACACAACGGAGCTGAACCTACTGTAAACAACAAAAACAAATTGCTACATGCCTAGGTACCTTTCTCTTGGTATGTGGCTACTACACACAGGATGTGTCTGTGCTTAATTTCTTATACAAGTCACACATGTAGTGGAAGTAATAAAAGAAATATCTACAAAACTTACTCAGCTCTCCTGAGCTCCTGGGAGGTTCCACCTCTCAGTACTTGGCTACTACTGAAGCTCTCTCAGTGTTCCATATTGCTCCACAGAGTGAACAGTTCATCTTGTACAATTAAACTTCTTTGCATTGTACTCTTAAACTCCACTGTTTCATGTAAACTCTGTAACATAAATCAACTATTATATACAGATGAATCATTGTTTACAAAACAATAATTCTACAAACTTATGAACAAACAACCAAAGAACTTAGTTTTTGTGATGTATGAACATTTATGTTCACACTTGAATGACTACCCTGGGAGTCATGCATATTCATGAGGATGATGAATATTCATGCATTTCATATCAACACACAAATTCAGTAGTCAGCTGATATAAGTGTAGAAATGAAGAGCACACTATGCTTCCACTAACATAAATATAACTCACAATTATATCTTCCCCAGGATATAACCAACATTTTTCCTTAATGGGAGAAACAAATTTGTCATTCTATTACTTGTACTCCTGGATGGCAAAATCGATCAACCATTCATAAAATAGTCTTGTTAAGATTTGTGAAAATCATTCACATTACCACAATCCATCCTGACAATTAACATTCGTCCGCGAATGTCAGTATAACTATGTACAATATCAAATGAATCATAAAATGTATAATAACACACATAACTGACAGGCTTATTTCAGAGCTGACTTTGGTAATCTTGTAGGATTACTATGCTTTCCTTTAGTTGCTCTGTTAGATCTCCTGAGAGATTTCGTAGTTACTTCATCCGAAGTTCTAATGTCTTGCCATTCTGGCAGAGGATAGACCACAAAAGGACACTCATTGTCTTGTTCGTCATCACTACTCTCACTTGACGACGTAACAATGTCACTTGTCTGAAATGTATCCGACATAAACAGAGGGGGTTCGGGTATTGTCTCCTCCTTCCTTGGATCAGGGCATAACAACTTTTTGTTCACTGTCTTAGTTGTACCCCCATGAATTGGTTTGATTTGGCATACGTCCCCCTCTGAGTTGATACTGATAACGACATAGCTCTCTCGGTGAAATCTATCACACAACTTATGTCTACCATCAAAGGCAACCTTCTTAAGAAGTACATGTTGTCCAACATGAAATGGTACGTCCCTCAGGTGACGTTCATGAAGTTTCTCACTGGTCGCTGCTGCCGCTTCCATTTTGCGCTTCACTACATCATCTGTTTGTTGAAGTGCCTCCGCCTGTTCCTGAATGTATTCATGATCCCAATCATGTTTCACTCGAGACAGAAGTTGATCTAGTGGGATGGAAGGATTCCTTCCGAACATGAGTCGATAAGGTGAGTATCCCGTCACCCGATGCGGTGTACTGTTGTACACATACAAAAGATGCGTCAACAATTCTGGCCAGTTCTTACGCTCTTGAGGTTCCAGTGATCTGATCATCGTACAGAGAGTGCTATTGAACCTCTCCACTTGTCCATTCCCCTCTGGATGATATGGCGTAGTCCTTGATTTCTTGATGCCATAAAGCTGACACAGTTCCTGGATCACACTATTTTCAAAGTGTCGGCCTTGATCCGAGTGAATGCGAGTTGGTATTCCATAATGAGAAAACCAACGGTCTCTCAGCACTTTTGCCACTGTGTGAGAAGTTTGATCCTTGCAAGGGACGGCTTGAGAGTACTTCGTGTACACGTCCGTCATTACCAATACATCCTCATATTCACCCCTACCCCGATCCACCTTCAAGAAATCTATCGCCAAGATTTCAAGGGGTCTGAAGGCTAGGATATGCCTCAGTGGTGCTTTCACTGCTGGGGTACGTTTTGACATCGTGCAGGTGAAACACTCCCGGATGTATTGACGAACATCTGTGTGCATCCCAGGCCAAAAGCATCTTGTTCTGAGTAGTGCAATTGTCCTACTAACTCCTTGGTGGCCCCATTTATCGTGAACTGCCTCCAAAATGATGCTTCGCATGTCTTTTGGTACTAACAGTTGAGTCAGTGTGTCACCATCACTTGCCTGTATCTGTCGATATAGCACTCCATCGATGATTACAAGTTTGCTCCATTCTCTCAACCAGCTTTTCACTTCTGGCGACTCCTTAGGCAACTCATCTCCAGATTGCCAATGAGTTTCAACACATTGTTTCACCACTTGAAGGACATCATCTTTCTCCTGCAGTTTGGCTAACTCATCCAAACTAAGTGAAGGAAAAATGCCAGGAACAAAGTCACTCTTGTGATCCTCATGCCCTTCATTTGTATGTGCTGCTACCTCTACTGGTACTGTACTTCCCACCATCGCTGCTTGTATGCTGATACTCGACGTATCATCCACCTCATTAGCAGGATGTCGACTCAGTGCATCTGCACAATGGTTAGTCTTTCCAGGCCGGTATCTGATGTCCAAGTCAAATGGTGCAAGTTGGGCCATCCAACGTTGCTCAGTAGCACCCAGATTGGCTGTCTGTAAGTGGGCAAGTGGATTGTGATCAGTCAGTACAACTACATGACTACCCATCAAGTACTCCTTGAATTTATCCGCTATGGCCCACTTAAGTCCAAGCAATTCCAGCTTGAAACTAGAGTAGTCTGGATAGTTGCGTTCGGCTTTTCGCAGTCCTCTGCTCGCATACGCAATTGGGTGTAGAAGTCCATTTTCATCGTACTGTGCCAAGCAAGCACCAAGACCCTTCAAAGAAGCATCAACTTCAACCACAAAGTCCTTACCGAACTGAGGATAACTCAACACTGGTGCAGATGACAACGCTCTCTTCAGTCCATCGAAGGAGATTTCTGCTTCATCTGTCCATCTGAATATCCCTGTTCCCTTTGTGTTGTGCCTTTTGACCTTCTTTGACGTAGACTTCTGTGCCCCACCTACTATCTCATGCAAAGGTGCTGCCATGTTAGCAAATCCTGGAACAAAGCGGCGATAGTAAGATGCTAAACCGAGGAATGACCGCATTTCCTCCACGGTTGTTGGGACAGGCCATTTGACTATCTTCTCCACTTTCTCTGGATCCACAGATATCCCCTGTGATGTGACGACATGTCCAAGGTGTTTGACTTCCTCCTGAAGAAAGTGACACTTCTTTCCTTTCAATTTGAGGCCAAACTCCTTCAAGCGTCTGAACACTTCCTGCACTCTGGTGACATGTTCATCGAAAGTAGAAGAGAAGACGAGAATATCATCCAAATAGATGATGAGTTGAGATTGATTCATATCACCAAAGATCAGTTCCATGACTCGTTGAAACGTACTGGGACTATTTACCAATCCTTGTGGCATACGCAGAAACTCGAATAATCCCCATGGCACGCGAAAGGCAGTCTTGTCGATAGATGCCTCGTCCATGGCTATCTGGAAGTATCCGTTTGCCAGATCCAGAGATGAGAAATACTTTGCACCACCTAACGCTTCTAGCGTCTCTTCTATTCGTGGTAATGGGAAGGAATCACGAATGGTTCTGGCGTTAACTTGTCGATAATCCACACAAAACCGTAGTGTGCCATCTTTCTTCAGAACAGGTACCACCGGGCTAGCGTATGGACTGTCTGATCGTCTGATTATCTTCTTGTCCAACATCTCTTGAAGCAAAGTCTTCATTTCAGGTATCTGTGCAGGTGCTATCCGACGATATGGAAGTCGAATTGGCGGACCATCAGCGGTATGGATAGCGTGTGGGATGACATTACAGTATCCAAGATCCATGTTCGATTTACAGAATACCTCCTGATTCTTGTGAATAACCTGAGCAAGAGTATCTCTCTCCTCAGTGTTGGCGTGTTCCAGCTTGACACCAGTAGGTAATTGAAAACTGTGTCCATCCTGACACATATACATCTGTGCATCTGCTGCTACGTCTAGGCCTACTCCTTGCGACTGAAGGCTTGCTTCCCTGTCAGCATCAGCCTCTACTGTAACTTTCTCCACCATTATCTCCACCATTCCTTCTCTATCATTCACAATGACTTCTTCTCTCTCTTCAATCTCCACTGCCGATGCAATAACAGTACCTTGTTTGATACTAATCCTACTGTCAGACCTATTAGCGATTGTTACTTGCACATCACTCTCTGTGATCGTTACACAGCTGTCATACACATCAGGATTTTTCATTTCACTTTTGACCTTTGATGTAGGACCAGCACCAATGACAACGTCACTACCTCTAAGTGAAGTGTCATCTACATGGCAGAGTACACGGCGCACTGTGAATGGTGGTACCACTTCATCTTTCTTTGTTCGCAGTAGTGAGGTTCCTGCTTTCTTTTGAGATTTCTTCCCTGCCTCAAGGGTCTTTCCAACCAGATTCCAACCAGGCATGTCCTGCATCCCTCTTTCCTCCATAAGTGCTCTTAGGGCATTACATCCCAAAATGACTGGAAATTCACTTCTTCGTTTGGTGCAAACCTGATCACTAACTACCAGAAATCCTACTTGTGCAACTTTGTCGTCAATGACCACTGGAGCTCTCACATAGCCCACTATGGGAATGATATTTCCAGTTACCCCAGTCACTTTCACTCCACTGCCTGTACCATCGAGTGGACCTAAGGAGGACTTCAACTTTTCCTCATAGTAGCTGACTGGAATTAAACTGGCCTCTGCTCCAGTGTCTAGTATACACCCAGTAGCGACACCAGCAATTGTTACTTCCGTCGTTGGACTCTCAACTATCAGGTCAGAGATTACATCATCCGTTCCTGTGTCATGTACCGCCTTCACCTCTGCTTCTGTTTTCTTGCTTTTCTCATCTTTACCTTCCTTTGGACAGTCACGACGGATATGCCCAGTTTCTCTGCATCCAAAGCAAACTGTGGGTGATTGACAGTCACTCTTGACATGCCCTTTCTGTCCACAGTTGGAGCACCATTTCTCCTGTTTCTTCTGACGCTGCTGAACACCTGAGTTCTGCTTCATCTCGGCAACTACTTTCACCACTTCCTGTAGTGTCTCCTTTAGTCCCAAGATTTCGTCTTGTAGGTGTTGCATGCACACATTATCAGGTGATGTGATCCTTGCCGCTTCTGCCTCACATTCCCTGATCCTCACTTTAGATGGTGAAATGCTGTCGTCCTGGAACAGTTCTAGCACCTCCTTTCTCATGACAAGAAATGACTTCCCTGTGGTATCCAGTGCTGTTCGTCTGATTTCCCTCTTTACTTGTTTGTCTCGTACACCTTGGATGAACCTTTCCCGTAGTGTACTGTCACGTAATTGACACAAAGCTGCCTGCTCATCAGTGGATGCAACCGATTCCATTCGATCGTATATCTTGATCAGTGCACTGCTATATGCTGCAAGTGATTCCCCTTCCTGTTGAATACGACTGTGCAACTGACTTGTAAGAGACTGCACGGTTTCACGAAGAGCGAATCTAGACTTCAAAGCGGATTTCAGACATTCATAATTTTCTCTCTCATTTTGCTCCAGACAGAGAATTTCATCTTTTGCTGGTCCAGCCAAATGAGATAGCAATGCCTGTACCTTCTCTCTGCCTTGCAACTTATAGAATGAGCAGTATTCTTCGAACTCGTCAAGCCATTCAGTGATCGTTGTGTCTCCAGGTTTCACTGAAATACCTTTGAACTTGGACAGTTTGATTGCAGGAACTACTCTAGTGGCAGAAAGACTCTGAAATGCTCCAGTAAGAGCAGCTATCATTTCAGAAATACCAGAGCTGTTAGCATCTCCAGCTCCTACTCCTCCAGTATCAGTATCACGAGGCATGCTGCTGATTTACGTGGAGAGAAATAACAATACACAATTGTATACACAGAGTATCAAATACACAATTAATGACTTTAGTATCTACTAGTCACAATTGTACAATGTTTACAAAGTCTCTTCCTCGACGACTATCCCGACGATTCCTTATCGTCTATCGTCAACACCGACGAAGATTTCCAACAGTTGAGGGTCGCTGTTCATCACTTTGTTCAAGCATTTTAAACGTTGTCTTGTGTCTTATCAATCAATCCAGTCTATTCAGTATATCCCACTCCTGACACCAATGTCGTAGTCCGGCTTTCACGTGGGACGGTAAAACCACTACACTTTCACTCGCATGTAGGATATAACTGAATAAGCTGAATTTATTTACAATTTGATAACAACAAACTTTGGATCAAAACCTGTAACACAAAGACCTAAGACTGTGTTGACGACTGTCAAACATATGAACTGGTAAACGTTGTGGTAAAGTCTGTTTCGAAGACTGCAATGGACCGCTTGAACACCATGGTAAATACGTTGACCTCTAAAAGAGACCACGTCCACTAAAGGAGATGATCCTCTAAAAGAGATGTTCCTTTACACAAGAGACGACGTCCATTTAAAGACTGCGTCCTTTAAAAGTTGACATCCAAAGTTCTCGTCCACTAAAAGACGAATATAAGACAACGATCACTAAAAGAGACCATGTCCACTAAAGGAGATGATCCTCTAAAAGAGACCTTGTTCACTCGTAAAAGAGATGACCTCTAAACAAGAGAAGAGACCTTGTCCTTACAATAGACCCCTGTGAGATTTAAAGAAATCAGAAACAGGGCAAAGAAACAGCATGACAATATGCTAAGAGTATTGATTTCTTTGTTCATACAGTGTACAATTTCAATAAAATATGGAACTTATTCTTTCTTCTCTGTGAGATATTCAATGCATCAACACTGTACAAAATTTCACAATAACATGCTTTAACATTCTGTCATATTCATTTTGTGAAACACAAAAGCATAAACTGTATTCTGTCAAGAAAGTACATTGTAATTTCTATATATACATATGAACCATCGAGCCATCCTGACTCACCCAACTGTCTCCTCATAGCTCTGGTTTTCCAACCAGCTGAGTAACCAAGTCCTTCATCTACAAAAAGATAACAATTTACATATAAGCCTATATGTAAAATCTATACAATATTACAAAACACATATTTCTCGTGTTTACATTTTTTACATTAATTTCTCATCTAAATCTATACAGAATATATTGAGAAATTATTCACATATCACATATAGATATTGACAATCGTATCTAGCAATGTGCAAGTTGTATAACTATTATGCATAATGTGTATGGGTGAGAATTTTGAACGATGTACAATTGCCAATTTTCGTACCTTATGACATTCTTTCCCTTAGAACACGCCAGGATGATCTAAGAAACCAGATTTTTTTTCATGCCATCTCAAAGATTGGTAAATTTCCTTTCAGGAAATATATGGTTTGGTTGACTTTTGCCTGATATTTTTCATTTCACAAGGACTTAAAGCGTAAAAATACGGTAAAAACGCTATTTTCACAATAATTTTTGTTTTTCAAACTAGTGATGTGCATTTTTAATGGTACGTGGCATCTAATATCTGACCATGTTCTGGATCTGACATATCATGGGTATGTACCACAAAATTATAAGAACTTTATGAGCACGTATAAAATTACAGAGAACAATTGAAATATCAAAGTCCTATACAGACGAACGTCCGTGATGCTTTTATTTCTATCGCTGCTGCAAATTCTACTTTGTTGTCCCAACTGTAACGTATACGAAAATTTGGTGTTCCACCTAATGAACATATCCTGCAAAAATTGTACGTCTGCTGGCTGTACATGGGACGTAATATTCTTTTATGCAAAATTATACTCAGTTTTCGTCACGGACGTGCTTCCGCTATTTTCTAATAAAGATCGTAGCCCATGAAACGTTATTGGTGATATTGTTCTGAGTCGTAATCAACTAAGATCTAGCAACACGATAATATGTTTGTTTTGAGTTTCTGTCCATCCTTTGTCAAATAGGAACCGAAATTATATTTTTAGACGAACCTCCAAGAAAAAAAGAACGTCCGTGATGATTAAAACGTTTTCGAGTGGGACACCATCTTGCTTTGATGGCGAAGGTGCATTTTACCTTTGGCTCTCTAGCTAAGGAGCTGCATGCCATTTTTGGAGTGGACTGAGGTTCGTCCGCAGTTTTTTGACCATGCAATTCACCAAAAACCAAGCAAATAATTAACATTTTCTCTGAAAATTCACCTCCTGATCCCCCTCTGAGCAATACATATGTTGTAAGGATGTCAAATTTCTTATAATTTGCATTGATAATACCTTTTTAAATTTTTGAAAGAGTTAAGAAGGCTAGGTACTCTCTGCCGATTAGTTATCCGTCCTGGAACATGACCCTAGTAGTAGAACGAACGTCCGTGATAATTCCAGAGAACGTCCGTGACGTATGCAATCCCTCCGATAGGGATAACTTGTCCCGAAAGTGTCCTGTATTCTTTAAAACTTTTGGCTCGAATAGCGACAAATAAAGTTTTACAAAGTAGAAAATTAGTTTAGAGCAGTAGTTTCAGATTTTTTAAGGCGTTATGTGATCATGATGAACAAACAATTGAAAATTTACTCACAATTTTACGCTTGCTTTCCCTCTAATTATACAAAAAAACAGCTAAACACTTAAACAAAGTTATAGGAAAATGGAATTTTGCGTAATCTGTAATTTCTGTGCGTTTAAATTTCTTTCTAATGACGTTCTGGAGACAATTTGTACTGTTACAGGTTCTGAAAGTTTCGCTCACGGACGTTCTGTCCGAGAAAGGAAATTTCTGACAATTACAAATATATCACTGCACATAAGATTAATGTTAGTTGAAAATATTACCAAATCACCGAGCCGCTCATACCCGAAAGTGAATAGCGTTCAGCACTCAATTTACCTGTAATAACAAACGGAAAACGTTGTTTTCACGGATGTTCGTTGGTTGAATAAGTCAGTGGATTACATAGTAGGAGAAAGAGGATCAGTGCCACTTTTTAGTGACAGGTGCTCTAAGTGTTTATCTTTTGAGTATGGTAGCTGCCGTCTCAAACAGAACATATCCAGTTTTGGTCTCCATATAACGGACGTTCGCTGTAATTGTTATGATATCAAATGCCTTAATTCATTCTTATTTTTCTCTTCATGACGATTTTTCTCTCATTCCCTCAATAGCCTGAACATGCTGCGACCAAACAGAAAACAAAAACAAAACAAAACAAACCAAAACAAATCCGAAAAGTGCTACGAAATCACATTCAGGATAATGACGGAAGAAGTCTGTAATGAGCATGTGTTGAATAAGAAACGGAACAGTTTCAAAAGGACGTGGAAGCAGTTGAATGAAAATGACTGAGAAACAGAGAAGGGATCGAGCTCCAACATACAGAGAAAGGAATTGCCAGTGCACTCCCGTTATACCAAATTCCTCTGGAGAAGTTTTTGTTTGTTTGTTTATGTTTTTTATTCATCGAAATGCCGTCACAAGCAAACAAAAATCATGCAGTATACAATTATTGTCTGATGAAAGCACACAAATCCTCCGCTTATCATCACATGGTGTTGTTTTATACTCATCAATGAAAAGCAATATTCATTTGTAATTTTTTCCAAGATTTTTTTTTTCATTTTACATTTTAAGAGACAGAGAAATCGTCAATTTGTCTGTGCTTTTGAGCTTACTTTGAAAACACATGTTATAAAAAGTAATGATTAAGAATAGGTTTAAGGTTGCACTTTGATACGTTCGCTCTTCCAAAGATTCGTTGCTCCGATGTCCAAAGGTTTGTTATTCCAAAATGAAAAAAAAAAATGTAGTTAATTCAGGAGGTTTGTTATTCGAAATGTTCTTCGAAAAATATATACTAAGGATCATTATTTTTAGGTCCGTTCTAAAAGTGGAATGGGCCTGATATTCGTTTAGGTGAAAACGGTTATTATGAGGTTTTGAAATTGGAGGATTTCAGTTGTTACCTTTTTCTCCACATTTGGATGAGCGAACATAATTTTTCATGTTCCAATTAATAAGCCTTTCGGTTAACCTTCGGAGATTCCTATCATTTACCGAATAAAAAAGCTTCATAATTATACGAACTGTATCAATTTTCGTATTGACAAACTGTATAAATAACGAGCCTCCGAAGTGACGCGCTTCAAAAGGTTTGTTATAACAAACCATATTGTATAATATCGAAGTCACAAACATCCATCCAAGTTATATGGACTTATTGTGTCTTGTTATGACGAAACTTCGCAGTATCGAACCTATTATCATTTCTGACTAATAACACAAATTCTCCTCGGTAACAGTGTGTAACACAAAGAGCAAACACAGAGGGATTTCTTCCTAACGTATTCGTTTGCCCTCCCCAGCTAAACTTCGTATTTCTATAACGGAGCACATTTCTGTTGTTTTTCTATATTAATTCTTTGTCATAATTTTAGCTGTGACCATGTTCGTTATATAAAAAGCAAATTTTGCATTGTAGACTTTATATAACAAGTTTAGGACCTGAATATTTACTTCATGATCACGAAATTTTGACAGATATATTCGTTCTCAAGGATGGACTACGTCACTGAGATTACACGTACGTTTGTACGTTCATTTACGAGAGATGGAAAAATTGTTTTCTTTGATTCCTCAGTATGAGAAGATAAACAAGCTTATATAATTGAGAATTGGTAATATCTATTCAGGATTTTGCAAAGGAGTTTGTTCTTGACATGGAATTGATGTTTGTTGTGAGTAGAATGCGTTTCCAACTCAAGAGAGCTGCATTGTTCAATATCTTGTTTGTTCCGAACGTCCGTGAGCTACATGCGAACCTCCGTGATGAAAACTATGCTATGTTTGTTGGGTTATAGAGACTGCCCAGATGAGATACATCTTAAAAAGGTATATTATTATTTGGGAGTGAGGATTAAAGTATGGGATAGTGAAATAAGAGGTGAAAATATTGAGTTTTTGTAAAATGCGCGTAAAGTTAAGAAAGTGTTTAGCGGAAGAGCAATATTTCCACAGAAATGACGAATTTAGTTAAATCATCAGTTGTCTACCATTACGTACAGGTTAAGAGTACAACCTTAATATTCTGCAATCACGTACACATGTCCCTGAAAATATTTCGTTAGGATTTTGAACTGAATCAGATCTTTGGAAACTATGTTAAATGGTATTCAAATGTATGTGCAGTACTATTCCTCACGGACGTTCGCTGCTCTGGACATGGTAAACTTCAGCGGTGAATAAAAACTTGTTCCTCTGGGAAAATCCTAGTATAATTGTGTTCATATTAAAGCTTGAGTTATACTCTTTCAGGTAAGATGAATGATTTGGAGAATTTCCTACTTTTTAAATTTTGCCTTGTTTTGGCTCAATTGTACATCGTTCAAAATTCTGACCCCAGGGCTGCCAACCTTGAGTGAGAGTTTGGCGTGAGACACTGCGAGGGAGCGGAGCGGCCTCCTGGCTAGCACCTGGCGGCCTGCTGTGCGGCCGTACGTACGTACGTACTACATACACAGTCAGTGTAGGCCTATGTAAAGCGATGTAAAGCACACGTCATAGCCATACATGTACTGTAATTTGCCAAAAGTACAAGCTACGCTCACGTGGTATAGGTAGAAGCCAATCGTAATCCAATAGCTCGTCTTTGCGTGCGAACCGAAAACGATTATTATTGGTTAAGCTTTACACCCGGGCTGGAAAATCTCGACATTTTGGGCTTGGGCATATCGATATTCGGAATATCAGAGAATTTAGAGATATATATATTTTTGTAGTCATGTACAGTCCAAGGGGGTTTAGCGTGAGATTTCGTTTATCAGAGTGAGACAGTCAAAATTGGTTGAATTGCGTGAGTCTCACGCTCAGTGCGTGAGAGTTGGCAGCCCTGTGACCCGTATACATCCTAACATACTCAGTAGCAACAATGCACTATGATACTATAAACATTGCAATAGGTCTTTCCCTCCTTTTTGTCAACATAAACATTGCCACAAATTCTTTCCCACCCTGTCATTGCACTTTTCATTCATAACTTCACATACTATCTGTGATTATGAATTTAGTGTATAGTGTATTGCAAGCTTCATACACACATGCTGCAAGAATGCCTAGATCTAAAAATGATACATTTCAAATTGATACATTTATGCCAATGCACTCTGACTGCTGTGCAGTGAACCAACATTCCTGTGTGTGCGCGTGTGTATACACTAGGCACATTTTACGCTTACACACACAACGGAGCTGAACCTACTGTAAACAACAAAAACAAATTGCTACATGCCTAGGTACCTTTCTCTTGGTATGTGGCTACTACACACAGGATGTGTCTGTGCTTAATTTCTTATACAAGTCACACATGTAGTGGAAGTAATAAAAGAAATATCTACAAAACTTACTCAGCTCTCCTGAGCTCCTGGGAGGTTCCACCTCTCAGTACTTGGCTACTACTGAAGCTCTCTCAGTGTTCCATATTGCTCCACAGAGTGAACAGTTCATCTTGTACAATTAAACTTCTTTGCATTGTACTCTTAAACTCCACTGTTTCATGTAAACTCTGTAACATAAATCAACTATTATATACAGATGAATCATTGTTTACAAAACAATAATTCTACAAACTTATGAACAAACAACCAAAGAACTTAGTTTTTGTGATGTATGAACATTTATGTTCACACTTGAATGACTACCCTGGGAGTCATGCATATTCATGAGGATGATGAATATTCATGCATTTCATATCAACACACAAATTCAGTAGTCAGCTGATATAAGTGTAGAAATGAAGAGCACACTATGCTTCCACTAACATAAATATAACTCACAATTATATCTTCCCCAGGATATAACCAACATTTTTCCTTAATGGGAGAAACAAATTTGTCATTCTATTACTTATACTCCTGGATGGCAAAATCGATCAACCATTCATAAAATAGTCTTGTTAAGATTTGTGAAAATCATTCACATTACCACAGCTATACACTTTATATCCACATGGAATTAACTCTTCATCAACACAGTCCGCCTTTAGTTTCACTAAAACAAGCAATGTCAAAATCTTTAATACATTCTGGTAAAATACCAAGTTCAAGTTTCGAATGCAGCCCGCACACATTTATGCTCAAAATATTTAGTTGGGTCCTACAAAATTGATTAGTTAGTGAATTGAACCTACGTTTTTGCTCCACAATGTCACCTCCGCATTCCTAGTAGCCGGTGACGTCCTTGATCTTATCAGGCTTCCATCCCAGCTTGCTCAACTGGTCAGGAGTGTCGATGGTCACTTTCTCTTTTTTACCGTGGTGGCTGAACAACGCATGGATTCTGCCATCGATCGTCCACGCAGTCTTCACGCCCGGGTCTCCTTTCACAGCGCGTAAGATGCGACTGCGCAGAGGAGTTAGATCCTCCTCCACGTAAACGGCCTTCCGTGTCTCCTTCTTTCTTAATTCCTTCTTCTTTCTCATAATCTCCTGTCTTGTCTCCCTTCTGACGAACTTCACGATGACCGGTCGGGGCCCCTTGCTCCTCCGAGACTTAGGCAATCGATGGCTAACACTGATGTCACTTCTGTTGACAGTGACACCAATGTCAGCCGCAAGCTGTATCACCTTCTCCGTTGTGTCTTCCCTCGCTGACTCCTCGAGGCCGAAGATGCGGATATTCTCCCGTCGCCCATACTGCTCAAGTCGGTCCAAACCATCAAGTGCAACGGAGTGACTAGAGCCGTTTGGTGGTGAGGGGGCCGGTATTGCTGCTTTCATGCGTTCCATAGCCGCTTCCATAGCTACTCTCACCGCTTCAGTTACCGCCTGGATAATGACGGGCTGGATCGCGACGAGGACCTTGCTCACCATTTCAGCCATCATGGCTCCATCAGCTAATCCTTTACTCTCATCTTTCACCGACTCTTTACCACTTGTTGCAGCTGCCACAGCGTAAGATACGGCATCTTTCAGGTTGCATGATGGAGTCTTTTTCACGGCAACCTCATCGTCCAATACGTCGAATCGACTACCAGAAGCCATTGTCACGTCACAATTCAGATCTTGATAGCGTAAGATGCGCGTGGCAACGGGAAAGGATGCGCGTTGTAGAAGGATGCTGTCAGTCTCCTGTCGCTATGGAGACGGCGTAGTTGCCAAGGTCGGGTCAATGGGTTGTGAGCACCAATGATGCAGAGTTGCGCAAATAGGCAAACAAAATCGAAATTTTTAAGTACGTATTAAACGCCAAATAATTGACCAAATTCGCTGTAAACGTTCCAACAGAATAACGCAATCTACAAATTTATGAACTAATCGAATTTACCTCGCTGTGCTTTTCAAAATGAAGTACAAATATCCACGACCAGACGCCTATAGCGAAAATAAAGTCCAATCTTCCGGAGCTCAACAAATACACGTCCAACCGTCTCAAGATGCTGTCCAACACTTCCACTTGTAGTTATTTCTGATTGCTTATACTGTAACGTTTCCAAAATTGTATAGTTTTCATACTCTCCACAAAAATCCAACGAAAGTTGAAATTCAGACATAAGGAACCCGACTATGATGCTCTGAATCCGCCAATTCAATTTCGAAAGTAGACATACAAATAAATCCTCCAGAATATTTTTAGGTCTTTCCCCGACAGCCAGAAAGCTTGCTGAAGCATACATTCATAGTTATCACTAAACACAGACTAAAATCATTTGTATCGGGTTGCAGCTACGACGTTGAACAGCAACGTCACATTATGAGAAGGTTCGATATCACAAGTTAATGTCGGTTAGTGTTCTATGATGCCATTTCAAGAAATCATAGTCCACCTTCACTACGTTTAGCCTTTGATAGTCTGATTCCCACAATTCCCCCACATCTATGTAAGCTCAAGATAGATAGATTCATTACAATCAGACAAAAATATCAAAGTCACGCTATCTTAAGATATCCTATGTTATCCCCAATATAGTCATATTTGATAACTGCCTGCATCATTAGTAGAGGGTATGACAATCTCACCACTAACGGATTGCTTTGTTATATAATAGTATGAAATAAATATGAGTCATTGAACAAGTAATGAATAATGAATTATTAGACATCTGAAAGAAAGGGTAATATGGTTTTTATAAAACGAGGAAGTATTGTGAAGACTTGTACACAAAGTTAAAGGCATAATGATATTTATTTATCACTTGCAGAAGAAAAAAACAGCATTAGTGCGTTAAAATAGGTCTAAAATGTGAGTTAGGGATAGAAACAACCACTGTAAAAATTTGAATCCGTATAATCGATGTTAAGGATTGTTAAATACACAAAATGTGAACAATTATTATGATAAAATTTCCAGACTAAACCGTCTACAGTTACGCCTTAATGAAAAAATACTGATATCTCCTTATATTTTAGGCTTTATTGCAAAAACATTTATATGGTTGGATGTTTTGTGATACAGCAGACCTACAAATATTCATCAAATGTGATATCTCTTTTTTAAAATCACTGCTCCCAAAGGCAAACAGGACCTTTAAGATAAATTTGTAAATCAGTGATACCAGTTACCGAGGGACCACGATCATGAATAGACGAAGTTTGAAAACCAATAACTTAATTGATTTGTGCGAGGTTGTTGGTTCTCCCCCCCCCCCCCCCCCCTCCCCACCGGAAAAAATGTAACAAATTGACACGTAAACAAGTTCCCTTTCCCTATAGGTCCAAATAATTCATAATGATTACACCAAAGGTATATGCTACATACAATGTACTTTAAAGTACTAAAATAAAAACTTTCAAGGACTATATGTATATATACATATACGTACTATAATGTATCTTGGGTGTTTGTAGGGGTATACATATACAGGAAAAATATCCATCGATGAAGGCATTACTTTAATGCTGATACTCTCATGGCTAATCATTTTGTTGGTGATTTGCTTAAAGGCCTCCCTGAAATGCCTTGTACAGTTCATGCGTACAAAATGATATTCGTTCAATTTATTCAAGTTATTACATTGCACACCAATCAGGTAGTCATCCGAACTGGTACACTTAGTAATAGAAATAAGAGGATGCAAACTTAATTTCCCCCTTTTCTCACTTCATTGAGATCACATTTTATCTATGTTAAATTGTAAGGTATGATTGTCTTGTTCAAGCGGATTGTTAATGCAAACGCTCGTTCGATAGCATGCTAAATAATCTATTACATCAGTGGATATTGCGACTTAACGTTAACCAGATAACGACATTGTTGACAAGCATGGAAGTACTTATATATATATAGCAATTGAAAAGTGTAAGATACCTTTAACAAATCACTTTCTAGAAATAAAGTCTATAAGCTTTCTAAACTCAGTAAAAATAGTGGACATTTCCATCCTACCACTTTAAAAATCGAAGGGGTAACGCGTTATACTGTTCATTTCCATCAATTGAAATTGCACTGTACTCATCTTACCTTGCGTCTACAAATGGGACCACAAAATTCCAGACTAGAAACAAACCGTCTAAAGTTATTATGGTTTAATGAGCAAAATACTGATATCTCCTTATGTTTTAGGCTTTATTGCAAAAATTTCATATGGTAGGATGTTTTGTGATACAACAAACTTTCACATATATGCATCAAATGTGATGTCTTGAATTTTTTTTCAACCACTGTTCTCAAAGGTAAACAGATCTTTGAATTTGTAAATCAGTGACACGAGTACCCAGGAACCACGATCAACAATTATATAGGCGAAGTTTGAAAACCAATAACTTAACTGACTATTTTGTCCGAGGTTGTTGAATCCCCCCCCCCCCCCCTCGCCGAAAGAATGAAACAAATTAATTCAATTAATTTGAATTAATTTTCGTTTATTCATCTCATTTTCTGATAAAACAATACAACAGTAATGAATTTTGCAATACAGAACAAAAAAATAATAAATCATTTACATATAACAGTGAAAATGAAAAAAAAGAAAACTTGAATAAAGCCAACAAGGCCTCGTGAAGTAAGTTCCCTTATGTACGAGTATGCACAAAATAATTGTAGACATGGACAGAAAACCAACAAATACAACAAAACATAACATAACAAAACAAAACAAAAACATAAGACAAATGATATGATAGATTGACTATGTGTGATTTGCTGTTAGGAGGTATATTTTCAAAAATTTCTTAATGAGGACAGGCTATTGCGTGAACAAATATCTCTAGGAATCGAATAACAGATTAACGGAAATTGAAACGAAAGCAAGTTCCCTTTTCCTAGGTCCAAATAGTTCATAATGATTATACCAAAGGTATGTACTAAAGCAGACTTGCTCTTTCAGAAAATGTTGAAAAGTCAAGATTAGCTAGGTTGACCTATTTCATCTATTTTCATCTCTCACACAAAATCAGTGCGTGCGGCTTTTTGTTCGTTTTGTGATGCACGGTCACATTATATTTATTCATACTATAATGTTTATTGTGTGTTTGTAAGGGAAGGAAAAATATGCATCGATGAAGGCATCATTGATTCACACTGACACTTTCATGGTTAGTCGTTTTGTAGGTGATTTGCCTCCCTGAAATGCCTTGAACAGTTCATGAGTACAAAAATCATATCCGCTCAATTTATTCAAGTTATTTCATTGCACACCAATCGGCGGAATTGCTTTTTACGTTTCATCTCATTTCGTTTCATTCATTTTTGCCGCAAAGAAGGACACGGTGCGAAAAAAGAAAAATGAAAAAGGCGGCGAGGTATAGTCATCCGGAAAATGCTAAGTCATAGAAATGAGAGGATGCAATATGAATTTCCACCTTTTCTTACTTCATGGGGATTACATTTTATCTATGTTAAATTGTACGGGATGATATCTTTTATTTGTCCTTTTCAAGCGGATTGTTATGCAAACGCATGCTAAATAATTCATTACATCAGTGGATATTGCGACTTAACGTTAACCAGATAATGACATTGTTGCCAAGCATGGAAATATTTAGCAAGTGAAAAATGTAAGATGCCGTGAACAAATCACTTTCTAGCAATAAAAATCTATAAGCTTTCTAAACTCTGTATAATGGACATTCCTTTTGTACCCCTTTAAAAATCCAATAGGTAACGCGTTACTTTTAATTTCCATCAATTCAGATTGTACTGTATATTCATCTTTCCATGCATCTGCAAATGGGACCAATATCAGTATCCCTGGAAAACACGGGAAACTTCACACATCCATATGAGTTTCTTATTTCTTATTTCTCCCTCGATTTTCAAGAAACTTTCACTCTTCTGTCTCCTTTATATCTAGTCATGTTAATAAACTTGTACAGAAAGTGGAATTTTTCTGTAACTATGCACAGTGATACAAGTCACTATACTTTCACAATTTGCTGTGCCTTCTGTGGAAATCGTTTTTCAAAATATTTTCACTTTACGTGTGTATGCTTTGCTTATATCATGGTTTCGTGTATACAAAGAACTACCGCAAGTCACGGCAGAATCATCCCATAGGCAGTGCCTGAGTCAACCCTCCGCCCTGAATAACTCCACCCGGGGATTACCCGCATGCGGCCGTATTAGGCAACGGAATGGCTCCGTCATAGAGACCATCCCGAAACTTATCCTCCGCCCGTACCTACCACTGGCGTCTAGCAGCCAGCACCTTTGTCGAATACCAGGTAAGCACGCCAGCTTAAAGGGGCCCTGAAATCCAAATGCATGTTGATTTGTGTTGATTTATGATACCTTCAACATCACTTTTGTGGTGAAACGAATATCTCGACACATTCCATATATTTTTAACGATTTTTTTTTCTTCAGATTACTTGGGAACGCCCACAAAAAAAATCCTTCCAAACCAATATTTTTGAGATGACCTCATCTGTCAATCATTTCTAAAGTACTGAAATGTTTAACAAAAGACATTGGAATGCACCTTCCCCTCGACTCAGTATAACTTGCAGGTTCCCTCGCCATGTCTTTTGTTAGTCATATTAATATCACAGAAACATGCAAGTTATGCTGAGTCGAGAGGAAGGTGCAATCCAATGTATTTTGTTAAACATTTAAACATTTAAAATATATGGAATGTTTCTAGATATTCGTTTCACCGCAAAAGTGATGTTGAGGGTGTCATAAGTCAACACTAATCAACATGCATTTGGATTTCAGGGCCCTTTTAAGAGAATGTTCATCTACACATAGCGCATTATCTAATAAGTAAACAGAGCGTATTAGTATGATTTATAAAGAAGTTCATTGGTTCCCTTGGCACCATTAATGTTCTTTCTTGTGTGATTTTAATCCTGTATACGACCTTCTTTTACTTCGTCTATGTCGTCAGTAGAGCATCAAATTAACTCATATACAGATAGAGATATAAAAAAGTACATAGGTATACACATGAACACACAAGCATAGACTACATGCGCCTAATATTATAATTCACACATCATGGGCTCTATCATTGAGTCGTTTAGGCTTGGTCCATATTCAATAAGTTTGGCATCTGCTTTTATGCAACCCTTCGATCAGAATTTTTGCAAGCTTCCTTCAGAAAACAATGATTGACACAAACATTTATAAAAAAAAAATGATTAATATGCCATCTGAAATACCTTGCAATGATACGAAATGTACAGTGTAGGTGTATAAGGCCCTGATATAATACACTTGTTCCTCGCGTATTCCTATTGTAAGGACGTACAATATATGTATATATCAGGGGCGGATCCAGGGGGGACTGCAACCGGCGCACGCCCCCCCCCCCCTTTATTTTTTCTTGAAACAAAAGAAATAAAAAGAAAAAATGGGGGAGCGGTGCGTGCGCCCCCCCCCCCCCTTTATTTTTGTAAACGCGCCCCCTCTTTACGAAATTCCTGGATCCGCCCCTGTATATGTATATATATACAACCATATATATTGTAAGGATGTAGGAAATCTGAGTGCACATCTTTCTGCTATTAATCATGACATCATTTCATACTATTGATCTCAGATTGCTTGTGGAACCCTTGTCAAAACGGCTGGTGCGAAGAGACTATCAGCGACTACCGTTGTCACTGCCCTGATGGCTTTGAGGGCAAAAACTGTGAAACACGTGAGTGTTAAATAATAAAATACCCCAACCGCAAGATGTCAGACAGAATGTAAAGTTCTCCATGAAGCTATAATATACATGCATAATTGGTATCATCACGTTCTTTCGCTGAAGTGATGACATTAAACCAATTTACATCGATTATTCTTTAACCCTTTTGTGTGCTTTGCCTGCAGATTGGCACAGGACACCTCATAGCACTGTACACACTGTCCAAAGTCCCTAGCACAGAAAGGGTTGAATAGATCAAATTATGAATAATGTAACTTGCTAACAGTAGGCCTACCTTATAAGCCATAATTATTTCAGATTGAAGAAATATGGCCAGAATACACCAATTTTCTTTATTTTAACCATGTCCTGGTCACTCATTGTGTACTCATTTGTGTCATTTTAAGTTCTTACATCCGTCCGAAAACAAAGTAATACCTCCATTCCAAAGACGTTTCTTCTCATCAGTCGCTCGTCGGAAGCAGGGATTGTTGCTTCCGGCCCCCGCCGAAGTATATCGGATCACAGTCTGATGAATCCGACTCGTGTTGGATTGCAAGTCGAATTATGTCGGATAAGTGTCGAGTCAGTCTCGTGAGTGTCAGATTTGTATTGCGCAGCCATCGGACGTATCTGGCCGACGTCCGACACCACTATGTGGAGTGGTCAATGACTTACCGCATTCGGGGGCCTAGATGTAGATATCTGATTCCAATCTGCGGTCTGCCCGACGTGTTTGAGAGTCGCCCAGCACAAATTCATCACTCATCGGAGGGTAGACAATATTCTGCACCGTCCGATTACTATCCGTTGTGAGATTGATGGGTTAATAGCTCATCAACTTGACTTTCACCTTACACTCATCGGTAAACCTAGTGACATCCGATGGCCAACGGTCTATTAAAGGAGGGTGATCCCACGGGCAGCCAACACTGCCGCTTTGACAAACTTAATGGTCGGACAATAACCGTCAGCTACATCCTGATTTTGAAGATTGAAAGTTGACGACCAAGTCCCCTTCTGCGATCTCATGTGAAATGAGACCTTAAGTAAATAAAAATGTAGATCGAATTAATGTAGCAATATTAGCTGAACACATCTCAGTGAAAGCATGAGGAAAATCGAACGATCCGATCACAAGTTATGAATTGTTAAAGTTTCAGTGCCGCTACTGATGGATAAGGGGACTACAGCATTTTGTGACGTCACGTATGGAAAAATGTACTTGTATAACGAATTCCACAAATTTCATTTTTTTCTGTGAAAAGTTCCCATTTACATTGACTTGTTACTGACATAATTATAATAACATAAAATTCATACACCCCCTCCCCCTCGCGTCTTCTGAGTGAGGTAAATAAAGTGATAATTTAGATGTCACAAAAATGAACATGTGTCATTTTTTCTTATAATTTCTTCACGTCATTTTCCATAGGCGACGTCACATATAGTTGTAGGTTTCTCATCCAGCAATAGCAACACACTGAAACCTTGGACCCATTTTCGTCAAAATCATTTCACTAACGTTCTCTACTAATCTTGCTGCATCTACTTAATCCTTGTGTACATTTGAATTTATTCGTCTCTAAGTTCCTACCTAAAAATGTCATCAGTAGAGTATCGTACTTTTGCACTTCTACGCCTATACGGCTCCCGAAGATTCAACCAGAGGAAACTCTGGTCCCCGTCACCCCTAATGCTACTGTTGAGACCCAGGGCTGACTCATAATTGGGAAGCACACCTGAGTTTACGAAACTAAACTAACAAGGAAAAGTAGAAATTACGCGGTGCGTAATATATGTCCCCGCCGGAAGTAGCATTTAGTAGCAAAATGTACAATATAGGTAAAAAGATCAAGGTCAAAGGTCAAAGAAGTCAAAGATCGAAATTCTATGTAGAAGTTTTGAAGCCCTCACCTAGTGCCATCACATAAAGCAAACGGAATCGAAATCGGGTTAGAAATGGCGAAGGAGTAGCATTTTGTAGCCAATGTACAATATAGGTAAAAAATCAAGGTCAAAGGTCAAAGAAGTCAAAGGTCAAAATTCTGTGTAGAAGTTTTGAAGCCCTCACCTAGTGCCATCACATAAAGCAAACGGAATCGAAATCGGGTTAGAAATGGTGAAGGAGCAGCATTTGGTAGCAAAATGTACAATACAGGTCAAAAATCAAGGTCAGAGGTCAAAGACGTCCAAGGTCAAAATTCTGTGTAGAAGTTTTGAAGCCCTCACCTAGTGCCATCACTTAAAGCAAACGGAATCGAAATCGGGTTACAAATGGCGAAGGAATAGCATTTTGTAGCAAAATGTACAATATAGGTCAAAATCAAGGTCAAAGAAGTCAAAGGTCAAAATTCTGTGTAGAAGTTTTGAAGCCCTCACCTAGTGCCATCACATAAAGCAAACGGAATCAAAATCGGGTTACAAATGGCGAAGGAGTAGCATTTTGTAGGCAATGTAGGACCTACAATATAGGTCAAAAATCAAGGTCAAAGGTCAAAGAAGTCAAAGGTCAAAATTCTGTGTAGAAGTTTTGAAGCCCTCACCTAGTGCCATCATATAAAGCAAACGGAATCAAAATCGGGTTAGAAATGGCGAAGGAGTAGCATTTTGAAGCAAAATGTACAATATAGGTCAAAGGTCAAGGTCAAAGGTCACAACTGAAATTCTGTATAGAAGTTTCAAAGCTCCCATGTAGTGCTATCGTATAAAGCAAACAGAATCAAAATCGGGTTAGAAATGGCGAAGGAGTAGCATTTTGAACATTTTGATCACACACGGACGCACGGACTGATAGACGGACACACGGACACACGGACGGATAGACGGACAGACGGACACACGGACATACAGACACACACACGTACGGAGCCCGTTTCATAGTCCCCTGCTCGAACTCGTTCGGCGGGGACAAAAAGTAATCAAATAAGTATCTGTTAATGTTACAAATGATACAAACATTGCTGTTTTGATTTGTGTAGCTTCCTTCTTATCTAAAGATTTCAGGATTATATGAAATTGGTATTTCACTTAAACTTTCGTCAGGTGTGCTGCTTTGAAGAGTCTGTTTGACTTGCTTCCATATACACGATTTCCCATTTTGTCGCATATCAGCCCAGTATCTGGTCTGAGTCTGCTTACCATATGATTACCTACCGATTAGTCGGACTGGTGTCCTGCCATTGTTGGAAGTGTTGTGTCAGTGACAGTTCCCACTCCAATCACAATCTGATGAACAGATGAAAGAATATATCGGGCGGCTATCAGCCTTCGATCCGATTAAACCGATCAACGTCAGATCTTTGTTGGATTTTCTGGAAATCAGGGCCCCTTTTTACGGCTCAGATTTCATCAGAACTCATCGGAACGCCGAAATGTTGGTACATGTATTTGGGGGATCAAATGAGCATCCGATTGCCAGTGGAATGGGGTCTTTAGCTCTGAGCTTAGTTCCTTCATCGGACGGATCTTGCCTCATCGGATCTGACACTGACCTGATAGTCGACCAGCACAAGCACGGATTCATCAAACTGTGATCCTATACACTTCGGTGGGTGGCGGGAAGCAACCTGAAGAGCAGCCAGAAGAACCTTGCTTCCGACGAGTGACCGATGAGAAAAAAAATCTCTGTCGAATGTGAGTATAAAGTCGCAGCGGCGACCAAGAAGGCTGCAAATCTGCTGTGGATCGCCACTTTGAGTTGTGCCAAGTGATTGCGCACAAATTAGCATGCAACAACGAATGGCAGATAGCATAGCAGTAAAAATTTGCCAACAGTTTCAACATTATCTCAGTCAGTTGGTGGCCGTTTTCGTGAACATGACACTTCATGAATAACTATATAAATAAGATAGCAATGTGTGATAGTAGCCTATTCCATACAGAACTGAACTAATCAGGATTAGACCTCAGGCATACCATTACAGGGGTAGACTTCTAATTTTCTGCGACGTGATCGAATTGATTTTTCCCCTTTTTTCATTATAAAACGCAGTAGAATAAAAATGGGCATGACAGAGCCTGACGCACAACCTGTAGTGGTGACACATCAGCAAAATTCGACTTGTCACAATGACGAGGCAAGACATAATGTCACACTTTCTCCTTTCCTGTTTATTTATAGAATCAACCCATTCGATGACCAAGTCAATCACCAGCTCGAGTAGTTATTCTCATACAGCAGTATCTTCTAGTCATAGTAACGTATCTATTTTATGCAGTGATAAACTGGGCTGAAATAATTAAGGCTCAATATCTCATACAATTATTATACAAGTTTTTGATAAAGAATGACTAATTAAATCCAGTGACAGACTTCATACAGTATTACTCGTTTACTGGTGTCAGTGTACCGTTTCTACTTTTCTACAAGAAGACATTCAGGGCATTGAGGAGCATAGATGGTATAATGGGTGAACATATGCGAATTCCTAACTATAGTTTCTAACTACCGTTAATGGCTTGAGGTGAAAATAGCAATCGTAAGCGTATAGTTTAGACGCCGGAATCCGTCGAGGAAGGGCTGATTTTTCTACAACACGCATTTCCTATATACACCTGCCCGGTTATATACTGGGGATTCGTCCTTGCATACGGGTTAAGATACTAATCCCCCTCCCCCTATTTAAGAAAGAAAGAAAGAAAGAAAGAAAGAAAGAAAGAGAGAGAGAAAGAAAGAAAGAAAGAAAGAAAGAAAGGAGGTGGATATTGCCCGAGTGGAACACTCCGGTCTTCAGGTTTTTGTCTGTCTGTTTATATTCATGCCTGTCATCCCCATCCTCTCTGTCTGTCTGTCTGTCTGTCTCCCTGCATCTCTCCCACTCCCGTCCCCCCCCCCCCCCCTCTCTTCCCCCCCCCCCCCCCCCCCCTCTCTCGGTTTGTCTTTCTTTCTACCGTTCACTCCCTCCCTTCTCTCTCTCTCTCTCTCTCTCTCTCTCTCACTCCCCCTTTTTCTCCCTCCTTTTTATTCTTGAACCCCTGTCTAGTAGGACTGTAGTTTTTTCCCTTCTCATGCAAAAGTGATATCTATTATTATAATTAAGTCATCCCGTCACAATCTTTCATCTCTCCACAGCAACCAGTGTGACAGTGGTTGTCTGCGAGAACAAACAGGGCACCATCTCCTGTCCTGAAGGAACCATCCACATTGTGTGGGCCAACTACGGACGGCTGGCACCGGGCAGTGTGCACTGTCCTCACCCCACTATCAAGACCACTAGTTGTACGTTAAGTACCTCATTGAGCATCATGAAAAACACATGTGAGGGTGAGGTGTCATGTACCTTTACCCCATCACCCTCCCTGTTCTCAGCTGATCCTTGCCCTGGGTCGCGTAAGTATGCTGAAGTTGTGTACTCGTGTCAAACGAATTGAAAGGGACTGTACAGTACTGATTAAGGTGGGGATTCATGTTTTGAACATTCTTAGGTGAGATAGTGAGAAACATCTCATGAAATATGAAAGAGCATGTAATTTTAAAAAGGATTCAACGTTTATTTGATGAAAATTGGTGTTCAAATGGCTGAGATATCCAAAAAAGTGATAATAATAAAAGGCGACATGCCCCACCTTTATTAGGATCTCTTTGTTTCACCTTGTTTTTGGATATCTCAGCCATTTCAAGACCGATTTTCATCAAATAAACTTTTGATACCCCTTATGATTGCATGATCTTTGACATCTCATAGAGTGCTTTCTGAATATCTCGCAAAACGTTAAAAGCAAAATTCTCACCTCGACCAGAACTGTACATACCCTTTAAACTAAATGCAGTGAATATCACTTTTTGACAGCAAAATGTAATGGAACATGCTCTGATCCTTCAAAGATGCGACGCTGATGCACAAAATAAGAGTTAATCGGGTCTAATCGCAGCGTTTCAAATGTAGATTCAAGAATCTCAAAAAGTTGCAATATTCTCTTTGACATCGTCATTGAGACAATCTTGATGATGTACGGCACAATGATTATAGTTCGATTTGAAATTTAACTACCGAAAAGGCTGTTTATTATCGTTATAAGAAAAGTGCTTGACAATATTTAAAAGTGTGATCTATCTTAAAGCAATGAATAGCATATAAGAAGTGAACACTGCTGCACATATGAACACTCTATAATACACCCCGGACAGTTATGTCGATGTTTATTGGCATAATCATTACGTATAATGGAGAAATAAGTTAATACATGTAGATAGAAAAGTACATGTACGGTATATCTCCCAGGGCAGCGGAATGGGGGATGCCCCATATGCCCCTTCATCCCGCCAACTTATTCAAACATGAGAGAGAGAGAGAAAAAAAAACCCTGCTCATTTCGTGGGGAAAATGTTAATTCATTCATCTATTATTCCAGTTCGTGTATTTATGATTATATCTTTGTACTGGGGTTGGGTTGTACCATACCGAGTAAAATAACATTTCGTTTTTCGTTTTTCTTCCTTCTTCTTGATAAGCACAGTCCATCATTGGGTGTATAGTCGTACTACAAGACTTGTGGTTTAGGTACGGTGGTTTTAAAAAAATTTAAAAACATTGCTAGGTCTTGTATGCTTCTAAAAATGATTTTCGTCTATACTGTTATTTCTTTGTCACCCTACAGTGTACAATGGAGCTTACACAGTACATCTCAGAGATAAATTTGACACCCCCCCAAAAAAAAAATAATAATAATAAAAAAAAAAAATAAAAAAATCCTCTAAATTCGAGGTATATTGATTTTTTTTTCAAACTTGTTAGCCCTCCATGGACTATTTTCCTATCTCCATGTCAACATAGTACAACTCAAAATATTCAACCATAATCTTATTTGTTTACATTTCTCTCATAAACATTTACACAAACAAATGTTGGAGTGACTGCACTCTAAACTGAAATTGTTGAGAGTAGACTACCCGATACAAAATAAATATACAGTATGTATCTCTCATCTGTATAATATTCAATAATTATTTTCATTATTACATTATTTTGATAGAAACAAATTTGACAAATCCTTTAAACTTAGGGTATATTGATGACTAAAATATTTGTGACCCTGCATCATAAAACCAACAAAAAGTCGCTAGACACATATTTTTTTGTTAAGTGCAGATTCTGAAGAGCAGACTCAGAGCTTTTAAATGATGTATAGCTCCAATGAAATGGACTCTCCTAACCTATCTAAATATTGGAAAGAAAGCACACACTCTGGAAAAGTGTGAACCGAGAAAAGAGGCTCTGAAGTACAGGGGTCTATTCATCTTCACCAAACCCTGCTAGCTGTGCGATGAATGGGACAAAAAAAAAACATGGCCTAAACCACTAGAGCAACAACAATGAAGAGATTATCAGATTAGGCTGAAATTAAACATGCTCTATTAACACATTCTGTCCGTGATTAATGCCTAATTTCCAAACAGTATAACATTATCCCTTCAAAAGTTACTAGACTTGAAAGTGAAGAGTGTGCAAAGGGTTATGAAGAAATGAAAGGGGGCCTCTAAGACATACCTGATCTCACTACTGCACACACACACACACACACACACACACACACACACACAAACACACACACACACACAAATGGTTGTAGAAAAACTGCTTGAAACCCAATTTCCCATGAAATTTATGATCCCAAGCTCAAGAATAATGTAGAAGGGTTGCTCTTTCAAAAAATATGGAAAACCCAATATTGACTGGGTTGACCAGTTTCACCTGTTTTGAGTCCTCAAGTAAAATCAAGGGATGTGACTGTTTGTTCGGATTGTGATGCACGGTCACAAATATGATATTTGGCTCATCTCTCGTGTGTCAACAGGCATAACGAAGGATTGCATTTATTTACTGATCCATTGTATTATTTTTGTTTGTTTGTTTGTCTGGCACTTGAATATATATTTAATTGTACAGTGTGTATATACTAGAATTATAAATAGTATGGTACATGGTCTTGAGTGTACTACATTGTATACTACTGTAGACTATTATGCATGGCAAAGTCATATACCGTATGCCCCCCCCCCAAAAAAAAAAAACAACAACAACAACAAAAACAACAACAGCAACAGTACCCTCCACAATGATAGCTTTAAGAACAATGAATCAATCCAAATACAATTTCAGGGTATGAAACCATAACTCATTGCCAACACCTTACAGAAAATTCCATTCGATTTGCTTCAATGGTCAAAGAGAAATGATGAATTTTGTAGAGGATGTCAGGAATCACTTCCCTCCAAGTTCTGTCTATTGTATTCACACACAAGATCATCAAAGTGCTAAACTTGGAAGAATCAGACTCATCACATGCTTTACAACAATCCACATTTCTCTGTGACCACTTAACCAAATTGGATGGGGTTTAATGCAAAATAGAGCTAAGATGTTATATTTTAAGACCTTGAAGTAGCAATTAGACAGTTTAATCATATTGGGTGTTTTCAATGTGAAAATCTGATTGTAATTTTTTTTTTTTTTTTTTTTTTTTTTTGGGGGGGGACATACTGTATAGTCAAAGTACAAGAAATTTCATTTCCGCGATGCCAAATGCCAAGGTTAAGTAGAATTGCGCGAACGCTTGAATTATGCATTTTGAGTGTAGTTTGGGTACTTAACCCTAAAAAGACTGGGGGAGGAGTGGCTTTTTGCCCCCCATCCCCCCCCCCCCCCCCGGCACATTGTTTCACGATAAATCTGTAACATAAAAATCTCGCGCCGCGACGTTTCAAGAATTTTTTTTGTTTAAGTCAATTCGCGATGTGCCTGGTATGCGGTTCTGAAATAACGCAATATTTTGTAAGTGCATGTCAGACCAAAAATTGCTCAAAAACATGATTTCATGTACAAATCCAATGCTAATTCTATTTCTGACCAAAATTTATAAATGTATCATTATTTTTACTTTTACTGATTAAAATCGATTAATGTCATGTTGATTATGATCGGAATAGTGCCGCCGATGATTTCCCCAAAAAACGAAACAATAAATAACAAAAAAGTAGAAAACAATGAAAACAATCAAATACATACCAAAAAAAAGTTGATACCGCCATTTTTTTAATGTGCATTCAATAAGAATCCTACAAAGAGTACCTAGACCCAAAATTAGCAGTTTTTGACTTTTTTTGGACATCTTGTTTCATTTCAAGCATAAATTAGCATAATTAATTTATTAAAAATGAATTTGAATAATTGCAAAATAATTACCTATTCAGTTTTGTAGATTACCTTGTGAGTGATGCGCATGCCAATTTTTCCTCGCGATCATGCCCCCCCCCCCCCCCCCCCCCCCCAAATAGTGCAAGGCATCAAAATATCCCAGTCTTTTTAGGGTGAAGTGCATGGAAAAGAAGGTATCAGTGTTGAAAATATTTCTATTTCTGGTGGCCCAGGGCAATTGGGTCAATGTTAATGTCAAGTCTGTATATATAGTATTTGTGTGTGTGTGTGTGTGTGTGTGTGTGTAATTAAGAATGCTAATCTTATCACTTGATTGTTGCTAAAACATATTGAGTAATGTAAATTATCGTAGAGTTTGTAGTGATGTTGCATAATCTAAGATTATGTTTCGGTATAAGTATGATTGTACATGTAAGGCGCTTATGGAAACTTTGTATTAAGCACCGTAAAAATGTTAATCATTATTATTAGTAGTAGTATAGGCCTATCTCTGCTAGAAAACTAATACAATGAAACATTGATAACATTTCTGACTGAGACTCGATGTCAATTATTTGTAGGTCACAGATAATTACATGAAGTAATCGCAATATATGGTGTAGTGAAATTTGTGAGTTATTGGAGCACTTTGTTTGGTTTGGTTTTTGATGGCATTTGTATATTATGCTTATTTCCAAGTCCTACAAATATTCAGCATTTCAACATTTCACTATCATCTCTGACAAAATTCCACTTACACCCACTCCACATTACTTTTCACTCACATTCAATGTAGTTTTAAAACTGCATGACTTCAAAGTTTTTATATCTTTCATCCACTGAATATTTTGGAAAGACAATAATAAGAATTAGAACATAAAATAAAGATATTAACAAACAATTTTTGGGATATCAAAGATTTTACACCCTTCATAACAGAATCAAACACGAGTTGCAGATCAGTATAGTTTTTTTTACACATGAAATATACATTTCATAGGCAATATATAGGCTTACTGAAAATAATTCTAAAACACAGTGAATGAACAACAAATATAAGGAAAAACTACATGTCAGCAAACTTTCAGTGTCTACCAAAATGACACACAAGAAAATTATATAATCTGGAACTTGGCAACAAACTTGCATCATTCAACAGTTGCATCATTCAACAGTTGATGCATATTAAAGGTGTAATACATTTCTTCCCGAGTGAACATTGCTAACACATAAAACATGATTGTTCTTTATATCAAATAGAAATGTAATAATCTCTACTTCCTCATTGCTAAAAACTGAATAATAAGCACTGAAATACCAAAATCAAACAACACTAATCACATTTCTAATATCTAAACCCTGAAGAGTTAAAAATCACAATGAAAGGATCCGCTATGACACACTGCAACTATCTACATCTCTAAAACATCTTGACAAGAAGGCTTCCCAAACAAGCACTGCTCAGAAACAGATGTCTCGGAAAGATCTTGTGTAGAAGCACTCACTAACATGCTAGTGAAGGAATGAAACAACTGAATGCTGCCCTCAACGACAGTAAGGGCTTGGCAGAGTCCAGCACTGTACAAACCTCTTTGGTCAGCCGATTCGGTGCCATGCAATGCATATCAATGTTCAGTCATTCTATCATCTCAGATTTTGCCCAATTCCTTGCTGGCATTCGATGGTGGGATTTTCACCGGGAACTCGCTGGTAAAATCTGTCTCCTCCTCAGCAGAAGGGAAAGGTGTGTAAGGAGGGGGCAAGTCTTGTTCCTTGAGTGCCGTACTGTCCGACTGCAGCTCCTCGTTAGTCGAGACTCCCTCAGCGCCGTAAACAAAGCCCGGATTTACTGTACCGTGGTCTCCGTTGTAGACATAGCTATAGGGGTTGGTTTCGTTGCCCACTGCTGTTGCGTTCAGTAGCTGAATATCGTTTGCCGTTTCACTGCCCGTCTTTTCCCTGGTGAGGCAGAAATGGAAGGAGAAATAAAGTACTGGACAAATGGAAACAAAATAGGTCATGAAATGTTCAAAAAATAGCAACTAGTGAGCAAACCAGTAGCTTTCAATGATTTGGTGCTGAACTTGTTTTCAGCTAGGATCTATTTATTAAAAGCATCGGGTAATTTCTTCCTGTTTACACCGTATGTCCCCCCCCCCCAAAAAAAAAAAAAAAAATAATAATAATAATAATAATAATAAATAAATGAATAAATAAATAAATAAATAAATAAATAAAAATAAATAAATAAATATTTTTAAAAATACAACGGGACCCTCTGCAATGATAACTTTACAAATAGTGAATCAATCCAAATACAATTTCAGGTTATGAAACTGTAACTTATTACCTACATCTTACAGAAAACTCCATCTGATTCGCTTCAGTGGTCAAAGAGAAATGAAGAGTTTTGTAAAGCATGTCAGGAATCCCTTCCCTCCAGGTTCTGTCCATTGTGTTCACACATTTATATGCAGTTCCAAGAGTATCCACGTGGTAAACTTGGAAGAATGACATCCACGACATGCTTCATAACGATTCACATTTCTCTGTGACCACTGAATAACCAAACTGAATGGGCCCTGTTTTCTGCAAAATATAGGTAAGATGTTATATTTTTAGACCCTGAAACAGCATTCAGACAGTTTAATCATATTGGAAGTTATCAATGCAAAATTCCGATTGTACTTTTTTGGGGGACATACTGTAGTGCAGTGCAAATAATGATGTATAAACAAGCGATAATTTACAAATGAATAAGGGCATCAAGTAATGAATGTACATCTCTCATATTTCTCTCTTTTCACTCTGTCATGTTGAAAAGATGGAATAGTTGATGTTGGGGATAGAACAGACACTGAAGGTTACTAGCTGCAGATACAAACATGGAACTGAAAGCATAATATTGGTGTTTGGGTGACAAAACCTCAATCTCAAAAATGTCAAATGTTCAGGAGACCAAAAGAAACATAACAGGCAAAGCACTACAACAACTGGGATTGCCTTTCGTATGACATGCCGTGGTGATTTCTTTCTTTCTTTCTTTCTTTTCGGTAAGGCAGCTAGGATTTGATCAGGACATTACATATTCCAATCATCCAAACAAAGTGATTTTCATCAACATTTTAGATACAAGGTCTCATCATCCCAGCAACGATATGTGCCTTAGTGCTTATGGAGCAATACATTTCCTTCTTTTTAATTCTGATAAGATACAGACTCACAAAATTATATTTTCTGGATATCTAATGTTTTCACTTCCATTGGGTTTTACATGTTCCTACTGAAGATTCAATTTCAGAACAGCTTGACAGTTTTATAATAGGTTATGATACAGTAGCTGGGCATACGAGATGACCTCAAAATGTGACAAAAATGGTCACAAACATGATCATTACAAGAGGGAGATGAGAAGAAATAATAAAAGATGAGAAGGATTAGACAAGAGGAGAAATGATAAAGAAAGAGAGAAAATGAGAGAGAGTTGATGCTGAGGTGGCCTGGTTACTAAACGGCAAAATTAGAACTATGTGGGCATTACAACCAAAGCTATTGCAATCAGACATTACCTTTTGCGGCATCTCCAACAAATGATACCAACGACAACAATGAGAAGCACACAGAATCCAGTCACAGCAATCCCGATGATGGCGCCAAGGGGCAGCAGCCACGTGGTCGGATGTTCAGTTACAGGAACATGGGGTGCGACGGTCGTGTAAATGGGTGCTATAGTAAGACCAAAGACCAAAACATAATGGGACATGTACACAGCTGCAAAATGTAAATCTCTTCACTGTATCGTGACAGTAATGTGTCAAAAGATTATCATAATTATAGCTTTATACATTTACGTCCTTTACCATTTGGCCATAATGAAATTTTGACATAACAAAAGAAAACCGCTGGCCCCCAGGACTCTGTTGTAATGGGAGTGCACTCTACATAGATCTATAGAAGCTCATTTTCTTGAAAACTTGCAGATTCACTTCACCCTTGTTGCTACCAAGTACATTCTAATACCTAGAATCTAATTTGCATATCAGTCATCTAAGCACCATTCCAGCTTTCTGGTCATCAAGCACAAACTAAAGAGGTCTGAAGGTACATTGCAGGGCTGCACACAAACCCATTTGTTTTTCTACAGGTCTGACAGACATGTCCGACCAGTAGGTATCCAGCTTTTCCATTTTTTACTGATCCATCCCTGAAAAAAGTTACTGGTCTGACAGTGATTTTTATTGGTCCTGGACCATCGGACCAGTGCCAGTGTGCAGCCTTGTTTGTACGTTGTATGCTGAAGATTCAAATATATGTATATGCAGTAAATCAGTTTGTTGGTGAGCCTCCATCTCACCTCTGCAGTCGGTCTCATTGGTGGAATGCATCCCAAGGGTGTGGTGGTCTTCTGGGCAAGGGATGCACTCCTCTTGGGCCTCCTCATCCTGGTAGGTGTCCTCCGGGCACGACACACACTCGTACTCTGTCCCATTGTCCCTCATACCAAAGTAGGTTCCAGCTCCACATGGCACTAAAACCAAGAATGGGAAACCATGCAGTGGCGGAAAAAAATACTGTAAAAGGAGGAATTTTCGCGTGCATTTTAATTTCGCGAATTTCGCGAGCGCCAAAATTCGCGAAATTAAAATGCACGCGAAAGCTTTTGTCTACACTACATGCATTGAATGCCAGTAGCAATTCGCGAAAATTTCATGCCTCGAAAAGGGCTGTCGGCTCCAATTCGCGAAAATTTCATGCCGCGAATATATCATGTTTTACAGTAAATGACTGAGCAATTTCTTTGAAAAATCTCACTGACTTCCACCATCAATTGGTATCTCGGTTAACAGGAATATACTGGACAAAATATGGCTTATCTTGTTTTTAGGTCATAAAGAAGAAATTGTTAAGAAGTTGTGACTGACAAGGATAAAATGGATGCCTATCTGTTCTTCTTATCTATATTTGATGATAAGTTTACGTTACACCTCAATTTTAATCTGTTGTATTCCTGTGCATATGATTTTGATGGAAATATTGTCAGCACCTCTAACATATTTTGCCCCAGTATTTTCAAACGCATTCTGACATGCTGATGATTTGATGAACCTGGCGTTCAAAAAAAAAAAAAAAAATTTAAAGGAAAGAAAGCATTCAGTGCCTGCAGGGAAAGAGCATTGTAAAGGAGGATGCATTAAGTGAATCTCACCTTTCAATGAAGCCGACGCAAAACTACTGTCTGATGATGATACAGTGTACTTGTACATACTGTACATCCTATATTAAAGCTTTTTTTTAATGTTAAAATCTACACATAATTCCGTCTGTACATAGGAAACCTGGGCTTTTATCTAAGTAGTGTGAACATGAAAAACCTCATCATTTCAGCAAGTGCTTGCCCTCATCTAACATGAACTTTTCATAAAATGAAATTCTGTGGATGTCTCTTCATATTTTCTTATTATTGTTGCTCTGCAGTGATGCCATAAATTGCAGTAGTCTTCCTATCCAGTCATGGTAACACCAAAATTTTAAAGATTGTTCATAACTAATATGAATGAATAGTCAATTTTCCTCAACCTTCACTGACATTGCTGCATTCAGTCAATCAATATAACATATTTTCGAAAGATTCTCTTTCTGAGAGATTTTTGAAAATTTTGAACCAAAGCAAAGAAACTAATGAAAAAATACAGCACCGAACAACACATATCACTGTTAGGGTGACAAAGCCGTGTATCTCAAAGATGTCAAATGTTCAGGGGAGCCAAAAAACATATGGCAGCCAAATCACAGTAATAAATGGAATCACCTTAAGTTTTCTTTAACATGCCATGGCAGCTTAATTGAGGGAAAGATAGCTAGGATTTTGAAGAGACATTACTTATTAAAGTAATTATCTGACAATTAATCCAAGGAAAAAGGAATTTTCACCCAAATTTGAGATGAAAGGTTTTGTCACCCAAGCAACAGTATTTCTAAAATGTGTTTGGTTAGTAAGCCAGTTCACAGTTAGCACAAGTCTGCAATGACCTATTAAACCACAGACTGTACAAAATATGGAATTATCTTTAAGAAGAGCAATATTGAACACAGCCAAGCAGAAAGAGGTAATTTACATGCAAGTGCTGCATGAACATATTTTGCTGATTTGATTGAAAAGAGTACATTAACATTTATAACATAGTCTTCATGAAGACAATGCACTTTTTTCAAATTCATGAATTTTTTCCATCGAGATGCTTTCATTGTAACTGACTGACAAATTGCCCTGCAGCGACGTAAATAAGCACTGAATTGATCAGTGTTTTAGTAGTAGCTATGATTAAAAAAAAACATAGGCATACATAATCGAGCAGGATTCGAACCCACGACCTCCTGATCACCGGACAGGTGTCATCTCCACCAGACCACCGAGCTTTCGCCCGACAGCAAGTGTTGGTTCTAATCCTTATAGCATGCAGCAGGTACTGTGTAATTATTCAAATTCATGAAATTCTTCCGTTGAGATGCTTTCATTGCAACTGATTGACAAATTGCCCTGCATCGACGTAAATAAGCACTGAACTGATCAGTGTTTTAGTAGTAGCCAAGATAAAAAATCACGGGCGTACAAACTCGAGCAGGATTCGAACCCATGACCTCCTGATCTCCGGACAGGTGTCATCTCCACTAGACCACCGAGCTTTCGCCCGACAGCAAGTGTTGGTTCTAATCCTTATAGCATGCAGCGGGTACTGCGTAATTATTCAAATTCATGAAATTCCTCCATTGAGATGCTTTCATTGCAACTGATTGACAAATTGCCCTGCATCGACGTAAATAAGCACTGAATTAAGCGCGCTTGTAATTGCTGAGTGCGCGCGGCACATGTTTGTTTATTGTGACATCAGAGCCATGCAATGGAACATTTTGTTCAAACAAACTTGCACTGCTGACAGCAAGAGTGTGCAATGAAACTTTTCACTAAATGTTACGTGATGGGCAATCGACCAATCGGATAGCTACATTCTAAATATGTGTTGTATATGAGCTAATATTTATCAAAAGCCATTTACCACAGTATCCCTGGCTGGCACTTTCCAGATATCCAGGGGGGCAATTCTCCCAGGCATCTCCTGTAAATGAGGTCGGGTCACTAGCTAAGTGCTGGTCGTTGACCTCCAGGGTGAACGACCCATTGTTTATCAGAGAGGTCAAATTGAAGTAGAATATGTCAAGTGGTTCTGCACTATCAGGGGGTTCCAGGGTCGCAGATGACGAATTATCTGCAAGTCAATAATTTAAAGAAAACAGCACAGTTATTAACCAAATGAGGATGGGCTGATTCTGCTATAACATGCATTTCCCATAGACACCTGCTCAAGTATGCTCGGGACTAGTCTTCAACGAGTTAAAACTCCTTTAAAATCCTTATGATTGAGCCAATGTACAATGTATGCTACAGTTTTCATGCACTACGTACAGTGTTCAGGGATGCACACCTTGTAGAACAGCATTGCAGAGTATTACCATTTTGGAGGGAAAAAAAACCAAACAAACCAATTGTGACCTGCTACAACAAAAGGATCCTAAAGTCGCTGACGGGTGAGCCGAGAAAATCGAGTCTGAAGTCAGATCACCAAAATCTGTCAAAACGTTTGGATTTCTGTTTTTAACATAATTTTGTAGTCTAATGTATCTTCTATCATCTGCCGAAATTTCGGAACTAAATGATAAAAGGAAAGGCCTGAAAATAGCATTTTTCTGGGCCATGATTGGCTCGCTCGTCAGCGTCTTTAGGATCCTTTTGTTGTAGCGGGTCACAATTTTCTTCAAAAAACCAACAGAACTTTTCGCAAAGAACAGCAGGAAATGCTGCAAAAGTAACAGTTTGCATCTCTGCATGTTTCAAATTGTAACACATGATGGATGTAAAATATATCAAACGAGACACATATATTGGGTGAATTTAATGTAGCATGATGCATTTCATATTGAAATGACCCTGTCTTGATGAGGTGATAAGGATGAAAACTCTTGAAAATATGAATTTAAAATTCAGTTGATTCGCTTCCTGTTATCAACAGCTGATAATTCCCAGATCATAACAAATCTAACAATTACAGGCTACTGTAACAAAATTAAGTCTTCACATACATTTGTAAAGTGGGATAATTACAACTATAACAAAAAGACAGAAAGAAAATTATTCAATCTGAGGATTTGGTAAATCAAAGCAGTATACTTTTAATAACTATTATTTCCAATGACTGGGCTTGATAGAGTAAACCACAACTCTAATCTCCAGTTATTCTTATGGTGAAGTTTCATGAGTTTTGGAGAATCATTGAAAAAAGTAACAGAAACTACATAGAATATGGGAGAGAGAGAAGTTTTTCATCAACTACAGGGTTCCTAAAATTTGATTCTTTGTCTCTGTTCTATTCTGTCATTCCCTTGCTGCCATGGGCAAGATAAATACATTTCTGTATGCACAGCATAATAACATACTTGAGTCGTCAAATATGTAATTAAAAAGATAAGCAGAAACTTGCTCACTTTCATTAACTCTTGATCACTAGATTTCACAAAGTCATAACTTTCTTTGGGTTCAAAAAGATGATTCAAATATGGTAAACTTCACTTTCCACTGATGCCAGTACATAGACTCTTAACTATAATTATGTCCGAAGTGTTTTCAAATGATGGCTTTGGTTTCCCATACATCATACGAGCAGACAAATTTTGCACCATATCAAAATTTCCTAGGACTAAGAGTAGGGATGGGGCGAGGATGATCTTAGGGCTCACACCTGACTCAGGGAGAGGAACTTGGCTGGAGGCATTCTGCTGGACGGTGATGCTGATTGTGACTGGTGCAGTGGCCCTGACTGACCGACGCCTATTGATCTGGAGCTCACAGTTCTTCACCTGTGAAGACAATGTGCTGAAGCATGAGAGCTACGATGTAGGATTTTGTCTAAAAACGTCAACAAAATACACAATGTGAATGACATCTTCTGTCGTTCTTATCCTTTTCTCATACAGACACAAATAGTACAAAGGCTCTGTCATTCAATATTAAAGGGACACAGTCCTCACGAAATTTAAAAAAATATGTTGTTGCTGGTACCTCCAATGAACTACTTTCACCAAAAACAAACTTTAAAATCACCAAATAAGCTCGTACATTTTGGTTGAAAAAGTGTGACTCTGCATGGTGAATATGCTAATGAGCAAGTCTTGGCGGAGAGTCATACGTCGTCGATGCACAACTCTTCCCAGCCGTGTTCTGCTCGTTATCCGTACGCTCCCTAGTTTACCCGGATGCATGAAGACGTCGGTGGCTACTCCGACTCGTATTTGACATTGTTTCTACGTTGTGTGTGTGTGTGTGTGTGTGTGTGTGTGTGTGTGTATGTATTGTGTATTATATTCGCACGTGTGGACGGTACAACTAGATGATAGATCTACGGTAGATACGCGTACGCACCCCGTACGCGGTTTGCCCTTCGCACTTTTCCAGTCTCAAGCGCAGCTGCAGCCCTACCTGTCGCCGCTCATGCATGTTCTATAGTACGTACAGAGTGTACATATTTGTAGGTAGAAACGATTCTACACAGGCCTGCTAGTACACTACAGGGGCGACCGCATTCAGCGTCGTCTGGTCAGGCTATCTTACATCAGTAGTTTTGCTCGAATCGTGCAGAAAATTTCCCAGGAAAATCCTTTTTTCCGTCCCAGACCAACAAAAGTATCGTGAAAGGTGAGCTGTATGGCTGGGAAATATCGGTACAACGATGCCGAACATAAGAAACTTAGGGCCTACAAAATCTCGAAATCGTGTTGTGACCTACCTGTGCGTGGACAATTTGTGAAGCGATGTTTTTACGTGGACCGGCAGGCTGTGGCCCTCGGTTATAAACCGAGAAAACTCCTGAAACCAGATGCAATCCTGACCATTTGCTCACATGGGTTATAAAACAGAAACACCTCGAGCATCGACTTCGAAGAGAACCGAGGGAAAAAGCGTAGAGAGGTAAGGAAAGTGGCTAGCTATGTTTAATTTACCGTGGGCCTGCAGCCGGGGTTGGACTGCAGTACAGTGCCACTGAGCTAGCTGCTGCCAGTGCCGACTGGACATGCACGGCAAAGTGGAGCGAAATCATATCCCTACGACCCCCTGTGTTTACCCTTCCCGGCTCACGTCATATTTTTTTTTTCGAGGAAAGGCGATTATCTGACTACTTACAGAAATATTGAAATACAAACAATATTTTCTCTGAAGAATTCGACTCTCTCATGCACAGGTTATCTCCGGTTTGAATGCCAAAATCGACTGGACGGAGTCGAGTGTACTGTGTATGTATACATTGGTATGGTAAGGATTTGCGCGCGAGAGTGGTTTCTACGCTAAGAAGTATGCAACACGGACGGAAGCTAGAAAACGACCGTGCCTATTTGATGTCAAGTTCATGGTATATTTGGTTTAAAAATACATATAAATTTATGTTTACAATATTAATTTTTCGTAAATTATATATATCTAAGCTTGAAATATTTTGTTTGAAATTATAAAACCACAAACTTTCACATTATATGATAAAATTGCAACTAATCATTTGAACACTTAAATTGGTTTTTAGAGGCACGGCTGTCAACTTGGTGAGTAGGGCATGCACTACGTAGCATCTTTTTGCCGGCTCTTTCACGATCGCTTGCAGGAATTATTTTTCAAAAATCGCGTACGGAGACAATTTTTGATGTCCAAGCGTATAAATTGGTGAAAGTTTATATTTTTTACTCTTCTTAATTATCAGTACAGTGAAAATCTCAGGACTGCTTCCCTTTAAATGAAATTAAGCAGCCTGAACAGGTTTGGCTTATGCAGAATTCAATATGCACACGAGGTACAACAATCAAAGGTAAAAAGTGGGTTGACCTTCATACGTGTTCTTCACTATCCATCAAAAACCTTTAGATATCAACTTAAGCATGAAGACACTCCATACATACGGCAATAATTACTATGATTTCAACTATATTCTATAAGGCTGTGAAGCCTACGTTGGTATAGAGTGCTCAATGTCAAGATGGCAAAGATTAGAATAGCAATAACGTTCACACAGGATGGTACATTGTAATTAGAGGTTCATCAGTGCTTTAAGTACAACTCTGAGTTTCGTGCGACCTGCATCAGGTGCTCTCATCTGGTCATTCGCACCGCATGCGTGTCCCGTTAAACTCATGAGTAGTACTTTTCACTTAACATTGTTTTGTGGTCATAATCAGATAAGTGCATGATCCTTTACTCACGCCCTTAAATGTGCTTCATTGAGTATTATCAGGCAAAACTATGTATGAAACAAAAAACAATAAGACACAAAGGCAAGCAGACACCCAAGCCCACCTGGACGGCAAGAATGCGACAAGTCCGGTCAGCTATGCACTCAATCTCATCTGACGTCTCAGTCAGGAGGTTGTTAGCTGCATTCCGTAGGTAGTCCCTGTCTGCTCTTGATTGACAGATGGCGCCAGGGTATGCCACCGACACAATTCCTGTGGCACCTTGGTTGTGCATCAGCTCTACAAAATGGAAAAAAACTTTTCGTTACTCCTTGTGTACCTCATGTGAACATATTCATTCATGAGTTCACAATTAACCAATGAGCTACTTTTGAAAAGCTATTAAATTACTGTTTTTATGCAACATTAAGGCTCTATTAAAGATAAGGAGCTACAAGTGATTTTAAGACTTATATTCTATGTCAAAACATCACAGGCTCTTTAAGCACTCTTTTCAAGTCTAAAATAATAACTCAGACGAAAGAAGAAAGTATGGACTTTACCTCTTGTATGTAAGAAACAGAAGTTATGTCTTTCCTATGAAAAGAAATCACATTCTTCCTTGGGGGGGTTGTTACTGTGAGTACATGGTGCCATGATTCTTTGTGAATTGTACAGACTGATCCTAGATGTAGGACAAGGCAAGTGCCAAATTGTGTCTCGCCCATTCGCGTACAAGGAATTAATATTTTTTATAACTCCAAGAAGTTAATTGACCTGCTTATGACCTTTGACCTTGTGGTGACCTTCAACACCCCAAGGGACATTCACCATCCAAGTTTGGTCACAAACGGACAAAGGGATCAAAAGGAATGAGCCATAATCGAAACGCGCCATAAAAACTTAACATTGGGCCCTAAAACTTTGTTGACCCCTTTCTGTGACCTTTGACCTTGTGATGACCTTTAACTCCCCAAGGGACATCTACCGTCCAAGTTTGGTCACAAACGGACATAGGGATCAAAAGTTATGAGCCACAATCAAAACGCACCCTAAAAACATAACATTGGGCCCTAAAAGTTTGTTGACCCCTGTCTGTGACCTTTGACCTTGTGACGACCTTCACCTCCCCAAGGGACATCTTCCGTCCAAGTTTGGTCACAAACGGACAAAGGGATCAAAAGTTATGAGCCATAAACGAAAGGCGCCCTAAAAACTTAAAGATAATAAAAAGTTTTGGTACCTCAAAAGTTTCCTTGAATTTTCCTGTCTTAGTTTGTGTTTCAGGTTAAAGTACCTTTCATATATAACTAACACTGTGAGACTTACTCGCCCCAAAGTGCTCTCATGTCTTAGTAATCATGCAATTAACTGCGACCAGCAGCCCCATACGCATAGCGACCAGCAGTCCCATACGCATAGCGTAATCGGGCTTCGCATTGTAGCATTCAGGATCATGACAGATTTAGTATCGCAGGATAAATGTCAACTTAAAATCCCAAAAATTCTTCAATTTGAAGACTTACCAATTAAGGTGAAATATTGAAAACAGGCTTCGGGCAATGTTTGGTTCGGCCTATAGTCCCTTTCTGTTCGAATTGATGACTGAATGTGACTCGGTCAAGAGGACCTTGGGAGAGCTACCATACACTGAATACTACAGCCAGTGCATGCGAACACATCACATGCGCACAAATTTCAAATCCATCAACGGATAAGATGTTTGTGTGCGCATGCGCTGGCCGTAGTAGTCAGTGTAGTAGCTCTCCCAAGGTTCTCTCGACCGAGTCACATTCAGTCATCAATTTGAAAAGAAAGGACTATTGGCAGCACCAAACGTTGTTCGAAGCCTGTTTTCAATACTTCAACTTAATTGGTATTAGTCTTCAAATCCAAGAAATTTTTGGATTTTAAGTTGCCATTTACTCGCGATACTAATTCTGTCATGATCCTGAATGCTACAATGCGAAGCCCCATTACGCTATGCGTATGGGGATGCTGGTCGCAGTTAGCTATGCGTACAATGGGCTGCACGCTGCTGGTCGCAGTCAGTGGTTTCGTACAATATTTATCGACGCCGTACGGCGACGGCTCTGGTACGAAACCATTATTGCATGATTACTAAGACATGAGAGCACTTTGGGGCGAGTAATTCTCACAGACAACGTACTTTAACGTGAAACACAAACCAAGACAAGGAAATTCAGGGAAACTTTTGAGGTACCAAAACTTTTTATTATCTTTAACATTGGGTCCTAAAAGTTCGTTGACCCCTGTCTGTGACCTTTGACCTTGTGGTAACCTTCAACTTCCCAAGAGACATCTACCATCACCCAAGTTTGATTGCCATTGTAGCAATATGTGTTGAGTTACGTGTGATAAGAGAGTCTTGCAAGTAAACTTTAACGTATGGCCTCAAATGACCTTTGACCTTTATGATCATGTGACCTCTTATGGCACTATAACATGAAGGTACCCCCAGTGCATCCATCACCCAAGTTTGATTGCCATTGTAGCAACATATGAGTCGAGTTACGTGTGATAAGAGAGTCTTGCAAGTAAACTTTAACGTATGACCTAAAATGACCTTTGACCTTATCCTGTGACCTCCAACGGCACCATAACATGAAGGAACCCCCAGTGCATCTATGACCCAAGTTAGGTTGTAATCCAAGCAACTTATGTGAAGTTATTTGTCAAAAGAGAGTCTTGCAGGTAAACTTTAACATAGAAAAGAGAGTCTTGCACATACTCTTTAATATGACCTCAAATGACCTTTGACATCATCACATGACCTCCGACAGCAACACCATAACATAAAGATACCCCTAGCGCTTCTATCACCCAAGTGTGGCTGCCATTGCTGTAACAGTTGCCAAGTTATGCATCATAAGAGAGTCTTGCAGGTAAACTTTAACATTTGTGACGGACGACGGACGGACGACGGACGGACGACATTTGGATCCCTTAGTCTCGCCTTCACCTCCGGTGGGCGAGACAAAAAGGACAAGGAGCTGCTTTGATACAGAATGCTCATGATGACAATAGATATAATTTGTACATTAGTGTACAATTTCATGCTCTGAAAAATGTCAAATAGAAGTGTAATTTCATCATTAACCATTAGTTTCCAAGAGCTTTGTGTGATAGAAATTGATATAAGTGTATCTGTACACATATTTTCTGCAACATATTCTCACAAAGTCAAGAGTCTGTTCTCCCTACCGGTGCATGAGGGCAGTCTTGCAAATGGATTATCCTTGGTCTGGTGGCTCCACCGGTAATTCGAGTCCTTCCCACATGTGTAGCTCTCCTGGATGCGCTCCGCAAAGCCGTAGCCACGGCGACAGCTGATGGAGCAGGTCTTCGTGTCCTCCACATCGCGGCACCGGAGGTAACCCCTCAAGGGTCTCCTCAGCCGTAGACAGCCTGAGAGCGCAGTGTGGGAGATATCATGGACAGCGTGATGATGTGGGTTAACAGGAATAATCAAAGACCACAAGAATGGATAATATATACCACACGCTTAAAATGGCTTAACCCTAACTAGGCCGGGGGGGGGGGGGGGGGGGGGGGGGGGAAGGGGGGCCTCCGAGGCCCCCCTCGACGTTTCGCGCTATGTATCGCTATCGCGAGAAGCTATCACCGCGAAGTTTCATGACTTTTTTTCTTTTGAGTCTCCCGCATCTTTTGACACCAAATTTGCGATGCCCGGGTGCGCGGTTCCGAAGTTGCGCATAAATATGCACGAGCATGTCAGACCAAAAATTGCTCAAAAACGTGAATTGGTGTACAATTTCAATGCAAACTGTGTTTACAGACAAATTTCATAAACGCATGGTTATTTTGGGGTTTTATTGATTGAAATCAATGAATAACATATTTTCTTGTTCGGAACGATGTCGCGAACAAATTTCATTGAAAAAGCAATGAAAAACATAAAGTCGAAAAAACAAAGAAATACATAAGAAATTCAAAAAACAATAAAATACTTAGGAAATTTTTTCTGATTGCGCAATTTTTTTCTCTTACATTTGCTAAGGACACTAAAAAGAATATTTACACAAAAAATGTGCCTGTTTTGAGCTTCATTTAGTGATTTATACCGAATTGTCTGATTTCATGCATCATTATGCATAAATTAGCATAATATGTGACACTGCACCTCAAAACAAACAAAAAGTCGCCAGACATGAATTTTTAGTTAAGATCATATTCTGAAAGACCAGACTTTAAGCTTTAAAATGATGTATAACTCAAATCAAATGGACTCTCCTAACCTATCTAAATATTGGAAAGAAAGCACAAACTCAGGAAAAGTGTGAACTGAGAAAAGAGGCTCTGAAGTACAGTGTCTATACAAGCGCTTAATCTTTACCAAACCGTGCTGGCTGTGCGATGAATGGGACAAAAAACAGGAGGTAAACCACCAGAGTGACAAAAATGAAGGGATTATTTGATCAAACTGAAATTTAGCATGCCTCATTAACACATTCTGTCCATAATCAATGCCAATTTTCAAAGCAGTAGCACTATCCTTTCAAAAGTTATTAGAGTTGAAAGTGAAGAGTGTGGACAAAGTTTTTCAGAAATGAAAAAGGGATTCTAAAGAAACACCTTATCACACTATTCTACAAAAGATGCTCGAGATAAACTGCTAAAAAACACACTTTCCTGCCCGTTTTATTATACCAAATTTTAGCATAATGTAAAAGAAGACCCGCTCTTTCAGAAAATAAGAAAAAGTCAAGTTCGGCTAGGTTGACCCATTTCATTTATTTTCAGTCCTCACGCAAAATCAGTGTGTGCGACTTTATGTTCGTTTTGAGGTGCACGGTCACATATAGTGTAAATGATAATTTTTGAAAAAATTAACTTCATGGTACTTTAGATTACATCATAGGCAATGTGTGTGCCAATTTTCGTCGCGATAGCGCGGTTGACGTCCGAGATCTGGAGGGGGGCCTGGGAGGCCCCCCGGCTCTATCATCTACCTAAATAGCCCGGCCTACATGTAGTTAGGGTTAACACAATATGGAGGCCCTAAGCAAGAACACAAACAAAAGAAAAGAACAAATTGAACTTTGCATTATACTGGTAAAAAAAAGGAGAAAGTATAGACACACTTACCAATGAAATGCTTGGCACAGGAAGTGTTTTTTTCTTTTTCTGTTTATTAACCCATTGAAGACGAGTCCCAAGTATACTCGGGCTAGTGTCTATGGGAAATGCATATTGTAGCATAATATTTTGTTTACCATTTTTTACTACAAGACCCCAATATTTCCATCGACTCGGCAAAAGTCGGGCTCAGTTCCAATCTGCAACTAATTATTGAATGCTATACAGTTGTATTTTAAACAATAATGACACAATCAAAGTATAACGAATTCGCTCATGAACCCTTAGAAACATTTGTATATTCAAATACTACTTATTGTATTGCTTATAATGTGATAGTTTTTGAAGCAAATGAGTTACTGTATCCCTTCTTTGATATACTACAAGCCCTACAAAATGAAATGAATCATTCCATGCTGTTACAGTGTGCGCATGATCTGCTCTGAAGTAGGACTTCTCCACTGAGAAAAATAGGGGTGTTTGAATTACCTGGGCAGGGAACGTCATTGCATGTTCTCTCTTGCTGCTCCTTCCCTGTGCAGTTGAGGCCCCCACCCTGGGGGACCGGGTCAGTGCAGGTCCTTGTGCGAGACTGGACACCTCCAGCACAGGTCAAGCTGCACTCACTCCATAATGACCAGTTTGACCATCCGCCATCCACTGAATGGACAAGACGTACACAAACAGACGAGGCTTGAAAACAACAATAAAGATCTTTGCTTCATATTACTCTTGACACACACACAAACAAACAAAATACTTAGTGAGAGGGAGTGTAACAAAGCTTACATGCCAACTTACGCCAAACATTTCCCCCAGGGATTCTGCCCCCTGAACCCCTGCCGACCAACACAGTCACTTGCCCAACCAGAAAAGAAAGATATATTGGTCACATTCTCCTGCAATAACATCTGAATGTAAACACTCAGCAATCTTACCAATACTGCATTATACGTAAATATGCATTTAACATATTTTTTTAAGTTAGCATACCTTTCTCAACTTCACAGAAATCTCCTGAAAATCCATTAGGACAATGGCAAAGAGCTGTAGCCTCTTTGGTTTCACATGTCCCTCCATTCCTACAAAACTCTGGACTGCACAGGTCTTGGGCCTGTTCACACTGGGTGCCCGTGTAGCCCTCTTCACACTCGCAGTGATAGGAGCCTAGTTTATCCTGGCAGGAGCCACGCTGACAAGGGTCTGAAAGGCACTCGTTAACGTCTGCAAGAGAAACACACAGACAGAATAGAAAAGGATAGGATGTCTATGTGTGTGTCATTTTCTGTGAATAATGTCATATCTTACAAGGGAAATGTTTAAGTGCATGCCTTATTTATTATCGATGTTATTTTCCTGACTGGAAATATGAATGCCAGTGCACACTTTCTATTTGCATTCATTTTTTTTTTCACCTTCCCAGGCAGTCAAATATACAGTTGTACATGTACCTGATTCATGGTCCTGAACTTCTGACTTTGTGGACTTACATAATCAATTTTTTTTTCATAAATGTAAATCTATAAATCTAACTTTTTCATAAACATAATTTATGTTAGGTTCGAGTGTGTGCGTGTGTGTCACACAAATAGACACTGCTATAGCTTCTGACCATTCGAGCACTGAGAATTAAGGCTTTCTGGGACGAACACTGTACTTTTAGGGCTTTCTACAGCTCAATTGGTAGAGCATTGGGTTAGCATCAAGAGGTCTCGGGCTTGAATCCAGATGGAATCCTATTTTCTTTGCTCTATTTTCCACTACACATAAATCTAGATACATGAAGTTTGTCTAAAAACTGGAACTGGCAGGATGATGCTCAAACTTTACGGAAACAAGAAGATGCATGTCTAAAGTACAAATGAAATGTTAATAATGATTTGCAAGTTACACCTCACAGAGCAATCTCTTGAAAAAAAAAAACAACACTTGGAGTGTAATGTTTTGTAAGACCTGTTACAAAATGCTCTGGCAGATGCATAAAGTGCACACACAGAAGTTGTGCACTACTGGCAAATACAACTGTTTGTATCATTCAAGTCATGAACTTCAAATGTGCTTCACGCTTACCATCACATTGCGAAGGTGATTCTAGCTGATTGGACGAGACATTGACATGTGATGGCATGTCTGTCCATGACACTATGTCACCAAAGAGGGCGGGCTGACATGACGACGCAAGGCTCTGCTGTACAGCATCCGACAATTCTGAACTCCACACATTGTAGGCACTGATGGCAACATAATCTGTGGGACAATATAGAATGAATAACATGTGAACTCTTTCTACAGCTTATCCTTTTATTTTCACGTCACAATATCAATGACATCCCCTGGTATTGTCCAATATGAAGGAACAGCATTTCCACAGGCACAGATCAGAATTGTAGCTATTGCAACAGGAAAGTTGATGTTAAAAAAAGAACACACTTCATTATCTCTGTAACACAAACATAAGAGACTCATTGTATGGTAAAATAACAATTGAAGTTGGACTGAGGTAGAAAAAAAAAATAGAGATCCTATTGCTATTCTATTTCACAAGAATTAAAGTTAATCTTAACCCATTGAGGACGGGTTGATTTTGCTATAACACGCATTTCCCATAGACATTTGCTCGAGTGTACTCAGGACTTGTTCTCAACGGGTTAAAAGTTCATGAGATTTAAACTTGAAATTATGTTATGCCATTTGTTTCCCAGTTCAGTTTCATTTAATGTCTTTAACCCATTGAGGAGGGGTCCCGAGTATACTCGGGTAAGCATCTATGGGAAATGCGTGTTGTAGCAAAATCAAACTGTCTTCAATGGGTTAAAATCCTCTTCAAATTGTTATCACACTTTAACATAAAAGTTAATTTGTCACTTCAACTTTGTATATGAATGGCTGTGTGTAAAAATCTACAATATTTGGAAGTTCATAGGATATCATTAACGACACACACAGCAAACCATAATTTTAAGCTGATCTTAACTTTTAAGATTGACTTCCAACACCCACGGGTCACCGATATAATGTAAATGGCAGAAATGCCAGTTGTGACAAAACAAATTGTGTCTCCACCTGTGTTACCCATCATGTCTGCCCCGAACCAGATCCTGCCTCCAGAGGGGGCATGTCCAGCTGCCATGGTAACGTTGCCTGATAGAGGCTCCTCTCTGTCCACTGACAGAGTCCAGGAACTGGTCGGTGTGAACGTCCACATAACATGGATGTGATGCCACCTATTGTCGCAGAGCGAAGTTCCAACGTTGTATGTAACACTGGCAAGAAGAATGGGAAGATACATGTATCATTTCCCTATTAAGGCTTGAAACTTTTGGCCTCAGGTGAGTAGGCAACAGAAAAAAAAAAATCATACATAGAAGGTCACATCCACAATATTTGAATACTTATAAGTTATTCCAGGAGTTCCAGTATTCTTTGCTAGAAAAATGAAGGTTGAATGGCTGTAGGGATATTTTCCCATTTGATTTTTCGTGAAGGGTGATATGATGAAGCAAAAAATTCAACTGAAGATCCAATGTAACCCAGAGTAAATTGATGTTAGACAGAAATCGAATACATTCATGGATAACTCTCAGTATAATGCATCCACAATCATTTCACAGACAGTGACAGGGCATATCAGTTTCATACTCCCCACTTCTGAATCAAAGTGATGTCAGATCTTTTGTACAGGAATGAGGTTGAACATTTTATTGAAAGATTAATTGAGAGACAGTTGTTAACTACACGGATATAAAATGCGATCACATTGGCTATCCTATCGTGGCCAAGTGACAATGACCCTTTCTAATTCAGTCATGGCAAATAGAAATTACTATCAGCAAATGTTAACATCCGTGTACCTTGTGCCATAGGGTATGAAGGAGACCTATAAAATACATCAGATAAGTTGAACATTCATTACCTCCGCCAAGAGTATGTTTTCATTACCATTGGTTTGTCTGCGCGCAAAATAACTCAAAAAGTTGTTAACGGATTTGGATGAAACTTGCAGGAAAGGTTGAGAATAACACAAGGAACAAAGGATTAAATTTCGGTAGTGATCCATGAATTTTTGTGGATTTTATGAAGGATTTTCAATATTTTGCCAGGTAGGGTCAATGAACTTGGGAGTTCAAGCTGCACATTTTTGAGGTTTTCATTTGCGCACTAAAGTGCGTACTATAGTTTCTGCAAGGGCGAGGCGTGCCACACAGCCGAGGGTTGATGACATAACAAAGGCTTTTATATTGGGAAAGTTGGTTATTTTCATGTATGAGTGGAAATCACTGATCTCTATGGAACAGCAAGATCAGTGATTAGTAACACCTTTTTTGCGGAGGTCTTCACTCTCAGAGTGCTTTTCTAGTTCCTAAATGGCAAACAACATCTTGCTCATAGTAATGGGGTAGTTCCAAGGTTGATAATGTCTAAAACATATGGCTCATATCATATGAACCTGCTACCTTAAAATTATGTATCATTCGAAGGTTTATAGGAGTATAGCCTCAATACATTAAAAAAGACAAACATCAAATGTTTTGCAGCACTGCATCTTTCTTCACTTTCAACAACAACAAAAAATGCAAATAAAATTACCTTCCACTAGTAATTTTTAGATTGCAGAGGTTATACAAGGAATATTCCTCATCCTGGAAGTTGTAACTGAAGAGACGGAAGTCTGGAGTTGCTCTAAGGCCTCTCAGCCAAGTTGACAATGTCAGTCTGCTCAGACCGTCTGGTTCGTTGATAGTCAGATTTACTATCTTGGATTGGCCAATGAACACCAGATCAAAATCAGTTGGAAGAGCTGGAAAAATAAGGAGAAAATGAAATTTCATGCAGTCCAGGTCAAATACCTTCCATGATGCAACGCAATACATACTTGATAATACAGGTTGGTCTAATTGATTATGTTTAGGTTGTCTCAAATACAACAGAAGTATGCATTTCCTAAAACAGATTGTCTCGTATTCATACTTACTTCCCTGTCTCATATGGCTTTTTTAACCCGTTGAGGACGAGTCCCGAGTATACTCGAGCAGGTGTCTATAGGAATTGCATGTTGCAGCAAAAGCAAACCGTCCTCAACGGGTTTACAGTCTCAAAATTCTAAGATTGCTTTATCACCATGTAATGATATATACATTGTATTGTGCTCTTTGATTGATTGAACTATTTATCATCCAGTATCCATCTTTAGTAGTAACATTATTACATGTACCTGTACAGACCTAAAAAAAAACAACTGGACTGTTATGATACAGAAAGAAAGAAAGGAAGGAAGGAAGATAGATAGACAGAGAGAGAGAAAACAAAAAAGAGATAGACCTTTTCTGTATAAAATCAGAGCAAATGCAACCATACGTACCAGTTTCACACTGTCGGCCCGTGTAGCCAGGAGCACACTGACATACAAACTGCAGGAATCCTTCCACACAGGTGCCTCCATTAAGACAGGGGTCACTTTCACACTCCATGCTCTCCTCAGCACAGGTGATCCCTCTATGAACATACATGTACAACAAACAAGGAACAATGGCATCAATAGCTTTCAGATCAGCCTCTACGCTGCTTTCAGAATCATGTATAGTCTGCACTGGGTTTAGTTTATAAGTGTGATATCATACAAATAGTGAATGGTCACGAGTGCAATGGTACAATTAAGATTTCGCACGAGGTGAAAGATAGAGGCCCTCTATTCAAAGAGGCGAAGCCAAGTTGAATAGTGCACCTCATCTTTCACCAAGTGCGAAATCTTGTTCCATCGGACAAGTAAAGACCATATACTATTTGTTTTATACAACACCTCAAACGTCAACAGATATGGTCCACTCAGATTCTTGAATTTAGCACAGAAATGGCAACCATTTTCCGTGAAAGACGAATGAGTAGCCGCACAGACTGCACACTCATAGTCACTGTGTATGTGTACAGATGTACGTACCCGAAGCCGATCGGTTGAAGTTGTTAACAAAAATGAGTGACAAAAGTACGCCCTTGTAAGCACACTTATAATTGTTGAGCACGCGCAGCAAATGTTTGTTTATTGTGACATCAGAGCCGTGCAATGGAACAAAAACTCTGAGTCAATCGTGAGTTTAACAAGGGAGTCAACAGAAATGGGTGACGTCAGCCATGCGCTATCCATTTTTGCTCAAACAAAATTGCATGGCTGACAGCCACAGCGTGCCATGGAACTTTTAACTCAATGTCACGTGATGGGCAATCGACCAATCGGATAGCTACATTCTATGGTAGTTGTAATGTGCTCTGACTGTAGTAGTCTGCTCTCCCTGCATTGCAGATGCAGTGTGAAAAAAACCTCTCTGTGACTCAGATGGATGTCATTGCTTGATAGGCATCATCTCTTTTAACAGCTTGAAACATGAAAGCTCAGACTTGGCTTTAATAGTTTATACACAGTAAATGTCAAAATTGAATTTTCATTGTTTCTAGTTTGTTTGTCCTGTACTGCAGTTGCAGCATGAAAAGAAACTTCTCTGTGGCTCTCACAGACATCATTCAGAACTGTGTCAGGTGAGAGTCCATTCACAGTCAGAACTTGATTTTCTTCCAGTAGCTGACCCTCTCTGATAAAGGATTGCAAAATCAATTATAAAACTGGTACTGAATGAGATCAAAGTATCACTTTAACCGTTGAAGACGAGTCCCGAGTATACTCGGGCAGGTGTCTATGGGAAATGCATGTGGTAGCAATATTAGCCAGTCCTCGACAGGTTTAATTACCTGAAGCCATCAGCACACTGGCACAGGAAGCCAGCGACCATGTCTTCGCAGATGCCCAGGTTTTCACAAGGACTGGAGGCACACTCATCAATGTCTGTCTCACATCGTTCCCCAGTGTAACCTGATGATGATAATGAGATATTGAGAGCATAAAAAGCTGTAATTTTGGAGCATAATACACATTTGAATGTAATCAATGGATACAAAATGTAAAACACTCAAGGCAAAAATCATGAAAAAACCAACAACAAAGAGATAATGTATGTAAAATGACACTTGAATCCAGTCATAGGATTTATATCAAAAACAAGAATACAATTTGCAAGGAATCAAAGACTGAACATTCACCTTTCATCTCTTAATCTCTGATGTTCATATATGAAATATTGCTTTCAGTTGAAAAATTTTCAAAAATCTCCCAGTTGCCATTCTATAACTGATCCCTGAACTGGAAAAAAAAAACATTTAAAAGATCAAAGTTTCTTTCTCTCTATCCACTGGCAAAGTTTCATAGCATATTTCTTCATATTTCGAGCAGATTCAGTGAACTTAGATATCTCTGGCTAATCATGCAGCAAAACAGAGATGTAAATTTATGAATGATATGACGATTACTTCGGCAGCAAATTCTCCCAGCAATGACATGACATTTCAATTTTTCCCATCAACGTGATTTCAAATCAAGAAGCTTCTTATTACTCGATGAAATCCATTGATGATCGATAGGATGCAAAAAAGCCAATATGTAGTTGCCTCAATACCATGTTGAGAGACAACTGGATGGAAAAGGGTCACAGACAAATTGAAGCGAACTGCATTGATCTGAACTGAACTGAACTGAACTGACCTGACCTGAATTGAATGGAACTGAATGAATTGAACTGAATTGAACAGAATTGAATTGAACTGACATGACTTGAACTAAAATGAACTAAACCAAATTGAATTGAACTGAACCGAGTTGAAGTGAATTGAATTGGATTGGATAGGACTAGATTGGACTGGATTGAATAGTACTGAATTGAATTGAATTGAATTGAATTGAATTGAATTGAATTGAATTGAATTGATTTGAATTGAATTGAATTGAATTGAACTGAATTGTTTCACGTGGCTGCTAAGGCAGTACTGGACAATTGTAAGCAAGCAAACATGGAAGTGATGACTTATAGTCTCCTCAGAAGGACTAGGCAACAAGGGAAAAGTGTGTCTTGCCTAGGGGCAACACTGCTGCAGAAAGAGGACTGGAACAAGGAACCTCAGAATGGACAGTCCACAGTCTTTAACCACAGAGCTAAAACAGCTCTCCCTCCAGAGATGGATGGAAAAACTCAAATCCAGTAAAACGGAACAGGGTAGAGACATGAGATGTGCGTGGCAAATACACTGTAGGCCTAATGGTGCAGGTGCCATAGCTACAGTATGTCATGGGTAATTTCAGGCAATAGACTCACCCTGTGAACACTGACAGGAGAAACTCGCCACGCCATCCAGGCATGTAGAATCATGCAGGCACGGCTGTGAAATACACTCGTTCACATTTTCCTTGCAGAATGAGCCATTGAATCCTGGCGGGCATTGGCACGTGTACCCATTTACCTGCATACATTCACCAAGGGAAAATAATCTGTTAAAGCTAAATGGAAATCCAATGAAATAATAGAAAGAATATTAATATACAGTCATACCTGTCAATAGCCACCATCCAAAGGAGATGAAAAAAGTGGCCATTATAGACAGGTGGCCACTATAGACAGGGTCTTAACATGCCTTTTCTCTCAGAGGGAATTATTTTTAGAGGCCACATATGGCAAGGGGCAACTATAAGAGGTTTGACTTTTGTAGCAATCTGTTACTAGAGATTTGATACTAATGACAAGGGCCATTTCTATAATAGTCATACAATGATGTGTGAAATCTTCATAACTTTTTAGAAAGGTAAATTTAAACAAAAACTTGCAAAATAAGTTCTTGAAATGTGTATTTTGGTTGTTATTAGATCAATTTTTTGGTTAATTTTATAACATTGATAAATTGCTTATTTTCCCCCCAATAGCTGGCTCAGTGGTCTTACAAGGTTTCAAGAAAAGATGCAGAAGGGGATGCTATTATAAACATAACCAACAGAAAATTCTAAAGGCCTGCACTGGGCAAGCACAGACCTGGTCTACACAGGTAGCTCCATTCTGGCACTGGCTATCAGCACACTCGTCCACATCCTCCTCACACACATCCCCCTGGAAACCGTCCAGACAGGTGCAAGCATAGCTCCCTCCTTCTGGCGTCTCCCTACACCTCCCTCCATTCAGGCAGGGGTGGGAGGAGCAGGCGGGCGTGTCCACCAGCTGGCAGAAGGGGCCAGAGAACCCGGGCTGGCAGGTGCAGTGGAAGCCACCGACGTCATCGTGGCATGTGCCGTTGTTGTAACAACTGTCAGCCGTGCAGTCATCAGTGTTGATCTGTGGCAGAGAAAGGTTTCACTTCACCCAGTGTGTTTTGATAGGCACATTTGTTAACCCTTGATTTTGCTACCACACGCATTTCCCATAGACACCTGCCCGAGTATACTCGGGACTCGTCCTCAACGGGTTAATATGGATGCATGCTTATCACGAAGTCAGTAGGTACACCATACTCTCACTTGCAGCACAGATAAAAACAAATATGCACATACTCACTGATGCGATGTCAAGTATTCTGTACATCAAAAATAGATTCTGCAATTTGAGTATTAGAAGCATGAATATGTCAACTTAAATGATTTCATATCATATTTTGGGACTGCATTTTGGAAGAATTTACTGAGAAAAGAGTGTACATGGTATTTTGTCTTCAATGCTACACATATTTAGCTTTACAAAGTTTACTGCTTTTTTGGGTGACAATTTACACAATATCAGTCTTCCATTTTATGTTCTGATGGCTAGATGGTGAGATACCAGCACTCATCAAAGATGCCATATGATGCATACTAGTATCCTCCATATCTCCATGTTCTCACCTCACAGTTAACCCCCTCAAAGCCAGGCACACACTGACACAGGTAGGAGCCCGGTCGGTCCACGCAGGTCCCGTTGTTGCGACACGGCCCTGACCTACACTCATTCACATCCACCTCGCAGTGGACACCTGAAAATCCCTCACTGCATCGGCAGAGGTAGCCATCCACCATGTCTTCACAGTTGCCTTGGTAACAGGGGAAGCTGCTGCACTCATCAACATCAATTTCACATCTGTTCCCAGTATAGCCCGATAAGCAAGTACAGCTGAATGTAAAAAGTGGAGAACACACTGATCTGTAATTCCTGGACTTATTTCCTGTTCACTTAGCAATTGATTTCAGTGCAATCGCAAGTTGCAAAATTGCAACTAACACAGGGCTCACAATGATTCAGTCAACATACAATGGCAATGGTTTTTCAAGAGTTGTGGTATTTATGATTTGACACATGTATGTGTCACATTAACACAACAATTATATATGATATGAAGGGTGTGAAACAGAGAAAATAATTCAACTAATTAATTTTTTTCTGCCTACGGTGTAGGACCCCATTTCATAAAAAGTTACTGTAATAGCAACTCTTGATGGAATGGCAATTGTAATGGTACAAGAATCCAGCTTCCTGATTGGCTGTTGCTACGGGAAATTGCCATATATCAACAAGACTTGCTATCCTAACATCTTTCATTAAATGGGGCCATGCCAAGTCTATTTGTTTCTTAACCAAACAGATGCATTGTACACTGCATTTCAAATATCTTATCAAAACCTACTTAGCCTTGTTTGCTGATTAGTACACACACTGTAGTACTTTCTTTGCCAACTGGCGCACATATGTGGAAACTAATTGTTGATGAATAGAGATTACCTAATCCCCCTAATCCCTATTGTGCCACCCTGGCCTCTCTGTTGGACCAATGATGCACATTGTCAATTGCCTGGGCCTGCCACTTTTACAACTAGGTAAAGTTTGGATGGATTTCTAAATGCTGATGAAAACACTTAGCAAGTTAAGCCAAAAGCCCTAGCACATACATGTAACTGGTCAAATAACAATCAAATCAGACTCTATATTTTCCATACTCCAATCGATCATACGGAAAGAGAAGACACAGCATGACCCACCTAAAACCAGTTCCAGTGTTGGTGCAAACACCACTATTTGAGCATGGTGCATCAGCACAGAAGTCTATTGCTGCTTCACAGAAGGTCCCTGAGTAACCTTGGTGGCAATCACAGACGAACGCGTCCACACCGTCCACACAAGTTCCGTTGACACAGGGACTGGAAGGGATAAAATAACATAGTGTGGTTATAATAGAGATTATGCAAATTATTGATTGCACTAGTATAGGTATTTGACTTTTGTCTGATAGCTCATTTGTTGCTAGCATGTAAAACCTGAAATTTCGATCAAACACAATTTTTCAAAACAGACTAATTCTTGACTGCACTTCTTGCACATCAAACATTTTAACCCTTTGAGGAAGAGTCCTGAGTATACTCAGGCTGGGGTCTTTGGAAAATGGAAATCAGTCCGTCCTCAATGGGTTAAAGCTGCATCTAGAAAATGAAGTAGAAAATAGAGGGCCTATGCAACAGTGCTGCTGTGTACATCTAGAAGCTAGCATTTCATTTCAACAGTGTGATCAATCATAACATGATTTCTCACTATCCAGATATAATGACATATCTAGACATAATGACAAAATTTTGAGGGAAAAAATGATATTTTTCTCTTTTACCTAGAGAGGCATTCATTGATGTTCTCATCACACAGTATTCCAGCAAACCCAGGTGCACATTCACAAGAGAAGTTTCCCACCATGTCCAGGCAGGTTGACCCATGAAAGCAGGGCTCACTTGCGCACTCATTGATGTCAACTTCACATCTAGGACCTGTTTAAACAAAGACATCATGTTAACACACACAAAAAGAGACAACTTCAAGGTGATCATCAGCTATGAATCAATGACGATCATCCTCTCACTTCTGAAAAAACACAGAATAACCAACCATTCAAAAAAAGAAGACCAAAAAAATGAATATTTTGATGAATGAGTGAGAGAAAAAAGAATTTATTCAAAAAACAGATTCTCATAACATGCATCATGACATTAAAAATATTAAATTCAGACAATCACAATGGTAATTGTTTCACCAAAAAAAGAATCCCACTTAAAATATGAAAGTTATGGAATTCATAAACTTTGCATATTCTGATAAAACTTTAATAATCTAGTTTGTCTGAATTTGAACATGCTGTGGAAGTGCAATGGAAAGCTTAAATAGTTTCAGAATTTTGAGTAACTTTTCATGTACCGGTATACATTGTATCATTAAGTAGTTTGACTTTTTATAAACTGATTCAATAAATAATTTGCAAAAATTGCAGCATTTCAATTTCTCTAGTACCAGCTGTTAGCACCATAATTATTGTAACACAAGATAACAGCAAATTTCTTTGTGAAACAGACCCTACGAGATTGAGGTGGTGCTCCTACCTTGGAAACCATCACGACAGTGGCAAGAATACCAGTCGACCTCGTTAATGCAGGTTCCTCCATTCAGACACCTCTCCTCCCCTTCACAGAAATCGAACACCTCGGAACAGTCCACTCCCTGATACCCAGGGGGACAGACGCACTGGAATCCTCCAATCACTGACAGGCAGGTAGCATTGGCACTGCATGGCTGGGTGGCACAGAGATCCACGTTTTCCTCACATGTTGGCCCTGGGCAGACAGAGAAATAAGCAGTCAAAAGTAAATTTGCGCTCACACAGAAATGTCTGTTTCAGATTTAAATTTGCACTGAAAAAAAAGGAAGTAAAATAAAAAATGGCAAACAAAATGGAGCACTTTGTTAGTAATCAACTAAAGAGTGGCAAATGTTACTTTCTTTAATACAGGACAGTGCTGCTGCTTGCATAGAACAGAAAAAGTGGAATTCTTGCGGTGAAGAAATTTGTGCGCATTTCACACAACATGAAACTAAATAAAAAAATGATAAAAACACTCAAATCTTTTGCTTGTCCCATTTAATACTATTCAAGAGTTTGATTCCGTAGAATTAACAATATGTAAAATTCATCATCACGACCACAGCAAAAATCACTCCTGCAAAAATGTCTAGTTTTCGAGTGTCATCACAAGATTGGTGCATAACAGTGTATTCATAAATATCGTTCTCTATCACTCACCTGTAAACCCATCTGCACATGTGCAATTGTAGCTATCAATTCCGTCCGCACAAGTTGCTCCATTTGAACAGGGGCCAGAGGCACAATCATCTCGGTTGACCTCACAGTTTCGACCTATGAACCCAAACTGACACTCGCAGCTGTAGTCCTGCCCTGGGTCCTCGCCGAGCGAGCACACCCCGCCGTTCTGGCACGGCTCATCATCGCAAGCATTCTTCTCTCGCTCGCACAGCTCCCCAGCATAGCCCGGGGGACACAGGCACTCATAGGCATCGCCGAGATCGAAGCAAGTCCCGCTGTTTTCGCAGGAGTGGTCGATACAAAGGTCAACATCTACTCCACACTCAGGGCCAGTATACCCTACAAGTGAAAGGGAAAGAAATGGACATACAATGAAAGCTACAGAGTGAAAAACATGATATCTAACAGTTCTTGGACAAGAGGGAAAATGCTATTTGCAGTGTTACACAATGTCTGAATTTTGTTATTCTTTTTCAATTTTACTATTACACTAGGATTCAAAGATTTTCTATACTCTCTTCTAAATATGCATGTCATGATCAGACAAATGAATATCTGTGTGCAGTCGTCACAATTTCATAATCATCCAAACTCTGTACAGAGAGATGGAAATGAAAGTCCTTGCTGCTTCACTTTCTTGTTATGGGATGACAAAGTATAATAACAACAGTGATGTTTCAGGGATTTTTTTTACTGTTTCTATTAAAAGCAAAGGTTCACAATTTAAATAATGTTCATGGTAAAAAGTTCCAAAATTTTTGTTTCATCATTATCTCAGCAGGAGATTCAGGTAACAGGAATGCATACACTGCTATTGATACAAATGAAAGAAAAAGGACATATCTTGTAGTAGTCAATATTGATAAGAAGCTTTTTTTTTTAAAGTGTGACAATTACTATGAAAACAGGTGTAAATCTGATTGCTTCAACTACTGTACTCCTTTTGTTTTGAGACTGGGCCACATAACTGTAGACCAAGAAAAAAGAACCCCAATATAGATTACCCCATTGAAGATGGACTGATTTTCCTATAACTGCATTTCCCATTCACCCAAGCCCAAGAATACTTGCGACTAGTCTTAAACGGGTTGAGCAATGAACATAATAATCACTTTTCTCACTTCGCTTATTGACATACATGTCATTTCATACATGCTTCCAAAACCTCCACACTGGGAGTTACTCCATATGAAAGTTACAGTCATTCGCACCCACACTTTCCCCTCTTTAAGGTATAATCATTCCAAAAAACATAAAAGAAAAAGATTGCAATACTCACCAGGAGTGCAGATGCAGCTGAAATCATTCACCTCATCAACACACATTCCTCCATTCCTGCAGGGCTGACTATTGCACTCGTTGATATTCCGTGAACAGTCCACACCAGAGAAACCTGGTGCACAGTCACATCTGAAGTCGGGGACCTCACCGGGCATCTCTCTGCAGTCACCATCGTTAAGGCAGGGGCTCGGGAAGCACGGCCTGGTGGCAAACTCGCAGCGGGGGCCATGGTAACCGTCCACGCACTGGCATTCCATGTCGGTGGTTGAGGGGATGCAGCTCCCGTTGTTCAGACAATAGTTGTCGCAAAGAATTGTGACCGTCTCGCAGTTATCCCCTGCATGAAAAAATGAAATGACTTCTTCAAACATAAGCGAAGGGTGCTTCTCTTGCTGATGATGTACTTTGTAAGAGGCTGGGCCTTACAGTAAATGTCAATATTTTCACGTGATTAATTTTTTTGCGCTGTGCAGCTCAAGAACACATTTGCAGGTTGTTGAATTCGTGCTGTGCAATTGACAACCCATTCAAACTGTGCAGAGAAAAATAATTGCGAAGATATTTTCGCGTGTTTTAGAATTCGCGCCAGCCAGAAGTAGTGTGAAATACGTGAAAACTTATGTACCACGAAAATTTCTGCGTTTACAGTATTCTTAGTCTCAATTCTTGTGAGGGGAAGGTATGGTTGAAAAGAATTTACCTAAAATGGAATGAAAGCCAAATCTGGTATGCAAAAGAGGGCAACAAATATGTAACAAGGGCATGGCAAAATTCTTGGTTAAGCACCCTTGGATAAATCAAATCTTATATCCACTACGCTAATTCCAAGCTGGGCATAACTGCTTGTCATAGACAAATAGGGAAGCATTTCATTATTTAAAGATGTTGTGCAAGCAGTAACACTCCATTCTAGTAACATGGAATGTCGCAATTTTGATGTGGTACCTCATAGGCACACAGACATGATACAGTGTAGTCAAGTGACTGAAAGATAGGATGCTGTGTAGAAACTATTATTTTGTTTGTTTGTTTGTTTGTTTTTTGCAAAGACAAGCAAGCCGATAGAGAGGCTCATATGATGAATTCATGATCTAGTTCCGCACCACTAAGTCCGATGGGACAGGAGCAGGAGTAACCGTTGATCTGATCGATACAAGTACCCCCTCGCTGGCACGGCTGTAGCAAGGCGCACTCGTCTATATCCACTTCACAGGTCACGCCCTCAAAGCCAGGTGCACAGTTACATCGGAAGCTGTCCACGAGGTCAACACAGGTGGCGCCATTTTGGCATGGCTCGGACACGCATTCATTTGCGTCTGCATATGAAGAAGCAAAAGTCAAATCACTCAATTGTGAGTAAAGAAACAAAAATAAACACAAAACAAAACAAATCTGCTTGAGTATCATTCAAAACAAAATATCTGGGTCACAGAGGAAATTTTTGCTTGGAATAGCAACGTGAAAGAAATCTAAACTATCAATGTAAAATCACTTCTTTTTTTTTCTTTACGGGCTGGGGTCAAAGTTTCATGTCAGTATCTCTATCAAAGCATTCATGGGAGAATAAACAATAGATATCATCTTTTTCTGTGATTACCCACAATAACCTTTTCTGGTGGTTGCAAACTAATGTTTTAGCCTTTCTTGTGGCCTCTGTTGCCTGCTTAACCCGTTGAGGACGAGTCCCGAGTATACTCGGGCAGGTGTCTATGGGAAATGCGTGTTGTAGCAAAATCAGTCTGTCCTCAACGGGTTAAAAAGGGGACATGACAGCTGTGTCGCAAAGTCCTACCAACAACAACGTCAGCACAGACAGACACTCAGAAACATACAACAGCCACAAAACATGCGCTACAGCAGAAAGTGGGAGTTTAATACTAATAATTTTGTCTCTTATTTCAACTGCTCTTGTTTCATGTTGGTACTAGTCACTATTTGCAAAGGTCACAAGTTAAAAACAAAGACAGAGAGAGAGAGAGAGAGAGGAAAGACACTACCTTCCCATGTAGATGATAGTGTATGCTTTAAGGGAGATTGGATGGTACTATTTGAAGAAACAAGTTTTGGAAAGTAATTTTCTTATGGGTCCCTCAGTTTTAAAACGCATTATCATCAAAAGCAGTATTATTCTTGATGTATGACATGGCTAAATATATTTGCTATTAAATCTCTATGTAGATCAAAACTTTTGGTGACTGATTATCATTTTGAAACCCTTCTCCCCTGAGCTATGCTGTATGCAAGCTGACACAAACCTGTGCATTCTTGAATATCTTGAGCCCCACGGTTTGGTGTGCTCAGGTGATCCGGACACGGATCACATGACCTCTGCTGGTGCCGACTCTGGAATGAGCCTATGGGGCAGGTTTCACAAGGAACGAAGCCAGTGATGGAGAAGGAACCAGGCTGGCACCACTCTGGAAGAAAGAGGAGGAAAAATTGCAAAAGTTTTAAATTCTCTGAAGAATTTCACCAAGCACATCTAGACTTTGGATAAAATGCTGCATATTTCTAGCTTCAAATAAGCTAAACAATGTCTCACTTAGACTTATCACTCAAACAATGCATCTGCGACAATTATTACTGAAAACTGTTCGTGCCTTTACAGAAGAATTCTTAATAAATGCTGTGTCTAGTCCAAGTTATGACAAAAACCTCTGCATTTCTATTTCTCAAGCATAGCTGTGCATCTACATTTCTTCCTTGCAATCTTGTCTCCTACATGTACAACCTGTAAAATCACAGCGTATTTCCCATGGACATTGAGGGCCCTCAGCATAAAGCATCCTCTAACATTGCTTTAAAAATCAACTTTAATACATAATGTTAGTGCACCTTACAGTTCAGAGCATCCTACATCTCAGCCAGGTCTTTGGACCCATCAATACTGGGAGTTACTGTAAAACACAATATTTTCGCGGCATGAAATTTTCGCAAATGGGAGCCGACGGCCTTATTCACAGCAAGAAATTTTCGCGAGTTGCCTCTAACATTCAATGCATATACACGTAGTGTAGAAAGATCTTTAGCGTGCATTTTAATTTTGCGAAACTTGACTCTCGCGAAATTCACGAAATTAAAATGCACATGAACATTCCGTAAAATAGAACCTGGTGGAAGGCGTATCAAGTCTATGGGCTTTTCAGAATTCAGTATGGAATGGTTTAAGAGTGCTTCATGGCCCCTTCTGAGGAGCAAAAATTGCAAGTATGAAAGTGAGTGTAAGTACTGCTCACCAAGGCACTGGTCTTGTGAAGAGGCGGCGGTATCCATGGTAGAGGTACCATTGGGGCAGGGAAGGCATGATGCACTCATGGGCGTCGGCTGGTAGGTTCCCATCTCACACGCCCTGCAGGGAACCAACCCTGAAGTGGAGAAGTGGCCAGCCTCACATATGTCTGTTGATGAACAAAGAGAATCTAATGCAAACATCTTGATTGGTTTTAATGGTGTGCTGATGCAGTTTGTAAGCATTGTGAAATAACATATGAAAATGCTATCTACTCTATTTTGTGTTCATGTGCATAAATGATTGGTACAATTGTATCTACCCTGTCATTTTCTTTTCCATTACATATCTACATGTATTGTATTCTTTCATTCAAGGCAAAGAAAAATTCTTCTTTTTCAGCTATAGTAAGGCTTAACTTACTGTGCAATTATTCATACTGCAAATTCTAAATCAGTCAGCTACCAGCATGTTGACATAAATAATTTCTTTCCCTAAAAAATCTATTCTCAATAGTGGCGTATCTTTTGCAAAAAGCAAACATACTTTTTGTTGTTGTTGTTGTTGTCGTTGTCATTGTTTGTTTGTTTTTTTCAATTTTGTTATCACTCTCAAATTCTGGTTTCGGCATGCCAAAATTCTAGGTTGAAACAGGTGTCACAATGGCATTGATGCATCAATATCCCCTTCCCTGCACCAATTTGCTGACCTTTGCATTGGGTGGCATTGATGGAACCCTCTCCCTCTGTTGACTGGCCTTCCTCACAGGGCACACAGTGACTCTGACCAGCAAGCTCCTGGTAGGACCCCCTAGGGCACAGCTGGCAGACTTTGGTCACTTCGTCGTAGAAAGTCCCAGCCACACAAGGCACTGTGGACAGGTAATAGACAAAGGTATACAATATATACATCTAAACATATACCTTTTCATACATATCAGGCAGAGACATGACTAGGATAATGTGAAATGCATCTCTGTATTAAACTTCATAGAACGATGCAAAAGATTCATTCTTCACCGATCAATGTAATGATTCTCTACTTGGTTCTGTTTATTTCTGAATTCATCCAACTTCCATAATGACTGTGTCTTCCTCTTTCCCTTTTTCACTCAACTTTCAATTGCATCATACAGCTACATAATTTAATGAAAACTGGGGAGCAAATGTAACTTTCAATTGCATCATACAGCAACATAATTAAATGAAAACGGAGGAGCAAATGCTGTAATATGCAAATTCACTTCACATTTTGTGTTGGGTTTTATAAATGAAAGGAATGACAGAAGTATCATTGATATTGGACACAAGAAAAGCAGAAAGTTATCCACATGAATATGAATATGAAGTGATGATCTGATGTCAACACAGATTAAAGTCATCCACAAATGTGTGCACAAATCTTTACGAAATGTGATTTTTTTTTCTCCCCAAATAAAATCAGCAAAACATACATAGGCGCAGTCAGACTGGCAAAAGATCACGAAGTTCAAGATCGCAAGGTCTTTGTGATCGTTTGTCGTCCAGTCACACTGGCAGCCAAACTTTTGATCTTTGGGTAAACAAATTTGGGTCACTATTGAAAAAGAAAAAAGAAAGAGTACACTGTCTGATGGATAGTTATTGTGACATAACAATGAATACCTAGGCATCACAATGGCCATGTGCTTCGGAAGCACCGCCCGCAAACAGGTGGTGGACGGGTCATGTGACAACAATCGCAAAGTTTCAATTTCTAGCAGTCATACTGGCAAAAGATTGAGAAGTTTGGCAGGGGTGGGGAAATACCCCTAGTTGGAGTGGGAAGTTTTGCGAGAAGTTTTGCGGAAACTTTGCAGTCACACTGGCAAAACTTTGAGAGCTTAAAGATTGCAATCTAAAACTTCTCGATCTTTTGCCAGTCTGACCGCACCTACTGGTATCATCTATAATTTATTAAATATTGTGGTGTTGCAACACTAATGCCTGACTCTATGCTAGGAAGCTCTAAGTCTTCATTGTTTTATGGTAAACATGTTTGTTGATCTAACATTTAGTTGTTCATTTTTTTTCTGAGGAAGTATAATTTACCACACTGAAGGTCCTCATTGTCTGCTGTAAAGCCATGGTTACACAAGACCTCAGAGTAGCCAAAGGTCAGGGATGTGTCGTCGAGCGTGAGGTTTGAGCCGGGAACATTGAGAGTGGGAAACGTTCCAGCATCAATCTCATCCTGGATGACATCAGACATCGCCATCATCAAGTCTTCCGCTTCGATGGCTGCATCAAAGTTGCTCAAGCTAGGGTCCTGGTTCACATTCGTCACAAAGTCCCACTCCACTGACACCACCTGTTGGGAGCCCACATCTCGCCTGGCTCGATTCACGTCGTCACTCCGCGCCGACATTGCCTCCACTCGACTGCCCGGCACCCGAGAGGAATCATCTCGCCTTCGCCGACGTCGGCGCCGTCCCGAGACAGAGGATATATCTCCGCACGTGACTCGCACGTTTGCCACGGTGCACTGGTTGGTCTGGGTGCAGATGTCGCTGAAGTCTGTGTTGATGAGAATCTGCAGGAAAGCAGCAGCTATTTCGTCCTGAGTTTCCTGTGTCCCACAGCTACCAGTGAAGTACAGGAGTTCACTGGGAAGATTGCTTCTCCCCGGTCTTCGTACACCTTCACAAGAATCACAAATTGATCCTAAAGTTAGACTTAAATCAGCCTCATGCGATTAATCGAGGGCAGAAGACCTCCAATTGTTATTTCTGTATCATTGCTTTTCTTTACAAGTACAATCAATTCTGTTGGTAAATTTGCTGCTGTTGAGAAGCGAGTTGGAAAACATACCATTTATATCATCTTGTAGAATCCTTTTTCTATAAGACCTTGTTTGATGCTTCATCTTCTTTGTAATACAATTGACATCATTAATTGTATTGTTGGCATCACCCTGTTCCCGATAGGGAGGGGCTTGACAATCTGCGGGGCATTTCATGAAGCATTTTGTCTGACATCTTCGGCGGACAAATTTGCTCTCAGCCAATCAGATGTAAGGATTTCAGTAGCTTTTAACAGTTTGTCAGACAAAATATCTGACAAAACGCTTCATGAAATGCCCCCCTGTAGTACAGGCTAAAGATGTTGTAGCACATGCTTGAATTTATTTCCATTATTAACGACGATCACTACTGGCAAATAATAAGAAGCTATTACTGTTTCATTGTAATGTCATCCTATCAATCATTAGTTGACCAATTAAAAATAATCAGCTAACACAAACTAATTAAAGGTTTTGAGTATCACTCAGCTTCAAGAAATTTGAAAGTTGTTGGTGATATATACCAAACGAAATTTACCTTACTTTTTGGCATTTGTGACACATTTGCTGGTTGAATAGGAACTTGATACTTCCATCAGTTTGCTGATTTAGTTTTTACTTGTGAAAAACTGAACATTTATACGAGACTGATAAATTCAGAGGGAGCAGGGGGGAGGAGGAGGAGGAGGAGGAAGAGGAGGAGGAGGAGGAGGAGGAGGAGGAGGAGGAGGAGGAGGAGGAGGAGGAGGAGAAAGTAGTGGAGGGGCAGACTTACGGGAGCAATCCGGAACATAGGCGTGAGGACTCCACAACCCTGAGCTACCGCACACATAGTGCTCTGGTGGCCTCCTGCTGGGGGGAAGTCGGGGGATGTCAAATCTTACGTTGCAGTGGATGCTGCAGAAGCGACCGTACGCCCACTGGTCACAAGTCAGGGCCCCGTTGCTGGGGACATCCAATTCTTTGCAGGTTACAGCTAAGTGAGTAGAGTACAATGGCAGGAATAGACACCAACTGACACCAGCTACAAGTAGGACTATCAGTTGTTTATTCAGTGTTACAAAGTGCATTGGCAACAGTATCTGCATGCATTTCTTGATTTCATGAAATTTAAAGACATCGCCTCCAGTCCCGAACGCATTATTTCATTTCTGCTTTAAGTTTTATTACTGCTGTTATCTCGGAAACAAAACCTTCCAAGTATTTCAGATATGATTAAACAAGAAATATACATGATGCAGACAAAGAAAATAGTCCTGAATTAAGCTAAAAATGAGTGAAGTAATGAGAAAGCAATGTAAGAGGGAAAATATGAATCAGCCCGCTACTAACACCTTTTTGAAATCTTCAGAAACTTTGCACAGGACCCATCTGGTTCGTCCCTTTAACTCTTTATGTGCCACGTTCACACTTCCGACTCAGTCGAAGGCGTGCCAACTTTGCATATTCTGCTCAACAAACAAAGCCGCCAAGACCGATCGATAAACCGCTAATTACTGCTAATCCCGCGGCACAATGAAAGCGTTTCTCGAGCTTTTGTTCCTCTCATATACGGCTTGCATTCTATGTGGTGATCGACTATCAAGCAATGTTCCTGACTAGATTTGCTCGTACATTCTAAGTTCCTGTCACGGTTTTATGTGCAAAAGTCATGCCTTTACAGTAATGTAGCAACTGGTCATTCAAAAGAAAAATTGAAAATAGAGTCGTCATACAATTTATATCGAAACAAAGTTTGGCATTCCTCTTTAACTTTGCCTTCTATTATGCCCATCTTAACAGAAATTTGTAGAAGTTATACAAATTTGAAAAACAAAATTCTTTCTCAAAGCGTGACTATCTTCGTGTCTCAGAATAACGTGGCACACAGGGGGTTTCCACCATGGCACATAAAGAGTTAACAATACCATAACCCTTTCGATCTGTGCCAGGGACATATCAAAGACAGTGTATACAACAATACAGAGATATTAAAGGAGGCATGTAATGGACTAGTCAAATGATGAGAAGCAGCAAAAGTGAGATTTACTTACGCATGATTTCGACGGAGAATTCACAGCCCACTGTCTCGCCGTTGTCCGTGTTTGTGGCCTGGTAGTTCACCACATGCCGACCCCATGGAAGCAGTGCCATGTCGTTGTCATAGTTACTGGTGATGAGGAGGTCGTCCCCTGTCACCTCGATGAAGATGGGTGGGTCCCATGAGACTTCTGTAAGGGTTTCACTGGTATTCAGACTGATGTCAGGGGGACAGAATTCTACTACAGGTGGGATCTCATCTGTGCAGAAACAGAAAATAATCATGTTATGAGTTTCATCTACTAGTATAAGGCATTATTGACATTCTTTAAAAGTGTGTTATTTTGGGGTTAACACATATCACTTTACTCTCTTCTCTCTCCAACCGTTATTAAGTTTCATTGAAATATCCATAGTAATGTAGTGTTTTAAACAATCTCTTGATGCGGTATAACCATGGACAGTGTGTATTATCAAAGTGAAAGCTGTCCATGTGTAGTTTACGTTCATAAACAGAATAAGATCACACACAACAAAGGTTGAAGCTATATTGAAATGAAAACACAGTATGAAGAGAGTGTTACAATTTGAAGTTTTTGTATGTTTCACTGAAACATTGATATTGGTCAAAGTCATCTATGCAAATTAGGAGAGCTGATGATGTCGTCACCTCACAAACTTCTCACTGAACTCCTCAAATATCTTCACTCAATTTCCTTTCTTTGCAAAAGGAGAAAATTGTATCCTTCACATGAAATCAGTATTGCAGAGCTGTTAAAGCCTGACAGCAATGACTTTCTATCTCATCTGAAAGAATTTCAACTAATACCTTTGTTTGAGTTTACTCTATCAGAGCCAAATTTCACTTTGCATTGGTTAAAGCCAATACATAGTTCTGGTACGCCTGCAAAAATTGTCAAATTTCGCTCCCAAATGTGAACGTACGCCTAGGAAATGTGCGGAATAACGCTGTAATAACAAGATATTCGATGGGTAAACGACGAAAATGTGAAATATTAACCAAAAAGGTTCAGTCTCAGAACTTACCTGAACGGGGTCAGGCTAAACTCGGATTCGGGTATAACTCGGCCTCGCTTTGACGGCGGGCTGAGTTGTCTTGGTTGTCCCTCTGGATTGTACAGTGTTGTACTATGTGAGCAGCCTGTATAGCGCTTCGCGTTCTGACTACTCGCAGTAATGGTCCAAGTTGTTACAACGCGCGCATCAAAAAAACCTTTTGGCACGCATCAAAAAACCTTTTGGCGTGCATGCAAAATTAGTGCGCGCCTATCAAGCACCTCTAAAAACAATCAAAGACGCTTGATAAACAACAACAAAAACTTCAAAGACAGCGCGTCTCAGCAACTGAGTTGATGTGCGTATACGCTTGAGGACCGCGCCCTGTCCATTTGTTTTGTACAGGATTAGCATGCACTTTCCTGTCTGTTCAGTTAGGCCTCGTTTGGTATTATACAGTAGAATACATGGCGATCACGAACTGCGTGTAAATTGTCTTAAATAGGGTCAAGTTTTCCCTGAGACTGAGTTAGTCTGGATCCTTCTGCAATAAAAGTCCATTTTCAGACTTTTATTATTTTTCTCAAAATACTCAAAAACGACTCATCATCCCGGCAAATCGCGTAAGTCAGGTAAGTTTCTTTGTAGCCTCGTTCGATATATTGCAAGCAAATATGAAATGGAGCCAGACGGGTTTTCAAACCCTTACCAAAACTATGTTTTTACTTTAATATACTTCTCTTCTGGTTACTGTTTGCCAAGACAGCACTAGTCATACCTCGAATGTAGATGGGGAAGGAGCAGGTAACATTGTTTCCTGCAGAGTCAGAGAAGGTGAAGCTTGCTGTGGTCTCTTGAGTGAAGTTGTAGGGAGAGGTGAGGTAAGCTGGACCGGTGACCACTGTGAGCTCATCATCTAGGTTGTCTTCTGCAGTGGGAAGGTCAAAGGTCACCTCCACTCCCCAGCCTTCTCTCTGCGTGACGGATTTTGGTCCCGGGCAAGATGTCAGAGTCGGTGCCACTTCATCTACATGAAAAAAAAAAAAAAATGAAACATTGTTCTTTGGATTTCTTCTCAATGATAAAATGAAGGTAGCTGCCTCACTGCAACAGAAAAGGCATCTGTAATATCAGGCATTGTCTGTTAGTCCATCTATCTATCTATGTAGTTATCTTTACATAAAATTATTTCCTTTTTTTTTATATAAAGTCTTAATCTATCTATCGCTTTTTAAAATGTATTACAGGTAAAAGGTAACACAATCTTCGAATAACAGCACCCTTACTGTGTCATGAAAGGACATTATGCCAAAAATTGTGGAGTATATCATACGCCATTTGTAAAAGTTTCTTAGTTTCTTTCTTTCTTTCTTTCTTTCTTTCTTTCTTTCCTTCTTTTTATCAGTCATTGTGATGCAAGAGAGTTCTGATCCATGAACATCTTTCTAAACTCTGTCACCTCTCAATTTACCTTAAAAACTTGAGATACATGTATGTTAATCCCCGTCAGGTTTCGAGAAGAGAGCTTTGAAAGTTTGCTCACCTATGCACGTAATCCCTAGACTGTCGATGCTGGCATCCCACTCGCCATCTGTTCCGCACCTGACGACCGTCACGGCGCCCTCTATGGTCAATCCATCCCGACAGAAGAATGTGCACTCAGTTCCGTGGTAGAGCTTTTCCTGGTTTGCGCAGGAGCTGGGGTAGACTCCTATGCCCATGGGCAGGTTCAGCGGGTCACATCCAACGACTGAGGAGAGGGATATCGGTGGAGGAAACCAAAGTGGTTACACATTCCTTACCTGTACAAGACCGACTCTGTAAAATTTCTGTGATCACATGGAGATGAAAAAGTGCCCTACTTAGTAATGGTGGACTTCGCTTAGTGTACAATGTATCTACAGAACAATGGTGCTGGGCAAACTGCGAGTCCACAATCCTTGGCTGTCTTCTAGAAAGAGAGAAGCATTGTCCACCATTACAAAGAAGGGCAAGAACACTCTTGAGCCTCTTCCAGTAATGGCACATCTCACTATAGGGCGCACTCACAGAGCAGTTGGGCTGTGTGTATCACAAGTTAGCACTCTAGTACCTACTACTATTAACCCATTGAAGTATAGTTTTTTCTACAACATGCATTTCCCATAGACACTTGCTGTGTATACTCGGGACTTGTTCTCATCAGGTTAACCTCTTTGGGGGAAAACTACACATCCCCATGCAGAACAACACACATCCTTTGAAATCAGTCATGAAGACTTCTTGTTGTATAAGGTAGCAAGCTATTGTCCACACAAGCCTACATTTGTCTTTGTACGTTAATGTAATACTCTCTTTGAGTGATGAAAGCACTGTCAACCGCAAGTGAAAAGAAAAATACTATGGAAGAATCTGAATTCTTGAGTCTTACCAAAATGAAATGAACATCAATATGATTCTTTCTTGAAGTATGGGTGGAACAGATAAATTGAATTTAATTTTAAACCAGAATAACACTTCTTTCATATACATAAAAGTGTAGGCCTACACAAATCTTGGCTAACTTGACGAAGATCTACATTTGAGAATATCCAATCTACATGTATACTGCCACAGCATCACTTAAGTATAAACCAGGAGCAATGGTGAGCAATGACCTACTAGTTGGAAACATCATAGTACTTCACTTCACTGGAAGTATGAACACAGTATTGCATAGTCTTAAAAGGAACAAATGGTGTATGCAAGGATTATTATACAAACATTTCTGATTAGTTTCTGGTTAGTTAAGTCAAGCTCTTATTTTAATGTCCCAAATGAAATAGAATTTCACATTGTAGAGTTCTCCTTGGGGCGCACAGAATCAACCAAAACTTTAAAACTTCATGAATTTTGACAAATGTGTCTGACATTTTTCTCTTTCCTGTCCACTGAATACTAGTATGTCACTCTTTTTCTGCATTCACTAAGTTATTATGTATGTATGGAAAAACACTTTCAAGTGATGTCGAAAGGAGGAGAAAAAGCATGAGAGCCATTCATCTACTCACTGTCACAGAATGGTATGTCGTCTCTCTCCCAGTGCATGCTCTGTCCAGTGAATTCACAGCTTGTGTGACTCGGACCGACCAGAGTGTACCCCACAGAACACCCCACCTCACACTCACTACCCCAGGAATTGTCACATGACCCAATCAGGTTTCCAAAGACTGGTGGTGATAATGGCTGGCACCGCCTCACTGTTAGATGGAGAATGGAGCAAACAAAAGATTTACTCTGTACACTCTATACACCAACATGAAAAACGATTTCAAGTCTTCAACCTTACATGACTTTCAGAGACAGGTACAACTTTCATTCATCATTCTTGCAGAATATCTTCTTTTATTCATTTGATACCTTTTATGCCACCTATGTACATCTACATGCTCAAATGATCAATAGTCCCATTTACAACCAAACAGGAAACAAATGCTAACAATTGTAAAATCCAATACATTTTGAGCGTGCAGACCATTACATACCTGTACTCTTTTCAATAGCAACTGAGAGAAATGGCATGCTTCTGTTTTTTTATTCTGCAGCGGCAAAATCAAGCATTGCTGATTAATAGCCGGAAATCCTGTACAGCACGATTTGCTTCATAACACCACTTGAAATGTAACAATGGTATAACAGAGGAAGTAATACATTGCAAATATCAAAAGTGCATTTCATATGCCTGAATTTAACTTAGTATGTAGACCAGTTGTCCATAATGCGTTTGAACAGAGAAAAATGCGACATGCCATTGGGCATGAACAATGACATGATGCTACTTCCCCCCTTCATCAAAATAAATGTGGTAGGTTAGGGAGAACGTTTCGCAGTATGATTACATGATAAGTTTGCACGAATGACAACAGAGTTGTCGTACCTCTGACAGAAACTTGGAAGGAGCAAGTCTGCGTGTTTTGGGCGGCATCTGTTGCCACGCATGACACGTCATAATCTCCCTCGGCTTTCAGGCCCTGCTCCACATCGCACTTGACGATGGCAGCGTCGGGACCGTTGTCGGCGGCGGCGACAAGCCAAGTCACATTTCCCATGAGCTCTGATCGGCTGGCATACACGCTGAAGTCAGCGGGGCATGCCGTGAAAACTGGTGACGCAATATCTGGAATTCACATATTGAAAATAGGGAATGAGAGAGGGGGATTAGAATAGTATGGAAGAAATTACGACAATGACAAAACAAAGGATATAACATCTTATCCCATCTTCATAGAGCATGTTTAGTACAAACTTTTGCAGGTGTTTTGGGGATGAAGTCTTTCTTTACTATCAACAGCGGATGAACCTGACCTGTGGCAGCTTTATGTAAATGAATGTACATTGTATTCTTAACTGTTCATGTATTATCATACATAAATAATGAAGGCAAACTTAATCAGTCAAGGCTACCTAAAACCAAAGCTTTGGTTTGCTTTTATCTTGTTTTCTAATTTAACAGGAAATACAGATACAGTGTAGGCACAAACATCGATGGATCAGGTAATCAAGGCACGAACTTGGGTGCTCTTTGTAAAACATAAAATGCAATTTGGCAAATATGGAGAATGATTCATCTTTACAGTAGTGTTGTACAAACATTATTGATACCCTCACGGGTATAAAGGAATATACCTGCACAGCTTCATTGACAATGAAAATTACTCTAATATCTGTCCATCTATGAGTATGAGATTGAATTCTCACTAACCAACACAAGTTGCCAGGGACGCGTTGCGCAACCACTGCCCAGAACCCAGGCACACGGTGTGGGTGAGAGTCTGGGGCCTGACCTGGAAGCCCGGTGTCTCACATCGCAGGAGGCAAGTCTCCCCAAACCTGGGGTCTTCCATGCAGTTTGGAGGGGAGATCAGGACGCCCTGAGGAGCCTTGAGGGGCTCGCAGGCCGTGGCTGTGTGTGATTCAGACACATGAGGGCGCTAAATTAATCTCAATATCTTAACTCAATGTCAAAATCACATGATCAAATGAATATACAAACTCCGATGAATGAAATCACAACAGCTCACGTCATTGTTTGGGATCTTCCATGCAGTTTGGAGGGGAGATCAGAAAACATGAAGGTGCTGAATAAATCCCACCATCCTTGCTCAATATCAAACTACACGATGGAATGGATTTGAACTCTGATGGACATGAATCAAAATGGTTCACTCTATGGTTTGGTGGGTCAAAAAAAAATTGAAACGGACTTCATATGTCATTTCACACCCCTACAGATATAACTGAAATCAGAAGAGTCCTAGATGTGTGAGATTACGACCCGGGAAAATAAGGACATGACTCAATCTAAACTGAGCAGTCTTTTTAAAAACTCACAGCATCAAGAGGGCCCTCTCATTTCTTATACCACACCATTGTCAGGTTAACAATTTTATACCACGGTACCTGCTTCTAAACAGACACACGGTAAAAAATACATCGTCCAAGAAGGTGCACAGTGGGCAGGATTCGAACCTAGCAGCTTCTTTTTCAAGCGGCAAAAGCTCCTAGGCGCTTTACTCTTGCAGTTATTCTACTGTCAAAGGAGGCTGGACAATATTCATCTAAAGACTGCATAGCTACTAACTTTTATAAACATATACAACATTTCATAAACATTACTACCAGGTTCATTTCATACCTCTGCAAGTAAAGTCGGTCCCAGACCACGTGCCATCGGCCTGACACCTCCTGTGGCTGTCCCCCTCCCCATAGAAACCATGAGGACAGTAGAAAGAGCATAGGGTGCCGAAAATCTCCACCCCTGGTGAATCCTGGGAACAGCCTGACTTTACAGCCTGGGGTGGCGTGGGCAGTGCCGGGCAAGTGCGAGCTGTGGTACATTGGAAATGAGTGAGAAAGGGGTGGATTTAAGAAAATGGGAGAGAAAAACAAAATCTTCAGAGCAACTCCTAGTCCCCTCCCCCTAAACCACTTATATAGCAGTTTCAGTTGATTTTACGTGCATTTATCAGGTTATATCAAGGATAAGATAAAGTATAAGCATGCAAGGTTTTACTCAGGCAATGAAAGACAAATGCAAGGGCCCAGAGTCTACAAAGGCACACAAATTCAGCCAACGTTTGCAAAATTCAGGCTAAGTTACTGGAAAAACCTTTTAAGATGATGTCACTACATGCCATGACATTGATAACCTTTGATTGTCAGGTATAACTGCTCTTTCCATTCATTACTTTTCCTTTAATAAAACAATGCATGTGTCATATACAATCTTCAGACAATATCATATCCTACAGGCAAGGGAAAAATGTATATCCTCTGCTTAAAGGTGTGATACCATATCTGAACAACCCAATGATCAATTCTGCAGATCAATGAGCATTTTGGGTGCAGATTGTAATATAGACAGTTTCCCTATTTCATATCATATCTTACAATCATATAAATCTCAATTCCTACACTTTGTCAGTTAGTAACACAAACAGTTAGTAACATACAGTAAGTCAGTGGAGTACATATTGAGACACTATCTGAATTTAAGATGGTAAAGCAGACAATTATGATCCAGAGTCAAACTCATGGGCCAAGACAATATTGTTTGATAATCATAAATTTGTAAATATTCCATCATTATCAAATTGCAAGTTACAATGAAATAATCTATTAGACAATTTGTACACTAGCTGCAATCTCCTCTGTGCTAGTTAATACTTGCCTCCTACATGTAATGACAAACAGCACTCAAACATTAGTATACTCATGACATCATGCATATCAGCACTGCAATCAGCATTGTCATATTCATTCATTATTACATCACTAACAGCACCACCATCAACACCATAATGAAGATCGATGATGCCAGCACTTACATTGTATCTTTACCATTACCCTGGTAACCACAATGAACAGTATCATAATTACTTTTCATAGCATCATCTCTGTTGTAATCATTGTGCACCATCACCATCACTATCATCATCATAATAGATGTCAAGTTAATGATCAATATTGGCATACTTAACTGTTTGAATCATCGCTATCATCATCATCATCATCATCATCACCATCATCACCATCATCATCATTACCATCATCATCACTACCATCACCACCATCATCATACTTAATCATACTCAAATCCTCATGAATTCAGCTACAGAATGTAGCAGTGCATTAAGAACATGTACATGTATATTGGAGCTAGGACTAATGCCGTGCAGAAAAGATAACACAAATTATTGAATCAAATGGGAAAGAATCATGTAAACCTAACTTATGAAATATGTTTTGATAAATATGATTTTTGATAAGTATGTTTCTCACGCTGGCAAGTTGCATCTTCTCCATCCCAGAAGGCAGGAGCTTGACCATTGTCCAGTTCACAAGTCCTGGTCTGTGGTCCGACTAACTCGTAGCCCTCGTTACAGCTGACCGAACACTGAGAGCCATAGATTGGGTCAGAGCAATTGACCAGTGATCCCCTGGCAGGGGCTTGGAGTCGAGGGCATCGATAAACTAAAACAGGCAAGAAAGGAATGAGATTTGCTTTGACTACAACTGTACGTATCTCTAGCTTTCTAGAACTAAAACTGCATATTATATTTTTCTTTTGTGTAAGTTCACATTGGGAATACTTTTTTTTTCTTAATCACATTCTTGGTTTTCTTTCTTTTTTTCACTCAGCAGCATCTGACTTGTGAAACAATCTGCAACAGAGTGTCAAATCTCTACACAAGGTTGAAAAATTCAAGCTTGTTCTTTAAACTCAGTTGCTCACTCCTCAAAAAATTCTGCCATGCTTCAATGTTTTACTGGAACTTGTTTTCAATTATTGAGATGTCTGAGCACTGTATCAGGGCAATTACCCCCGAGGACAATGACCCCCTGGCTAAATACTGGTAAGTGATAAGATTAGAGTAAATATTAGGGTTAGGGTTAGAGTTGGGGTTAGGGTTAGAGTTGGGGTTAGGGTTAGGATTAGGTTCAGGATTAGGATTAGGGTTAGGGTCAGGGGAAGGGTCTGGGGTAATTACCAAAGGGGGTAATTACCCTAGACCCCTGAGACATGAGGAACAAGCGCTTTGTGTCGTACACAAAACACGCTTCATTAATGTGGCCCAGGGGAATTATTCCACATTTGGTGAGTAAAATTCAAACCAGCCACAATGTCATCCCAGAAATTGTCAATGATATGATTGAACACAAATAGAACACTGTTAAAAATGATCCTGAATACTACACGACATGGGGTTGCATTGAAATGCAACAGTAGTATTTAGAATACCGAGAAAAAAAAATGATGATAAAACATCTTATCCATGGATGTTCACACTGCACTGGATTACGTTGAACTTATCCCCTATATGGCTGTGCTCATGCAAGAGTAAAAATTGTGAAGATGGAGAAAAAGTAAGAAGTATGCTTGCAACCGTTACTGTAATTTTCTGCTCTCCGTAAGATAAGAAAACAAACAATGTAAAATCCCACAATGAAAGTACTGACCATTCACCCTGACGCTAATCTCACAGCGGGCGCTATTCCCAGTGGGGTCTGTTGCCCTGTACGACGTCACCGTGGTGCCTTCTGTGAAAGTCGAGTTTGGACCAGGGAAGCCATCCACCCTGTCAATCCGTAGGAATGAAGAAGATTTTGATGTAAAGTTCATGTGTTCCTTTTGCAACCCTGAAAATTAGATTCCTTTCATAAGCTGATATATCGTAGAGGTAGGAAATTAAGACCTTTCCTCAGAATGATAAAGTGTAAAATTCTTCATGATATAGAGGGAATAAATACTACAAATTTTCAGTGAATTTATCCGGTGGACCCCGAAAAAATTCCAACCGTTAGTCTCTGTACACAAGGGGAGCGTATTTTCAAGTGACATGGGGTTAGTTTTTCATTTCTTTTTAAAAAATTCTGAGCCGTAAGATTTTACACACGATTATGGGAGACATTATTCTTAAAACATGGAAACTTTCATGACGTTTGCGAAAGGGATATACAACTTTAATGATTACTAGAACTTGATACTTTGACTACTATGAGCCATACAATGGACAGAGTTGTGAATACGTTGGTGTGTTTGTACAGATGAGTGTATATATACATACACACACACACACACACACACACATTTGTACAGTTGTACAGGTATTCCTTTATGTGAAACATATACCTGTCCACCGATCTATCTATCTGTCTGTCCACCTATTCAATCATCTGTCTCTCTCCTTCTATCTTTCCATTTTCCATCTACATTATCTACCTGCATATACATACATCAAGATAAATAGATATAATTATAGACAGACATACAGATAGATAGAGAGATAGATAGACAGATATACAGTATGTAGACAGGATAGATAGATACATAGATAGAAAGATAATAGACAGAAAAATAGATAGATAGATGAAGAGATACAAATCGTCGGGTGCCCGTGCATTGGCCGCTAACGCAATACAATTTGTATTGCGTTAGCGGCCTATGCACGGGCACCCGACGAAATATGCTTGTTGATGTGTTTTTCTTTTGTAGTAATATGTTTGCAGGTAGAAGTATGGTGTTCATGAACAAATTACAAGACAATTGATAATAGACATTTATATATAATCTTCGATGTGACAGTATTCACCTACCCTTTTCCGCTCTGTCTCTCTCTCACTCTATTTTATCACAACTGCAATGTATCTATCACTCCTTTTCAAGACCATACTTTGCAATGATTGAGAATGTCTTCCAGCTGGCTTAAAGTGCAAGCTTGTTGGGTATTATAAAACACAAATAGTACAACATTCCTTAAATTGCACTCTCATATGCAACTAGCTGTTTTTTCCTGGATGCTGAAACTATTGACTACATGTACTTCACACATTTGTACATGACAAGCACCCTGATATCATTCAGGATGTCATATCCTTTAGCAGTACTCCATGAACAACCATAAGTTTCTCCTGTTCTTTTCCATTCTTTTGTCAATTACATTTTTCTCTGCGTCTCACACAATAATCCTCAGAAGTTTTCATGGTTAATACAATACCTTGTCACAGTGGCATTGCCTGAATTATCCGTGGCTGTAGGAATGTCAAAGTCAACAACAGTGCTAAGAGTTCCCCTGGCTGCATTCACATTGATGTATCGTGGGCACGCTTCATCAAAGCTTGGCTCCTGACGATCTACAGAAGATGTGAACAGAGTGTTCAGGTGCATCAACTCAGCAAATAAATTCAATCTTATCTCTTTATATGTCATAGTGGAAACCCCCTGTGTGCCACATTATTCTGAGACACCAACACAGTTATGCTTTGGGAAAACATTCTGTTTTTCAATCTATGTAACTTTTATACATTTCGGTTAAAACCTGGATGTACAATGAGAAAAGTTGTAGAGAAAATGCAAAGCCTTGCTTTTACGTAAATTGCATGACAAATCAATGATTGTTTTTCTTTCAAATGACAAGTAGCTACAATATCATACTGTCAATGCATGACTTTTGCATTCAAAACAGTGACAGAAACTTATAATTTACAATCAAATCCAGTGTGAAACACTGCCTGCTGGTCATTCACTACATAAAATGCAAGCTATATATGAGAGGAACGAAATAGCGACAACTGCTTTCATTGTACTGTGGCATTTGGTGATTTATCGATCAGATTGGGCGGGTTTGTGCATTTGAGCAGAATATGCGAAGTTGGCACGCCATTGACTAAGTCGGACGTGCGAACTTGGCACATAAAGAGTTATTCAATCTTTCTTTACTGTTTTTTTTTTGGGGGTGTATCATAGGGTAAAGCTCTCACTCTTCCTGTGAAAAACAAAATATATATATCACTGTTCCTCTTGAAACATGGTTAATGTGCAGTCTTGGATACAATACCTTTCTCCATGTGCACAGTAGCTTTAAGCCTATCCAAAACATCCTCCGAAAAGATACAGACAAAAGTTAATGTTGAGTTCAGCTTATGTATGCAGGGGGCACATACGTGTTCCTGTAACACTACAATAAAGTTGTTGCTGGAGGGATAATACCATGGAAGAGCAATCTTGAGGTCCCTAGTTGGAACCCTTCTCGCCCCTAGGGAAGGCACTTTATCTTTCTTGCCTAGTTCTTCTGAGGGAAATTTATAGAAATTGAAATTCAGAAGTTCAGGGGTATTTAACCATACAACTTGTATGTCTTTAAAAATGTCAGGCAATTACTAAAAGGACTATACATGTACGGGTGCAGAAAATATCAAACAGTTACCTTCACAGACCACGGGCCTGCTGTCACTCCACGAGCCTTCTGCGGTGCACGTCTTCACGTAGGGTCCATACTGAAGAAAGCCATTGTGACAGTGGAAGTTACAAGGTGTGTCGTACGGTACCCTAGCATCACTGGCGGTGCAAATCTCTGGTGTAATGGTACCATGCTCCAGACTGAAGCCAGATGGACATGTGACTGGCCCTAATGTTGAAGAGGTGTGAATCCATTATTGAAATGAATGCTGCTGTTTCATTCATTCTTGTTTCTACCAAAACAAAGGACTTTACTGCAAAGTTCATTTACTTACTAATGACATGGGCTTGTGGCTGACATGTTTCTAATAATGCACTGATCATGCATCAGCTCAGACTCGCATCCTGATGTGGAAGAATTCCAAAATTGCATGTACATTATATCTCTCATACTTTTCATACTTCTAATCATGAATTGTTGAACTTAAGCAAAACAGTGTGCACAAAGTTCCATGTTCTTTAACGTGTTCTACATTCAGTGTCTTTTTAATGGAATTGAGAGAAATCGTGATCAAACTTGATGTGGAATGATAATGAGAGGAATAACTTACTATCACAAATGAGCTCTTCTCCACTCAGTGATCCATCCTCCTGACATGCCCTGGTAACAGATTTGATGCCGCTCGATGACAGGAAGCCGTCATTGCACACAAACTGGCATTGCTCTCCGTAATTCACCGAGGCAAATGGGCACCCTTGCACTGAGCTGTTCACATGCGGATTTACCTCACAGGTTGCAACTGAAAGAATTATAGCAATTCACACACGTGACTGTCTTTATGACAAACAGAGCATAGCACATAAATAGTCAAATTCATTGCTCTGATCCTAATGTCTGTAAAATACTGCCTATCACATAGTAAAGTTAACCAGTTAAAGTTAACTTTGGTAATGGTAATGGTAATGGTAATGGTAATGGTAATGGTTTAAATAAACCATTACCATTACCATTACCATTACCATTACCATTACCATTACCAAAGTTAACCATCCAAAAATGCTATCTTTTTGACATGGGTGGGTTGTACAGTGTAATCACTTCTGATTTTCTTGGTTTACTGCATGTGGTATGATTTCATAGTTTGACCTCAAAATTTACCCTTGAAGTTCACTGACTGCCCATAATGTAATAATACATTGTTTAATCTTACCACACATAAGTACACAAATGCTGACACAAACCATATTCATACTTTGCAAAATTAGGTCAGCCACATGAATAATAACATCAAACAAATTATAGAAATTACTGATTACACTTCACTGTAATTTATGTGAGGATGCAAAAGTTATGATTTAATGACTGAATCTGGATTGTAAGAAAGAGCTTACTTTCACAGAGTGGCAGTGGAGTGTCCCACGCACCAACGGTAGTACCCTCTTCCTGCTGTACGCACCTCAAATTGGCAATAGTCTCATTCGATGAGAGGTCAAAGCCCGTGTTGCACGTTACCTGGCATGTTGACCCTAGCACGGCCCCACCCTCACATGACCCTTGACCTGAAGATAAGGTCACTGCACCATTGCCAGGAGCAAACAAGGGAGGGCATCTCACAACTGAGAATAAAATAACAAAGAAGAATAATTTAAACTGATCAGCATTTACTGTACAAGCTGTTATTTTCATGAGCATTTAATTATCACCATGTAGGCCTACAATAAAGTGTAGCTTGCACTTACAATAGCCTCGGTGTAGAATCACGAAAACAACATCTCGCAGGAAATGTCTCTGACCTCTTAATTTGGAAAAAAAATAAAAAAATCTGTAGGCAAAAATAAGAGTATTTACAGTATGTCGATCTCTTTCCATGACTACAACATTACTTCTGCGTCCAAAAGCAGCAATTTAGTTAAACCAGTAGTGTGTCTGAGTTATATCTATGGGGCATGAGTTCATATGCCCATAGTGTCAGTCCATGTAGCTAAGAAATGTGATACATTATGATGTCTCCTTCTGGAGGTAAGAATGTGCTATCCCTCAGTTAAAACATACTGCCAATATTCAAATATCAAAATCAGGGAGTTTCCGTAGAGTGATTAGGGTGACACTTGTGTTTTACATGCATCTCAGTAGGGAAAAATAATTCCAAATCAGGGAGGGTTTTTTTTTTAATCATTTTCATGTCCGGACATGAAGACATATTTCAACTTTTTAGAGAACATCCTACAGAATCAGGTAGACTTGGCAGCTATGGACATAGAATGAAGATCCTATGTGAAAATGTCAAAACTCAGAAGAAATGTCTTCACTACTCATGAGCTGGTTACCAAAATTCTTTGAAGTGATCAGTAATTCCCTTCCCACACACACACCCATACACATTGGAAAAACAAGCAAATGCTAATATAAACTCCCAGTGGTCTATTTCAGATGATTAGCAATGGTTAGCTACACTTAAACTTTCGCTTTGCAAGACCTGCAAGCTAATAGGGAATATACTATCCTGAAGACAATTTGGAAGTTCAAGGTCTAGATATCCAGAGTGCACTCCATTCATCATACTCAGCCCTGTGCATGAGATGACCTCTAACCTTTGACCTGTACATCAAATGAACATGTGTCACTGTTCCCAGCAGCATCTGTGGCCCTGTAGACCAGGGAATGATCGCCTTCCACCAGCGTGGTCGGTCTAGATCCAGTGATAGGGACCGAGTCAATGCTTTCCAGTTGGGCAGTTATGACAGTGTTGGCATCAGTCGCCTGAGAGCAAAATGTCAAACAATCAATGAATGTGTGTTACAGCATAAAGATTATCAATCAAGAATTCAAAGTATCAGCTACAATTTAGTCTTGTCTACAATCATCAATATACAGTCTGTAGTTTGACCTGCAATCTATTGCCTGCGCTGGAATTTGTTTAATTTGTTTGGGCAGGTTATATCATATCGATGTAAAACTCACAAAGTGCCCTAAACCTGATAAAAACATATTCACATTGTGTAGGCTTCTTTTGACAAATGGCAGTGTGCATATGATGTGTGCAAGTTCTCCACTCCATTCGAGATTACACATAAAACAACTGGCCAAGAGACTAATTCTCACATGGCTTGATCAATTTCAAACTCACACAGGAAATCAGAACAGAGAATATGTAGGTTCCTAAACTGTAGACATCGTATGAGGCAGGGAAGTGTTATACCTGCACAGGTTCCAGCTGATCCCAGTGAATCGTCCCTACTGATTGACCGGACTCGGCAAAGATCACTCTGTCATGTGGGCAGTCGATGGCAGGTGCTGTGTGATCTATTAATTAAATAGTCATCAATTAAATCTATCAATTGAAAAATATGAGAGGGTTCACGAATGATACTCAAAGAAATTTACATTCGGCAAAATCTTCTACAAATTATCTTCAAGGTTATTATGCCTCTTGCAATACCAGCTTAAATGGTTACATCTAGATTGTGGGGACAGGGGTTGATGAGCTTTATCTTCTTCGCGCCTTGTATGTGGACTTCCAACTACGGAATTGTAACAACTTCATTACATCTGTACCTTTAAATCTGAATTGAAGACCTATATCTTTTCCAATATTCCATTTTTTCTATTTTTTCCAAAAACATTTTTTTGTGAATGATGTGTCACAAATTGTGAGAGCCAGGCACCTTTGAATGTTTCTACAGATAAATGGCGCAATATAAATGCTGTTTCATCATCATCATCATTATCATCATCATCACCATCATCATTATCATCATCATCATTATCATCATCATCACCATCATCATTATCATCATCATCATTATCATCATCATCACCATCACCATTATCATCATCATCATTATCATCATCATCATCATCATCACCGTCACCATCATCATCATCATCATCACCGTCACCATCATCATCATGGGAAGTGGGGCAATTTAAGCCATCTGACAAGGTTACCTTTCTGTTTCAGTTTGTGGGAACAGGGAATTTATGGAGGTGCATTGGGGCAGGCAAGGGGTAGGGTATAGGCAGTGATGGGGAGGGGGAGGGGAGCAATGGGGGGAATGATGGAGGAGGGGGAGTAATTGGGTGGGAAGTTCATGGAGGCAAGGTTGGTAAGTGATGGGTAATATTACCAATAAATATATACATATGGGGGGGGGGGGTTGTAATCAGCTTACCCTCACAAGTCTGTGGCACACCATCCCATCTGCCATCGGCAAGGCAACGCCTGGAGGATGTACCCATGGGGGTGTAGCCTTCATCACAGAAGACGGTGCAGATGGTCCTGTAGTCCTGGCGGAGCGTTGGATCGCTGGCTTCACTATCCAGTGTGCAATCCTCCAAGTGGCCGTTTACTGGAGCATCTAGTGGCAGGCATTGAACAACTGAGAAGGGGAGGAAAAATATCAAAAGACTCAAGGGTTAAAGCTAGGGAAGAATAAAAAAATCAATAGAAATCTCATTATCATTTTGGTTTTTTATTAGTATTAAGTCCCATCTCACATTTGAAGAACTTGTTACATTTCTTTCAAGAAGAAATATACAACATACTGTATGAGTATGTGGATTTATTTCTTATTTCTTATATTTTTTTTCGGTGTGTTGTGTAGGAGTATGGGTATCTTTCAACATTTTAATGTATCCTAGCATGAACTTCATGTTTGATCTGTGTGCCATATTAAAGCCTTCACAAGAAAACATGCTCTTGAATCACCCTGACAAGGGAAATTCTTAAAAGGCTCAATAGTCATAATTAATATAAATGAGATATGATTGTTAATATACTAATTTTCTTGTAAAATGGTGTCTATTTCTTAGATTTGGATGATGCGGTTAAGAAAAAGAAATAAATAAACAGGCTATTAACATTTGGTAGCTCACCTTCCTTGCAAAATGCCATAAAAGGGAGTACAATACATATGGCAACAGCACAGTGTATCATGAAACACTTCTGGATTTCTCCACACTAGATTTGTTGAAAAGTACAGATAGGTACAGTAGTTTAGTAGCGCTGCCTTGTCTGCCTTGAAACCACTTAATCTTTCTTTTCTTTTCTCTTTTAGAAATAGCTGGTCTTAGTTTATGACTGATGTAATAAATAAAAACAAATTAAACCTCCCCCCCCCCCCGAAAATACACAATGCGGACTAGCAACTTTATGCTATGGTTGTGAAATGTAAAATGCATCTTGCCTATCGATTAATACTGTAGAACCACAAACATGAACGGCATAAAACTTTCCAAATTTGAGCCGATGGCCTTTTTTCACAGCATGAAATCGTCACTGGTCTTCAATGCATTGGGTAGACAAAAATTTTTGTGTGCATTTGACTTTTGTGAGTCTTGACACCTCACAAACTTTGCGAAAGCTTCATGCACATAAAATTTCTGGTTTTGCAGTACATTTGCACCCAACAAAGTAGCACCTGAACATGAAATGGGTCCACCACTCCATAATCCGCCTCCTTCCCCGTCGTCGAGACACTCCCGAATGACGGGCGCGGTCTCACTGGGCTGGTAGCCAAGGTCGCAGTAGAGGGTGCAGACCGTGCCGTACTGTTCCCTCTCGTGAGGACAGCCGCTCTTTCCCCCGTGGAGAGGGGGTGGCAGGTTGCTACCAAGGCAGGTCACAGCTGTGGGAAGAAGAGATGATATGGTGGAGATATGGCTTCCAGGGAGTCACAATTTCTATCTTGTCCAAACAATTTTCTCTCCAAAACTTTGCAATTTTCTCATGAAATCAATCTTGCTGAAATCAAATCTGCTGATCCAAACCATCTTCTTTCAACCAAAAATATTAAATACCAAATCAAAATAAAGAATACCGATGCAATGTATATGAGCAGAAGAAAAGTCAATCTATGAAAGGGATGGATAGTACTAATTTTCCTGAAGTAATGATGTACAAGGTTGGTGCCACTCCTATGGCTGTACATTGTATGTATCAGAATGTTTCCCCCACCCATAGAATGTGTTTACAACGTACAGAAGGAGTGAAAAGCACTTTACTGAAAACATATTTCCAATCATTTCAGGAAAGCGATCACGTGCTCTACACCAAAGAATCTTTATGAGCCTCAACTGAAGCATAGGCCTATCGATTAGGTTTGGTTACAGTAGATCTATCTCTCCAATACGAAGCTAATTCAATTCGAAAAGGCACACCTTCGCAGGTTGGTAGTGGCTGCTCCCACGTGCCAGATAATCCACAGGTGGTGGTGGCTGACCCCTGTATGACGTAGCCCCGGCTGCATTCAAACTCGCAATCATTCCCAGCTGGGACTTGAACACTTGTGGCACACGTAGAGGAGTTGTCATGGAGATCAAGTGGACCTGTCAGGCTGGGCCTGTCACAAGTTTCAACTAAAGACAAAGATGTATACAAACATAACTAGAAATGTCGCTATGGCGACTGGTATGCCTCCGCCATAATGCATGATTCTCCTAATAGGTCTAGATAGTCCATGTGGACAATGTGTGATTACATTTTCACAAAACTGGCAAAATATTGAAATGACAAGTTTGTCAGAAATGTGTTAAATGTTCACCTTCCTTGAACTTGGTTTAATTGGATGAATAGGAGAGCATGTATTTGGGGATTTAAGGACTTTAACTTGACTTTGACCCATTCATACATTTATGCATTGAGTAATTTTCATGGTACCGGTATGGAGAAAAAGTGCAATTTCTGTACTGAATAGTAAATTGTTACCATGTTCATCTGGCCTTAGACCCTAAAATTCATAAGATAATCACTTTCAGGTAGAACATGCATAGATATGCAGTAGGTTTCACGATAAATTGAGCCACTTCCGAGATATGGAGGAAAAAGTTAGTTCAGCACTTTCACTTGATCTTTGACCTTTTGACCTTTGAGGCAATAAAAAAAGAAAAAAAAACTCTCCAGAGAATTTCTATTAGGTTACACATGCATACACCAAGTGTAAAAAAAAAATACTAATCCTGCTGGCATTGCATGAACATGAGGGAAATAGTAAAATTTTGAAGTGTTGCACTTGACCTTTGACCCCTGACCTTTGACCCCATGAACCCTACATTCTCTAGATAATCACTGCCAGTCAGTACATGTATATATACTATGTTCCATGAAGATACCTTGAACAATTTTCCAATTTACAGAGAAAAAAAAGAAGTTTTAATACTTTTACTCAACCTTTTGACCTTTGACCTTTGACCTCATGACCCAAACTTTCACCAGAGAATCTAAATTGGGTAATACATGTATACACTAAGTTTCAAGAAAATATCTTCTGGCATTGCATAGATATGGTGGAAATAGTGAAATTTTATGTATTTGACCTTGACCTTTTGACCTTTGACCTTGAGCACATGCACCCAAAAGTTGATAGGCACAACTTCACCCCCTAATACACATACATGCCAAGTTTCATCAGGATACCTCAACAGCTTTTGATAGTTACCTTGTCCACAAAATTCATTACGGACGGACGGAAGGACGGACGGAAGGACGGACGGACGGACGGACAACCCGAAAACATAATGCCTCCGGCACCACTTCGTGGCGGAGGCATAAAAACTGACACAAAATGAGGCAGAGGAGACCACACATAAATTATATCCACAAACATTTTTTGAAGATACGGGTAATCAATGGTGCACTTTAAGCACAGCAAATAACCTTTCACCAAAAAAAAAAAAAAAAAAATAGAATGGAGCAGATTTTATATGGATGATGAAGAGTTGAATAAGTCTGCTCATTCCTTCATACATTCTTTGTGTTTTACTAAAAATACATAGTCTTTAAAATCATACAGACTTGAACAGAACATGTACGATTATAAATCCAGGACACTACAGGGAAAAAAAAAAAAAAAAAAACCTGCCAAAGGGGCAGAAACTTTTTCAAACAAATAAAGTTGCATTGCATCCCTCTTCAAATAGAACATCTGCAGGAATGTGACATAAAATCTTTGTATAACTGTATCGTACAGTTGTACTTCAAGATCAGTTTTTCTATTTGTTGGAAAGTGGTTTTACTTTACAATGAATTTCATAGAAAACTATAGTTTGCTGCGGGAAGGATGTAATGAGAAAAAAAAAGAAAAAAGGTACTACTGTTAAAATCATCAAATTTTACATGTTGAAATCATGAAAGCTTAAAAGTTTTTGTTAAACTTCATGGTTATTGTGATTCTACATAATGTATGTTACATCTTTCACAAAATGGGACTGACTTTGAAAAAAAAAATGCTATCTTTGTCTGTTCATCCTGGCATATTCCACAACTCTTATGCAGAATACAGTGTAAATCCAATCATCCACAGCTAACTAGATCTTTAATATCAAATTAGCAGCCCTTCGTTTTTCCTTATGAATATCCACAACTAACTTTAGTATCTTTGGAAATACAATTTACTTGGGGACCATTTTGTTTCTAGGGGCAGAACTTTTTGAGCTTCCTTTTTTGTCACAATATGCGTGGTACCTTCACATTCCGGTACAGTGCCTTCCCAGAATGCCTCTTCACTTCCTGGCTGGACCACGCACCGTAGCACGTTGTTGTTAATACGGAAGCCCAGAAGACACTCAAAGTAACAGGATGTACCGTAGGAGCGTTGGCACGCACGACCATTCAGGAATGCTCCATTTTCTGGTGGATTTATGGTTGGACATTGAAGCTCTGAAACAGGAAAGATGGAGAGGAAATGCAAGCAACTTTACAAAGGTTATTTGCTCCCTCTAAGAGTTCAATTAACAGTGCAATCATGACAATATTGCAAAACTTTGAACCTTGTCAAATATGGACTCGCATTTTCCATGATGTAAATTTCTTTTAGCCTTTGTGTTTAGTATAATGTCTGCTCTACTAGCATTTGGTTAATAAATTCCTGACAAATTCCAGGAATGCATTGAGGAAGAATTTAACAAGCATCTCACATACACTGTACCTTCATTGGTAATTCAATATCTTCAATTTATTGTCCTGCACCAAACATCAATACTCACCTTACATTATAGGAATTTATGATTGTTTACCATTCAATCATGTACTATGCACATGTTTGAATTTAGATATCATACATACAGACAGCAAAAGCTATGTTCAGCCATAAGCTTTTGCATATGAAGCCCTTCATCCCCGAAAATGGAATCACAATCACAGTGACAAATAGATAAATAAATAAATACATGCATACATACATAGGACCTACAGTGAATCTTGTATTTTCCTCTCTGCTAATTTGTGCTAACACTTCTTCATTCATTCACATACTCTCATAATTCTATACAAAGAGAGAAAAAAAAAGCATCAACCAAGGAAAACACACACATCATTGTTGTTTCAGGAGTCCTGCTTGAAGGAACACAACTGCACAACAATTGTAATTGTAGACTTTGTTACCTTCACAGACAGGAGGTTGGTTGGTCCATCTCCCAGACAGTCCATCTCTCTGGCAGGTGGTGGTATCTGGCCCCTGGAGACGGTAACCAAGGCTACAGCTGAAGGTGCAGGTCGATCCCCTCAGGTTGCCATGGGGACAACTAGCCAGCAGACCGGGTGAGATGGGGATAGTGGAGCAGTGGATGACTTCAAGTTGGGAAAAAAATATTGTGATAACAATTATCGGAAAGACTGGAAAGTGAAAATGAAAGTGACAGCACAGACCTCAGCTGGGCAGCTCAGTTACATTATGTCATGCAATTAAAGTAGCAATTTTTGCATGAACCTTTGGAACTTTTACCACTCTAGACAGCCAAGACCACGAGTACTGGCCAGGTTTCGGTTTATCTATTCAAGGAGGTATTACTTCCTTCTTGATCTGTCATAGCTTTTATGTAAAGGCCTTGTAACTTGTGAGCCTATATTCTACACCACATGTTTTATGTGAGACATAATGGCGAGGCAAAGGGGTGAAAGTGCAAGAGAATTCCATAGATCTACACTGTACCACTCAGCTGCGTGTTCACTCCTTTGCCTTGTCGTTTTTATCAATTGGTGCAAGTTAGTCTTGAGTAAGTGGCACAGAAAACCTAAGCCACTAAGACTGGCAATATCTTACAGTGCTACAGAACTTGTTGCATGTTTGTCCTCTACCTTAACCATGTACTCATAGCTTTTTTTTTTTGAGGATCGAAAGGGTAGGAAACTACATCATACTGATGAGGGATCCTTTAAATGCATCTGAATCCAGATGTAGTATTCATTATCTTCTCGACATCGCCTTTTTATTACTTTCGTTTGACTGTTTGACAAGACAAATACTATATTGTAATACAGAAATTGGTACTAAAGTCTTCTAGAGCACAGCTAAAGATGAGATCAATTCCCCTGAATACACGTTTTATGTATGTACATCTTCTTTGCAGGACGGTGAATTAAGGGAGGCACAGAGCTAGTAGTAATCAGATATTATCTACAAAAATCTAGAACACAGATAGATATTCATTTTCTGCTACACAGCTGATTTCTTTTTTCTGCCCATGACATGCTTGTGTTTTGTGGTTGAGCTTTTTATGTAATTAATTCAATTCAATCCAATTCCTACCTTGTATTGTGACTGTAAATACACATGTACCCTCATTCCCGTTCTCATCTTGAGCAGTGTATGTGATGACATAATGCCCCTGAGGCAATCTTGACCCCGGGGTGGGGCCATCATGCCTAACATCTGTAATGCTGCTGCCTGAATTGTCAATGGCTGTGGGTGGGGTCCATGAGGCCACCCCTGTCTCCTGCCTGTCCGCAGCATACAAGATCTGTGACGGCGGGCAGTTTTCAAAGCTGGGAGCAGAAGTGTCTGCGCAGTTTGAGGGTGGGGAAAAGGGAAATGAAGAGTAAGAGATGTTAAGGAATTATCAAGGATGAGAACAAGATAAAGAGGAGCAACAAGAGGGGGGGGGGGGGGGAGTGGTTAAAAGGGCATTGTACCGGTTTCTTATTTTTTTATATGTTGTTCTTTTAATTCTAAAAGACCCAGCGGTGCAAAAAGAATCAAAATTTCATAACGACTTAGTCCGTAATTTCATGTCGAAAATGGAAATTTTTTGGCGAGAATTATGCTAATGAGCTGACGAGCCCAGATGTCGTGATGTCACAGGTGCCAAATGTTTCACTGATTACAAGCCCTCGCATACGCGTGCGTTAAATCGTGCCGAGTAGCAGACGACGCTTAGGCCCAATTTAGCTAGCAGGCGGCACTTGTGTACTGTCCTATCCATGCAGCTGTCTCAAATTTCGTTGAACTAAATCGCACCAAAATTACAGGATATACTTCTAAGCATATTTCAAAATACCGTATTATATTTGAACGAAATCGGTAATCGAGAAGTATCAATATTGATGCCGAATTTCAAGTTGTCACTAAAAAAAACCTCACACTTCGCGAGAGATCTTGGTAAACGCGATATGCACAATCTAGAACTGAAGTTAGCCGACTAGTGCTGTGCGAACGGGGAATTTACGCGGGAACTAAATTTAAAAATGTCATGATTTTAGCGATTTGTGTGATTTACGAACTTTATTTTTCATTCAACTTAGCTCAAACAATTTATAAATTGATTTCTTGCTCCCGATTACTTGAAAGATTTGTCTCATGAGGCTAACTTCAGTCTGTGCGTGCGCAGGCAAGTAGGGCCACTACGCCGGCCGCGATCACTCTTATTTAGTCGTACAGAGCAGATTGTTTTTAGCGACGACAGGAAAGTCAACAACTTCACTTACGCTTCTCAACTTGCGATTTGGTTCCAATTAGCGTGAGCAAGTGGACAGGAGTCATAAAATACTTCTTGTGATTTTGGTGCAATTTGGTTGGGTGAATTTTGAGATATCTACATGGATACGGAAGGACTCTAGCACTAAGCCTACACCAGCGCATGGATCGCGAGGCAGTGGCACTGTTTGTATCTACGTGGTCGGGCCACTCTTCCGAGGTATGGGTCCTACTAAAACTAGATCTAAGTTAGTCCTTGGTGTTAATACGACCACCATGAGATTTATCTCGACCACAAAAACATTGAAAATCCATAAAGCAGATACATTACTTGCAAAATTCAGCACAGAAACAACAGGGCCTGCAGCACAAGGGCCTCTAGCGGCAACGCTAGACCTTGGAGTCTGGACTTTCGTCTGGACTTTCTTCAAGTTCTGGCAGCAGGGCCATTTGGGGTATGTATTGCATACAAGACGTTTACTACGCTGTGCCTATTATTAGCGCTGTGCACGTACAGCTAGCTGTCGACGGAGCGGCGAGTAGAGTCTTCTCGGTCCTTGACTGCTCACTAGTCCTAATCCTAGTTCTAGTCTAGAGTCTATATGTACTGAGTGCCGTTTTCTTCTAACTAGGCGTAAACCGTGATTGCCGTTGACTATTTTTTGGATTTAGATTTTAAGAATCACTCAGTCCTCATCTTCGTTAGATAGTTTGAACTGTGATGTCGAACCATTATCGCTCATCATCAATGCATAGTTAGTGCAACGTTACTTTTTTTACACATAGTTTTCTATGGGCAGCACGTTCGGACAATGATGCCAATTTCATTTTGCATATCTGGAATATTCCCCACAAATTTGGTCTAAATAAAAAGCTTTGGAAGAGATTCCTTTTAAAAATTAATAAATATTGTTTAACATGTTTATTTCAGCTCCATATTGCAATTTTACTAAATAACAGTATTTGCAGTACTTCGTATGAGATTTCATCAGTAAATTGACATGTGTAGAACCTTTCTAGTTCGTTTTGCTAAATTCGGAGGTTGGCACCTGTGACGTATGCAAAATTGTGTGGATCGTTCCTTGGCTTGCTCGTTTTCATTGTTTTCAAAAAATCATTACAGGCTTATCCTGGGTTTTAGAATCCTCTCTTTCCAGTTGTAGGCATCAAAAAATGTAGATTAGAATTACCAGACAAGTAGAAAATGTCAGTACAGGTTTCTTTTAAGGGATGCGGAAAGGGTATTTGGGGAGGGAAGGAAAGGGTATTGGGGGAGAGGGGGAAGTGGACAGGAAGATAGCGTGGGATTCGGGCAGAGAAAGGAGTGAGAGCTAGGGCAACAGCCTGAGAGGGAGAGGATGAAAAGTTTGGAGAAAGAAGAAGAGGGCATGGGGAACATGAAGAGGAGGTTGAGGGGGAGGATGCAGGGAGATGATTAGCAACTGCCAGTAGAGGGGGAACTCAAATAAGTGGGGAAGTGGGAGCAAATGAAAGGCGAAGCAATAATGTGACAGATAAAATTATCATTTTGGTAGATAGGAGAAGGAAATGAGATTGAGGAACAGGAGGAGAAGGAGGAGGACAAAGAAGAAGAGGATTGAGGAGGAGGAGGAGGAGGAGGAGGATGAGGAGGAGGAGGAGGAACAGGAGGAGGAGGAGCATGGGGAAAGCAGAAGATGCGAAAAAATGAAAAGAACTCAACAAGATGGACAACTTAGATTGAGACAGAGAGGATATGGAAAACATAAATCAGAAGGGGAAAGGAAAACAAATATTACAGTATTAATAAGAAACTGTAAGCAATTAATAGGCCGATTTGATCTTTTTTGATAGAAACAAAGCAAGAAAATGGATCACTGCAATGGCAATAACCATCTTCTACATTACTTATGAGATTGACTGCCAGAATGAGGCTCATATATATCATATGTATTGCTGTCAAAACAATCTAAATCAAAATTTCTGCATATATGACTAAAATCACACACACACACACACACACACACACAAAATTACTGTCCCATATGAAAGACACCACATCTTTGATACCTTAGTTACCATGGTTACAGGTGTGGTAGGATGTCCTTTCAACTAAATTCTGAGAAAGTATTTCTTATTTTCTCTCTGCAACATGTTCCAAGCAAGGACAGACCTGCCTTTAATTGACTGAAATCGTACAACTTTAAGTTGTCAATATGCCATCATCATGGTATCATAACAATTATCATGATGTCGTGGTACCTGTCCATGTCAATTCAACTTCACATCCCAATCGGCTGTATGAATACTGTAAAAGAAAACCTTTTTTTGTGTGTGTGTGAGGGCAAGAGTGAAACACAGTGCAATATGTGTATTCCGTCAGTTTGCAGAATGAGAAGGGAACATAAACAGAATACTTGGTAGCAATTCCCGACTACTGTACTAATTTAAAAAGAAGGTGAAAAAAAGTCTCAGATAGAGTTACGTATGATGACCTTGTGATGTCAGAAGATACAAGGTTTCACCAACAAGGGGCTTGATATCGCCTGAGGAGGTTATTTTTACCTCCTTGACATCGCTTACCTTCGCAGGTCGGCAGTGATCCCGTCCAGCCGCTCGCTGTGCACACTCTGTCCCTGGTCTGGCCCGGTGGAATGCTGTAGCCGCTGTCACATGTGTACGAGCACACGCTCTGGAAGACGTTTCGATTCGTGCATGTGACTTGACCATTTTCAGGGGGCGAGGTCACCACTGTCGCTGGGCAGGTCAATTCTAGGCCAGTCAGTGAGGAAAACAAATAATTGGAGAGATGTTAAAACAATGTCGGAACAAAGCATCATAAAAGCCCATGCCATTAGTGCAGCCTGAGTTTGGCTCTGATCCGTGGTCCCGCTAGCTATATATCCAGGTAGGATCCAGGATCGACGACGCGTCGTGTATGTGTCGCTAACAAGATTAGATCCCCCCGCACCGTATTCGTGCGTGCCCACCGGCTGCGGCGGCGGCGCTCGGGGCGGCAGTTGCATACGGTGTATGCAGCAGTATCCTTCCTCCAAGAATCCAGCAGCAGTACATCATGAGAACAGGCACCTCCCAGTGGTTGCTATGGTAACTCAGATGTACGACCAGCATCCTATCTTATTTAAAGTGGGGCTTGCGACAAGAGCCAAAGATCCCACTGTGACACCTGTTCATGGATCGTACTATCATGGGGATATACAACATACAATAGTTCCTTAAAATTCGAGGAGAAAGTAAGTTTTATCAAGCATCATAGAGTTAAAATGATTATCCTAGATTTCTCCGGAACAGGTAACTATAGCTGCCAAATCATGGACCCTAATATCATCCTTATTTACAAAGAGTATCACATATAAAATGCTCCATAATTTCTGATGTTGATGTTTATATTTTATCTTCGTTGCAGACATTTCAGTAACTCTATATAGACGACATGAATTTGAATGTAATGTATCATTTTGTACTTTGATATGTTGTGTATTTTCTTTGTTTGTTTATATGGTTTTTATGAAATATTGAATATATAATTCCAATCCAATCCAATCCAAAAGAACCGACAGAACAATAATTTTGTGGGGCGATGACAACATCAACTGATTTGCACAATTGATATGAGGTCATTACACTTCATGAAAAAAAAAAAAATCCACTGACATTCACTCTATGCATTTCTTTTTAAACTCTTTTGCTGCTTGGCTTCCTAGTCGGTTTTTCCAGATTTAACTTGATCACATTAATTTAACTCCAGAAAAGTAACATTATAGCTTCTTTTATCTCGTCCACGGATTACGCGAATTTCAATTGCATATCGGATTAAACTGTTCATAGTGATCAGACCTTCTGGAGGAAGTAGACTACCGACAAGGAAAAGAAGAATTTAGGAAGAAGAAGAAGAAGAAGAAGAAGAAGATCCGATGCTTGACACATGGCGAATAATTTTGTACCAAAACACGCGCATGAAAATGCGACTATTTCGCGCTTGTTTGTTTGTTTTCTGTTAACTAATCTGAAACCATGAATTTGATTTAAGTTATATAGGCCTACCCTTGTGAAATCGGACCAAACTGTTTTCCTACCTACGCAGCGAGGAGGGGAGCCAACCCAGGCCGCGGTTCCGCTCCTCTCGACACACGATCGTTTCTTGACACCGCCCTCTAGAGTGTAGCCTTGAAAACAGGTATAAGTGCAAGATGATCCGACCAGGTTTCCCTCAGTACACGACACATAACTGTTCGGTGGCGGGGACAGCGTAGCACACTTGATCACTAAAGGGTTACAAAAACAAATAAACAAACAAACAAACAAACAACTTCGTATAAGATGGTAAACAAACGGACAGACCATACAACAATACAGACAAATAAATATACCAAGGAGCACGATTAATAATAATGGACCAGACGTAGGCCCTATAAATAACGTTTAGTTGTCAGAAATGTATATGTCGGTCTTCATTATCATTCTTCATGGAAACAGATTAAGATACTGGGTGTCGGTCACTCTCGAAAAACCACAAAGTCGCAGTTCATTTTTTGATCGCATCAATCTGGCAGAATTATTTATTTACGCATTATGGCCCTTCCATGCAATATTATAATTGCGATAACAGGATAGAGACAGGTTCACTATGAAGCTTCTCAGAAACAGGGAATGTTTGATTTTGTTTTTGTTTTTGTTTTTGTACACCTTCGACATTTTGACCTAAGGATATTAATCAGGAGCCCCCACCCCACCCCCCCCCCCCGAAAAAAAGAAAGAAAGATGAAATCCTTCCAAATGCATTTAAGTAGGTATGTCGGTGCATGAATATGACGGCAATGTGCAATCATAGTACGGTATGGTATACTTACGGGTTATAGAAAATTTGATTTCGCAGTAACTGTAATTTGGGACGGTGTCCCTTGCTTGATACGTTATCACGTGATCACCCTCCGAGAACAACGAATTGGGCGGAAGGCCGTATCGACTATAACACAGAACAAAATAAATTCAATTCAATTCATTTATTTTCATTCTTCTTTTTCCAACAAAACATAACACAGAATAAATCAGGAATTATATCATAAGCATATACCACATTCGACTTTGCAAAGGATAAATACAGATAAAGATATGCATGCATACTGGCAAAAAATACAAAGTTGGTTATGCTTCAGTTGAGAAAAAAAAGAATTGACAGATCAAAAAAGCAAGCTTGTATATTGTGAACCACTCAATACATATGCATGATAATTATTGTGAACCACTCAACGAAACAAATTAACAGCAAAACAACTAAAAAGAGTAACTCGTGATAACTCTCATATTACTACAGGTTATATAATATGTGTTGTGGTAGTGTAATATCACATGGGGATACGGGAGGGGGCTGGGCTGCAATATACTCATACTTTTGGCTCGAAGGGGAAAATTAATGTGAGTCCAATACACAACCACGAGCAATATTCAATTATAGATCATATTCAATTATAAGTGTACCCAATTGTATGAGGCTATAATATGGCTATTGATACGCTATAGTAACTAAGTCAACATGACAAGTGTATTATTCAAAATCACGTTCGCTTTCGAGTTCAGTTTAGGATGAAGGGCCTCACACATTTGGATCCGAATTAGGTGAAAATGTCTAAATTCTGAATTAGTCTGAAACAATGACACAAGTTGTATATCCACCGCTGTTTATGCATGTCGCCAAAGGGCATAACATAATTATTATGGTACAACGTAACTATTAGCAGTTTTTTTAATGCGCATATTTTCTTAATTTTCTTTTTTTCAATTTTAGAAACGTCATTCTGATTTTGAGGTTCCTTGCAATGCCTCATAAAGTTACCTTGGAATCTCTTTAATTTGAGAACATCTCTCTGTTGCAGGTGAGTTTGTTATTCATTTTATAACAGATTCCCAAAACTAAATCAACATGAATTCATTTTCCCTTTCGATTACCACTCTGTCGGTCATTTTTTTATGTCAGAAGTCCATTCAGTCATACAGATTCAGAAGGCACTGCGATATTGGGTCATACTGGCCGTCAAAAATGCAAGGCAATAATAAATAATCTTTCTCATGATCATTTCCCAAAGAGATGCGTTTTGAACAATGAGATAAGCAGTACAGCAGAGCAGGAAAGATGAACAATGTTTCATGTTGGTATTCGAGGAGTAAATAATAATGATGAAAAGAAGATACTTCCATCTTCACATAGGGGCCTACTTTATATTTAGCGGTATATTTTGTATGTATGTATGAATATATATATATATATATATATATATATATATATATATATATATATATATATATAGTGCGATGATGCTGATACTCGTACCGTACGCCTCTGTCATCTGTCATGATCACTCTCATCCCGCCACAAGACAGCCTAAAGACACCCAAGTAATTAACACGTCTGCTTAGCAGGTAATCATATTATTAAGTTTATTTATGATATGTGTTTGATATTTTTTATTGTATGATATGTCTGCATGATACTCATTATATATTACTTTACAGTTATACATTGTTGAATGCTTCACAATTGCCAAAAATGTTGCCAAGTATGCTATGAAGCTGTTAACTCATGCTGAACTTGTATTTAGTGTATTATGTTCATGACTCCAGATCTGTTATGCTTAAAACATTATATTTCATTTCATAAACAGATAATAAAGCTGAGGAAGACCAAGGTCGAAAGCTTCGTAACAGCCGGCTTCATGTGACATCCTTTGTCATCTGCATTGTCTCGACTATATATATATATATATATGTGTGTGTGTGTGTGTGTGTGTGTGTGTGTGTGTGTGTGTGGGTGTGTTTGTGTGTGTTTTGGGGGGAGTACTGTATACTGGTCAAAGACCAATCAGACGGAATACTTGTATATAGTTCTACTACGGACGGGAGGTGAGAGATTATGGAAGGAACCATTCAAAATCCACGGATGGGAGACTCTGGCCGTGGCCATCTCTAAAGACTTCTTACTCAACAGTGACAGGCGGTGACTGCGCGTCCGTGGCTGTAGGCACGTTCCACGGCACTCGCATCGGCACCGAAGTGGCCCGGAAGCTCCCAAGCATCACGGGGCATTGCACGTTGAAAACAGGCGGGATCTTTTCTGTTAAAAACAAATCAATATGGGTTTACATTCCATCACATTTAGTGGGTTTTGTTATGACAAGTAGGTCTACACCTTTGACCTATGTATGGCCAAACAATCATACTACCCTGTATCTTGTGTTATATAGAGGCCGTGAAGACTCAGAAATTATACGGTGTCTCGAACACTGCACTGTTGGCGCCATAATTCTACCAAACCTAGTCCTGTCGCATCACTATTTTCCCTATTTACATGTCCACATGTTCTAAAGGGATCATAGTATTTTAAGGTGGGAATCCAACTTCTTGTGAGATGCTTATGACTACAAATGTTAAAAGGCAAACACTCGTCACATTTCTGAGAGGAATTCAAAGTTTAATGGCTGAAAATCGGTTTTGAAATGGCTGACAAATCCCCCCCCCCAAAAAAAAAAAGTAAAACAAAGCGATCCTAATAAAAGGTGGGTCTCACCTTCTTATGATATTAGGATCACTTTGTTTTGGAAATGTCAGCCATTTCAAAACCAATTTTCATCAAATAAACTTTGAATTCCTCTTAGAATTATATGCTCTTTCAAGTTTCATAAGAGGTTTCACATTATCTCCAAAATAAAATCATCATAGACTCTAGCATAAAAAAAAGTTGGAAACCTCAAACCCCATCTCAACTGAAACTGTATTCCTTCCCTTTAAGTATACGACCTATGTATGTCTCCTTTTTTTTCGCACACATACACACACATACACACAGTGTATATATGAAACTACACTCGCCACGTTCTAAATCTAGGAGTTTCCTCTCAGATTTGAAAGGTTCAAGAGCAGCGTCGATCCCAAGTTTGCGTTACACACCCACGCGTCCGGACTTGCATAGACCGAGGATTTAAAGCTAGTAATAACATCTTTATTGCATTGAAGGGAATTGATGTACTTTAATGCCAGATTTGGATATATTTTCAAAAGTGTATAATAAACGTGATATTACATCTGAATGTAATAAAACACTACAAAATGAAATCACATTTTAGAATGGTTCGATTATTTCTCACTCCTCTCTTGCTTTCTAACAATGAAAGATATGATGTCAAAACGAGATTCGATCATCCTCCATATTTTGAGGTCCTGAATAGGGCCACGACTAATGTGGGCACTCCCCCCCCCCCCCCCCCCCCCCCCGCCCCCGGCAATCTTCCTCGCTTCATTCAGGGGGTAATTTTGGTAGCCTAAATTATTATCGTTTGTCAGGCATACCCCAGTAAGAAATTCCCATCAGATTGGAATTGGTCTGTATGGTTTTGTTTGAGATGGGGGATTCAGATTTTGACTTCTTTTTTTTTGCAAGATGATTAGAAACCACTCATGAAATGTAAAAGAGTATACAATTTTATAGGAGGTACTGAAAGTTTACTGAGTATTTAATGAACAACGAACATGACGAAGGAACAATAAAAAAAGTAAGACACCTTTTATTAGGACCTCTTTATTTATGGATATCTCAGCCATTTCAATACAGTTTGCATCAAATTAACTTTGAATTCCTCTTAGAATTGCATGCGTTGTCATATTTTACGAGAAGTTTTTAATTATCTCACCAAAACAAAATGAAAATTGAATCCCGATCTCAACCAAGACTATATAATTTCCTTTACAATAAGGGGTGCTGAATAATAGTGATGACAATAATTGATGCCAAGATGGTAGGCAGTCTTTTTGCTTACGTGGGGGAAAAAACAAACAAACAAAGCAACAGAAGCGAGAATTAACGGGGTCATCCCACTAGACCGGCACCCACGAGTCATACAGCCCATGAGTTCGACATTGAAAACAGGTCCATGAGTCATACAGCTAAGGAGCCATACAACCCATGATTTCGACACAAAAGGCAAACAAAGCCCATGAGTTCGACACTAGGTAAACACAGCCCACGAGTTCGACAAATACAACACGGGGCTTTATGTGTTGGTCTCGTTGTGCCTTATTTGATAGCTTAGTGTCGAACTAATGGGCTGTATGACTCGTGAGCTGTATAAGTTATGTGCTGTATGACTTGTGAGCTGTATAACTCGTGGGCTGTAAGACTCGTGGGCTGTATGACTCGTGGGTGTCGGTCTCGTGACGTGCATCCGAATTAACTTACCAATCACTATAGGAGGAGGAGAGGGGCTTCTTCTTCTTCGTCTCCACCATCCAGACTCTGGGAGAAAACAGCAAAGAAAGAAGGAAAGATGATGAAATAAAGACATAGTGGAAAGACAAAGAAATTAATGAATTAACCTATGAATGCATTACATGATAAATATAAAAACAACGGGTGTATTTTAACAATAAAGACAAGATAAAGAAAATTCCACAAAAAATTACTTTTCTAGCATAATGAAAGAGTACTTGACTATCCGCTTTCAGAAAGCAGGGGGAATAATTGCTATCATTATTATGTCAGTATCAAATTGATGGAATGATTTTCATGAAAAATGCATTTTTGTGGAATTCCCATCATATTTTCCTTATATTGTTGTCCACACATACGTCATAAACTCTAGTAGTCTCCTCATCCAGCGGTTCCAGCACCAAAACTTTAAAAATGCACAACTTTTGCATTGATTGTCCAATTTTCCTCAAACGTTCACTGATACGTTCTATTAATGTTACTGCTTTCATTCTATCCCCATTTCTCTTTTGGTTTGGGTTTCCTTTAAAAATCCCATGATACCTATACATGTCGCTAATGAGACATATAAAACAACTATGAATATGTGATTTTATTGTTCCACATTTCAAACACAAGCATGATACAATCGATTGAACATAAGACAAGTCATAACGCCATATCCATAAGAGAAGACAAGAACATTTTACAAACATGAAAATAATGTGGAGGGCCTGCTAAAAATCAAAGCCTGTATTATAGGTTTCTAGATAAAAATGATGTTGAGCTCTTGGAAAACAAAGAACCTAATAACAAAAACTATGAAAGGAAGGAGTGGGACGTAAAGGAAGTGAGAGCAAAAAGAGCACGAGAAACAAACAAATATCGAAAATACATCAGAACATACCAAGATGGCCACCTGTAATTATGTTTACAAGATTTCTCGTCATCCAAGCAATATAATGATGATGTCATCACAATACGAGTCTGTCACTGACCTGCACATTTTTCACTATAAGGATTCTTTTTTATATGAAATCGAGCATCAAAGCTGGTATTCTCTAGCATCAACATCTTCTTGCGTCCTGACGATCCGCCATTCCGAGGTTATTTCTATTTCCCACAGAAAAAAAAACCCAACTTTTTCTGATAATCATACATTCTTGCAAACGTACGAAAAAATGAAGAGGAACATTAAACAGATAAGATTTCATTTTGTATATTCTTGTTTGATGCCGCAAGCGTCTGATGTAATTTGCATGAAATGTCAAACGTTCAGATTTCATAAATTTTTCATGATGGGCCATTTTCGAAATGTCGGCATGGGGAGGTTGCCAAATCTGGCTCCATCCATGACCATTGAAGAAAACATGACCACGTTTTGATGGCAAAATTGTAAGATGTTTCAGGTTTCTAACATTTTTTTTTTTTTTTGGTGAGATAGTGAGATCGAAACCTCTTATAAGATATGAAAGAGCATGTAATTCTATGAGGAATTCAACGTTTATTATTTTCATGAAAATTGGTTGTGAAATGGCTGAGATATCCAAAAAAAGGGCGATTCTAATAAAGTGTGGGACCCACACTTTATTACGATCCTTTGTTTTACCTTGTTTTTGGATGTTTCAGTCATTCCAAACCCGATTTTCATCAAATAAACTTTGAATTCCTCTCAAAATGGTACGCTCTGTACTATATCATAAGTGTTTTCTTGGTATCTCGCAAAAAGTTAAAAGCCCAATTCTCATCTCCACCAATACTGTACCATCCCTTTAACTGCCTTACAATGCTTATGTTTTGCTCACTCTCTGGTTTGCTAATTATTGCCAGCGATATCAGTTTGAAGTTGATTTCCTCAAAAAACCAAATGGGGTTACATAGATTATAACTACGAACTTTTTCTTTTGTCACGATGATGATGAATAAAACTAAGGTGAAGAGCAAGACGCGAACCCAATCGGGAAAAAATGACTTCCGTAAAGAGGTGCGTTCTTTTGTTTAGTCTCCGTTTTTGTTTTTCCACCATTTCCCCTTCATGAGATTATGTCAAAGCAGAAAAAGAATGGACTTCCAACCTCCGCCCCCTCCTTCCCCCACTGGTATATGTTTGTTTGTTTTGTTTGTTGTTTATTCGTCTGTTTGGATTCACTTTTCTTTCTTTGTTTGTATTGTTTCTATGGCAATCACCTTTAGGAGCTCTTCAACTTTATTTCCAAACCTGTTCGGAAACCTAACCAACCTGCTAGGCCTATGCGTTTCCTATGACCAGAAGGGATTTCCCCTGTAAAAGGCCGCGTGAACCCCCTGGTGTCGTATAGATTGCACGCAAACACGAAAAAAAGGGAAAGAAATGAAAAGGAGTTTGATCTAACAAATAAAGAGGAGAGGTTGTATATGGATCACAGTGACCTGGGTTTTCTCGTGGGGATAAATTAACAGAAGTGTCCCCCTATTATACTTTTCATTTTGACGCTGTTTCCCCTCCCCCTCCCCCTTGATACTGTCGAAGGTATATTAAAGGAATGGTCCAATATTGGTGGAGAAGAGAATTGGGCTTTTAACTTTTTGCGAGATACCAAGAAAACATTATGACACAGTACAGAACATACCATTTTAAGAGGAATTCAAAGTTTATTTGTTGAAAATCGGGTTTGGAATGACTGAAACATCCAAAAACAAAGTAAAACAAAGCGATCGTAAAAGTGTGGGCCCCACACTTTATTAGAATCACTCCTTTTTGGATATATCAGCCATTTCAAAACCAATTTTCATCAAATAAACGTTGAATTCCTCATAGAATTACATGCTCTTTCATATTTCATTAGAGGTTTCTCATTATATAACCAAAAAAAATGTTAGAAACCTGAAATTTAGGTCTTCACCAAAACTATACAATCCCTTTAACTTTCTCTTTAAAAACAAAGGAGCGCACCATAGTCTTCATCGATACACAAAATCCCTGCGGAGTTAGCCGTAGATTATAATCTTCTGCGACCAGGCCGACCACGTTTAGATGAAGATGACAGATTAAAAAAAAAGAATAAGAGAAGTGTCAAGAACTCAATTACCCTCATTGTTATGATATAGCATCAAGTTAAAGGGATCGTATAATTTTGGTGGAGACCTAACTTCAGCTAGGTTTCTAACATTTTGGTGAGATAATGAGAAACCTCTTATGAAATTTGAAAGAACATGCAATTCCAAGAGGAATTCACAATTCATTTTGATGAAAATTAGTCTTGAAATGGCTGTGATATCCAAAACAGAGTGATCATAATAAAAAGTGGGACCTACCTTCCATTACGATCGCTTTGTTTCACTTTGTTTTTGCCTGTTTCAGCCATTCCAAAACCGATTTTCATCAAATAAATTTTGAATTCTTCTTAGAACGGTATGCTTTGTACTATTTTATAAGTGGTGTCTTGGTATCTCGCAAAAGAATAATAAAGCCAAATCCTTATCTCCACCGATACTATACCCTCCCTTCAAAAGGCATTGTGGTTTTTTTCCTTAACGTAATTGTTCCTGCGAGTAAAACGCGATAACGTCCAGCAACACTTGTCTCAAAACCCATCACTGTTCAAGGAGCTACAAGAAAATTTGTTGTACTGTGGCTCCATGCACTTGGAAAACAAAGAACCTAATAACAAAAACTATGAAAGGAAAGAGTGGGAGCTCTTGGAAAACAAAGAACCTAATAACAAAAACTATGAAAGGAAAGAGTGGGACGTAAAGGAAATGAGAGCAAAAAGAGCAAGAAAAACAAACAAATAACGAAAATACATCAGAACATACCAAGATGGCCACCTGTGATTATGTTTACAAGATTTCTCGTCATCCAAGCAATATAATGATGATGTCATCACAATACGAGTCTGTCATTGACCTGCACATTAACTATAAGGATTCTTTTTTTATATGAAATCGAGCATCAAAGCTGGTATTCTCTAGCATCAATATCTTCTTGCGTCCTGACGATCCGCCATTCCGAGGTTATTTCTATATTTCCCACACACACAAAAAAAAAATTTTTCTGATAATCATACATTCTTGCAAACGTAAGAAAAAATGAAGAGGAACATTAAACAGATAGGATTTCATTTTGTATATTCTTGTTTGATGCCGTAATCGTCTGATGTAATTTGCATGAAATGTCAAACGTTCAGATTCCATAACTTTTTCATGATGGGCCATTATCGAAATGTCGGCATGGGGAGGTTGCCAAATCTGGCTCCATCCATGACCATTGAAGGTAACATGACCACGTTGTGATGGCAAAATTGTACAGATGTTGGACATTGAAGAATTAAAGGGATCGTATAGTTTGGGTTGAGACCTAATTTCAGGTTTCTAACATTTTTTTTTTTTTTTTTTGGTGAGATAGTGAGATCGAAACCTCTTATAAGACATGAAAGAGCATGTAATTCTATGAGGAATTCAACGTTTATTATTTTCATGAAAATTGGTTGTGAAATGGCTGAGATATCAAAAAAAGGCGATTCTAATAAAGTGTGGGACCCACACTTTATTACGATCGCTTTGTTTTACCTTGTTTTTGGATGTTTCAGTCATTTCAAACCCGATTTTCATCAAATAAACTTTGAATTCCTGTCAAAATGGTACGCTCTGTACTATAAGTGTTTTCTTGGTATCTCGCAAAAAGTTAAAAGCCCAATTCTCATCTCCACCAATACTGTACCATCCCTTTAACTGCCTTACAATGCTTATGTTTTGCTCACTCTCTGGTTTGCTAATTATTGCCAGCGATATCAGTTTGAAGTTGATTTCCTCAAAAAACCAAATGGGGTTACATAGATTATAACTACGAACTTTTTCTTTTGTCACGATGATGATGAATAAAACTAAGGTAAAGAGCAAGACGCGAACCCAATCGGGAAAAAATGACTTCCGTAAAGAGGTGCGTTCTTTCGTTTAGTCTCCGTTTTTGTTTTTCCACCATTTCCCCTTCATGAGATTATGTCAAAGCACAAAAAGAATGGACTTCCAACCTCCGCCCCCTCCTTCCCCCACTGGTATATGTTTGTTTGTTTTGTTTGTTTTTTATTTGTCTGTTTGGATTCACTTTTCTTTCTTTGTTTGTATTGTTTCTATGGCAATCAGCTTTAGGAGCTCTTCAACTTTATTTCCAAACCTGTTCGGAAACCTAACCAACCTGCTAGGCCTTTACGTTTCCTATGACCAGAAGGGATTTCCCCTGTATAAGGCCGCGTGAACCCCCTGGTGTCGTATAGATTGCACGCAAACACGAAAAAAAAAGGGAAAGAAATGAAAAGGAGTTTGATCTAACAAATAAAGAGGAGAGGTGGTATATGGATCACAGTGACCTGGGTTTTCTCGTGGGGATAAATTAACAGAAGTGTCCCCCTATTATACTTTTCATTTTCGACGCTTTTTCCCCTCCCCCTCCCCCTTGATACTGTCGAAGGTATATTAAAGGAATGGTCCAGTATTGGTGGAGAAGAGAATTGGGCTTTTAACTTTTTGCGAGATACCAAGAAAACATTATGACACAGTACAGAACATACCATTTTAAGAGGAATTCAAAGTTTATTTGATGAAAATCGGGTTTGGAATGACTGAAACATCCAAAAACAAAGTAAAACAAAGCGATCGTAAAAGTGTGGGCCCCACACTTTATTAGAATCACTCCTTTTTGGATATCTCAGCCATTTCAAAACCAATTTTCATCAAATAAACGTTGAATTCCTCATAGAATTACATGCTCTTTCATATTTCATTGGTTTCTCATTATATAACCAAAAAAAATGTTAGAAACCTGAAATTTAGGTCTTCACCAAAACTATACAATCCCTTTAACTTTCTCTTTAAAAACAAAGGAGCGCACCATAGTCTTCATCGATACACAAAATTCCTGCGGAGTTAGCCGTAGATCATAATCTTCTGCGACCAGGCCGACCACGTTTAGATGAAGATGACAGATTAAAAAAAAAAAAGAATAAGAGAAGTGTCAAGAACTCAATTACCCTCATTGTTATGATATAGCATCAAGTTAAAGGGATCGTATAATTTTGGTGGAGACCTAACTTCAGCTAGGTTTCTAACATTTTGGTGAGATAATGAGAAACCTCTTATGAAATTTGAAAGAACATGCAATTCCAAGAGGAATTCACAATTCATTTTGATGAAAATTAGTCTTGAAATGGCTGTGATATCCAAAACAGAGTGATCATAATAAAAAGTGGGACCTACCTTCCATTACGATCGCTTTGTTTCACTTTGTTTTTGCCTGTTTCAGCCATTCCAAAACCGATTTTCATCAAATAAATTTTGAATTCTTCTTAGAACGGTATGCTTTGTACTATTTTATAAGTGGTGTCTTGGTATCTCGCAAAAGAATAATAAAGCCAAATCCTTATCTCCACCGATACTATACCCTCCCTTCAAAAGGCATTGTGGTTTTTTTCCTAAACGTAATTGTTCCTGCGAGTAAAACGCGATAACGTCCAGCAACACTTGTCTCAAAACCCATCACTGTTCAAGGAGCTACAAGAAAATTTGTTGTACTGTGGCTCCATGCACATGTGGATTAAGTGAATGAAGCAATATTAGTTGAACACACCAGTGAAAATTTGAGGAAAATCAGACAATCCGTTGAAAAGTTATGAATTGTTAAAGTTTCTGCACAGTCACTGCTGGGTGAGAGGACTGAGAGTTTATGATGTCACATGCGTAGAACGATATAAGGGAAATATAAAGAGAATTTCACAGAGTTTGTTTTAAAGTATACACATCCCTCAACTTATCACTGACGTATTTTAAGGGTAATATCATTTCCCCTGCCTTCTAAAAGAGGCAAGTGTATGAAATAATTGTAGTGCTCTTTTATTATGCGAGAAAAGAGCAAATGTGTCACATTTTCCCTGTAATCATTTTCTTTATATCGTTATACACATGTGACAATCTGTAGTGGTCTTCTCATCAGGCCATGACTTACTGAAACTTCAAAAATTCACAACTTTAGAACGACTGTCCGATTTTCCTTGAACTTTGATTAATTTGTTAGGTTGCATTCTCTCAATTCACATATATATGAAGGTGAACTTGTCCTTTTTATAAGGTGAAGGATATATAGCAGGGTACTGTGTTGAAATAATTATTGTTTGATAATTCCTATTTCATCCGAGGCGTAGATCAAAAGAGACCAAAGTCAACCCAAAAGGGGGGGGGGGGGGGTGAAAAGGGTGAGGGAATTTATCGTCTTTAGTTACACTCAGTCAAGGATAAGGTAAATCTCATCTTAATCCTATTGTTGAAATGTGATCATGCTGACTATTTATACAGGGAAGTGGTCGATGTCCGGCAAAATACCGACTTACAGTTTACATAAAGCCACTTGCGTCCCTATACGTAGACCTTTGCTATCTTCGTTAATCTCCATCAAGCATCTTAATTTTCAAAAACAATAATAATAATAATAGACAGTGCTTATATAGCCCATTACACAAAGGGATAATGTCCCTATGTGTCCAATAGTACAGCAATCACCGAAACCAAAAAGGAAGCATATCATATCTAAACTAAATCTCTTCCCAAAATAATTCTCCCTGAAGTTATACCCTTCCTTACCATTATGCTACTATGAACTACCCCAAAACAAGAAAATAACATCTCCAAAGTCTCATCAACCCATCCTTTTTAACCCACACAGACATCCCGTCCCCCTCGGTTCCCAGTCAAAAGAGAACAAAGCAAATTAAAAAAGACAAAACAAAACAAAACAAAACGCGCGCGCACACACACACACACACACACACACACACACACACGTCTAATATATAACATCATCTTTGCTATATTGCAAAGATGTTTAGATAATATCTGTATAGTGTGACATAGTATCATCCTAAAACTTAAAAGGAGGATATATCGGGGAAGATATAGGCCTAATATCAACACTTGATCTAAAACCTTTGGGCGAACGTATAGAATATCACTAATATCCTGGCCTTATCACTTGATTTCATAAATTATCATTATAATTAAAAAAAAAGTGACCCTTTCCTCCACATAAGGCAGACAACTTTGAGTTTACAAGTGCAAGTTTCATAACCAATGTTACCCAACCCACGCAGGGGAAAAGCCTGGCCGGTGGGTCCGGTTCATGTGTAATACCCACACGGAAGTGTGTGGAAAATTGTCCCGGAAATTTAGGGATAATATCAGGAACTTTACAGTTCTATCTTACGCATACCGTTGTCGGAGTATAGAGCGCGATTTGCACGTATAGGGACAGCGCATTGCGTGTCATTCCTTCGTGAGCTGTGAGCGTGTGTGTGTTTTTACCCAATATTCTTATAAAAAAGCGGATGTTATCCAACGGAATTACAATGTTTTGACAAATGGCAGAGACAGGAACAACAGCATTAACAAAGAGGAACATTTTGAATTAGATGGACCAGAAACAAGACGTCTACTAGTATCTATATGCAGATGAATATAAATCATCCTACATAATCCCATAGAACTAGCACTGTCAATCTGGAACACTGTATATATAAGGTATAGTTACACTTTGGTTATGTGCTGACAAGTACCCCAAGGAAAAAAAAAATGTTGTTTTTTTCAATTCGTGAGAACTGATTTTTGTGGAAAAAGTCCTTCGATAAAAGGTGTGTTTTGTAGACATAAATACAAATATGATTACATGCGCTTGATCATGATTTTGCCTTTCTACAGACTTATTACGGTAAGAAGATGATCCAGGGCAATGTCAGGAGTTAAGTTTTCATTGTTGTTGAGAACGGCTGGCTCGGTGAATGAACATGTTGATTTCTAAATGTTTTAATTCTTTTATTCTGGATAATTATCTTGAAAATAGTTTATCACGAATCGTGATCTATACAATCAAAGCTTTGAAAATATATCCAGAAAAGAGCCCCTCAGATAAAGAAAATATAAAACATTTAGAACAGCAGCGTGGATAACATTTTGCGCAATGGAAAGCAAAGATGAAAATAATGCTTAAAAGAAAGCAAAAGTCAGGTATAGACAACGTCTTCGAGCTCAAAGAAAACAACAACTTTCAAAACAAGGCTTGTGTTGTTGTTGTATTGTCCGCAAAATGTCATCTGCACAATAATTATATTCCCTCGGCATTGCTCCTAGAAAGAATCTCCTTTCCCTGTTCCTTCCTATTTTGCTCTTTTATTCATTTACTATGGCTTTCACATTTTCTCTGTGGAAAAAAAATCAGTATTGTCATTAAAAAAAGTATTATGAAAATTTATCATGTTCTGTCTCTTGCTGTAAGGCAGACAAAAATAAAACTTTAGAACAGCTCTTCCACAAAAAAAAAAAGCATTTCGTAATCAAGACTACTCAGTATGTGTCATGGTACCAAAGTCTTGAATACCTTCTCTGATGACGTCACTTTAGCCCAGCTCCTTCATCATTTTAGAAAGTAGATTAAACCTTCATTGTTTAAAAAAAAAGTTACGACAAAGAAACCATTTCATCTGATTTTACCAACAAGATTGTCTCTCCATCCCCTGGCGTTCAGGCAGATTGAGATTCAGTTCTACAGGTCTATATAGGTCCTATACCTTTTCCTCACCCCTGAATTAGAGAAGTACTTAAACACGATAATTCATTACCTTATCTTTTCTTTTCTTCAGATGTTTTTTCTTCAATTGTTTAGTATTAGTAACATTAGCAAATAATGAATGTCTTTATCTTTACGGATGATTTATGTTTCACAAAGTTTATCCTAATTTTAGGGCGCATTCACCTGAAGGCGCCTACTTACTATAAATATACAAGCATTTCTTATATGGCTCCGTCATACGCTTTCAGCAGCTCTCGCATGCATCATCGCATCTTCTTATGTAGCTTTCTTTCAAAAGATTTCGGAAGATTTTTTTTTGTCTTTTTAAATGTCGTTTTGTCCAGTGATATGTTTTGTAACTCAGTTTGATTCAATTCATTTCAATTAATACGTCATCATAATCATTTAGGTCATTAAGATTGTCATTTGAAGCGTCCAGCTGAAGCTATTTCTTTATTCAAAAACCTCCTACTGTCCTCGGCTTTGGATCAATTTTCGGTTCACATATGTCCATCGTGTTCATTTCAATAATCTTTCTTTAAAGGGATGGTACAGTATTGGTGGAGATGAGGATTGGGGTTTTTACTTTTAGATATCAAGAAAACATTTGGGAAATAGTACAGAGCATACCATTCTAAGAGGAATTCAAAGTTTATTTGATAAATATTGGTTTTGGAATGGTTGAGATATCCTGAGCCATTTCAAAACCAATTTTCATCAAATAAATGTTGATTTCCACTTGGAATTACATGCTCTTTCATATTTCATGAGAGGTTCTTCATTATCTCATCCAAAAATGTTAGAAACCTGAAGTTAGGTCTCAGCCAAAACTATACAATCCCTTTAACGCTTTTATGCACACCACGGGGGTACAAAGCCCTCCCCTTATTAGCGCAGTCCCGGAACTGCCACCCCCCTGTCAGGACGATGTAGAGAAAGTAATGCGAGGCAGAGAGAAAGAAGAGAGAGGGAGAGGAGGGGAGGGAGGGGGGTGGAGGGAGGGGGTTGGGAGAAGGAAAATGCGTCGCGGCAGTGTTCGTTCAGATGTCAGTTCAAATAAACTGTTACTGATACCATGGACGTAGGTCCATGCTGATACATACAGAAAATTCGGGAAAACCAGGGAGGTACCACCTCCCTGGAAAAACCGAGGAGCTGCCGGTAAAAGGGTAAACAGCCCCTTCAGACAGCTGTGGATTATCATGGCACATAAGTACCGCTGCAATCAAGATGAGTAGGCTAATGTTACATTTTTGGCACCGCTGCGCTGCCACCAGAAAAAAAAGAAAGACAAATATACAGGTCAGAAGGAAAAAACACGAAACTAAAGGAGGGAGGTCGAAGAAAATATAGTGAGCTTTGATATATTACATAGTACATGTACATAATAAATCATGTATTTTTGTGTTTGAGTGTGTGTGTGTAATCTGATCAAGCAATCTGATCAAGTTGATCAAGACTTTTTTTTTCCTTTTTAAGAGTTATACTTCATCTGATATATTTATGTATAGGGCCTATAGCGTGTGCTCTGCAGAAAAAAAAAAGAAGGAAGTTATGTTGAAAAAGTGATGTAGTAGCACAGTTTCTTATTTTTGTATGTGTGTAATAAGGCACATTTGGATTGGCTTGATTAGGCTGATCAAAATAGCTTTTTCTGAGAGTTATGCAGAATTTCATGTCATTTTTCTTATAAAATTAACATGGTATGATTTGGAAAAAAACCCAAATATATTGTACTGTTATGCTTGAAAAAATGATTCAGCAGCATAAGAAAGAAGAATACAGCTGCTTTTTTGCTGCTGTTGGTAATATTAATTTCATTGCTAATATGGATTTGATATTGAAATGAAACTCAAATAAAGAATATTATAAAACAAAAAAAGTGTGTGCGTGTGTGTGTGTGTGTGTGTGTGTGTGTGTGTGTGTGTGTGTGTGTGTGTATTACGGCACGGGCTTCGAATTTTCAGAGATAACTTTTTACGGAGGTTGACGATCGGGATATACAATAATAATACACACTTTGTAAGCGTTGGGTAATTGGGGCGCATTGATCCTTGGCCAACATAAAGTAAATCCATTCTTAATACTACGTAAAGGCTGGATATATAGTTTTCTTCCATGCAGATTGATAGGAACTTTACAAGTATTTGAGTCCAGATTATACCAAAACAAGATGAAACTGTAGTCTGCCCTTGACTACAGGTCATTGACATTAGCAATATGAATACCACTGGGCAGGATACGGACATGGTCTGAGAGTAACTTGAGTAGAAACCTTCCTCTCTTCCGACCCCCCCCCCCCCCCTTTCATGACCGAAGGGAGTGAGAAAATGGTGTGAAGACACACTGCACTCAGTGAATCCTCTATGCACATTTTAGAATTATGTGATTTGTATAAACATTGCTGGTACACAAGATTCGTTGATATTGTCCCCCTGTCCTGTTAATGAGCGAACGCGATCCCGATTGGCTTTCCTTCCTTTAAAGGGATGATACAGTTTCGGTTGAAATTGGCTTGAGATTTTCAACGATTTTTTGTTGTTGTTGTGATGATTATTTTGTGATAATGAGAAACCTCTACTGAAATATGAAAGAGCATACTTTATAATTCTCCTAAGAGGATTTCAAAGTTTACTTGATGAAAATTGGTTTTCAAATTAAAGTTTAAATTCAAATTCAAGTGAAATTTTGTTTCCAATAACACATGGCTGAGATATCCAAAACAAAGCAATCTTTATAAAAGATGGTACTCACTTTTTGTTAGGATTGTCTTGTTTTACTCTGTTTTTGGATATCTCAACTAGGCACTTTGAAACCGATTTTTATCAAATAAAGTTTGAATTACTCTTAGAATTGTATGCTTTTTTCATAATTTCATGAAGTGGTTGGTAAGTATCTCGAAAAAAGTTAAGAGCTGAATTCTCACCTCAACCAATACTATACCATCCCTTTAAACCTTCACCCGTTTTTTTCAGCGTGAACGTGCAATGAGGAAAATGGTACATAGAGAGAGTTGAGAGCAGCTATAGTAGTATGCAAACTGTGGATCGATTCCGCTTGTCAACATGGTTATTATTCTTTAAAAGAAGAAGATGAAGGTAAAGCATCACTCAGTATCAGACAGATGATAAAACTTACCTGCTCCCGGAAGACAGATGAACATTAGGAGTATTAAGCACGTGATGCAGGCGGCAGACGAGGCCATTGTTTTGTCCTCTTCCTATAACAATGAACGAATGAGCACTTGGAGCTGGAAGAAAATCATAGGCAGTTTAACGATCATTGGTCCTGATCCTGCTTAACAAAGTGAAGTATGTTCGATCAGAGTCCAAGCTGAGGTGAAAGTGAGCGAGAAGCAGTACACATTTTGTTTCCTTCTAAGCTGTTGTCTGTTGTTGAGTTTCGTTTTTCTCTTTTGCGCGCCGCGGTAAATCGTTTTCCGTTTCCGGTGGACACAAACTATGACAATTTGACGACACTACGGAGGTTGAAGCTATATAGCGTGATACATAATAGGGTCGTACACATGTGCGCATACAAGGCCGCCAGAGCAGGAAAAAAAAAACGAGGAATTGATAACAAAGTCCGTATTGGTCTGTGGCTGGCTAGATGACTTTCTGCCATAGAAAGACAACGTGTCGGCCTTCCAGGATCTAACTGGTGGGCGGGGAAACTACAACAGATTGTCAATCAGAGTGATTGACAACCTGCCTACCAGCAACCTTTCCGTCCCATTGACCTATCACGCGGTTCGTTTCATGCTCTGTGAAATTTGTGTCATAAGAAGTATAGTCATCGAAATGTTAAGAGAAGAGGAATCAATTAATACAGAGAAAACGCTCAGAGAAAAACAACAACAACAACAACAACACAAACAACCAAAATATTATTAAAGGAAAGTAGAGTGCACGCGTTTGTGTTCATTAATTACGTGTACGTATGTATGTGTGTCAGTGGTTACGTTAACATGACATTGTTTTGCTCCTGCGACAGTTGCTCCCATTAGATATCTGCACACTAAGCCAATCATAAATTCTACCCACAATAACCCTAATCCTTATCCTCACATCAAACTAAACCTAAACCCCTATCGCAACCCTAACCCTAAGTCCTTGGAGAAAATAAGACCGGAGCAACTGTTTCAGGAGCAAAATAATGTCGTGTCGCCATCGTATCAGGGGAATTACTGAGTACCCCAGAGGACAATTACCCCTTCCCCCCCCCCCCCAAAAAAAAAAAGACCGGTTAGTGACTATAGGGTTAGGTTTGGGGTTAGAGTTTGGGTTAGGGTTAGGATTAGGTTCAGAATTGGGATTAGCGTATGGCCAGGGGAAGGGTTTGGGGTAATTGTCCAGGGGGTAATTGCCCTAGACCTTATCATCACCACTGTCATTTGATTTGTATTCACCTCTCTCCATCCCCCTCTCTCTCCCTCTATTTCTATTTGTCTATCTATCCATCCATCTATCTATTTATGTATCTGTCTATATATTCTATCATATCTATCTATCTATCTATCTATCTATTTATCTATCTATCTATTTATCTATCTATCTATCTATCTATATTTATCTGTCTATCTATCTGTCTATCTATCTGTCTATCTATCTTTCTATCTGTCTGTCTATATATCTATATATACATGTACTTATCTATCTTTCTATTCCTATCTATCTATCTGTCTATCTATCTATCTAGCTACCCATCTATCTAGTATCTATCTATCTATCTATCTGTCTGTTTATCTATCTATCTACCTATCTATCTGTATATATATCTGTCTGTCTATCTATCTATTTATCTAACCATCCATCTATCTGTCTGTCTGTCTGTCTGTCTGTCTATCTATCTATTTATTTATCTGTCTGTCTGTCTATCTCTCTGTCTATCTGTCCATGCTCAGAAGTATGATGAACAGAAAAAACGCAAAATGGGAAAAAAATATTTGCTAGCTGAAGGAAAGATCGACGGGATTAAAACGCACCTTCTTAACAGAAAGACCAAATCGCAGTAAAGAGTGTAAAGAAAGTGGGAGAAAGTATAGGACGAAGTCTTGCACTAAGGGATGGATATTAGACTAACGACTGAACTGGATGAAAACCTGATATTTAACAACACTTAGTAAATGTTGATTTAGTTTGAGAAAGACGTGCAGTGTTTATAAAAATGTTCTTTTTAGTAACAACCATGCTTTATACATAATGTAGTAAAATAACACAGCTATGATGATTTTTAGTGAGTAAAAGTTTTAGTTCCTTAATCCCCCACTAAAAACATACACAGAAGTATGTGCAAAAGGGAAGCCAAATCACTGCCAAACCAACCTGTCTTTGGTTTATCGAAATGAATATTATCCTCTTTGTGCATTTTTGAGACGCTGGTCCTAAGAATTTCATGATGTCCATGACGACAACGAACGGGCACGACTTGTCACAAGAGGGCGGCAGTGAGTTCACTAAAAAAATCGTAGATGACTTTTTCATGGGTTAGCCCATTATTACCTGCAACGTTTAATATAGTCGTGCTTTCTCAGTAAATCCAGTACTAATGTTGGACAATCAAAATCATTTTGCTGCTTTATAGGCGCTGTATATTTTACTCTAGAATTAAAAAAAAAATGAGCTGCTTTCCCCTTTCACACAATTTTCTGTACAAAGTAAAAAAGAGATAGAGATGGAGACAGAATGATAAAAAAACAGAGAGATATACCGGAGAAGGAGAAAGGGGAGAGAGAGAGAGGGGGAGGGGGGGGGGGGAGGGGGAGGGGGAGAGCGAGAAGAGGTGCAGATATTATAGGCAACTGCGTTTATTTTGGTCTGCGTTTCGGCAATTTCGGTCTGCATTCATGCAAGGAGGTTCAAGAGCTGGAGTTTCAACTAGCTGTATAATGATTATTCGAGAGATGCACACAAAAATTCCTTAGGTGCATTTATGCCTTTGATGATAGGGCTTTTATGCTGCCATTTATTCGAGCAATCTGAAGATCCATATTAACTCTTATGTCAGGTATATTTTGTTTGTTTGTTTTTTTGTATTGAATGAAATGAAATTTTACCGAATGATAAAACATATAAAACAAAAGTCAATCCCGTCCAGAAATTATGCGCAAAAGTGTAAATCAGAGCTGTATGTTGGGAAAGTGTTTAAAACTGTAACCTTATAAAAGCCGATTTTATCACTGATATGGTGTGGTCTTCAAATATAATTCTCTGCAAATTGCTATTTCACATTATTGTTCAGACAAGTCCAGTCAAGGGATTTTGATATTTTTTTGTTACATCGCACAATTTCGATTCGTGCCATGATGTCTCCCACTCATTCATAGGGATTCTTTTGAGAGTCATGTGGCAGGTCATTATGCAAAGAAACACAACATCAATGCAATGTAGTAACAAAGAAAAATACGTGAAGTTGACAATACTACGCATCACAAAAGCAAAGTAAACAATGAAAATTGAATTGAAACTAAAGTTGCAGGAAATGGAGGAGACATGCTAAAAAGCTAAGCTTGTATTTTGCAGTCTCCTCGTGGACAAAAAGACTAAATAACATAAAAAAGCAATTAGCTAGACATAATATATCGGTGTACAACACAACAGACCTATACATATAAACAAACAAACAAACAAACAGACGGACAAGCAAACACAAGCAACTTCTCTTGTAAAAAGAAAGATAAGAGAGAAACACGAATCTATCGTTTTTCTATCTGCGTGGCAGATCCAGTTTGGTACTTATTTCATGTGGTTGCATCGAATTTAGGATCAAAGGGAATATGGCTTTTATGACTCTGTCTCTTGGACCTCGATGCTTTCTTCATGACGGTACTAGTAGATAAAGTAATGACATTGGTACGTTTTGAACCTGAGAATTACTTTATTTTTAGATTTGCCGTGTGGGTTCTTGGCAAACAAAGTAAGAGCAACATCCTTGGAATCTTCAAATGACTTTATTGTGCTTTGATGGAAGTTTGCTTAAACTTGAGCAAGCAACATCAAGAGCTATAGTTCCGTTTTGCCGTCTTGACACTTGAGTTTTTTCTTCTATTTCTTACATAAAATTTTATGGTTGTTATACAACACAAAACTCTTGGCCAAGATTTTTCAGTTGACATATTCCGCAATGACAACGACTTGGTCGCCAAAAGTGAATGTTCGAAGGTATAAAGAAGACTTTTGGGGAAAACCGACTCCATCGGAAATCAGAGACGCCGGTAGATTTGGTGTCTTTTCCTGTTATTCTCCAATCTTTTCGATCATTATACAGCTCCATAAAGTCAGTTTCTTTCACTTTGATACTTCCCCATTTGTTTGCTCTGTACCGGTCATCTGCTGGGATCAGGGAATTAGCAAAGCTTCAGAAATTCAACTGTGTGCCTTCGTATACTGTCAAATTTACACAACGGACCAAAAGGTTTGCTTCGTGTTGACTCCTTGCAATTTTCTGTCGGTAAACCGAGAACGAGATAATGCAGTCTTCTCCATATATGAAGAAATATGTCTCTTATCTGCCTGCTCGACAAACAAACAAACAAACAAACAAACAAACAAACATATAAACAAACAAACAAACACACACACACACACACACACACACACACACACACACACACACACACACACACACACACACACACACACACACACACACACACACACACAAACAACAAACATAACAGAACAGCATTTTTGGAAAATGTGTTGTTTGGGGGTCATTTTGCTGTCATCCCGCGATGGTGATGAAACAGACCATTGCGTCAATCTTGTCGATCAATCTACACGAGTCCTCGCTATAATATTTTATTCATAGAATAACTCTGCGTGTTTCCCTTCACATCCGCAACCCACTTAGCACTGCTCAGACTGTTCTAGTAAGGTAGCGCTCCTGGTATCCGAGGATCAGGGGGTCAGTGGTATTAATAGCCCCCCTCCCCCTTCGACAGGAATAATCTTCCGACTGAACCCGCGGAATCATGGGTTTGTTGCATTTTTTTTAATTAGAATATACTATATGCAAATATTATTTCCTCGATCTTTGTATTCGATGTGGGTAATTCCATAAATGAGGCACCAACTTGTGACATGCTTATTTTGACAATAAAATATAGATTATATATACAGTAAAATCAGGAAAAAAAGCTTTTTGTTGAACAGAGGTTTAAAAAAAAATCATATTTAGTAAGTCCCTTCAAAAGTGATTGAAAACGAACACGCTAAACTATCATTTTGTATGCCGACTTGCTTCATTTTAGTTTAGGATGTTCGTTTTCTCTCACTTTTGAAGGGGCTTAGGAAATATGATTTTTTAAACCTATATTCAACAAAAGGCTAATTTTCTGATTTTACTGTATATATAATCTGTCATATATGAAAGTTCTGCGTCGGTGTGTAGTAAATAGATATCAAGTGTAAAAACAGTCGTATAAACACCGCAGGAGCCAAAAAATTGGACTGACGTTTCGGTCAAAGACCTTCATCAGAGTCAAAAAAAGACAGAGGTACCACAAAGACCTTTGATAAAGGTCTTTGACCGAAACGTCAGTCCAATTTTTTTGGCTCCTGCGGTGTTTACACGACTGTTTTTACACTTGATATCTATATATACACACATACATATAAGCATACTTTTTTTGGAAGAGTAAGGGGCAGTCCCCAACCCCCACAGAATGAGAAAAAGTATTACAGATTTCGCTATAATTATCTCCACCCCTAACACAAACTTATGGTATCCACATGCAAATATCTGACTTTTGTGGAAGCTTTTTAAATTTTGAAAGTATAAGACATGGAATTCACTGAATCAACTACTTTAGCTCAAACCCCACAAAATTATGTCACTTCCAAGCATCTTAACTTGTCTGAAAATTAAAGCACCTGACCATCTTCCTTAAACAGAAATGAAATCCAACTGAACATGTGGATTGAGTGAATGTATCAATATAAGTAGAAGACATTAGCGAGAGCTTGAGATATAACGATATAAAGAAAATACAAAGAAAATTCAACATATTTTCACTTTTCTCGTATAATAAAAGTACGCTTGACCTACCTCTTTCAGAATGCAGGGGAAAAGATATAACCCTTAACATACATCAGTGACAAGTCGAAGAAGTCTGCACTTTCTTCAAACAAGGCAAGTGCCAAATTGTGTCTCGCCCATTCGTGTAGAAGAAATTAATGTTTTTCTAACTCCCAGAAGTTCATTGACCCCGCCTATGACTTTTGACCTTGTGGTGACCTTTAACTCCCCAAGGGACATTTACAGCCAAGTATGGTCACAAACGGACATATGGATCAAAGTTATGAGACATAATCGAAACGCGCCGTTAAAACTTAACATTGGGCCCTAAAAGTTCGTTTACCCCTGTCTGTGAGCTTTGAGCTTGTGGTGAACTTCAACTCCCCAAGGGACATCTACCATCCAAGTTTGGTCACAAACGGACGTAGGGATCAAAGGTTATGAGCCATAATTGAAACGCGCCATAAAAACTTAACATTGGGCCCTAAAAGTTCGTTGACCCCTGTCTGTGACCTTTGACCTTGTGATGACTTTCAACTCCCCAAGGGACATCTACCATCCAAGTTTGGTTACAAACGGATACAGGGATCAAAAGTTATGAGCCATAATTGAAACGCACCGTTAAAACTTAACATTGGGCCCTAAATTTCATTGACCCCTGCCTGTGACCTTTGACCTTGAAGTGACCTTCATGTTTCGTAAAATGTGTAACTTTGTATAACCACTCTTCCCTCCAAGTTTGATTGAAACTGAAGTGCTTAGTAGAGAGTTATTCAATTTTTTGTAGCGTTACGGACGGACGACGGATGGACGGACGACGGACGGACAGACGCCGCAGGCGATCCCTTATAGTCTCCTCGCACCTCCGGTGGGCTTGACAAAAATGAAATTTTGTGAAATTCACTTTATATTCTTCTTATGTCATCCTGACCATACATCATACACTGTAGTAGTGTTCTCATCCTGCACTGACTGCACAGATACTTTAAAAATTGCTAACTTTTGAACGCATTGTCCGATTTCCCCCCACTTTTACTGATGTGTGTTCTACTAATATTGCTGCATTCACTCAATTCACATGTTTATGGAGGTGGACTTGCCCTTTAAAATTGTTAAAGTTTCTATATTTCCATCCCTGGATGAGAAGACTACTACAGATTGTGATGTCACGTGGAAAAGATATCAAGAAAATGTAACAAAAATTCCACAAAATTTCATTATTTTGATGAAAAGTGCACATTCCCTTGCCAATTATTACTGAATGTTACAGGTAGTATCATTCTTCTCCCTGATTTCTGAAGAGGCGAGTCATGTGCTCTTTCATTGTGCTAGGAAATTGAAAATATGTTGCCTTTTTATGTTTTCATTGTATTATTACTGTTTTCCATAAGCGATGTGATGTCACAGACTGTAGTATGTAATCTTCTCACCCAGCTATGGTGGCACCAAAACTTTGAAAATTAATTTCATTTGAACAGATCATCTGATTTTCCTCAAAATTTCAGTGTTCTACTAATATTATTGCATTTACTCAATCCATGTGTATGATTATAGGGTTTATTTCCCCTTTAATTGTCGCTGTCTACCTTTCATGTAATACTGGTATATTGCTGTATGTGTTCTTGTCATCAGTGTTACATTTTGTTCATGATTATAACCGCATGATAACAGTGATAATTTCTATAATGATGATAACAGTTGTGATAATGTAATCTTTGATGGTGATGATGATGATGATGACATGTACTGAAAAGAGAGAACATGAAAAAAAAAAAAACATAGGAAGAATACTTAATCAGTGATATATTGATCCTATTGACCTTGACCTCTAGCCCTGCAGCCCTCCCCCCCCCCCCAAAAAAAAAAAAACAAAAAAAAAACAAATATATTCTGCAGATAGGCCTAGTCTTGTATAGATGTGAGAGTACTGACCTCTCTATCACATCACTCTTTACAATGTCTCAGACAGCCATACTCTTGGACACACAATGACACATTGTACACTTTTTAAAAGTCAGAAACCTTGTGCTGTATTTTGTGCATTCTGCTTTGGCCTAAAGTACAATTTAAGAGCTGGTATATGTCCACAAACTCAAGTATTTTTATGTACTTACTTATGTATTCATTCATTTATCAATTTTCTTTTTTTATCTATTTTTGATATGTTTTCTTTCTTTATTGGGGTAGGGGGGTGATCGAGTCATGTATCTTTCATTTTTACATTAAACAAGAGGAACTGCCAGCAACTTTTGAGAACAAGAGTAACTCTTCAAATTCAACATTTAACACTAGAACTTGATACGGCCTACCAAACTGGAAAACATCGTAGCGTGCATGAAAAACAAGAGAAAAAAATCCTGTGGGAATCATAACAGTTTGTCACTTTTTATGATTATTTATTTCATGAAAAATCCATATTGTACAAAGAAAAATTCAGCATACATACAGGAATGGGCATTCATCTGAAAGTGATGATACAGCTGTACGATTTTGGGCGAAACAAGAGGTCTGCGATCATGCATTTGATAGACAAATGGTAAATAAATTCTGCAGAAAACTAAACGACCAGTGACATGGCACCTGGGCTAGTTACAACAAGGTACCTTCTTCCTGCACATTCAAGCTCCCATTAAATTTTTACTAAAATACAAATTCCAGGATCATAAGGACCTGATGGTCTAACACATTTTTTTTTTCTTCTTCTTGTAGTAATGACTCATACAGGAAGCGGGTCTTGGTTTTTACATCACTGTCATGAGTGTTTTTTTAATTTTTTATTCAATATTCTATATGTACCTACAAGCCAGTAGGATGTTTATGATGAGATATATCTTTACCTAAATTACATATCGTCGCTGGGGTGACAAGACCTTGTATCTGCATTTTTAGTGAAAATGACTTTTTTGGATTAATGGTCAAATAATGGGTTAAGTGATGTCCTGTCCAAATCCCAAGTGTCTTACTCCAAAAAATGAAGCCACCATGGCATGTCAAAGGAAAGGCTTTCCCATTCGCTCTAGTGCTTTGGCCGCCATGTTTTTTGGCTCTCCTGAACATTTGACATTTTGTAGACACAAGGTCTTGTCGCCCCAGCGACGATATGTGAATGTGATTGCTATCAACAATAGGCCCAATTCTCAGGTGAAAATATGAAGGAATTATAAATCACTATGTGTGAGCTTTCCATTTGCACTCTAACAACAACAACAACAACAAAAGAAATTGCATAATCTATATCTACTGATGGTCTGTTTCAGGAAATTTGTTCTGACCAGTAACTACACAGGACTGAGCATGTCAGTGGATTTTCAGCACAGTGAAGAAGACAAGGATCGGATCTTGACTATGAGATAAATTCTGCAACATCATGTCCATGGGAAAGGTTTCTGTTATGTTTGTAGGTGTTTGTATATGACAACACAATAATCACAGATTAGCACAAAGATAATGAGTAGCACCTGCTTTTATGTAACTTCATGTTTTTATTCTCGCATGCATACTTACAATACTGTAAAATGAGGAATGTTCGCGTGCATTTTAATGGCACCAAGATTCACAAAATTAATGCACATGAAAGTTCTTGTCTACACTACATGCATTGAATGCCAGTGGCAAATCGTGAAAATCTCATGCCACAAAAAAGGCCGTCGGCTCCAATTCGCGAAAATTTCATGCCACAAATATATCATGTTTGACAGTAATGCACATTTGGGGATATAGCATATCTTCATTCAATTATACCAAAGAACAGTACGTGTCCGTCAAGGTGTAAACAATTGGGTACTTGAGAAGTAAACATGCTGATGTGAAAAGATTTCTAATCCACAAATAAACAATTTTAAGCAATGATAATAATCATGCATGCACCACAGCTGTAAGATGCATTCTGAGACCATTACAAACACCTACCCCCATAAAACGACTAAGAACAGCAAATAACATATCCAGTAGCATACCTTCAGGCCACAGATGACTTCATTCACAACATATCTTACAAGCAATTTACAAAACATTATGATAATTAGTAGATACACTGGATTTTTTTTTTTTTCAAGCATGTATATGCAAGAATTCATTTTTTTATTTTTTTTTTAAATGCAGGATTCAAGAGATACCAAAGGTCTTGTAGCCCAGACAGATTACCAATAAATGGCATTCATGTACTTCATCAAATTCACTCAGAGAGAATGATTAGAATTATAGAAAGCATTAAATCAGTGACATAATGCAAATCATCAAAGTACGTGGTAGAGTTATGAAATGTCTCCTTGTTGACATAATAATTTCTGGGTTTTTTTTTCTCTCAACATTACCAGCATAGATATTTTCAGGCAAAAGAAAAACCATTCCTTTTTTTCTTTTTTTTTTGTCTGAATGCCAAGATGGTTTATGGTTTCATCACAACATTTCACTTGGTGTTCGAAGACGAAGGATCACACAACTTTCATCCATGCCGTTCCCGATCCACTGTGATGAACGGTCAGATTAGACAGGCTCTGTATAGGAAGTGGGGGGGGGGGGGGGGGGGGGGGAGGAGAGAGAGAGAAGAAAAAAAAAGCAAAATGAATCATACTGAAGAAAGATCTGGGGCTCCATTACATTGTCATTGTACACTGCAATTATTGGCAGTCTACAATAGTAACAGCTTAATTTCTTTTCTTTTTTTTCCCAAAGGACTTTTGAGTTCGGTGCACTCCCATTATAACGTACACGGTTATAACGAAATTCTGGTTACAACGAAGTAAAAAATCAGGCCGCAACAATATCCATTCTACGTATTTCTATTGTTTGTTTATTCGGTTATAACAAAATTTGGATATAACCTTGGCTTTACTTTGGACAAACACTTAACTCTTAAACACCATACCACAAACATTTGTAAGTCTGCATCATGGGGTATTTTCAAAATAGGGAAGATCAGGCGTCTGCTTGATCAATCATCAGCTGAGCGGCTCGTCCATGCCTTCGTCTCCTCCTATCTGGACTACTGCAACTCCCTCCTTGCCGGCCTCCCTCTTTCTCACATATCCCCTCTCCAACGTATCCAAAATTCAGCCGCTAGATTAGTCTCCCTTAGTAGGAGACATGACCATATATCTCCTGTTCTCCGCTCACTACATTGGCTTCCAGTCCATTCCCGTATTACTTTCAAAATCCTACTTCTGACGTACAAAATCACACGTAATCTTGCACCCATATATCTTCAAAACCTAGTCTCTCTCCGCTCCTCCTCTTCTGCCAGACCCCTCCGTTCATCTTCCTCTCTCCAATTACTTCATGGCCCACGTACAAAAACCCGTTATGGTGACCGAGCCTTCTCTTCCATTGCTCCCACTCTTTGGAATAAACTCCCTCTGTATATTCAGAATGCCTCATCTGTCGAATCATTTAAAATTCTTCTTAAAACTCACCTGTTTAATCAGTTGTAATTTTTTTTTTTTCTCCTGGAGGCGCACACAGTTATCAATTATTGTACCATTGTATCACATGTATTTTTCTTCTCTTTTCTTTTCTTTCTTCTTCTTTTGGACTGTTAATGCTGATTTTGTTAATGTTATTGTGTTTTCTAATCTATTTGTATGAGTAGCAAAGTGCGCTTAGAAACGTCAGTATGAAGCGCCATATAAATGCAATTATTATTATTATTATTATTATTATAAAAATGTCGGTCCCAAGGAATTCGTTATAACGGGAGTCCACTGTATACTCAAAAGCCCTTCATGAATGCCCCAAATCTGGACCTACAGTGTTTATTATTCACTCTGAGTGATTATATACTATCAAATGGTGAAGAGCTTTGTTCACTATAAGAGCTACAGCTTTCTAACTCCTCTTCAATTAACCCTAACTAGGTCGGGGGGGGGCCTCCGAGGCCCCCCTCAACGTTCCGCGCAATGTATCGCTAACGCGAAAAGCTATCGCCGCGACGTTTCATGAATTTTTTTTTCGAGTCTCTCGCATCTTTTGACACCAAATTTATGACGCCCGGGCGCGCGGTTCCGAAGTTGCGCATAAATATGTACTTGCATGTCAGACCAAAAATTGCTCAAAAACATGAATTTGTGTACAATTTCAATGCAAACTGTGCTTACAGGCCAATTTCATAAAAGCATGAGTATTTTGGGGTTTTATCAATTAAAATCAATTAATAACATACTTCCTTGTTCGGAACAATGTCGCGGACAAGTTTCATCGAAAAAACAGTGAAAAACATAAAGTCCAAAAAACAACGAAATACATAAGAAATAAAAAAACAATAAAATACTTAAGAAATTTTTTCTGATAGCACAATTTTTTTCTCCTATATTTGCTCAGGACACTTAAAAGAATATTTACACAAAAAATATGCCCATTTTGAGCTTTATCTAGTAATTTATACCAAATTGTATGATTTCATGCATCATTATGCATAGATTAACATAATTTAGCATAAATAATGATTTTTTTTAAATTTAACTTTGTGGTACTTTAGAGTACATCATAGGCAATGTGTGTGCCAATTTTCGTCGCGATCGCGCGGTCGACGGCCGAGATCTGGAGGGGGGCCTGGGAGACCACAGTGGCAGCAGAGCAATTCACTTCAGTTCATCTTGGGTAGAACATTGTAGTAGTAGTAGTAGTAAGAATGTCAGACTTTTATTTTGTTGTCATTTTCTTTGCTCTATATCTTGTTTGTCTAACAAGATAAGAACATTACATGGGTCAAATCAACCCTTCCTGTGCCAGGGATTTGGGCAGTGTGTAAACGAAATGAGGTTTTATGTGCCAATTGCTACTCAATTGTCACTCAATATGTGCCAACTGCACAGCTTAGACAGTAGTGGGGGTTAATTTTCATCCATGACTGTATCGTCCCTGTCTTCATGCATCAACAAATTACGAGCCAAACACACAAACAAACCAAATAAGAACCGGGGGTTGTTTCATAAAGCTGTTCTTAAAGTTACGAACGACTTTCAAGAATGACTGGTGGTCATGCAGTTCTGTTGTGCTATACTTATCAGAATTTCCATAATTCAGCACGAGAACTGATCACCAGTCGCTCTTAAGTTGTTTGTATAACTTTAACCCGTTGAGGACGAGTCCCGAGTATACTCGGGCAGGGGTCTACGGGAAATGCGTGTTGTAGCAAAATCAGTCCGTCCTCAACGGGTTAAGAACAGCTTTATGAAACACCCTCCAGATCATATTTTTACAGCCACAAAAAAACAGTTATCAATATGGTTGCTACAGGTATATAGTGGAGAAAGGAGAGACATGCTTGCAATGTGAAGACATGGCGGATCCGAGACACACCTCGACAATCCTGTGAGGAGATCGCTCCGGGAATGGATGTGTTTCCCGCGGGACAGGAGAGGCATCCCGTCTGTCCCCTGACTGGCTGGTACTGGCCCTCTTCACATGGGATGCAGGGAACGAATCCAGAGGTAGAGTAGTATCCCTTTTCACACTGGACTGAAATGTGGGAATGGAATCAAAGCATACACTGACTTACTGTAAGTGTGGAAAATATCTCTATTCATTGCTTCTTTTTCTTTCTCCTTTTTTTCTTTTTTTTTTACCAAGCCACATAGAGAGAAACTTTCACATGACTGCTTTATTTTGAACAAAGCCAGTTTTAGCAAGAATTACTTGATTACAATTTAGAGAGTATTTTGGACATTAGCTAATGTATCTCTAAAAACATCCACATGTTTTCATTTTCTCAATAGTTTAATGGATTGTGAAGCTTGAAAAAAAAAAAAAAAAACTTCCACATCACACTCTGTATCAAATTTACAGTACTTGCTGTCATTGCAAACACTTGCAATATGGACACAAGAGAAAAACATAACATAGGACACTAACTGGTGTCAAGTAAGAAAAATAAAGTATGGATACATTTTGCACTGAAATATACAGTGACACTCCAAGCATGATTGTGTTTTCTAGGTCTAGTCAGAATATTTTTCAACAATTAAGTACCTGAAACAGATTTTTGTTTCTGTTTTGATTTGCAGCTTGATTTGGGGATTGTTTGGGGTGCATTCTGATTATATCTTCAAGGCTACACACACAAACACACATACAGGGTGTCCAACCCGGTGAAGTGGTCCTATCCCACATCCAACTGGACCCCATGGAAGACCAGCTTAGTGTAGCTGAATATGGGCTATCCAGCAATCTTCACAGATGGAAATTGAACAACAACAACAACACACACACACACACACAAAATAAAATGTTCTATATAAAAAGGAACGGTGACTGTACAATCAATTATATAGTACATGCCTTTAATTGATAGCAACTTTTGCAATTTCTGGAAACAAGTAATAACACAGTTTACCAGGTTTGTTCTTTTCATCATTTTTGGTTTGCTTGACTTTTCCAGAGACTTGGTTAATGGCCTCCCAAATGAAAATGTCTGGAAAAGGGAATGAGTTTATACAAAGGATATTAAAGCAGCAGAGAATCTTCTTACATTCACAATCTGAAACGGCCCTTGCTCCTGTCTCCCTAGTCCATGTTCCATCCACACAAGGCTTGCACTGGCTCTGTGCCTGCTCGTCTTGGTAAGACCCCATTTCACACTCCAAACATTCTTCAGATTCCTGCCTGAAGTAATGTCCAGTTGGACATGCCACTATATAAACAGAGAACAGAACAGGAAGATACAGTAGAAAAAAAAAGTACACTTCAAAGCAGAGTTCCAAATACTGAATAATTACTCCACTTAACAAAACATGCCATGTGCATGCTAAATCGATCTTTACAGGCAAGCCTTGGTCATGTCATATTCTGCATTGAGGAAGCACAATCCAAAACCAATTCCATTCATTTACCTTAAAGAAAAGTGACTAGATTACTCTTAATAACCCGTTGAGGATAGACTGATCGTGCTACACCATGCATTTCCCACAGACCCCTGCTCGAGTGTACTCGGGGACTTGTCCTCAATGGGTTAATGAATACATCAATTCATATACTGTTGTATTCACTTTCAAACATGATGTCGTGCATTACTTCTCATCAAATGTGAAATTTAATTGTATGATTTATCAAATCTTTGAAAATGTGCTTATTGTGTTTAAGTTCAAATCAAGGGAGCATTTGAGTATTGAACAATTTTCATGCCAGTACTTTGAACTTTCATAAAATATGTCTCGCACTAGGTTGGCTGACTCAGCCGTTTCACGAAATTGCACAGGAAGGAAAAGTCACCTGTCCTTACATTAATAGGACTCTGATCCTCATCCACACTTGATTGCCGAGGCAAGCTCAAGGCTGTGCATTCATCATTAACTCATTGAGGACGGGCTGATTTTGCTATAACACGCAATTCCCATTGCCACTTGCCCGAGTATACTCGGGACTCGCCCTCAACGGGTTACTCGAAAATACTGCCTAAAGCTGCACATGACTCCTAATAAACTACACTGACATCCTTTGATAACAAACAACAAAGTGGTTTATATCAAAGGCTAACACATCACAGCCATTCTTTAATTCATATTAGTTTTCTCAATTCTGGCTCACCGCATGTTAGCTGGTCATGATTTGGAATGTAGCCATCGTCACAATCCACAGACAGCTCCTTGAGCAGCAACGAATAAGAAGGTGTGGTCGACTGCCAGTCATCCCGTCTTCCACCGACCCCTTTAATCAAGCCCTCGATCTCATGCCCCAAGTGATGGCTCAATTCTCGCAGCCTCTGACGTTCTACTTTCTCATTTTCCACAACTTCGTTGTTCCCCTGAGGCACAGTCAGTATCTAGACATAGAACAAGCAAGGGCACTACACTCATTCTAGATTTCATGTCAGTCAAATAGTGCTAGTAAGGGTTTTATATCTGGGAAGATTGTTTCTGTTTTGCTGATTCGATTTTCACAAGGCCTGTTACCATATATTCTTTATGTGCTTATCATTTTGAGCACCAGAAGCGAGATTGCTTTTTGCATACCTGGTAGTTTCTTGATGCTAGAAACATGACTGGAATTACAATCATGCCTCTAGCATTTCTTCAGGACAGAGACATAAAAAAGATGTGAAAGTTCAAGTGAATTACTGTTTTTTGTTATGGTTGAATTTGAATGGTTGAATTAGTGTCAAACTTGTCATATGGTATTCATTCATGGTTATTTCCGTCATAACACAAACTGTTCTTTTTATAGAACAACTCTATTAAAAGTTTAGAGATGGTGCCAGTTGACTTTTGTGAAACTTCTTTTGGTTTGCTGTTTGAATATTTCATGACTCCGAGTATATTCTGGTTCATACAGTACATATGGCTTGCAGAATGTCATATATATACCACAACTGAAGTTCTGCATTCCCATTATTTTCATACTTATAACAGCTGGCATAACCAACCATTTTCCCCCCTCTCTCTTAGGATAAAAGACCTTGGTGGGAAGATTTCCAGTTACAGTTGTATGAATGATGATAATTGCACAACTACTCATGTATCATCCTGCATAAAAAAAGAAAAAAATGATTTGTATCAACTTGTTCACAAAAAGACATTGGAGCATGAACCCCAGTCCAAGCTAAAATGATGCTGATGCACGTTACCATGGAAACGATGGTGGTGTTTCCCTCCTTGGAGTCATCTGGCCACACCATCTCACCGTCAATGTCCCTCCTCCGCCTCGTTTTCCCAGCTCCGCAAGTGATGTGGATGTGCTCAGGGGTGCACAATTTGTTCCTGGTGCATATGTCAGCAAAGTCGGTCTGTTTGATGATGTCCAGGAACTTCTGGGATATCTCCGTGTGAGTCTGTTCGTAGTCAGAGGTACAATCCCCTCCATAGTACATGATGCTGAGAGGCAGGTTCAATCTATGTGGTCTCTTAACCTCTGGTGGATGGAAGCATACATAAAGTCACCACTCTTGGGTTTTGGTTTTTGCTTTGTTTGTTTGTATTTTTTAAAGAATACAAATACTCTGCACCAGGGAAAGCATGCAGCTTGACATATTCATATCTTCTTCTCTTGCAGTCGTAAAGGAGTTATCATCTCTGCAGATTTTGACAGTTTTACTGTTAAAAAGAAATATATGTATCTTCACAAAGTCTAGAGAGGTTTTTCCTACTCTCTTCATCACTGTAAGCATGTCTCTAAAGGTTTGAGAATTTGTAAAATAATTTTTTTTTAAATAGAAAATATCAAATGTGACTTCAACAATATTATGATGATTAGATAAAGATAAGCTTTCTAGTATATTATAAAGACAAACTTGATTTTTTTATGGAACAAGTTTTTTACTACTTTGAAGAATGAAGAAACACACAAAGAAGTTAGTGAATGCAGTCTCCACATTTTTTATCAATTGTGATCATCTGCATTATCCAATAAATAGGATTATGTTTACTCCCCACTTCTTACAAAAAAAGAAAAAAATCTAAAGACATATTAAAGTCCTTCACTCCTTGATTTTTTTTTATAAAACACTTTCTTGCTTCTTTTAATGTGAGCATAGTAATATCAGTTACAGTTCACTGCAGCTTATGATATGTATGCATCAAAAAAAAAGAAATCCTATTTGCCCCAAGTAAAATAAATTTCGAAAACTGCAAAACTAAACTCATGTTTTCATCCTTGATTATTAGCATTTCGATCATCATTTGCCATGATAACTTTACCTAGTCTGCAGGGTGGTCCATATTTTGAACTTCTAGCATGCTGAATGGATAAAAAAAAAATTGGGAATCCGTTTTGGTGAGGTCTGTTGCGTCTCTGGGCCCAGGGTCCAGGCCCTGGAATCTCTAGGGTTGCAGATTCTTTACAGATACTTTCTGCTGCCACCTTAGCCTTACTGTTGAACACTTGATCACAGAAAATGAGCTGAAATCCATGGATAAAACTCTTCTGGCCAGTTTTGAATAGGTTTGAGGATACACCCAAGTCGAATTTGCAAATTTCTTGTTTTTTTAAATGTCATCAGTTATTATCACGATGCTTTGAAAATTTGACTTTTTTTAGGCTGTTGCTTATAAGTTGAAGCATGTTGCTGCCACATTGCAAAACCCCTCAAAGACCACACTGACACATATCTCTCTGCTTAACCCGTTGAGGACGGTTTGATTTTGCTACAGCACGCAATTTCTCATCGACACCTGCCCGAGTATATGTGGGACTCGTCCTCAACGGGTTAAGTAAGTCACAGAAAAATTGAGAAATACTTGAAATCCTCACTTGAGCAATCAGGCACACGAGCGTGGGGATACCACACACCCGACATGCCACAGATGAAGAGCTTCTGTGGGGCGAGGCTGGACCTCATCCGGGGTATGTCGTAGGCACTGTTACATGTCATCGTGCAGTACCGACCGTAGGCAAAACCGTCATCACAGGCCAGCGCTCCATTGACTGGAACATTGAGTTCATGGCAAGGGACAGCTGGGGGGAGGGAAGTTTATTCATAATTCGGTTAAGTCATTTGTGGACAGCATTGATTCACTTTAATAATAATAATAACAAATATCATTTATAAAGTGCTTATTACTAAAGTTTCCACGCACTAAGCATCTTGTCATGGAGAAAAATTAGAAAGGAGAAACTCAATCACGAAGTAAATAGTAAGATGAAACAAAATATAGAGTACATATTACAAAACTTGTATTGCAACTTAAGGAACGAACATAACATATATATCATAAATCAATAGAAATCAATAGCAACAGACAATCCATATGTGACCCGCTACAACAAAATGATCCTAAAGTCGGGCGAGGTCGATTATTTGAAAATTGCATGACACAATTCCCTAATCTTTCTGCTTTAAATTGATATATAACACGTCTTATAAAAATAATCGGCTGCAGAGATATCGATGTTTAAAAGAGAGCATGTCAAGACGTCTGGGAAATCACTGTTTGGAGAAGAGCGCCCTAAAAGTTCTTGCGACGCAATCACAATCAAGAGACACGCAAGTCAGTATTCACCTCCGGACAATAGAAGTTAAGCCCTAGCAACCCCCGAAATGCTTATTCAAACACAGCGTCGGCGGTTTCCTCACCGACCAATCAGTGACCAGGATGTCAGGAGAAGCGGCTAGGCATAGCGCAACCCGCCCGCACGCACCAGTCGACTGGGCAGTGTGCGAGCTTCACGCTTCGGTTGGCGGCAAGCAGCAAACTGACCAATGAGATCACTCTGGTCGTTGTTAGGGGCGGAGCCTATGTGTGGCGCTCAATCCAAATGTTCGAACCAGTTTCTGCTTCGTTGAAACGCCAAAAAAAAACATGGCCCAGAAAAATGCTATTTTTTGGTCTTTCCTGTCATCATTTTGCTTCAAAATTTCGACAGATGATAGAAGACATGTCAGACTCTAATGATATGTCAAATTCAGAAAATCGTAAGTTTTGACCAATTTTGATGCTCTTACTTCAAACTCGATTTTCACGGCTTCGACCGTGCGCGACTTTAGGACCATTTTGTTGTAGCGGGTCACATATTTTTAAGGAAGGTGGCCCTCATATCACATGCAAAGCATCACAGGATTGCTAAAACAGGGTACTGAAAAAAATTATGCTACTGATAACAAATGCATATGTAAAAGAGACTGTGATTCACGTCATGCTGTTTCAAATATCCTTTGCCTTAATGGTTGAAATATTTGGTTGATGCCTGAATTTCCCTCTAAATGTTACATCACAAAAACTAACTTTGATGAAAAGAGTGCACTGTATGTGTTGGTTTGCTTCCATTGACTGGGGTAACAATAAGTTGTGAAAAACTCAATCAAGCACCATTACCATGTGGTAAAAAGGTACAATGTTATGTAAATAAGAGTTTTCTTTGTTCTAACTTCACTAAGAATGTATAGAACACCAGTATACATCTCATCTATTTTATAATCTTATGAATTCATCATCCGTACGTGTGATGGCAACGGTGATCCTGCATACAGCCTTCAGACCACTCTGCTTCTCCGAGGCCTGGTATAGGATGGTGTGCTTCCCCCATGGGAGCAGGGCGGGGTTCTTCGCTTGGTTGCAAGTCTCTATCATGTCTGTGCCAGGCAGTGGAGTAAAGATTGGCAGGTCCCACCGGACCTCCGTCAGCTTGGTGGTGGTGGTGATGTTCTGATCAGGCGGGCAGAACTCAACCCTGGGCGGAACCTCGCCTGGAAAATGAGGAGGAAAAGGAGAGAAGAGCTTAAACTTAGCCCTCGCATCCACAACCGTTATAGTGCTTTTTTTCCGTTGTGCCCCCCCCCCCCCCCCCCCACCTTTGGAACAACCTCCCTACTCATATTCAGTCCTCTACCTCCATTGGCATTTTCAGAAAGAAACTGAAAATCCACTAGTTTCCAGAACAGAGCATGTGATAATGTAATTGTGGATTACATTTGTACGTGTACCTGCAGGTGATTTATATGTTTGTTTCTCTTTAATTGTTAATTGCAAAACACTTCGAAATATTTTTGTCAGAAGTGCTATATAACATTTTCCATGATACTATTATCATCAATTATCATTTTTAAGAGAGTGATAGAGGGATAGAGAAGGAGATCTAGGGAACATAGAAAGGTGTGATAGAAAAAATAACAGAAGGGCTTACAGTACTTGTAGCCATATGACAAACTAGGCCTACTCATTGACTTAAATGAACAGTAGGCGATTTATATGTTTGTTTCTCTTTTGTTTATTGTATAGCACCTAGACATATTAAAACAAACAGGATGAGCAGCATGAGAAACAGAAGTAGCGTGACTACACCAGAGTACAGCAATATATTGACTCGTTGAGCTGTCAATCTATTCTTAGTGTCAATTACCATGAAAACACAATAAAATACAGGTTTAACAATAAATGCAATATTCATATGAATATAATGGAAATTACGACCAAGATCATGTCATAACGATGATTTATAATGCTAACTTGGAAATACAACAGATGGACTCCAATGTCTAAATAAGCTGATTGCATTCCTGCTTGTAGTCTGACTTCCATGGAAATATAATGCAAGTACTGTGCAACTCACTGATAAGTTTGACCTGGAAGACACAGGAGGCACTGTTATTGGAGGCATCTCGAAAAGAGACCGTACACCTGGTGTCAGAGGTGAAGTTGTACGGGGACCCGAGGTCAGGGGGTGAGGTCAAGACCTGAAGGTTCTTATCAACGTTGTCAATGGCTGTTGGGAAGTCAAAGGTCACCTCCGCCCCCCAGAACTCAGTGCGCGTGGCCACAATCTCCTGGGTGGGGCAGCTCGTAATGACAGGGGCACGCAAATCTACAATTAAAGCAGGGATAGAATTGAGTGGTAAGTGAAAGAGTTATGATGATGCTAGATTCTGATTGGTCATCATGGAATGCTCTGGTCCAATTAAAACATCTCATGGAAATCAATAAAAAGCACATAGAGGAAAGGAAGATGTGAAGAGTTTGTTCACAAAAACCAATAAGTCCATTTTTGAAGATTTTGAAGTACAGTCGTCTCTGTCATAGAGTACAAAATAATACCTTTTAAATGATATATTGGTCACTATATATAAAGGTACAATTTTGAAGTTATGGTCAAAAGAAGCAAAAATTTTCTTATTATTCTCTTTATTTTTCTTGACCTTTAATCGCAAATATCTCCCATTTGGCAAATATGGACTTATCGGTTTTTGCGAACAAACTCTTCATGTATATATACATAATATAAGTAGGCATACAGACAAACATACAAACAAAATTAAGGGGGGGGGGGTGCACGCACCTCCTCCCCCATTTTTTCTTTTTATATTTTTTGTTTTAATAAAGAGGGGGCCGGCGCATGCCCAGTGCACCCCCTCTGGATCCACCACTGGAATGGAAAGACTGAAAATTTAAAGAAGGAAACTCACCCGAGCACAGCAAAGAATCGGGCTCCACTCCGCCCTCCCACATTCCACTATGAAGGCAGGTAAGAGACCCGGTATCAGGGGAGAGGGTGAGGTCATTGTCACAGTGCACTGTGCAGACGGTGCCCGCGTGAACCCTGTCAGCCGATGTGCATTCTTCCGGTGAGACCACCACACTGGGGTGAATTACCAGGGGTTCACAGCCTATGACTATTGGCAAAACAAAGATCAAAGATCATAGTTTAAGACCCTTTTTATTTAAACTACTGTGGCAGATATTGGGCAATGTGAAACTATCACAAAATTAAAGCATGTTGTTTTTTTTTTTTTGCTTGTTATATGTACTTATATCTTATGTCTTAATCCTACAGTAGTGTAGGGGTATAACTGTTAAAGGTATTTGGAGTTTCTTCACATTTACTAGTCCTGCAAGCATGAGCTATTGTGAGGGTGAAAATCTTAGTGGTGTGGAAATTTTTGTGCATTATAATTTTACTTGTTATATGATTCTGCAGAATTAAAAACACCTGAACTTCATCTTACCCAGCCCAGCGCGAAAAAATGACTCGACCACACAAAAATATCCACTTTTACAGTAATTTTCTGTCATACTACAGAACTGTAGTATGTAAGGACTGTGCTGTCAAAGTTCTTCCACCATTGTGGCAATTAGTGAGTTGTTAAGTGATTGCTCAATTGTATTGACCATCAATGAAATCATGAACATGCAAAATTTATCTTACATGGCCATGAGCAAAAGAATACTCGCACGAAAATTTCCGTTTTTACATTAAATAGTGTACATAATTACCTTCACAGTATGGTACCTCTTGCACCTCCCAGTGCATATTTGTGCCGTCAAACTCACAGCTGGCTTCAGAGGAGCCCACCAGGGAATATCCCACCAGGCAGGTCACATGACAGACGGAGCCAAAGGAGGTGTCACATGACCCAGCCAGGGTACCAAACGTGGGCGGCTGCAGCTCTGGACACCTGCGCACTACAGTTGAGACAGAAACCTTAGTTGTTGGCTTTTCTTTCGGGGTTTTTGCGTCTTTCCAGATCCATGTTGAAATAACTCTTATACTTGAATTTGACCGCTCACTCGAAAGTCAAACCAAAACAAAATCATAAGCTGCAATCAAATAATGGGGGTCACTGTAAAGATTATCTGAAATTTAATGGAGAATGAAATCCATTTATGCTTGTTGATTGAGTGAATGCAGTAATAGATCTCATTGTAAGTTGAAGTTTTGAAGAAAATCAGGCAATCTGTTCAAAAGTTATGAATTGTTACAGTTTTATTGCAGTCATTGCTGGATGAGAAAACTAGTACAGTTTGTAACGCACATATATGCAGAACTATGTAGAGAAATTTTAAAGCAAATTCAACATATTTTCTTTTTTTTTCCAGCATTACATGATTGAGCTCTTACCTCTTTCAGAAAGAAGGAGAATATAAGTGCTACCCTTAACATATGTCAGTGAAAAGTCAAGGGAAATGCTACATTGCATACAAAAACAACTTGTCTTCTAAAATAGTTTACTATATTGTAAGATCAAACAGCAATGTTTGTAGCCTTTTAATTCTTGGGTGTTTTTTTTTTTTTATCCAGTGTAAATGGGCCCTGAAGTTGGTACAAATAGAATCACCTCGAACGATGACATCAAATTGGCAGGTGACTCTATTCTCTGCATCGTCCTCAGCTGTACAGGTCACTTCATTCCTACCAGAGGTCATGACCCCTGGCTGTCGGTCACAGGTCACGGCAGGGCGTATGCCACTATTGTCTGATGCCTCAAGTTGCCACTGGACATTGGTCTGGTTGGAGCTTCTATCAGCATAAGCCACAATGTCTCCTGGGCATTCACTAAAGGTTGGGGGTTCCACATCTGGTGGGAAATTATAAAATAGATAATTAAACAATTATATTGATCAAAAGGCAATGAAAACTTGTAAAACGTTTGTAAATCACTGCAGCTCTTATAGGTGACTGTTATTAGCTTTTTGGATAATGTATTATTCCAGGTCGAGGGGGATCATAAGAAATATGAGGTAGAATGAACAACAGAGAGGGAAATTGAGAGATGAGAGACACCAAGAGCATACACAAAACAGATCGAGGTTCCTTTAGAAACACTTACAAAAATAATTGTAGTTAAGAGGAGAATACGAACAATTCCACACATTCAATGAAAATAAGCATAATTGGCAATCAAGATAACAAAATCTAATATAAAATGTTTCTCTAGCAATCTGACCAGAAAGGAATATAATTTATTAGTGGAAAATGAGCAGAGAAAATGAGATTCCATTGGGATTTGAATCCGAGACCTCCAGATTGCTAGCCCTGTGCTCTACCAACTAACTATAGAAAGCCCTATAGTTCAGTGTTTGTCCCAGAAACCCTTAACCCATTGAGGACGAGTCCCGAGTATACTCGGGCAAGCGTGTATGGGAAATGCGTGCTGTAGCAAAATCAAACCGTCCTCAATGGGTTAAAGGGGATGGCTAGTAACTGATCAGTGGGAATCAGTGGGAATGCTGGGGGATGATTGTTCCAATCTTTGTGGGATTCATTGTTTAATGCCCCATCACTGCACAGGCATGCGAGCCTGGAAACATTAAACTGCACATTACTTGAATATGAGACCATTCTGAAGCAAATAATTTTCACACAACAATAGATATATAACGTACTCTTAAATGAATCCCACAAGAACAGGAACAATCATCCCCCAGCATTCCCACTGATTCCCAATGATCAGTTACTAGCCATCCCCTTTAATTCTCAATGTTCGAATGCTAAGATAATATGTTTGATTGTCACCAACAAGAAAGATGGTGTTGATTGAAGATGGGTTGTGAAAATGAAAAGGAATTGTAGAGGATAGCACTTTCATAGACAACAGAAAAATTGAAATATATACTGATGTGCAATTCTTAATGCTCCCCCCCCCCAAAAAAAAAAACATAACAAAAACAAAACAAAAACAAAAACAAAACAACACACACACACACACACACACACCCCTAGGTCCCATTTGTAGAAGCAAAAAGCAAGTCTACCAGTTGATAAAGTATCATCATGCATGAAAGATTGATAATAACCTGCTGTATAGAGGGTAAAGTGTAGGAGATATTATTACTCAAAACATGTCTTCTTTATAATACAGTTACAAAATGTTCTTGATTGTTTTTTGACAAACAATTCTCCCAAACATTAAAAAAAAAAAAAAAACATCACTGGCCATGTATCTTAATTGTGCAATATCAACACAACACCAGCAGGCCCTATATGCACTTGAGGCAGAAAACCAAGGGCATAATATCTCCTTGAGAAAACTTACCTTGGTAGCTTTAGTGTGAATGCATGTACACAGAGCTCTGAATTCTTTGAAATGACTCCTCCCTTTAATCATGTAACCCCTCCTGACTGGACACAAAGGTCACAGGTCTGTGAGAGAGGGGTACAATGCTTACGATACACAGCTCTATGTGAATGCTATCATGAAGATCCAATTTGCAAGCACACAACCAACATACCACACACACACTCCTCAAAAGCACACACAGGGTTTTGCAGGTTTTCTCCATCCTCCTATTACACTACCACACTAATAGATCTGTGTGTGGGCACTGAACTGTGTACGTGTGTATTACACAGTGATAGCACAGAGGGAAGCTGATTGGCTAATTCAGTGCTGCCATCTGGCCTATCAGTGCAGTGGAACACTCTGTGTACTGCAGAGGCTTAGCATACAAGTTCAATATGCACACATTAGGGAAGTGGGAACTCCCTGCACACAGAGCCCCCTGCCATTATAAATGCACTCGCATGACACACACGCAGAATAGACACACACGCCACACACACACAAATACACACACATTCATATGCAAGGAATGAAGGAGGAAGCATGGGCCTTTGTGTGGAGGGATTCCTATTCCCTACTGCGTAGTCTGCAAACTGATGGGTGCACGATAGGTTTGTTACACTGCACAATGCTCCTATAACATAAACCTGCGTACTGTACTACTGGTCTATGGGTATTCTTTATCAAGCTGCTTGGCTGTGCTTGTGCTCATATCATATCATGATTTGCACAATAAATTCATAAGTTATGCAGCCATTACCATCTCTTGATCTCTGGACAAGTTGGAACACACACATTTATGTAGTCTGCTATACCTGCACCTGTCATTGCTGCCATTGATTGGATCAAGCAACAAACTTACAAGCCGATGACATTCTTGTATGTGTACTCCCCATAACTTAAGTTGTACAGCTGTGAGTGTGAGGACTGTCAACACAACAACACCTGCCGTACAACGCTGCAGCCATCTTGTGGGTAAATGTAACTGCTTTGTTTTGTGTTACCATTTGCTGAAAACAGTGATAAGACAGAAGAAGTCTGTGCTGAGTATTTATGGGCTGCATTCATCTGTTTGAGCAGTAGATGACTTCAGAAGTCAAACTATTGCCACAGTCACTGCTGGTCAGGCTCTATTCTGCATGGATGTATGTTCCGTTATGGGATCAAAAAATGAGCCTTAATTAACTCAAGTTTGTCCAATCATGCAAGTTTTGTCAATACTAGATTGAACAGCACAGAGACACTTAAAGTTCTACAATGGATTCTACTACATGTGATGTCGGGGAGAGCAAAAATGACTTACATATAAGTTTAGTTTCATCGCATGGAACAGAAAAAGAAATAGCGTCTGCTCCAAATGTTGTTGTGAATGGTCATGCAGATGAGCACAATGATTGTAGTGAGACGGCCGATCCGTTGCCACCGGACAAATCTGCACTATGCCAAGCATTGAATTTGGGAGCAATTAGTGCAAGACCACTGGGAGCATTATCTGCAGTTGAAGAGGCTGATGATGAAATCCCCAAGACTAGTCAGAGTGAAAATACAATACTTTCTCAGTTGGGAAAAAGTAGCATGGGTTTGGTCACAGCTGCAAAAGATGCCTTTGTTGCACTTGCTGAATCAGACGATCTCCAACCCACATCCATGACCAAACTCTTATACCCTGGAATGACAACTGTGTCGGGAAAACGCATTCATCCCGGATCGCTGAGTCGACATCAGCTCTCACTTGACATGAAAATTGAGGTCATCCGAATGCGGGACGAGCAGGGACTGAGCGCGAGGAAAATCACGGAGATTCTTAACCTCCAGGGTTACAAGTGTGGGAAAACCCAAGTGCAGAACATCCTGAAGGATAGAGAGACATGGATTGAGGAGTACGCCCAGAATTCGCCGCTGGATAGGAAGCGCAAGCTGAGGAGGACCCGCAACGAGGAAGTGAATGTTAGGGTATATGAGTGGTTCAAGGAGGCTGGCAATAGGATGATCCCAGTCAACGGTCCCGCGCTGCAGCAGAAGGCCTTGGAAGTAGCCCAGGAGCTCGGCATTGAGGGCTTCAAGGGATCCAATGGATGGCTGGAGTCCTTCCGTAAGCGGCATGGCATTGTCTTTGCAAAGACACACTCGAGTTCAAATGAACAAATCAGCGACATGATATTAGCGGAGGGGATGGAACGTCCAAGCCAACCGCCCAAAGACGAGGTCGACCTGACGCGGTGGCAGTTTGTGGAGAAATACCGGCATCTGCAGAGAGTTGTTGCTTGCGGACTCTTGAATGACGGCAATGGATCAGTGGAGGAAGGTGAGCCTGGAGAGCGTTTCACCACTCGGCAGGACGGTTCCTCAAGGAAGTTGAAGGTCAAGAATGGAAATGAAGAGGAAGAGGAGGATGAGACAGGAGAGATGGAAGCAGCAGAGGAAAATGCCAGTGAGGTGTCTGGAGACTTCCCTCAGATGGATCCCTGTGAGAATTGTGATACCATGGCCGATAAATTGAACTTGACGTCGATTGAAGACGTAGCGGCAGCAGTTCGGGAGATCAAGAGGTTCCTTGTCAGAAAGGACTATGATGACAATATTTTGAACAGCTGTTTGGACTTAGAGGCCAAAGTTGAAAAGGAATGTGCTGCTAGAGAAAGAACAGATAAAAAGACAACAGTTCTTGACTATCTTAACCCTTTAGATACAAGGCCTGGCCTAAATCCCGAGCAACCCTAAAGCAAACTAGATATCAAAAAAGAGGCTCACACATCGATGAAAATTGATGATCTTTTCAAGTTTGTTTTCTTAATCAACAATGTAGAAATGACCAAGAAACAGAGTAGAAAAAAGTTTCAAACTTTCATTGAAGATGAATTATATGCTGATATTTTAGGTTTCAGGTGTTTTTCACATTTTAAATTGTGATGCTGGGCAAACCACAATTTCAGTCAGATTGAGTTAAAATGTATTCGCCTCGAGAGCCTCCCATTGACCTGCGCACAAAATCTACTACAGTGCACTCCCGTTACAACGAACACGGTTATAACGAAATTTCGTTATAACAAAGTAAATCTTCTGGTCCCAAAATTATCACCATTAAAGTCTATGGTACAAAATTCGCTTATAACGAACACGGTTATAGCAAAATTTCCGTTATAACGAAGTCTTTTCCGAGCACCACAGACAAAGAAAAACAAAAGAAATGTGCTCCGTTATAACGAAATGCGAATTGCTTTCGAAAATACGTAACAGAACAAGCATTTATAGCGTCTGTGCATGGGTGAACGCTTCACACCATTGTGTGTTCGCTCCTTGTGTCACGCACAGTTTCTGAAGGGAACTTGCGTTTATTATTGGAATACAGTTATCCCATCACATTTCACATAGCTTTCCAGTGTATGATGAGTATTCAGCAAACATAATATGATATATATACGTGGTTCCTTGTTTTCGTTATATATTGTATTTGTTCGGTTATAACGAAATTTCGTTATAACGAAAGAAAACTGCCGGTCCCGAGCATTTCGTGAAAACGGGAGTGCACTGTAATTACAATTTGAAATGAATCAAAAAGATAAGAAAGCGCATCCTGTCCACATAATTTTGTGCTGTGTTGTCACAGTTCACCGAAATGACTGACAGGGAGGGAACTTATTTATCGTCTATAAAATGATTTCAACCAAAAACACAGGTTTTGCATTATTTGGCATCATTCAACACTGAATTATTGAGTGCTATGAGAGATGAGACTGCAAATGAAACTTGAAGCTTTATAAAAATGAAGATTTATGTTTGTGTCAGATTTTTATAGATTTCTTCATTTTTTTTTTACTCTGATAAAATCAACTGAAACATGCATTGGCATGATACTTTCATGTGTGTGGCAGGGCCTAGTGCTCGTGGTACATACAATGTATCTACTGACTGTGAAGACAGACTGATGTCCTGTGACTGAAAGTCATTGTACATATTTCAAGGAGAGACATTATTAAAGTAAAGAGCAAGAGCAGCGAAAAGTGATTTCAGAAATTGTAAAATCTCTGAACTATGTACTGTAAGTGAAATGCTACTCCATGAATCCAAGTTGAATTCAATGCACAGAGTAATATAAGCCAGATGGGTCATATCCAAATCATATGCAAGAATGTTTTTGTATTTTGTTGTAATGTAATTCTATGATTACCTCTGCCAAGGAAGGATGTTATGTTTTCATCAGCATTGATTTGTTTGTTTGTTAGTTAGTTTAGTTTGTTTGTTTTTTTTGTTTGTCTATGTGCAAAATAAGTTAAAAAGCTGTGAACAGATTTGAATGAAACTTGTGCAGGAAAATTTGATGACACAAGGAGCAGAAGATTTAATTTTGGTAGTGATCCGGGAATTTTTATGAATTTATGAAGGATTAAAAAAAAAAAAAAAACTTTTGGCAGATAGGGTCAATGAACTTGGGAATTCAAGCTGTGCATTGCATATTGAGGTTCCCATATGCACAGAAAAGCCCAGTCATTGCTCGGCGAGGCACAGTGTAGCTTGAAGCTGATGACTTAAAAAAAGGCTTCTATATTGGGAAACTAGGCAATTTTCAGCATGCATATATGTGAGTGGAAATCGCTGATCTCTCTGAAAGAACAAGATCCAGTGGTGGAAATTAGCTGCTTGGCGGAGGTATGTGCTCTCAAAGTGCTCTTCTAGTTTCTGATCTTTTAATGATTGCATGTACAGTGCCCTCCTCTTATAACGAAATTCCGGTTACAACAAAATAAAAATTCAGGCCATAACAGGTCGGCTCTTTGTAATTCAGTTGTTTATTCGTTTGGTTAATACGAAATTTTGATATAACCATTAAAAAAAATGCTAGTCCCGAGGACTTTGAGCATGTTTCTACTGAGAGCACCTCACATCCCTGGCATCGCCACGAATTTTGTCCAACGCAGCACCTCGTATTTTATGACCACTCGAGCTGTTTCTACTGAGCGATAAAATACGAGGTGATGCAAAGGTGACGTGCAAATGCGGCGATTCCGGAAGTCAGGTATTTTTAAGTCACAGATTTGGGTCACGCGCGCACTGCCTGTTAATACGATCCGAACCCTGCCTGCTTTGCTACAACTGCGTCGGCTATTTTTTGATTAGCCATTTCTCTTCGTCTTCCCATCCAATATACCCCGAACTAACATACTGGTATCCTGCCACTGACTGATGAGAAATCTTTGGAGATCGAGGGTCCAGTTGAGATTTTCTCAAGGCTGCGACATACTAATGTGGTACTCTCGCGATTCGAGACAATGATGAAATAACGCGGTGTAAAATCAAGTAAGTGATGAGGGCTTAGTAATGCAATAAGTTAGGCTGTTAATTACGCGAACAATAGGCGATGAATCCCACAATTCACATGTAACGTAACGTATCTAGGCCCTATAACACATACACAAGCGAGTTGGTACCAACAAAGCATGATGCGAACACGGTCGCTGTGTGTACACACGAATTTTGTACACATGTGTGCGATGAACCGATTGAAAAGCGCGGGGAGAAATTCTAGACGTCCGATACACCACGAATTTCGCTACCCGGTGTGTTTCTACTGAGAATCGTCCTTCGCGTCACCACGCATCGACCACCTCAATAGATGGACGACGGAGCACCTCGCATCAGCCGGCATCGGCCACTACCAGATCTGTTTCTACTGAGGAAAAATTCGAGGTGTCACCACGCATCGGCCGGTATCGGCCGGCATCGGCCGGTATCACCACACATCGGCTGGCATCACCTCGAATTTTCGTCGCTCAGTAGAAACACGCTCTAAGTTATACCTGGTGTCCACTGTACTGATACAAATGAGATGCAAATGCCATGTCCAGCGTGTCTCCCATAGACAATGTTCACCTTTAATATAAAATGCAGCAAGTACAAACTGTCCATGTTATTTGTACAGTGTACAATGTACATGGCAAGAAGGACTTGTTATAGCCCAGAAATGATGAGTTTGATTAGCAATTTACAGCAGTTGTTGAATTACTGCCATTGTACCTTCTCAATGCTCAAATGAAAACGAGGGTAATGAGATGCTAACATCATCATTTCATCAGATTTACATGGCATTGTGACTGACTTTAAAATTCTGACTAAGCATGAAAACTGCAATTTCATATTGGATCTTCATTAATTTATGCCTGTTACATGTTGTTTGGTTGACTCTTGGCTCTGTTTAATTGTGTTATCATCCAAAGGAAGAGTGGAGTTTAACTTTACTATGGGCAGGTACTTTCTCATGTTCATTCTTTAAACTAACAAGAATTTAACCCTAATCAGGCTGGGCTTTTTTGGCTATGCTATATCTGGGGGGGGGCGGATTCCGCCCCCCCCCCTTCAGATCTCGCCTATGGAACGCGTGATCGCGCCGAAAATCGGCACATGCGACGCCCGCGACGTATTCTCTCAAAATGTATGGCTGCTTTCTCCGAAAAGTTTTCTTATATTTTATATTAATTAATAATTGTAATTTATGCACAAAATCAGTTTTGGGCTCTAAATCACTTATTAATGCTCTAATTAAGCTAATTTCTTTAAAAAAATGTTTCTTGTATCATTCTCCTGAGACATAGGATAAAAAAAAATCTGTATCGAAATTAATTTCTTATGTATTTGATTGTTTTTTGAATTTCTTATGTATTTCCCTGTTTTTCGACCTTTTGTTTTTGTTTGTTTTTTGGCCAAAATTTGTCACAGACATTTTTCGAAGCCTTACTATGCTAAAATAAATTAATTTCGTCCATTCTAAGTCAAGATATGAATTTTTATGTGAATTAATTGAAAAAACACAATTTGCATTGGATTTGTACACAAAATCACGTTTTGGAGCAATTTTGGGGTTGACAAATTTTTTTCGAACGGGCATCGCGTCAAAACGGTACGCGCGGGCGCAACAATTTTGGTCTCAAAAGTTGCGCGATACTTGAAAGAAAAAAGTCATGAAACATCGCGGCGGGAGCTTATCGCGCTGCGAAGATATTGCGCAAAACGACGAGGGGGGGCGGATTCCGCCCCCCCCCCCCCCCCCCCCCCCAGCCTGATTACGGTTAAAGAGATACAGATCAGGATATCGACGCTGGGGTAACAAGACCTTGTATCTGAAATTTTGGTGAAAATGACTTTTTTGGAGTAATGGTCAAATAATGCGTTAAGTGATGTCCTGGCCAAATCCCAACAGTCTTACTCCAAAAATGAAGTCATCATGGCATGTCAAAGGGAAGACTATCCCATTCGCTACAGTGCTTTGGCCACCATGTTTTTTGGCTCTCCTGAACATTTGACATTTTGTAGATCGTATACGAGGTCTTGTCGCCCCGGCGACGATATGTACACTCTACACTTGTACTTGTGTTCTCCCAGTATTAAGAACTCCGGATATGAAAGCATACCAACAGCCAAAGTGTACTGTACATGCCATATTCAGCGAGTCAATTTTTCTTCTTTTTTTTTGAATCAGGACTTTTGTGGAGTACAGTAATTGACAGACAAATACAACATGCAGGTATTATTGCTCATTTGTGAAAGGTACCCAACGCATAAAATTAATGTTGAAATGAAACACTGAGTATTGATTTACAATGTATTTAGCATAGCAAGATTTGTTTACAGACTTCTCGATAGTGACAGCCCGATTGTCAAAACTTTTGTGTGTTATGAAAGTTCAACAATTTCCTAAATTTCGACATCACAGTATTGCATTAAGCAGGTGTCTTTACAGAAAGTGTCATAGTATTCATCATTATGGAGATTTCAAAAAATGACACATTTCAAACATGGCAAACTTACTCTATTAAGTCATGAAGTGAGCTGGTTTTTTCTTTCTTTCTTTCTTTTCCATTGTAATATGTTAGTAATTATGACAAAGATAAATGAATGCTTCAAATGGGAACTACTTCAAAAGAAAAAAAAAATGAAACTGACCCCAATCTTGCCTGGTATGTGGTAAAACAAGAAAAGAAAAATGTTCTTTTTCCATTTTTCATTGAATCAGAGTTTGATTTCAGAGTGCTTGACTTTGCCTTGAAATTTTTGGATACTTACATATATACAACTGTATGTACATTGTAAGCAACGCTGTTTCGATGATGATGTGTCTTGCAAAATTACATTTTTGTAAACCAATTTTACCATGTTTGAGATTTCCCATTGTGTGTTTTGTGGGTGTGAAACACTGCCTGTTAAAAATCATGGCAAGGTGAATAAATATTCAGTACATGTATTACGCTGCATACGGTAAAAGTGGAAATTTTGCAGTGCTGAAATTTTTGAGCAGTTTGCGTAACCAGAAACTAGTGCGAGAATACAATTGTAAAAGCACACAAATATTTTTGCTTGTCATATACAATGTATGATCATTTGCAGTTGATGTCTTAGTGATTCTACGGAATTGAAAACATGCAAACCTCATCTTGCCCGGCTGAGCGCAAAAAATTACTCACACAAAAGTATCCACTTTTACAGTATACACCGTAGAAAAAAAACAAAAAAACAAAAAACAAAAAACTGAAATGGAAAATGAGGTACAGCAACCCTTTGGTTTGAAACCATAAAACCCACAGTACTTTTACAAATGTACATCACAGTTTGTATTAAGTGATGTTTCGTTGTGACTTTGGCTATAACACACAGGACACCATACACTGTATATACAATATCACCGCAAAGATCTCTCTTTTAGAACTGCTTTTAATATATAGCCTTTACAGTTTATTTTTGGTAGCTCCAGATATTTCCTCTTGTTTGAGAAAATTAGTCTTTTATGGGCTTACTGTGGCGGGATGCCCACTAACACAAGTTAGCAGGATACAAATCTCGAGACTTGCATTACTATCCCAATCTCAAGGTTTTTGCCTGAGTGTGGACATGAAAATCCCACTGAATAGCGCAATTGGCATCGCAATCCAAATCCCAAGAGATCGTGTGACTGTTTCGAAACCATTGTGTTCATTTGAATTGAGATATACACTGCTGCACAATAATTTGCACCCACAGTATAGAGGAGAAATCTTAAGATTTTTTGCTATGTCATTCACACAATTTAACAGCACACTAATACAAGGCAAAGGTCACTGTTTTACAGTACATTTCAGGATTGCGCAGTTTGGTTAAAGGACAAATCCATCTTCATAGCTATGTGGATTGAATGAATGCGGCAATATTAGTTGAACACATCAGTTAGAGTTTGAGAAAAATCGTACAACCTGTTCAAAAGTTATGAATTTTCAAAGTTTTTCTACTCAGTTACTGCTGGATGAGAAGAAAATTCAACATATTTTCACTTTTCTTGTATAATAAAAGAGCCCTTGACTTGTCTCTTTCAGAAGGCAGGAGAAATAATATTACCTTAACATGTCATACGTCAGTGACAATTTTTTCAAAAAACAAAATTTTGTGAAATTCCCTTTATATATTCCTTATATCGTTCTATGCAAGTGACATCATGGTTACAGCTCGTTATTCCGAAGGTTCGTTATTCCGAAGGCTCTTCAGTCCGAAGATTCGTTATTCCGAATTTCATTTTCGAATCAACAATTCTTCGGAATAACGAACCTTCGGAATAACGCCACAAATGTTCGGATCAACGAACCCTTTTTCATTTTCGGATTAACGAACCACTAGGTATAGGGAATTTGTGTGTTTCGGATTAACAAATCTTTGGAATAACGAACCTTCGGAATAGCGAACCTTAGGAATAACGAACAGCACCCGACATCATACACTGTAGTAGTCTTCTCATCCAGCGGTGACTGAAGATACTTTGAAAATGCATAACTTTTGAAGATATTCTCTGATTTTCTCCAATCTTTCAATAATGTGTTCTATCAATATTGCCGCATTCACTCAACCCACATAAAGGTGGACCTGTCCCAATCTGCATAATTATTGGAATATTTTTGTCTGTGTGAATGGGCGCAAAAAAAAAAAAAAAAATCTGACATTTGGATGGCAATCGTTATCCTGCTATTTTGTCTGTATGAATGCAACTTCAACCTCAAACATGTTTTTCTCTCATTTGTGGGGAGAGTGTGCTAGGAGTATGTATGGCGCTACGCGTACATCATAACATCATCATGACGTATAGCAGGTGTGAGGAAATCTGATGCTGTAATTGGCTTTTTACTAGGGAATTCCCATCTTGCCACATGCAGGCATAATGTACATGCAGTCGCATACACACACAGCAAATTTGTAACCAAATTCTGCTCACAACGAAGTAATAATTTAGGCTGCAATATTATCTACTCTACATGTATATATCTTTATTGTTTATTTGTTCGCTTATATCCAAATTTCTTTATAACAAAAGAAATCTGCCTGTCCCGAGGACTTCATTGTAACGGGAGTCCACCGTAGTTAGTTAATATGAAAGGCAAGCAAACGTCCGGTCAAACTTAACCATTTGAGTGAGTTGTTGTATTCTAGTACGCAGCTCTCACCTGCACAAATGGCTTGGCTCACATCTTTCGTCCATGTCTGGCTGGCTGAACAAACAGTTTCGCTCAGCTGCGCCGGGTCAATCTCAAAACCAGGAGTCCTACACTGTAAGTTACAGACATCCTCATAGCGTGAGTCATTGAGACACGAGGCCGGTGCAATAGTGATCTGTGCAGTCTCAACGAGGGGTGGACAAGCTTTACCTGCAGGTAAGACACATGGGGAACGGATTTACAAGGTATAAAGATTTAGTCAATACTTCTCTTTGTCTATTGGTCTCTATACATTCATTAAATTGGTTGGAGTGACCTAAGGCAAATTTTAAGGGTAGGGACAGGTAGGCTTTCACTACTTATTCACAGTTACAATTTGCTGAGAAAGGCCTGCTCTCTGCAAAGATCCAGCAGCATAAATTGATATTTTGATTATTCGCTATATAATATGTGACCGTGCACCTCAAAACGAACATAAAGTCGCACACACTGATTTTGCGTGAGGACTGAAAATAAGTGAAATGGGTCAACCTAGCCGAACTTGACTTTTTCATATTTTCTGAAAGAGCGGGTCTTCTTTTACATTATGCTAAAATTTGGTGTCATAAAACGGGCAGGAAAGTGTGTTTTTTTAGCAGTTTATCTCGAACATTTTTGGTAGAATAGTGTGATTAGGTGTGTCTTTAGAATCCCTTTTTCATTTCTGAAAAACCTTGTCCACACTCTTCACTTTCAACTCTAATAACTTTTGAAAGGATAGTGCTACTGCTTTGAAAGTTGGCATTAATTATGGACAAAATGTGTTAATGAGGCATGCTAAATTTCAGTTTAATCTAATAATCCCTTCATTGTTGTTACTCTGGTGGTTTACTTCCTGTTTTTTTGTCCCATTCATCACACAGCCAGCACGGTTTGGTAAAGATTAAGCGCTTGAATAGACACTGTACTTCAGAGCCTCTTTTCTCAGTTCACACTTTTCCTGAGTTTGTGCTTTCTTTCCAATATTTAGATAGGTTAAGAGAGTCCATTTGATTTGAGTTATACATCATTTTAAAGCTTAGAGTCTGCTCTTTCAGAATATGGTCTTATCTAAAAATTCATGTCGGGCGACTTTTTGTTTGTTTTGAGGTGCAGTGTCACATATACAGAATTTGCAAAATGTGGAAAAAGAGCATGGCATAGTGAATCAGTTAACAGTGAGAGCTGTGCATCTCTGCTTTACTTCCACTGGTAAGTTTTCTGCATACTGGTACAATAAGTAAATGTTCCAATTTTTGGAAATGTGAGCATAAGAGTGGTATTAATGAAGGAAAGGTGGACATACATACATAGGCCTATAGACACATAAAGATAGGGAGACAAGATACAGGTTTGTTTGTAAGCATTTTATATGAATGTGAAAGAGGTTACCAGATTATGTAATATCTTTCTGAAGTAGAAGAACATGAGGATCAGGCGTGATCCTCTTATCTACGAGGTACATCGACCACCTATCTGTTATAGTATGCTATTATCCCGATAATTGCCCTAACATCGAACAAAGAAACTTTTACACAGTAAGCCTACCTTACACCGCCCGTGTCCCCCAGGCCGCACGCACGTCCGCCCGTACGCACGTAACCAGTCACCCGCCATGACTCTTCCTCCAGTTCCACACAACCAGGTCACCCGCAAACGGGACACACAGTCAAGTCGCGCCGCGAGGCGAGGGGAAGGAGGGGGGGACACAGATAGGTGGTCGATGTACCTCGTAGATAAGAGGATCACGCCTGATCCTCATGATCTACATCAGTACATCTGACCACCTATCTGTTATAGTATGCTAGACCGACACGGACTAACAAGGGAGGCTTGGCTGTAAGGCGGTGTAATCAACGGGACTTCGCCGCTGACAAAAGGGCAGCCCTAGAGAAGGAGGGCACAGCAGCGGGAACGTCCCGCAGATAGAAAGAAATGAAAGAATTGGGAGAACGCCAATAGGCTGCTCTTTGGATCTCCTCAACCGACACTCCTGCGAATAAGGCCCAGGAGGCGCTGATCCCGCGAGTGTCATGAGCGCGAGGCGCTACCCCCGGGGAGAGAGCCTCTGAGCCAGCCGCTTTGATAGCGGCAACAATCCACTTCGATATGGTGTCTTTAGAGGCAGCAGAGAAGGGCTCCTTAGTCACTACAAATAGTTGATCCCCGGAGCGTCGGTCCTTGGTACGGGCGCAGTAATATTTCAGGGCCCGTACCGGACACCAGACCTTGTCCTCTGCGACAGAGGAATGAGCGGCCAGAGGTTGGATGAAGATCTCAACCGGACTGGAGGCTGCTGTCTGATTTTTGGCCACATACGAAGGGCTAGGGATTAGCCTCACACCAGCCCGTTCCCACCGTATGTGGCCCTGCAGGGTAGACAAAGCATGCAGCGCACTACGGCGCTGCCCAGATGCGATAGCCAAGAGAAAAACCGTTTTGATGGTTAAATCCCTAAGGGAGGCTTCGGCCAAGGGTTCGAAAGGCGACCTGGCAAGCGCCTCTAGCACACGGGGAAGGCTCCAGGAAGGGAGCAATCTCCTCGTCGGGGGGCGTTCCAAGAAAAAGGCGCGAAGTAAGCCTGAGAGGGCGGGGGCAGTGGATATAGTGGACCCATCCTCGAAGCCAGTATGCACTGCCGCGATGGCGGAGCGATACCCCCTAATGGTAGAGATGGTTAAGCCTCTGTCAAAGAGGGAAACCAAAAAGTCCGCCACATCTCTTAGAGGGGCTGAACGGGGATCCACCCCGTGAGATTGGCACCAGGAATAGTATCCAGCCAAACGGGAATTGTAAGCCTCCCGGGTGGATTCTCTCCGGCTGCGGGCAACGAGTGAAGCAACTCGTTCTGACAAGCCCGCCTGAGTACCGGATTCCCTGATAAGGGCCAGGCAATCAGGTGGAGAGAGCTCGGTCGGGGATGTAGAGCTCCCGACACCGGCTGCGCTATTAGATCTGGGCGAGCTGGAAGGAGCCTTGGGCTCCCCACCAGTAGGTTTGTGAGCTCTAGGAACCAAGACCTCCTTGGCCACCAGGGGGCTATAAGGAGGATGGTAGCCTGGTCCCGCCTGATCTTGCGCAGGACGCGGGGAATGAGGGGGAAGGGTGGGAACGCATAGCCTCTGAATCCCTTCCACTGGAAGGAGAAGGCGTCCAGCCGCCAGGCTGCGGGGTCCTGCACTCTCGTGCAGTACCTGGGTAGCTGAGCATTCAGCTCCGAGGCAAAGAGATCCACCTCCAGTGGTGGCATCTGATTCACCAGTCGGCTCATGATAAGCGGGTCGAGTCTCCACTCGGAGGGGAGGACCCGGCCTCGGGACAGGAAGTCCGCAATGAGGTTGTCCCTGCCCGGTATATACGAGGCCATGGGAAAAATCCCCCTGCGCCTGCACCATCTCCACAGTGTGGCAGCGAGGGCGTTCAAGCGTGGGGAATGCGTGCCGCCCTGCTTGTTGATGTATGCCGCCACTGTGACATTGTCTGTGCGGATCAACACAGTCTGGTTTTGGAGTAGAGGTAAGAAGTGGTGGAGGCTCAGGATAACCGCTTGAAACTCCAGCACATTGATGTGGGGGAGGGTAGCCGAAAGGCACCAGTCCCCATAGGCATGGAGCCCCTGACAGTGACCGCCCCAACCCTTGTGGGATGCATCGGTAGTCACTGTGAGCGAGGGATGGGGGGGCTGCAGAGGGCTGCCCCTGCTCAGAAACTCCGGGCAACACCATCGCCTGAATAACAGGCGGGTGGCCGGGGGCAGGGGAACCATTTTCGTCAAGGGGTCCCGAGACGGATGGAAATGACTGAGCAGATGGATCTGCAGGGGGCGCATGTGCAGTCGACAGTCCGGCAGCACATCGACCAGGCTCGCCAGATATCCTAGGAACTGAAGGAAGGATCTGGCAGGGACTCGTCGCTGCCGTCTGAAACGGCGGGCGGCAGATATGATCGTAGACACCCGAGCTGGGCTGGGGCGCGCCAGCTGACGGGGGATGTCTATCACTGCACCCAGGAAGGTTGGGCGTTGTGTGGGCACGAGCTCCGACTTCTCCCAATCTCCCGGTCTGAGGCAAGGGAGTATGGACGCCAATGTCTCCATTCGAAAATGTTCCGTACGGATGTGCCTGTTTATTCTCTTGAGGTTGAGAATGAGGCGAAAGCTCCCCGAGCGCTTGGGAACCAGAAAGGTAGGGGAAAGGGATAACCGCAGGTGGTCGCGGATCCGTTCCACTGCCCCCTTCGCTAAGAGGGCGGCGATCTCGGCCGCCATGCCTCTGTGTCTGAGGGGAGGCAAGCGAGGGGGGGAAAGACGGATGACGCCTCCGGGTAAGGGAGTGGCGAGCTCGATGGAGAAGCCACCGCCTACAACGGAGAGCACGAAGGCGTCGTCCGTAATGGCCGCCCAGGCCGGCTGGAAGGCCTGAAGGCGGCCGCCCACCCCGGCTGGGGGGGCCTGAAGCGCTCGGGGCAAGGAGTCAAAAGCCGCCGCGGCCCCTGGCGGCCGGGCGGGTTGATCCTCGCTGTCTGTCTCTACCCCTGTGACTGCGGCGCCCGCGGCCGGAGCGGCGGGGCGGCTTAGGGGGAGGCAAGGTGACCGTTACGCGGGGGGTCCCGCCGAGGGGCGAGCGGCCCCGCGGGGTCGGGGGGCTCGTGGTTGGACGGATCTGAGCTGCGTGGCCAATTCACGGGCCTGTTGGCACCTAGCTAACTCATCCCTGATCCGAGGGGCAAACTGACCTGAGAACAGAAAGGGGCCCTCGCAGGGCATGTCAGCGGTCAGCTGAACCCGCTGTCTAGCTGAAAAACCCAGTGCTTCTAGAGCCAGGTTCCTGCGACGACGAGTCGTGTACAAGGCTGCACGGGTAGACTGTTTCCACAGTTGTTCCGAGATAGACATAAGCAGTGCGTCGAGCAACTGCCTGTCTTCTGGAGAGACCCGCAGGTCGTCTGCTTGTACGGCCAAATTGGTCAGAGCACCCGCGTACGCTGCCAGACGCATCGTGGATCTGGCCAAGATGGACATATGCGTCCACCTCTTGTCTTCCTCAAGAAAGGAGCGTCTGCGTAGGGGGTTGACCTTCCCCACGTAATCGCCTAGAGCAAGCAGCTCGGGGGATAGCGTCTCTGGGGACAGAAAACGGGCCATGTCGCCCGGTTGAAAAGTGAACGCTCTTCTCAAACCAGGAGGGCCACCCCTGGGGGACGGTTCACGAGCGATGCGCCCGTACTCATCCTTGAAGTCGGCTGTGAGTGGAATGCCGGGATGAGTACCCGATCCCCCCCGGAAGAGTCGGGACGCCTGGGGCTGTTGCTCCGCAGGGTCCGGGCGGACCGTATAAAACTCTTCCAGGTAGCGGAGGAGCAAGGCTTCCGCCTCCTCACTGAGGTGTTTCAAACCAGGCGGGGCCTCGGTCCCAATCAGGGAGGGCGCCGCCGATGAGGTGGACATAGACTCCCACTCTGAAGAGGGGTCAGACTCTGAGGCAGGTACCCCGAGTTGATCAGAGAGGGGTGGGAAAGGGGGAGGCGCTAGTGCTGGGGAGAAAGTCTCCGCTGGCAGTGCGCTATCGTCCAACAAGGAACGGGCCGTCAGGCCCGAGGCAGGGCGTGGGATAGGGGGCGGTAAGAGCAGACCACCAGTAGAGGTAGCTACCGCAGCCTGACTGACAGCGGCCGGGGCCGGGCGATGCAGTCGAAGGCTCTCTGCCTGAGAGAGGAAAGTTTCCTCCCCGGGCGGAGCCCCTAGTGCCACGGGAGCACGGCTCGTGCCGGCTATGAGCTCCCCGCGTGGCGGCAGTGGGGCCATGGGCACTGAAGAAGCAGCGGTCGATTCGGCCGGAAGGCCGGGGAGCGACCAGCCTCGGCTCTCTGCGAAGCGGCTGAACACCTCAAAGAGTTCAGCTTCACTAGGTTGAGCCTTAGGAGCCTTCTTCTTCTTTTTGCCCGAGGTTTTGGACTTCTTGGAAGAGGGAGAGGCAGAAGGGGCCGTGGAAGGCCTTTTCTTAGCCTTCTTCTTCCTCTTCAGAGTCCCAAGGGACGAGCTTAAGGGCTGTCCGGCCGGTGGGGTGCCGGTCGAGGACGCCGCCGAAAGCTGCCAGTCCCGAGCGGGAGGCTCAACCGGCGCCGCCCGAGCGGACGGGCCGGGGAGGGTCCCAGTGGTGGTAGGTGCCGGCTTGCTAGGAGCGCGGGCAGTTACCAACCTAGGGCCATGCACCCTGGGGTGCTGGCCGAGTCGGAGGGAGGAGGGGGCCCGCGTGGTGGGCAGCCGGGGCGGACCCGCAGCTGGCGCACCACCGCTCCCGAACCCCGCCGCCGCCGGCCCGAGAGAGCCGGGTGGTGGGGAACGGGCGGGGCCGAGGCTGGACGCCGCTGCAGCCGCAGGGCTGCGAGCAGGCGGGGTGGGGGCGGCTCGCATGAGCGAAGGCGCTCGTGGCGGCACCCCACCGCTCTCTGTCACCATGGGCCGGCTAGGGCCGGGGGACGAGAGGCCAGCCAAACTCCGGTCAGGTCGCCAAGGACGACCACCCTCCTCCCCCGAATCACTTCCCTCAGAAGCGAGAATCTCAAGGGGCGGATCGGCGGAGCCGGATCCGAGCCCCTCCGGTTCAGGGACCGGCAAAGAGACTCCCTCCGCGAGGGGGTTCCGAGCAGAAAGCTCTGAGTCCGTCGGCCGTGCGGCCCCGGACGGAACCAGGGCCGGAGCCCTAAGTATGGGGGGGTGGGAGGATAGCCAAGCCTCCAACGTGGCCCACAAGGGGTCTGACCAAGTGGAGCACGTGGGACAGGGACTAGATCGGGTGCACGTGCGATGCAAAGCGCAAACTGGATGTGCGTCCCAATCTGGAATGGCCCGGCGACAAGAAGTGCATCTAAGAGTCATCCTGTATAAAAGAGAAGAGGACTCAGTTAGCAACAACATAAAGAAAATGTAGACATGAATAAACATACAAGTATCTTTACAAGAAAGTGTATGTTAAAACAAGGGACTCAAAAACCAAGTCAAAGTAGGCTTAAAAGCGTACAAGACAAGGGGCGGGAATTGGGCCGAGCTGGGCCGACAAAATTATCGTTGAAGGCTCAGCATAAAATACCCAAGAGACAGTAAACAAACATGAAACATGTGCGAAAAGGGTGAGAAAAACACCCAATCGAAATATAAAAGAAGCCCCAGAGGCGCGCCATAGGCGTGGGCCACCTCAATAAAGGCCTAAGGGGGGCACGACACACATGAAACATGCACGGAACCGAGTCTGGGGACGAAAACCCAAAGACAAGGTGCAATTAAGTCCCAAAGGGCTAGCCATAAGGTCTACAAACCATAATAAGGACCCTAATGGCGTGCCATACGACTACAAGTTGAGTAAATATGGCCAAAGGGCTTGCCATAGGTCAACGATCGGTAATAATGACGCTAATGGCGTGCCATAGCCCAAGCATGGCGAAGACGGCCACCCACGGCCAGCCATAGGCTAACTACGGTAACGAGATACTAACTCACGGCGTAGAGCCTACGAAGAAACCTCGATGTTTCTAACACCTTCAAAAAGGTCAAAAAACACCAAAAAACTCCCGAGAAGGTATAAAAGCATGAACGGGAGGAGGAAAAAACATAAAAGGAACGACAAAAAGCCGAACCGAGGTAGGCTAAGACGAGAAAGGGGGAAAAAACCCGCCAGTGCGTGGCGAGAAGCGAGGCACGGTGCACACACCATACAAACGTATGGGGCAGCGCGAAACAAAACCGCGGAGGTTTGGATCGAAATAAAATTCACGATTTCGCCCCTTTCTCGGTAACAAATGATGACAAAAACGATCTACAAATGTGATACAACAATCAAGGAGCAAAAATAAGGAAAGATATTGCCTGATTGCTGGGGGATCCCGCTGATGCAGTCGGGTTATCACGAGAGATCGAAAACACGTCTAAACGCGATGGTGGGCGAACAGGGAAGAGGAAGAGTCATGGCGGGTGACTGGTTACGTGCGTACGGGCGGACGTGCGTACGGGCGGACGTGCGTGCGGCCTGGGGGACACGGGCGGTGTAAGGTAGGCTTACTGTGTAAAAGTTTCTTTGTTCGATGTTAGGGCAATTATCGGGATAATAGCATACTATAACAGATAGGTGGTCAGATGTACTGATGTAGATAATAAAAGCAGAAACACAACTGTTTGTTTTACACTTGATGGCAAACATAAGAAGTAATTGGCTGGAACTTTTTTATGAGACTGACGAGAAACTTTCTGTCTTTAACTAATGACGGGACTGAAAATTATCAAACATGGTGCATATTACGAGATGATGGTATAGAGTTCGGAAAATTAAAATTCTATTTGCTTTCCCCAGGGAATGTTGTGACTCACGTTCACAGATAAAGTTGGTTGAGGACCACACCCTGTCTGCCTGGCACCTCGTAGCATTTGGTCCCACCCCTTGGTAGCCTGGTGGGCAGCGGAAGGTGCACACTGTGGCATATGGAGCAGGAATACCTGGCCGCCCACATCCGGACACTGTTGCAGGTGGTTGGACAGGTAGGGGCGGACATGTTCGCACTATGTAGAGACGAGTGCAAAGAAATACAAAGCATTGGCTTTAAGGTATGTCAATAGGTATCCTGAATATATATTTTTCTCTTCTTCTTTTTTTTTTTTGCAATTGCTACATACATATTCCTTTGGTTTATCATATCAGTCTCAATAAGCTCACAATGACACTTTTTTCCTGTTCCAATTCCCTTCCAACTCTGGAGTGTAGAGCTGCTGAAACAAGGTAATCATTTTACACAAGACAGTCATACATTCAGCTAATATCCACATAGTTATAATCATCAGAGATGGGGGTATATATAGTTGCAATATTAAGCATTTGACAGAACTTGTCAATGCAAGAACAAGATACATGTGGTTTTTAACACACCCACCTTGACAAACTGGAATTGCATCACTCCAGATGGGTCTCATATCAGGTGATAGGTCACATGATACCATGGCTGGGCCAACCAGGTCGTATCCCACATCACAGGCAAAGTTGCACTGATTTCCCACGTAGGGGTCTTGGCAGCCAACCACCGAGCCATGGGGCAGGGGCTGCTGAACACTGCAACGATGAACTGCAAAGACCAAAGGGGTAGAAAAAGCCATAATTCATGAGAAGATCTGTACCAGGGATGCCAAGTTCATCTCGGCATCTCGGCATCTCGGCATGCGAATGTGCGCGTGAGCGAGGGTGTTGGGAGGGTTTTTTTCCCCCCTGTGGCCCGAGTCCCACAGTAGGGAGCTTTTTCAATTTTTAGCTCTTAATGGTGCGATCAGGTGCATACTTAAGTGACTATAAGACAAAAGGGAAATATACCTTCATTTGCAACTACACATGTATCACTTTAGTCTTTTGAGCTATGCTCATTATCATAGGCCCAAGTTGCAGACTTCGCCTGATGCGTGAGAAAAATGGGTGCCATGCGTGAGATCGTGAGATGACCCCAAAATGCTTGAGTCTCACGCAGAATGCGTGAGACTTGGTAGCTCTGCTGTACACATACTGTATACGCTGTTATTTTCGCGTACAGATATTTTCGCGAATGAGGAGGCCATAGACATTTTCACGAGATGTTGTTTTCGCTTATTGCTGCTTATGCTAACTTAAATGCGTCATTGCCCTAGCGTGTGGAGACATTTTGACGTGTAGTTAAATTCGCAAAAATTAAACCCTCGCGAAAATATAACAGCTTGTGGGCCATTCTCAGATTAAGTGTTCAATTCCATGTGAGTAAAACCGAAAAATCAACCACAAAGTAATACATTCAAAGATGTGTTTTAGGAAACTTCAAAACCGGTCAAATACGAAACAAAAAGTGGAACATTCTAAATGATGGCCATTCATTGAGTAAAAATGAATTGAAATAGAGCATCATGTATGATTTTTGATCACCAATCAAATACGTTACCGCAAATTTACATGTTGTAATGGACTCCTAACTCTGAATTAAATTTATTGTTTTGATCCAATTTCTGTTCAGGAAAAGACATCTGTCCCCCCTAAAGATATTGGGGTTTTTTGAGAGGTAAAGATGTTGTCATCCCTTGCTAATTGGTAGAAATTATTTCTGTGTGGTAGGTTGAAATATGCTTTTTGCTGAAATGAAATATAACCGTAAGATTCACTTTGTATTTTTAGCAAATTTCGCTTACAAATAAAGTTTCGAATCCCACAAATCATGCAAAGGGAACGATCCGATCTGGAATTTCCACAGGAAACAAATATGAATTGCTTTCCTGGGGAAATAACTATTGAAAAACATCGAATCACCTTTGGTAGCGTATCTGGTAAAATATAAGTAATAATTTTAGTTGTGTATGAATTAATAAATATCACCTGTTTAATTATTTACCTCATGAATTGATGTAAAAATGAATGATGTAAGCCCAAATTAACCATTTTAAACATTGTACGAAATATTTAAACTATGAAATGTAGTGGAAAAGAGCCCTAATTGTGAAAGCTGAGTTCTTCATTCACAGAATACTCTCATCTTACGTCTGAATGTATTTATCCATCTGACTATAAATATTCATTAAGTTTTGATGGATAATGCAAACAAGGTTTAAAAAATATATTTTTGCAGGCACTTAGAAGGAAGTAGGTACAGTCTCTATGAAGTCGATATGCTAAACAGTTGTATGACCTATGGTAACGTATTTGGCTCATCCCTTTCAATGAAAATGAATAAATAATTGTTCAACTTATCAATGAATCTTGAGTAGTTCTTCATATGTTGAAAAACACTAGAATAAATATGCAACAGAACACTGAAACTTTTCTAGGAAGCGTTTCATAAACTACTTTTTACTCTTTCAAAGTTTGGTAACATATCTGACGTACCGTAAATGAATCTGCCGGTGAAGTTACAAAGCAATTTCTACTGAATATTCTTCATTTGAACATAACTTTAATTTTTTATGGAAGCATCATTCTATGCAGAATTGTTTTATGAACACTTTGTTTTACATAACATTATTTGTCACCGTGGATGCCCTGAATTATACGTAATGTATCTGCTTAAAGTGAAAAGCAAAAAACTGATATGCTGAATCTTAGCTTCGTCTTGTTAAATAAACGTTCAAAGTTGTTGCATAGAATATGAAAGTGGCTGGGTTTATAGAATAGAACTTTGGAGTTTATGAGCACACAACGATTTGTTTGTAAAAACATTTAAAATTTCTTTTCAGCATTTTGATTATGTGGTAACGTATCTGTCGGAAAACTTGGCATTAAGTTGTGAGACACTGACGCAGAAAGAAAAATCATGTGGAAGTGTTGCTCTTTTTCACCTCTCTGTCCTTTTGGTGTAAGAATACAATCCTGAGGTCCAACAAAACGAAGCATGTAGTGTGTAGGGATGAATTTTGACCAGATTTGATCCCCAGAAAGCACATGACCAATGAGCAAAATTCGGTCACGTATCTGGGGTAACGTATCTGTGGTAACGTATATGGTCGATCATATTATTATGAGAGCGATATCTACCAAATATTTCTCACTTGTACTAAACTTTAATGTTGAATCGATGCGTCATTCCGAGGAGTAATGTATAATATACAATTTGTCTGACATTGCAATATCTGTCGCAGTGGGTGGTGTGAAAAGTATGTAACGTATCTGTCCAAATAAAAGTGTAGAAAACCGATATTTCAAACATTGTACCGTATTCTCAATAAAGAGCTGTTGCACAAAAAATCTAAGTACTTGCAATGTATGAAGTATATCCTCAGGGTTTCATATACACAGGGTCATTGCATAGTCTTGTTATTTTCGCAATGCTGTAACACTAAAGAAACTGGTAACGTATCTGGCAGTGAACTTGGCGACAGGTTTCAAAAGGCTATAAAAAAGAAGTAAATAAAAATTTTGGAACTTTTTGAGTATTGTGATTAGCACATATGATATGCTCATCGTCCATGAAAATGGTATTTGGAAAGTGTGTTTGTGGACGGAGAGGAGCAATAAAACATAATTCTGAAATAGCCGGCGACACTGCGTTTTGGGGGTCTTAACGAAGTTTAACAGCAAAATTTTATACAAAAAGGCAGACAACCGCATTTGATCGTGTTTATTTTTAACAAATAAAGTCCTCGTGATATATTATAAACATTTAGATAGTATCTAATAGGTTTCAGGGAACCGCAAACTGTCATGGAATGTCGGCGACACCAAAATTCCGTATTTGAATGCTTTTACTGAGAATGGGCCTTGTACAGTATGTACATGCAAATTGCATTTACATATAGTATATGTATAATACAATAAAAATATGTAAATGCAAAATGCAAAAAGACTGCCCATTTCTACAGGTAGAGTCAGCAAAGACATTCAAAAGAGTACAGGAAACTTCCATTATGACAAAGTCCTTTGGACTGGCAGTTGTTTTTAGGGGTTTTTTTTTTGTTTTTGTTTTTGTTACACATGTTATCAAAATATCATTATAGCCAAACAATTATTATTTTTGTTATATCAAAATATCATTATAGCCAAACAATTATTAAAGTATATTATCAAGATGTAGACAATTGTTTTGGGACCTGAATTTTTACTTCATTGTAGCTTGAGTTTTGATCATTGTAACTGTTTGTTATAACAGCACAATGTGTGGGTCTGTGCCCGCTATAACACAGTTGAAAATCTATGGCAGACACAAAATTAGAGGTGGCTGGCTTTAACATTGGATAGGTAGCCAGTACCCACGGCAACATAAGGATAATAATGGCATGGCCCTCTGGTAGAGCAGAAGCAATACTGAATGAGGTTAGCCTGGCTTAAGGAAACCAATATGTCATTATTATCTTTATCATTATTAACTGCAAATTAAGAACAGCACCAACCTTGAACAGTTACAACCACATCACATCTTGTTTCTAGTCCAGTTGCGTCTGTTGCCAGGTAACTAATTCTGGTCTCTCCCTCCTGGAAAATACTGTCCGGCGGCAAAATGCCATTCACTCTGAATAAACAACACAAATACAATGTAAAACACATAGTTTTTCTTTGTTTTAAAGTGAAATGATTCATAATTTTTCATCTCTTGTCCTATTTTGAAGTTTCATTATTCCACTAGTACATCAAAGAAAACTGTTTGTTACAATTTACTTCGATGTGTAGATCTTTTAAAATATGACTTAATTACTCTTCACTGCCGACGCAGCAATTTGAAAAATGACCAGTGACTTATCTGTTGTAAGTTAGTCAGATAAAAATCTCTCTGTCATAAGTACATGGAAGTTTACAAATCAACGTTTCTAAAGACATAAACACATGAAAGTTAACCCATTGAGGATGAGTCCAGAGTATAGTCGGGCAAGAGTCTATGAGAAATGCATGTTGTAGCAAAATCAGTCGGTCTTCAACGGGTTGATGCCAATCAAATCAAAATTTCTCTGTGGGCAAGATTCCAGCTATGTCGTACCTTGTCACATTCACTTGTCCTGAGTTGTCACTTGCGACAGGTTGCTGGAAGTCGACATGAGCTTGGAGACCCCCTCTCTCTGCATCCACCCTGATGTGATGGGGACATGGGATGTCAAAGGCTGGTGCCTCTACATCTGAGGTTGGGAAATGATAAGAGCCCAATGTAAGACAAAGTTCTATGGCTTTCCATTTAACCCTTATCTACCAATCTATGTGATACTTGTAAAAGTGGAAATTTTCGCGGTGTTGAAATTTTCGCACATTTCGCGCAACCAGAAGCTAGCGCGAAAATAAAAGCATGCAAATATTTGTGCGTGCCGTTTATACGTTCCAGTAGTTGATGTCTTGATTCCGCAGAATTAAAAACACCCAAAACTCTTATTCTTACCCGGCCAAGCGCGAAATATTTGTCGCGTGAAAATATCCACTTTTACAGCATCCTGCAGTTCACGTGAACTCTGTGAGCATCCATCTATGGGATATTAATTCATAGCAGAAATAACTTGGACAATGACTTATCTTTATATACACACTGATCTTCTCATTATTATTGTCTGTGAACTCTGACCTAACATCCCACAGTCCCGGGTCTTGCCTCACTTCCTTTCTCTATTCTTTGTATTATTTGGCAATCACTATTGGGGTTCACAGTTTAATAATGGAATATGTCAACACGTCAGTGAGATCAAACAATGCCATACACATACATATTGCAATGTATTCCCACTCATAGTTTTCTGAATTAGACCACAGTACCCATGCATCAGTTTTGATTTTACAATATTTCTTAATGTTTGAAAGCATTACACCGTATAAGTTATATACCTCTTGAAAGCTTACATCATGAAGGTTTCAAAGAATATTATTGTCTTGCCATGTGAAGACTATTCATACTGCTCATAACTGGTATCTCTTGGATGAATAATATAAATATTTGTTAATGTGTATATAACATGTGATATATTAATTGACATCACATAATGCACACAAGCAAATGTCCTGTACATAATAAATCCCTTCTGACCAATATTATAACTATTCTTGCGGTCGGCTACACGTCACTTCCGGTTGACTGGAGTGAAAACAAACAGCTTGCAAGCGCTATTTAAAGCCTGCATAATGCGCATACTGCATGCTGTGCATGCATATGTGCGACGCGTATAATTTATGTGCAACTTTACGCAGACATGGGGATCGACTGTTTTTCATTATTCATTTTGTCATTTGTGCTATCATTCATGAGATACATGTACCATGTCTTCCCAGCAATATTCTAATAATCTGGATCCTGTCAATCGATCGGTCCCGGTATTTTGCCAAGTTGAAGGCAGTCGGACTAGACCTGTGCCCGTTCCGGCCGTATGAAATCGCGGCAGGACTCTGGATCAACGACCCGACAATTTGGCCAGATGTGCAGTAGAACCTCTTTGAGTAGGCCCTACCCCGATATCTACGCTTACTTTACCTCATAGAAACTTCAGGTAGGTCTATAGGCCTAACGTTAGTACTGTAGAGTAGGCTTAGGGTAGGGCCTAATTTAGGGTAGGCCTAGCAACTGTTAGGGCCTAATCCTGCCGCCCGCACAGCTACAGTATACAGCTTGCGCTAGCGCTATGCTCGCGGGGCTCCCCAGCAGAAAACACGTACAGCGTTACCACTCCAAGCTCACGCGACTGTTTGTTTTCACTCCACCGCTATCCATGACCCCGTGACACGCAAAATACCCGGATGTCCGACCATGAGAATAGGGAACAATAATTGTTTTGGAACTTCTGATTTTACCTTTATGACTATCACAATACTTTTTTGGGTTTTTGTTTATTTGTTTGCTTTTGTTGTTGTTTTTTGTTGGTAGTGGCAGCTTTTGGGAGAATTCACAAATAATAGTCAAAACTTTTTCTTTCATCTTTTATTGGCATTTTATTCTGATTCACGGGCAGCATTTGTAGTCTTATTAAAAATGCTTTCAGAGCTGATGTCATCTCAAAGCTTCAAGAAATGGCCACCATGAAAAGAGAGGAGCTACAGTAATTGAGATGATCGTACCTTGGCAATGGGGTCTCTCGCTGTGGCTCCACTCTCCCTCTGTGCTGCAGGCAAGCGAGGCTGGGCCACGGAGCTGAAATCCCCGCCTGCAGGAGAACTCGCAGCTGGTGCCGAAGGGGACGACACTGGCTGTAGAGCACTGCTGTGGCATCACCTCTCCAAACGGTATCCTCATCTCGGCTGGACAGGTCTTGACAACTGTTGGGTTGGAGGATAGAGAGACATATTAATGACATCCTGATGGCTATAATATGGACATAGAGGTTACAATCTCAAGGGGGAAATGAAAACTCCATGTATACAATTCATTAAAACAGTTGAATTTTGGTTCAACTTAAAACAACAACAGAATAGTAAATACTATTTCCATTTGAATTCTACTGCATATTCTAGGTATTCATAAGAAACAAACACTACCTCCTCCCTTTCCCTAAAATACACTACACACATTCATATATGCACAAAAATATTACAGAATGAAGCCATTTTTTTTTTTCAGATTGAAATACCAAAGGAGCAGACCCCTTCAGTTTAAGTAAAGCAATACTATTCAATTGCAAAATATCAAATCACCAGAGAAATGGTGCAGAAATATCAATGGCTTGCAGAGAGCTTACGATCTTTTAGCTGGAACTGAATAGTGGCAGAATTGCTACCTTACCTCACCTCAACAACCTCTTCACTTCACTTAAAAAAACCACAAAAAGTTAAAATGATACCTTTAACATTAAACACTAAAACTATTCTTACCAATACAATAAGTTAACTGATTGCTTTAACATTGACATGAAACAAATTTTTGAAATCTCAGAGTCTGGCTGAACAAATGTGTATTCTGCTATTTTCATAAGCATTTAGTTGAGTTTATTTGGTTTTGGTTTTGTTTCAATATGTGCGGATGTTCTCAGTTCAAACATTAACATATTGAGATATATGTTAGGCAGACCATGCAGGGCCCCGTTTCATAAAACATGTTTATCAGTGAAAACCTCCACATTTCTATGACAAATTTGCTCTCAGCCAATCTGATGCAAGGATTTCAGTAGCTTGTAAACAACTATTACAACTTGTCACTGATAACGAATTCTATAAAATGGTGCAAAGGTTAATAATAACTCTGATTCTTAATAAATGAATAAATGAAAGCAACAAAGTAATATACAAATTACAAAGCTTATGGTAATCATACACTTAGGTAAAGGATGCATTTAGATAGAGGGAAGGCACTTAATTCCACTCTCATACTGTTTAAAGGGGAGAATAATTCTGTGTGATTCCAGATTCTGTTGGTCTGAGAGAGTGATTATCTTACCAGTGCAGTGTAGGTCACTTCCACTCCAAGACCCGTCAGCCTGGCAAGTCCTTCTCAGGCTCTCAACCCTAGAGGGCGTGGTGTAACCGTCATCGCAAGCAAAGACGCATGCTGTCTGGTATGGTACCTTCGGTGGTTGGCAGTTAGTAGCCGACCCATGGGTGACAGCTGGCAGGGTGCAGTTATTCACTGTGGATAGACCAGAATATATATAGCTCATAAGTTAACAATGCATAAATAGTGTGTTTCATTATCATCAAAACAAAGGGATTCTGTTGCAGCCAAACTTTTTGGTCTGATCAATTCACATCTTTGAGAGCTTATCAACTTGTATCTTATAAACATCAAAATCTAATGAGATTTGAAAGACTGGTTAAAAAGAGGACAAGGGAAAAAGACAAAAGAATAGAAATGGAAAATCTTTGCATTTAAACGAACTAGAAATGTCGCTAAGGCAACTGGTATGCCTCCGCCATAATGCATGATTCTCCTAACAGGTCTATAGTACATGTAGACAATGTGTGATTACATTGTCACAAAATTGGCAAAATATTAAAAATATGCATAAATATGTAGTAAGTTTCAAGATAACTTGAGCCACTTCTGAGATATGGAGGAAAAAGTTAGTTCAGCACTTTCCCTTGATCTTTGACCTTTTGACCTTTGAGGCAAACAAAAAAAAAAAGAAGAAAAAAGAAAGTTTCCAGAGAATCTCTATTAGGTTATACATGCATACACCAAGTGTAAAAAAAAAAAATGATAATCCTGCTGGCATTGCATAAATATGAGGGAAATAGTAAAATTTCGAAGTGTTGCCCTTGACCTTTGACCCCTGACCTTTGACCCATGAACCCTAAATTCTCTAGATAATCACTGCCAGTCAGTACATGTATATATACTATGTTCCATGAAGATACCTTGAACAATTTCCAAGATACGGAGAAAAAAGTGAAGTTTTAATATTTTTACTTGACCTTTTGACCTTTGACCTTTGACCTCATGACCCCAAACTTTCACCAGTGAATCTTAATTGGGTAATACATGTATACACTAAGTTTCAAGAAAATATCTTCAAGCATTGCATAGTTATGGTGGAAATAGTGAAATTTTACGTATTTGACCTTGACCTTTTGACCTTTGACCTTGAGCATGTGCACCCAAAAGTTGATAGGCACAACTTCACCCCCTAATACACATACATGCCAAGTTTCATTAGGATACCTCAAAAGGTTTTTTAGTTACACTGTCCACAAAATTCATTACAGACGGAAGGACGGACGGACGGACGGACGGACAGACGGACGGACGGACAACCCGAAAACATAATGCCTCCGGCACCACTTCGTGGCGGAGGCATAAAAAATACAATCATTTAGCACCTGTTAAATAGCACACACAATTATCCGTTATGATATCTGCCACTAGAACAAAATGCACTTTTTAATGTAACCCAAGATTGATATACATTAGGATATATGGCGCATTCACTCAAATATATTTCACATCTACAGTGCACTCCTGTTATAGCGAACATGGTTATTACAAAGTTCTGGTTACAACAAAGCAAAAATTCAGGCCACAGTGTATCTACTCTATGTATTTTATTGTTTATTTCGACGGTTATGACGAAATTTTGATATAATGAAAGAAAACTGCTAGTCGGGAGGACTTTGTTATAACGGGAGTCCACTGTAGACAAGTTTTAACATGATAACAAGTACAGGTTCTGTTTTTAACAAGTGATAGCCCGTTCATAACAAGTTTTAACCTGTTGAAGACTAGCACACTATGGACTGGGTCTCTTAGAAATGTGTGTTATAGCAAAATCAGTTCATCCTCAAGGTTATGCAGAACAAACCAGAAGAGAGCTCAAAGTGCCCTTAACGATTCACTACCAGGTATCTTTCACATCTGAAAGATTTTTTTTTTTTTTTTTTTTTAAGCAGTTACTGTTATCTCTTTACCAGCAAGACTTACCATTACAGACTTCAAATTGTCCCGACCAAAACCCGGCCAGAGTGGTGGGACTGGCACGTTCGCAACGCCTGGTGCTGGAGGCCGCGCCGGTAGAGAGTGTGTGGCCGACTTCACAGGTGACTCGGCAGCTGGAACCAAAGAGAGCTGCGCCATCGCACCTGCCATTTCCTGGGGTCAAAGCTGTTACTCCATGGTGTGGGACTGGAAGTGGTGGGCATCGACTTACTGTGAGATTAAAGAGAGGGAGAGAGAGAGGTTTCTGGAAAGCCTTTGGTGCTGTATCTTGGTAGAAGACTAATGATGCGGTTATGCATTGACACAAAATTACAAATTATGAGAGTAAAAGGCATACAAGGAGGACGGCCCAGAGATCAGGACCAGTTGGAAACTTGTGTTGCTTGAAAGTTTGCGTGGTGATGTAAATGAGAAAGAGATATTTGTGGTAACACCATGTGTACGTATTCCTTTCAAGGATTGCATACACATGGTGCTAGTGCAAACTCCTAATCTTTCTTCCTCATTTTGAAATCATTGTGTTACATCAAACTTGTGCAAAGAAGAGATTATGTTTCAACATTTTTTTTTTTTTTTTTGGGGGGGGGGGGAGGGAGAGGTAAGATGGTAGGCACAAGCTCCGAAATAACAACTTTTACAAAAATCTGCATTGACATATTAAAAATGTGACAAGGAGGGTGGTTTGCATAATTATTTCCTTTGAGGGAAAGAAAAATAATAATGGCGTAGAGAATGATAAACTGATGAATTCATTTGACTCAACGGATATAGCAATGTTGAGAAGAAGTGTCAGGTTTTTGCACTCTCACCTTGGATGCGAATGTTGAATGCACATGAGGCCGAATTTCCTGCCGGGTCAGTGGAGGTGTACACAACCCTGTGACTACCCTCTTGAAGCGTGGCTGGCTTGACGGGGCCAACTGCCACACCATCTATGGGATCTAGAGTGGCAGGGAGGGGAGCTCCGCGGTCTCTACCCTAGAAAATGAGATGGGCGTTGGTCATAGGAAAGCATATTGATTCATCACATTACAAAAAAACAAACAAACAATATATATATAAAGATATATACATACAAATTATATCTTTATAGTATAGCATGGAGTGATGCACTTTGAGCATTCTACAGTGTGGATTTGACGTGTAAGAAAAACTGAGCAGGAAGCATGAAGTGTACAATGCCATGGAATACTGTATAAGCTGTAATTTTTGCGAGGGTCGAAATTTTGCAAATTTCATGAATCACAGTTGGATCGCGAATGTAACAACACGCAAAAATGTCACCATACGCTAGGTTAGTAGTGCGTTTATGAAGGCCTCTGTGTCAATTTGCGAAAACAACATCTCGCGAAAATGTCCATGACCTCCTCATTCGCGAAAAATATCTGTAAGCGAAAATAACAGTGTACTACTCTATGCAGTAGTTGAATTAGCCGTTATTTTGGCAGCATGAACCAACCTTGGTAGGACTGCCAAACTTAATATTTGACAACAAAACCCAAGTGCTGATATACTAGATACAGTGGACTCCTGTTATAACAAAGTCCTCAGGACCGGCAGTTTTCTATCGTTATATCGAAATTTCATTATAACCTAACAAATAAACAACAAAAAACATAGAGCAGATAATGGTGAGGTCTGGATTTTTATTTTGTTGTATTCAAACCGGAATTTTGTTATAACCATGTTCGTCATAATGGCCGAGCACACTGTACACTATAAAGCATACAGATAAATAGTTACTGTTATGAACCAAAAACACAAACAAGATATGTCAGAATTGCTGTCTACCAAATATTACAATGTACGACATATACAAACTGTATAATATTTCATCAATGAGGGCTTCTTTTGGTTGTAGCATAAAACAGAAAAAGGCCACATTTTATCTCACTGTTACTGGCTCCCACGAGTCCCAGGGTATTGGGGCAGATGTTGAGCGTTCTCCTGCCACAAATGTCTTGTCACCTGGGCAAGTCAGCTCTGGCTGTGTGGTATCTGTGTTTGGAGATCACAACAGCTGTGTTTAAAATCACCAAAAGGCAATTCCTTCCACCAATGATTTCAACTTAGTGAAAACATGCACAAACTTGATACAGAAGCAAAGTAAAGCAAGTGAAACTCTACACAAAGTTTGAATTTTTGTTTTTGTATGTGTGTGTGTGTGTGTGTGTGTGAGTAGGGGATCTGTTCTAAAGATACAACCATTTCTACATATAAACTGTAGAGTCAGTGAGTAAAAAATCAACCCCATTATGTCCACATAAACCAGTTATTGTTCTCCATTTTTTAGATACGGCAACTTTAATGAATAACTACCAATTCATCATGATGCTCTTATTTTCACTGTCAGTGTTTGTACTTTAATACATGTTCTCATTTAACCCATTAAGGATGCGCTGATTTAGCTCTAATATACATTTCCCAAAGACACCTGCCCAGGTATACTCGCAACTATAGTCTACAGCAGCTTAGATAAATGCATTATCAAGCACACAAGCCTTGTCAATGAAATAATGGAAATAACTGGGCATTGTTAAAATTACCTTCACAGGTGGGTAAGGTTCCATCCCAAGCCCCACTGGCCTGGCAGACGCGGCTCGATGATCCTCTAGTCTGGCTAAATCCTAAGTTGCACGTCAGCGTGCAGCGAGTGCTGAATTTCTGTCGCCCCCCAATGTTTTGTGATGCTCCTTGGAAGACGCAACTCCCGATGGCACCATTGGCCGGGACAGGTGGTTGTGGACATGTCACAACTTGCAAATTAAAATCAAGAAAAGCATTTTTTCCCCCATCAAAATTGTATTTCCTTGAACCAAAAAATCATGCTCAATTTTTGCAAACAGTAAGAAGGACTTTGTACGATGCTTTTTCAGGTAAATGATTAAAATGCATACATATCTCTGATGACTGCAACAGACCAAAAGGTGACAATTTTCACATACAATGTGACTGTGGAACAGCTTCTCCCACATAAACTTCTTTTAAGGGAAGCACTAAATGAGAGACAATGAAAATTTGTGACAGAATGATTTGCAGAGGTTTTTCTAGCTCAACTATCAAAACCAAAAAGGAAATCTGTATTATACTCTGAACAAACGATCTTTTTTTTTTTTACTGCATAATGTGCAACTGAAAAGTGGTATGCATATGTATTTTTCTGGAGAAATGAAGGAGAAATGGCATTATAAAACAAGATGTTCAGATGATCACAAGTCACCCACTGGTGCAACTCAGATCCTCTCCTCGCCAGAATCCATTTCCGTCGCCATCACCGTCGTCAGCGCACGTACGCTGTACAGGTGCCGTGGGCAGATAACCAACATTACACGTCAGGGTGCACACAGTGCCGTAATTCTCTCGCGTATTGGTACAACCCTGTCTCCGTCCATTGCTGGGCGCAGGTAAGGCACTTGTGGGGCAAGTTATCACTGTATAGAAGACAAGACAACAAGGCACCTGGTAATGTAAAGATATGCCATGCACTGATACTCTGTACCTGTTTTGCATGCAAATTCCCATGAGTCATTTCTTTGCATTTCTACAAATTGGTGGTTTCCTAATCAATGGTTTCAACAACATCGAAACCCCATAGACACAATCTAAAGTATATTCACTATAGTGCTGGTCCTACATTCATTATACAACTGCTAATGTCATGAAACAGGAAGAAGCCAATAAATCAGTTTAACATACATGTGTAGTGATGTTATTTTCACTTGCTAATGTACTGCAAACTGATAAAAATGCCATCTAGAACAATTATAGCACGATATCATGAGAAATATCAAAGCTTGAAAAACATTCACACTTGACATCCTTTTACTGTAACAGCATTCTCTACAGCAAAGAGATCCACAATCAATATCATCTCACTAACAGTGGCAAGTTGGTGCATTGCCGCTCCATGTGCGATCATGCTGACAAGTCAGGACGCTTGCTCCTTGCATGTAGTAACCAGTGGAGCAGGTGAAGCTGCACCGATTGCCTGTGGGGACGACATTACCCGCTGGACAGGCTCCAGTGGTGGAGATGCTCAGGGCCGGTGTTAGGTGCGGCTTTGTGCAGTGCTTTCCTGTGGTTTGAAAAAGATTGAGAGGCATTAAAGTTAGTAACAACACAGCTTTATTAGCCCCCCCCCCCCCCCCCCCCCCCCCCCCCCCCCGATTGCACTTGGTAGCACACAATTTATAATCTGGGTTTGTTACTTGACAGCTTGTTTATTGATGGATAGGTGAATCTAAACCTGGGCAATAGGTACCTCGGACAATTACCTACCTGGAAACAATCGCTATTAAAAGACAATACCATACAGCCCCCTTCCCCTTTCATTCTCACCCTCTGTGTTCCCTCTGGGTACTGTTAATGGGACAAGGTTGGGCTGAATGATGAATCACGTGACGATTACAATGACAATACAAGTAAGAGTGGTTACTCATACAGCTATTTAGTCCATCATCTGGTGCTTATGGTGCTTTAGTGTATAGAGAAGGGGATGACAAGGAAACTTGCACCAAACACACACACACACACACACACACACACACACACACACATTGAGAACCAAGAGGAAATGATATTTTACACTTGACCCGTTACTAGTATGCAAAATTGAATAAGTTTGTTGAGTTTTTCAGTTAAAGGTATTTGATTTAGTAGGAGGGGGATTTGTTCCAGTTTGGGGCCAATGACAGATAAAGTGTGATATCCCCATGAGTGCTTTATTTATGGTACCTATGAACTGTGGATTCCTAGTCCTAGTGACAGAGAGTAAAGTGTAGGTCTGAAAAATGGAAATGCAGTCTTGCACATAAACTGGGGCATGTGACTTTCAATACAGGATGTGATGTACATGAAGTAGGATTTATAAAGATTATTGTTTGTTTGTTCATTTGTTTTTCAACAGGAAGCCAACTATGAATTAGTGCTCTTAGTACAAGGTTACATAATCAGATTTCTCTGAATATGTCAAAACTCAAGTGGCAGAGTTTTGAAGGCGCTGTACTGTGACTTTAGTCATTCTTGAAATGATTGTCAGTACTGAACAAGGCATTAGGAAAACTAGATGGGAAAAAATGAGCGCATGAAGCAATAACTCAATTTAGTAGGACTATAAAGGAATGTATTCATCAAGAGCCACTACAAGTGCCAATCATTGTCATAGGCAATTTGGAGATATATAAAGTTCCTAATTTCTCTCATAGCCTTGCACCATTGATTCCTAAAAGCAATGAAAACCACATTACGTAAAGTCAATGTGTGGAAGGCACTGCATCTTATCTATGTTAGATGTGGACATACTGTCTACAACAAGTCATTACAAATTTTCGAGGTGGAGATTCCAGGTGCACTTTACTGAATGCCTTCTCACCATTTGCAGTAGTCCATCAAGGTGAGAACATGATATACATTATAAAATCTTTTGTCAGTAAAGCTGGTTGATTATGCCCTCCAAAAAGATATCATTTTCCATTCCAACATGAATGTATTCGGAGTTTGATAGACTCAAAAGAAAGGCACATTTTCTTATTTATTCCTAAAAGATGATTCTTTACAAACCAAGGATAGCTGGATTTATTTTCCACATGTGATTTCTATTGTCAGACATACGTCTATATAACATACACAAATATTGATCTTGATCCTTGACTTTTAACACCAACAGGATGTATCAAGATCTAATGAATACATTGATCTGTGGTACTTCATGCTTGCACCAAGCTTGATAATATATGCAGCTTCCTATCAAAACTTGACCAAGACCTTTAACGTTCATCAGATCTACTCCAAACTCAAACTGGTATTCCTGTCACTACTAGTACTAAAGTTTGATATTAAAAGTGATGGAGATGATACTGATAGTGAATATAATAAATTTATATACGAATAATTTATGAGTTGTGAGTGCATAGGGCACGAATATCGCACGAGGCGCGAGATAAGCCACTGGTCTATTCAACAAGGCGCGTAGCGCAGCGTTGAATAGACCAGTGGCGGATCTCGCGCCGAGTGCGGTATTACGTGCCCCAATGCACGAACAAAATCATAAATTATTCGTTTTATACAACACCTTGTCCACAATCACAGTACTAAATTAGTGACCGCCAACTCCGGAAGGCCCAAAAATAAATGTAACAATCAGGCAGAGAATTGTAAACCACCCTGTGTACTGCTTTCAAACACTCGTCATGATTCGACCACACAGTCACAGGAATCACAAACTCCGCAGGGTCTATACCCATTATACGCTTACGTTAGATCGAGTTAGGCCTGACTGTTAGGCCGATCTGAGATGTCGGTAGATCTAGTAGTAGGTCTAGACTTTGTCTATTTCCGAAAATGATTTTGTATAAAAACACAGAAAAATAATCAAATTACGGTTTCTCAACTTGAAATGAAGTCTTGATTTTGGGATCACTGTGGTCCACGTAGCAGATCAGAGTCAGAAGTAAAAACACAGCAGTAGGTGTAAAGGCCGCGATACATGCAACTAGCAAGGTAAAGTAGCTGCGCGTACACGTTAACGTTTCGTTGCAGTACTCCGCCGCGCCTGGTATGTGAGACTTACCGGCAGCGCAGCGCAGCCGGCCAGCACGTACAATGTAGTTTGCTGGCACTTTGCTACGGGTGGGTGTGAGCCACAGAACTCTGTGAGCGGCCATGCATTAGTAGCCCCCCGCGAAGCCATGCTATAGTACCTTCGAGCCATGCAATAGGCCCATGCCAGGGGCCTATTGTATGGCTGTCACTCTCAATGAGTTTGATAGGTATTTTCTATTGAATGTCATGTGACATGTTCTTGGCCAATCACAATTCGACATCATTCTGAGGTGTTGTATAATATATTATATAGTTGCAAGATTCACAAAATTATACACTTTGATCTAGATGTCTTTCAACAATACAACCAACAAAAAAGCAATGCAAAAAAACAAACAACAACAACCTTGTCTGTCCAAGCTGTGTTACCACACAAACACACTTCATGTTGTGTTTCTGAGGGGTACCGGTACTACAAGTGTCATTTTGATGTGTATTTTAGAAACCTTGTGTAAAAAAAACTGCAAACTCCTTCTTTTTCATATATACAGTGTTGGCAGCTAAGAAAACTAAACGTGACAATGAAACTTACTCGTGCACACTGGAGCGGCTCCTTGCCATGATGCTGTTGTGCTCCCTGGGTTGGCAGTGCACCGGCGTTGGCTGTTGTTGATTGCATAGCCAGTGTTGCAAGCATAGTTACAGGTAGAGCCATAGTTTCTGGAGCAGGATCCAACCACCCTACCATTGGCTGGCACATTGGGTGCAGGGCACTGCAAAACTGTGCAGAAGTCACATTCACATTAAATAATCACACTCACTCCTTTGAAATCTTTATCTTTCTTAAATGAAAGGTCAAGACATCAAGAAACACATTTAAAAAAGCAGTCTATCAGAAAGTAAAATCTGAAACTAAAAGAAAAAATGCCTAGCATATCAATGGACTAATTTTACTTTTTAGATACTAAGATATGTTAAAGTGACAGTCCAATCAGGGATAAAAACCCACATTCCAGGTTGGTTTGTACAACCAGTACCTAGAAAGCAAAATGTCCATGACAAACTTCTTAAGTAATTGACTCATGCCTAGTTCTGCTTCTTGCCTCCATAGGCTAATGTAATCTAGCTATTTCTGGACGACTCTTTACAGTAGCAGATGGGGGGGGGGGGGGGGGGCACGCACAGGGCACGTCCCCCCTCTTTATTTGTTGTTAAAACAAAAGAAATAAAAAGAAAAAATGAGATGAAACCTGGAAGTACCACCAGAAATATTGTTTGCGCCCCCCCCCCCCCCCCCCCCCTTATGGAATTCCTGGATCCACCCCTGCTTTATTATACTACCTCACAAACACTTTCTACACAAGAGATAAAAAGGATTTCAAATGAAATAATGAAGTTTGTAGCATCTCTATAGTATAAGTCTTGAATGCATGTTGTAAATGCTGTGTGAAAAATGGTGCATGTAGTATGTAGGGCCTACTTTTTTTTAGTAGGCCCTAGTAAAAGTACAACTAGATTCTAACTTGCTTTTTAATTTCAAAGAAACCAAAATCTTCTCAACTAAGTTATTAAAAGTCAATCCCTTTGTGAATGGGATAATCACACAGATTGCTTTGGTAAAAAAAAAAAGTGCAGAAGATAAAAAAACCAATAAGGGTTTTACTGTTGTCACTGGGATTAGGTTCAATAAAATACAGTTAGGCACCTATGTAGATTTCTATACAAGTTACAACTTTGTATTTATGTATCTCAACCTGAATAGATAGAACAAGCCATGATTGAAATTGAATAGAATTTAGAAACCTTGTTCGTGTATTTGAGTAGGGTCGTACACGGCTATTGCAGCTTCTTCTTCTTAATCTTAGCAAAGTTGGCAAGTTCTCTTTCTTTCAAGTGTCATTAGATGGTCTACAGAATGAGCAAAGCATGTGTGGTAACTGTTCTTGTCTTCAGTTTCAATTAATGATTCCTGGATGGCCCCTGGCTTTTTACTTGTAATTTGTATCAATACCGGTACCAGGCACAAAACTTATCGATGATAAAGCCATTCACTCAATGTGCTGGATAACCCACATTCACATTTTGACCTAACTGTTAGAGATTTTCTAGATCTTATAGTGGGATACTACACTACACAGCCCAGTCGCTGTGCACAGCGTCTGGTCGGGCTGATTTTGACCCCAGGGCCGGCGCAGCGTTTTCAAAAGTGTGGGGGCCCACTTCCGGGTTTCAAACAAAAAACAAAAAACGTCGGCTCATCTCTTCTCCCCGTCCACTTCCATGTTTCTTCAGCTGACAAGCAAAAAAAAAAGAAAGAAAGAAAAAAAAAAAAAGGTCCTCAACTCAATCTCTCCCCTTCCATTTCCGGGTGTTTTCACCTGACAAGCACAATCTCAACAAAACAAAACAAAACAAAACAAAAAAAAGGTCTTCAGAGAAAAAACATAACCTTACCGCCGCCATACTTCAAGATCTCTATCTATTTCTATTTTAGTGCCACTTACGTACTTAAAAAAAGTGTGGGGGCCCAAAGTGGTGTGACCTAATGAAAGTATTCCTTTGTATGGTGCACAAAAAGTGTAGGGGCCTGAGCCTCGGCTCTACGGCCCCCACGGATGCGCTGGCAATGGACCCTATCTTTTAAAAAGTCTGTGACTCCATTCCATAATGTTATTGTTGTTCTTAATGTAGCACTTTCCCAGCAGAAGACAAAAGCAATTTAATGCACATACTCTGGCAAGTTGGTGCTGGGTTGGTCCAGGAGCCCGTAGTCCCCGTCTTTGAACAAGCCGTTGACCCTCGCCCCTGGAGACGGTAGCCAGTGCCACAGCTGTAGGAGCAGGTTGAACCCCTGATGCGCCCATTTGGACAGCTAACTCTGAGTGGTTCCACCGCAGAAAGTGCTGAACATCGGATCACTGCAAAATGCAAGAACGGAAGACGTTCCAAGAACTTTAGAATAAAGAGAGCACACACAAGGGTAGTTACTGCCACTAGTGGATATACTAAGATCTATAATCAGATTGATCAACCCAAATATGACCATGGTGTTAGGATCGTGCGTTATCTATTGAGGCGCCAGCTAGCTGGAGCTGCAGGCAATAAACAGGCAGGCGCAGCTAGCTAGCTGCAGGCGGCGTTTCACTGCTGATATGCTGAACGAAGCTAGCTAGCTATTGACATGACCCGACGTACCGAAAACGACCCAGGGCGGGCCGCGCACCCCGGCCGTGTAGGCTGTGCGCGTGCCTACGTACTGTACCTACGTCCTGCGGCCCGCGGCGCGGCCACCACGACTAAAAACTTGCTTAGTCAATGATATATTATGGAAGGCCATCCCTGCCATTATTAACATCGTCTTACTTGTTGGGGGCCTGCATCACAACGTTGTGCAGCTCCACCCAATGAATGAATAATTTGAAGAAAAAAAAAATAAATGGAAATACTTTTATGATACACTATGCTATGAACATAATAGTTCTCACCTGCTACCGTAATAGAGAAAGAGCAGGTTGCGGTGTTACCAGCTGGATCGGCTGCCGTGTAGGTTATGGGGTGTACTCCCTCTGAGAAACTGTTCCCTGAACCTCTCCCTGTTGTCTGTCGCGGGGTTATGGTCGCGCCAGAGTTGTCCGAAACCCTGACTGCTGGCCATCTGACGGTAGCCGAAGTGGCCAAATTGGAGGCGTATGTGGTAAACGAGGATGGACAAGACCTAAACGCTGGGTTTGTTGTGTCTTTATGCAGGACAGAAGAGAATAAAGTTTTGTAGACAGTTCCGTGACCAGTGACTGTGTGATAGTCGGACCAATCATCCAACTATAAGCTGGAACATTGTTGTGTAATAGAATCACAGATTATCTCCAGGCCTCTGGGTGTTGGTCATAGCATGATTTGCCTATTGACAACTAATTGTTATCATATTCAATTCATTATCATTATCAGCTAGATAGTTAGCAGCCATATCACTGTTATTCTTATCATTTGCAATTTGCTAAAAACAAAAAATGTTCTGGGAATCTCATTACGGAATCCAGCTTCAGAAATTTTCTGTAAAGGATTTCTTCTATTTCTTCTTTACCAAAAGAATAGAGGTACATGTATTTTACTTTGCGTCCTCAGTGTTTGTGTTGTGACCTTTTTGCTTTTAATCTTTTTGTGAGTAAAATATACAGTATCATGATTTGATAGGCCTATATCACTATGTTGATGGGCCCTATAATTATAAGCTGTGCTTCTTGGGGTCCTTGACCACCATGCACTTACTGTCATGACAATAATACATATCCCCCGCATATGCATGTATAACAATTGAATTATCACATCAATCTATTGTTATTAAACCCAGTACATGTTTCTTTGTATTAATCAAAGAATGATTGCTTCAAGTAGTTGAATCGAACTGAATTAAATTTAACTGAACTGAACTGTGAAAGTCATAACCATGCATAATAACATGATCACATAAAGTTTCAGAAGCCGCGCAACGATTTGAAGTTAATGAGGGGGGGGGGGGGGATCCTGCATGGTCAAGGGTAGGCCTGTATCAACAACATAGTGCTTAAAAGTTGGCTCAATGCACCCTTCCTTTCCCTTTTCCCGCGGGAAGACTATCGGGACGGTAAAATCAATAGTCTCGGAATGTTATGTTTGTGGTATATATTCATTTGTGTGTGTGTGTGTGTGTGATTTTTTTTTTTACCTTTTTAAAACCCATAGTGTGGGGTGTTTCTGTGTGTGTGTGGGGGGGGGGGGCTATCTATGCGAGCCGAAATAGTTTTGGGAGCTGCACGCATTCCCAGCTTCCCCATTCTTATAAGTGGCCTCGAGTTTTACCATTTTTAATAGCATTACTTTAATGGCATCCTTGTCACCATTTACCTATTATTTATGAATACAGCTACAGGTAATGAAAAGCCACATGACAGTTAAAAAGTTTTGTTTAAAGTTTTTTAGTTTATAGGAATTTGAGTTGAGGAATTCATGCCAATTTTTCATGGAAGACGTCAGAAAATTAAGAATGTGAACTTACCCGCGCACGTAGGTGCTGACGCGGACCAGCTGCCTGAAGCCTGGCAGACGAGCGACCCGGTGCCTCGCAGCGAATACCCACTGTTACAGGTGAACGTACATCGGCTGTTGTAGGAGTGACCGCTGCTACAGGTCACCCTGCCGTTGGCCGGGTTTGTGAGTGCCCCGCAGGTTACCACTGAGTCAAATACGAATTGATTTCTTGGATTACATAATGAATGCAGCAATGGATAAATGAATGGGTAAAAGAATAGATATGAATACGAGAATAAGTTATTATTATTGATATCAATAATGACATATAATAATAATCGAAAGATGATTTTCTATAATTATGCCTGTTAGATATAACTAATACAGTGTTACAGTACTTTTTTGAATCGAGTATGGGAATATCCTCCTAGAAGAGATAAAGACTATCAAACCTTCCAAGATTAGAATTATTGTCTTTCAAACTGGTAGATTTTATCACAGAAAGTCCTTAATACCGTTGTCGTTATTCTTCTTGAATCAATGTAAAAGACAGCATTTTACCATCCGTATAATTCTGTGAAAGAAAGCAGTAATTAAAAAATGTCTGAATCAAATGACAATTAACACTATTCCTTCCACTCTCCCATACTTTCCAGGTTCTGAATATTTTTTTTTTACTCACATACATTTACAAATCCACTTTTCACACTTTGTGTGCATGTGAGTGCGCATGCGTGTGCGTGTATCCATGATTATGTTAAATATTCACATTGACCCGAATTCTCAAAGCCGGAATCACTATTCCGCGGAATAGTTATTCCGGGGAATAAGTTATTTCACCTTTGAGAATAGATTCCGGGGAATAAATCGCGTCATTTTACGTCACGAGGGCCTGATTTGCATAAGAGGCGTCAAAATCGGCGGAATAAGCGGTGTAGTAAAGTTATTCCGCCTTTGAGAATTCGGGCCATTGTTTTTAATATCTACGACGCTGATGTAGTGTGCGTGTTTAACTGTGGGGGTCCTCCACTGTTATGTGTGCCATTTTGTATTCCTGTATCACTTCGTATTCCTGACTATAGGTACAATTACATTATGTCTGTATAGGTGTCTATCAATATATGGATATATGAATATATACAAATGTATATTATTCATATATCTTCTCGACTGTATTCGTTGTAATTTAGATGGTAAAATTAATGAGATGATAATAAATTTATTGTATCATGAAGTGATTTTGTATATTGCAGGTGAATGTCATATCCTTAGCACAATTATCTTGAATTAAAAGCCAGAAACTTGTTCATAATTATTCGGACACAAACTAAAAATCAAGAGACAATTTCGAAAATCTACCAATATAGTTACAGCTGTATTAATATCAATTTTATGAGTGCATATAACCCGCATCTGCACCATAAAGCGTGGACTCTGATTCGTTGGTAGGCCCCAAACTATATCGATTGTTCGCGCGCGAAAATTAAGTTTACAAAATATCCGGAAATGGAATTCAATCGTGAAACACTGGTGTCAGTAGTCTGAAATTTACATGACTTACGTTCGCATCGTGGTGCTGAGCCGCTCCACGAAGCTGAGTTGCCTCCGCGGGTGCAGGTCCGCACCGAGGACCCACCAACTAAGCGATAGCCCGTAGCGCACGTGTACGTACATCGCGACCCAACACTCCTCGAGTTCGAACAGCCTACCGATCCGTGAGCGGGGTTTGAGGGGGTTGACGGACAGAGGATAACTGCAGAACGATGAAACAAACGGGGATGGATGAGAGAAAAGAGAGATTATAGTCTCACGTCATTTTTCGTCAGGATAGTGTAGTTTGTCCCACTTGAACCCCATTTGAACCCCATTTGCACCCCCAAAACACACACACACACACACACACACACACACACACACACACACAATACACAATACATAACAAAACAAGACAACAAAGAAAACAAAAACATGAAAAACAAAACAAGACAAAAACCGGTGCTGCTGGCCCTCCAGAGAGATAACACTTCGTAAAGGTGCGTTAACTTTTGCAAGTTTTTTTTTCCACATTCAAATTCAAATTCAAATGAACTTAAAAGGAATTTCTGCATCGAATATATTTTATATTACAAATGAAATACAGTCATTTCTTTTTGCTGACAAGACAATAGAACATACACTGTATACATCGGAATATAAAACTAAGATATATACGTGTAGATTAACTAAAGAAAAGAATAAGAGAAAAAGTCAATTAGGATCCACTTGGGATAAAGTGAATCAAATGATCAGACTGAATTATGGCACATGTATTGGGAGTGTAAATGCAGAAGACTGTCGTCAAAAGCATATAGCTTGAAGATACGACAGCCGTAATCATATCTATTTATTTCCCTCAGTTAAACATGATACAATAATACAATAAATAGTATGCATAATAAATGAAATTGTTTTAATAAGCTTCGGTCGGACAACCTCATTCGAGTTACTGCCCTGTTACATTCATAGTTTTCCAGGGGTTTCTAAATGAAATTAAATTTGTCTGATTTCAAAACATCACTCACTTGAAACAATGGCATAAATTTTACTGACACTGTAGGAGGGAAATAAACAAAGCGCCGTTGCATTTAACATAAAATGCATGCAAAATGTATAATAGTGCTCGTGATTTTCATTGTTATTCATTCAATCAAAACCATTTACTAGTATTGGACCCCGAGAGTGAATTGCAAATAATTTCACAATGCAAGCACATAGTACAGGCCCTTTGAAAATGATTTTTATATGGCATCTGTCTGTTTTATCAATTATAACATGACTGTATAATGATAAAGTATACATAACAATTTCAAGCTGATTTGATGCGAAATCATTTACATTTCCTTCCTCTCTAATTAGCAACATCTGCATTACAAAGCAGAAAGTTGAATTACTTTAAATTATGCTTTGAGAAGTTTTTACTAATTTAAGGCAGAAAACCTTGTTTTCCTCATGGGTCCTCAAACAAAAACGAAACGCAAAAAAAAAAAATACAGAAACGCTGGTACTATCCATCATTTGGATGCAGTTCACTTCGAAGACTTCCTCAAACTTGATCGTTGCATGTCAGTTCACTTCGAAGACTTCCTTAAACTTTCATCGCTGCATGTACCGTTTCCTCTTTCTTGTTCCAGTGGTCATGACTAGAGCAAAACTTCCTCCTTTATGCGGTCATTGTCCGCCATATTATGACGCCAATCACCACACAACTTGTAGTGCTACCCGTATCAAACAATTTTCTTTGTGGGCGCATAGGTTCGTAGCCGCCCCTTCTCCCTACCCCTCCCTTCCCCTCACCCCCCCCCCCCCCCACCATCTTACAATGATATTCACTGATGCTGGACCACTATCTTACTACACAGAAAGGCACTCAAAATCGTGCTTTGATATTATTTCAAATGTCTCGTTTTCTTCATTTTTTTTTAATCACGAGCGAAATTGCTTGTTTTCAACGAACCTTGGGAATAGCGAACTGTATAACCCCACTCGACTATTGATTATAATAGGCCTGATACAGATGTAATACATTCCTTGTTGATCACATTTATTTTTCCTGCGAATGTGCAGTAAAATGTGTTTGCAGTCGTAAATATACAAAATATTTGTTTTGCTTTTTTAAGTATAATATACTATATCGCATTAAGACTGTCACGTTAACTTCACCTGTGGGATGTATAATAGGGCCTACATTATTTCTATCATAATCTACTGTCTCTATAGGGGCCTACATCCGATATTCTGTCAGACCGTCTTTTTATCCATCCACCAATCCGTGCATCCCAGCACATACAATGTTACTTTATCAGGCAAGAAGTAAAGGAGACTATAGTAAATGTCAACTGATTCATCATGACGATTTGGACAGAACGATGCACTTTCTTCGCACCATGCAGAGGGGAAAAAAGAAACAACAGTATTGCATTCGTTTATCCAGAAAACCTTCATTTACCATCACTTTCCACAGTACCCCGTCCTTCCACAATCTGTAAAAGGAAACAAGTAACACTTATTTAATATACATTGTGACAAAATAATTGCTTCTCTGAAGGTGGCGCTATTCCACTCGCTCGAGCGGAAAACGATGAAAATCAAGGGGTGAATATGTACTGCTATTTGCCGTTATAGCAAGATACCGAGTACTGTTATAGATGGTGCGCATGGAAGTGTGTCATAGAGCCATGCAGTGTGCGGAAACAGACTATTGAGTGATGTTGAAGCCTTGACCTGTACATCCTCACACCGAATAGGTTACAGTTATATCAATACCAGTTGGTAATTAAGATGGTAATTTCCAATCGTTGCATCCTCACGCCTTCAAGGGGGATAAACGTTGGTATTTCCCTCTTTGGTAGCTCTGAGTTCAAATATTTCCGTTTCCAAAAGTACTAGTATACTTTGCCATTCAATCTTCTCAGTTACCAAGCCCCCCCCCCCCACACACACACACACACGCATACACGTACACACACACAAGCATCAAGACCAACCTCGATCGGGATACATTTTCTTTCGCAGTCTCGCTAACTTCACCTCTCCGATTGTACACATTATAATTATGTTTAACAACAGTCACACACTCTTAAAACATCCGAGTCAGAACTGACCCGGAACTGGGTCCATTGGGGTCACACACCGTTCCGGGTCAGAAATGACAAGGAATGGGATCAGATATGACCCATTCAGAGTCATGAATTGGGTCAGGGTGACCCCATTCGGGTTCTTCATGACCAAATTCCATTTTTGACCCAGAACGGTGTGTGACCCCAACGGACCCAGTTCTGGGTCAGTTCTGACTCGGATTTTTTTAGAGTGCACAGTTATAGGCTACTATTAACCATCTTGCCACCATCAACCGAGCCCCCCCCCCCCCCGCATCCTGTACTGACTGTTGCAAAACTCTCGTGCACCAGTGACAAAGGACCCTGTATAGAGATAGCATAATGTTCTTCGATGCAATGAAAAATAACATACTTTATGCCTAATTGACAATACCAACCAAACTCGACAAACCTTTCACAATCCAAACGGTCTTACTTTTTTCCCCTGTCGGTTGTGAGACTTCCGCAAACTACTTACCATATGATATAGATTTCTTCACTTATCTTCATTTGTTAATAATAATTTCAACTTCCTAGTGCGTCTCTGGCCATATTAATCGATCCACTATTTTCAATATCATTTCTCTGATGAAAACAAAAACAACAACAACAACAAAGAACAAAAAGTCTACACTGTATTTAAAGGTTCCCAGGTCTAAATGATATTGGAAAATTGGAAGGGTAACGTATCCTGTCTTAAATCAAATAATTGAAATAACAATATGAAAAAGTCAATGAAGGCGGTATACATGTATCATGAGGTAAAAAACAAACAAACAAACAAACAAACAAAAACTTCAGTAGGTTCAGGAGGGAAAGCTGCACGTCTCTAAAGTGTTGTAGTTCAGGCTTTACGTTTGGAAAAAAATAATGATCATGTATACCTACCGCATCGTGCTATATCTAGCCAGTGTGTGTTAAAATGTTGAAATCCCATACCTTCGGTCACGACAACTCAAATAGAATGATAAAGATTTCAAAATTATGTACAGCGGTTGAATGAAATATTGAGGGCAACTGATGTGAAGTCTCGTATAAGCTATAAGTCTTCAGGGCCACCAAACTAATCACAGATCGAAATTCGAAACATAACATAAACGAAAACAACACCTACATTCTTCCTGAGTTTGAAAGCTTCGGAAGTTTCTTGCCTGCGAGTGGGCCTATTTTGTGGTACTAAATAAATACGCGGTCTTCCTGCCCGATTCCAGGTTAGATTTTCTGTCAGTTTTTATTGGCGCCTAGATAGGGAGTTAATTCGTGGATGGTCCCAAAATCTGTCACCCTGAGCCTTTTTCAACAAACTAAATCCGCTTTCTATACGTCACAGTCACTGTAATCGTGCACTCTTCTTCGACAACAATTTTTCCTCGAGATAAAGGAAGCAAAATTCATGATATGATTTGGTTTGATTCGATCGGATTTATTGTTTCAGCATTGCAAAATCAAACGTAACTTTACATAATATGTCATGTCAGGTTGCACATTATCAAGAAATTCGACATCAAAATGCTGTATCAAGGAAATATTATGATACCACGCGGGACAATGATTGCCAGTAAAGGCATTTATAGCTTGAATATTGCGACCTCACACAGATCATATTGTATCATGCACGAATTACACTGAAGAAAATTGGTGAATAATCCACAGAATACGAATATTTTATTATGTTCACTTATTGCAGAGAATGACATATTAAGAGGGAAGAAGAGGTATCGTAATGAGTGGACAAATGGGAGAGTAAGACAAAAAAAAAGATGGGTACGAAATGAAGGCAAGAGGAGAGAAGGCAGGAATGAAGAGCACAGAGAAAAGGAAAGGGATAGAAGAAAAGAGAAATTGATATAAAAGGATGACAAAAAAGACAGAAAGTGCATTCATATTAATGTTTTCTTTGGTAAAAGAAAACAACTTGTTCGTTTCCTTAGACACGATGAGTATTTTAAGAATCGCCCTGGCTTTCACATATATTATATGCACTGTAAAAACATCGGTGTTAGATTTAACACCATGGGTGTTAAATTTAACACCGATCAAGTGTTAATAGAGGACCACATCCACAGGTGTAATGGCATATAAATGCACTGTGATGGTGTTGAAAAGTGTTCACCTGACACTTCGTGGTGTTAGTTGGACATTGTACCTGGTGATATTTTGACACTGTACTGGTGTTAATTCAAAAATGACACCACATGGTGTTGATTTGATATTTGTTGGTGTTAATATCAATGGTTTAACACCCGTCCAGCTTCAATAAGAGACCACACCAGCTGGTGTTACTGTGGTGTAAATTTATTTTCACATTTTTTCAAAAATCTAGTATTTTAATGTAAAATTCTTGATCGTCTTGTTTAAATTAAAAATCAACAAGAAGTGCAGTTACTACGAAACTCTTCAAAAAACAGTTTTATATTTGGAAATGACACCCGGAGGTGTTAATTTAACACCATAAATGAGCACCGAAAATTTAACACCAGCTCGGTGTTCACTATTTAACACCGGACTTTTTGCAGTTGTAGCAAGGGCGCTTAAAAAGTATATATCACTATAATGGGAAACTCTTAATCTGTTACCTCTGTGAATTCTCTCGTTTCTTAGCAGGCCGTTCGATAATTCAGAAAGTTGAGCGAAATAATGAACTCATCTTCATAAGACTTGCAGAAACTTTTGCTAAAGAAGTTATAAAAGTATCAATACACACAAAAATGCGAGGTTTGGCTTTCCCATGTATAAAATAGATAATCAACGCATACCGACAACATTGACAGTCACCATACACACTGCTGTATTCCCCAACCGATCTCTTGCAATGTAAACTGTGGCATGCCTTCCTTCTTGAAACGAAGACCCGGGCCCTCTTCCGCGTGATATTCTGAAAAGTTGGTGTCAGAGTAAAACAACAGCAACACTAGCAACTGCTATACACAGAAAACTGTTTATGACAAGCAATTAAAAAAAATGTAAGACACACTCTCAATATACCGTGTATACTGTAAACCGAAAACCCCCACTATTTCAGAGGCCCGTAATCACATTCAGCTGTTATTAGAGTTCGACTATATTTAGCATGTATCACGGGTAATACTTATTTGCGCTCATCTCACTATATAGGCCCGTATATCTAGCTGTCATCACAAGCTTGAAAGTGAGAGCGTAGCGGTAACGGAGATAGAAAGTAAGTAAGGATCCAGGTAAAAAGTAGTAAACATTAATTATCATTATCATTGATAACTTAGGACCCGTATACTGTCATCTCAGTTTGACTATAGTACTTTGAGCATGAATTATCACCGGTGATACTTTGAGATTATCTGTGTTATTATTACGATTTGATATGATTGTGATTATGATTTGAGATTATCTGTACATGCGGACATTTTATTGCATTCCTAATTATTTTGGTGGAAATGAAATAAATCAACTTGAACTTGAAAATTGTCACACTTGACTATTATATTAAATGCACCGGTTCACAGTTGAAGTAACCCAAAAGTTATGTCTAGAGCCCCGTAGGCATATTCTGCTGTCATCAGAGTTCGACGAAAGTGCTCTGTAAAAGTCAACAAGGTTGATATCTTGAGATCATCTCAGTATAGCCTAAAGCATCAGGTCACAGATTATCACTAATATAGCTGTTATCACATGCAGTTTTATCGAGGTTCTCAGAAAAATGTATCAAGGTTGATACCTAGAGCTCATCTCAGTAAACTAAGGAATCATTTCACGATTTAACATTAGTAATTTATCAGCTATGTCCAGAGGCCCATAGGTAGAGCTATCATCGGAGTTCGCCTGAAGAACTCAAGAAAATATCACCGGTACATTGCACTAGAGGCCCGTAGGGACATCCAATTGTCATTACAATTCTATTGAAGTAGCAGTGGCGGATCAAGGGAGGACCGCACCGAGCGTACGCCCCTTTATTTTTTAGTTGAAACAAAAGAAATAAAAAGAAAAATGGGAGGATGCGTGCACCCCCTTTGATTTTGCAAACGCGCTCCTCTTTACGGAATTCCTGGATTCCAATTTATTATTTGAGCTCATCACAGAAGAGACCTGTACGTATCCAGGCTCTGTCATTACAATTCTATTAAATTCTTAGTACAATGTATCAATGGTGGTAATTTGGGCCAATCTTACAAGACGACTGGCGTTCCGGTCTTATCTGTGGCCGTCGGCGTCTGCAACGAGACCGTGGTTGACGTCGAGGTAGTATATCGGTTCCCAATATCACCAGGACAGCCTCTGAAGATTGGTCGCATAATGTCTAAAGGCAAGATATAAGAGTTATGATGTATTACCACGATGAATGCGGGAAAGACTGGGAGACATTTCCCCCTGGTTTGTTGTTGTTGTTGTTGTTTTGTTTGTTTGTTTGCTTGCTTGCTTGTTATTTTAATCAAATCTGCTGTGAATTTCAAAAGTTGCAACACTGATGAATATGTTAAAGGCGACTGATGAACTTTAAGGTTTTTTGAACAGTAGGACAGCATTAAACCAAAATAATGACAACAGAGATTTTTTTTTCCATTCCTTTAGCGTGCATACCGATAGTATGCGATTACATCACGGAATTATTACATATTATAATATATCACTGCTTCGTAAGGGCATGTGAACCTTTAGAAATGCTCTGTTTTAGTTTTTTGATCAGTTTATTATGATAATCGCTTGTTTATACAATTTCGCCGCACTCTTCATCGAAGTGAATTTGTTTACAGAGTGGATTTCCCTTTAAAGGTCCTGTTTACCTTTGGGAGGAGTGATTTCAAACATGTTCAAGGTATCCCATTTGATTCATATTTGTAGGTCTGTTGTATCACAAAACATCCTACCATATAAAAATTTGGCAATAAAGCCTAAAATATATAAAGATATCCGTATTTTTCACAGTAACCATAACCGTAAACGGTTTAGTCTGGAAACATTTTTATTATTAATATTGTTCACATTTTCCGTATTCAACAATACTTAACATCGATTATACGGATTCAGATTTTTACATTAGTTTTTTTTTCCTATCCCTAACTCACATTTTCGAGCTATTTAAAGCACTAATGCTTTTTTTTTTTGTCGTTTCATCTGCAAATGTTAAATTTTGCCTTTAAAGGAGAAACACCTCGTAGAGATTACCTCGTGGTGGACGTGGTGGAGACCTTGGCCTTCGACGCCAAGCCTCTGTAGATTTTAATTTTAGAAAGTAGATATATGATTGGATGAAATATATATTTATCTTTCGGAGTATCCGCAAGTCTACATTGCAAGAGTATAAGTCAATGATTAAACAGAAAAAAATGTTTATAACTTATCAGAACCATAAGTAAACTTTAATCCTTGTCAATTGTGATTATCATCGTTCTTGTTGCAAATGACTGACACCTATACTTGCCCTATATACATCAACGTTAGATATAAGCACCGATCAGTTGTCAATTACTTTCAGTTATCATTATTATTGTTGAACTTATGATGTTACTGAGCTTACTGAGTGTTGATCATCAGACATCGCTAATATAAAAGTTCTTATGTAATGCATTACTGGTGAATGATAATTCAATCGAGTGATCAGAAGATTTTAGACCCCCTTTTGGGGGCGTAATGTTTGCTAATCAGGCCGGTATGAATTCTCTCAAATGTGTAATGTTATGTTGGTTTGACTTATGGAGATAATAATAACAATCATGTGATACAGAGCAACCTCGTTCCAACCCGAGTATGTATGCCCATGATTATCATCATGATGTCTTATACTATACACGTAATAATTGGTGTTTGTTTACGTCGATGTAGGTCAATTTTGCTAATAAGTTGCAATAAAACAGTATCTTATGAATAGATCATTTGATATTTCCTGGTATACATTTGGCAGTCAAGACGTGTCTGACGCACAGAGCACTGCGCCCAGTAGATGAGGATACACGAAAGAATACATCGTCATTGTGGCAACAGGACCAATAATTGCCAGTGTTCCACATGATATTGTTCCATCAATAAGTTGTTGACTTGTAATTGATACTTTTGAACCGGATACCGAACAGGAGTGAATATAGTCTATTGTGGTAAACAAAACACTTATGCATGATTGCACTGAATGTAACTCTTTGAAAATGATATCCCCAAACATGCATCATGATTTTACTAGTATAGTGAGTCCATCTAACCTTTCAAGCTTAGGCCTACTTCAAGCGAAGTAGTATTCTCTGATCGACACGTTGATCGCGAAGTATCCCAACCACACGCGATTTTAGCGTCCCGACCTTTTCATTTTTATTTTATTATTTTTTGGGGTGGGGGGGGGGGGTGTCTTAATCCAGGTTGTTGTTTTATGTCGTTTTTTCTTTATCATTGACTCTATTTGCATCCATCCCTGTGGACGCTTCCCTTAAGTTTCAGTGAACAAGGATAAAAAGACATCTTACCTGACAGGTCGACAGAGAGTAGCAACAAGATTGAACACAAAATGAGTATTCGGTACAGATCTGTGCAAGATGATGCCATGTCTGCAGAATAAAGAACAATAGTCATTAGTATCGAAATGGTATCCTGACTCTTATTCGAAGGTGTTTACGCTATTATCCTATCAAATTACCCGATCATAAACATTTTGTCTCGATCTAGAAAGATTCGCCTAGTTGCGCCTTTACCTTTATTTTGCCACGCAGTATATATCTCCATCCTAAACTTAATCACTATCTCGCCATACTTTATGATTATAACTATTGGCTGAATGTTGTGTTACCATCATTGTGATTTTAATTCTAGTGCTAGGATGGTTTGCAGGTTGTCTTTCGGACTATGAACAGCGAAAGATGTTTTCCTGCATCCTACTGCTGTGGCAGTAGACCATACTAGATAGTAATAGAAAGTTGCCTCTGCGGTGCATTGTGTTCATGACAAGCGGTTTACAACTATCACTGTCACAGACTTGTGGCATTGAAATAAAAACGAGTAAACCCTGATTCTCCGTCCTGTATTGTAGTATTTACTACTCCACATTGCAAACGTATATTTACCGACATCTGCCTCCATATTCTAACAATAATTGTTCTTCCTGCTTCTTCTCCTTTTCATCCTTCTCAACTACTTTTATAACTTTACCATCATAATGATACATCGATATTGGTGCTATTGCTACTGTTCCTATGTTACCCCATGCGCTACAACTATTATCATGTAATGTTATGTATAACTGTTGCAACAACGTATCTTTACGCTTCTCGAATTGGATTAGTTCTGTCGTTATTTCTTCATATTAAAAGACTTTATCCTAAAATCTGTGATAGTCGACTACACTGCGTTAACATTTATTTTGGACAGTACTGAAGAAAAACGTTACTTTGTGAGAGAAAATCCATTCCAGGTGTGTAGGGCTGTGATATCAAGCTAGGCCTACTAACCTCACATACTTCATGCGGTGATATAATCTATTATTAAAACTTGTGAGATGTTTTTTTTTTTTTTTTGATTTACCTATTGTAAAACACCACTAAATGTATAGTTTTCACTATTCTTATTACGATATTCATCACTGTGTATCATTACAAACAATTACTGCTTTAATATACCAGTGCAGTGGCGGATCCAGAGGGGGCGCACCGGGCGCGCGCCCCATCTTTAGTTTTTTTAGTTTGTTTGTGTTTTTAACAAAAGAAATAAAAAAAATGGGGGGGGGGGGGGGGGACTCGTGCGCCCCTTTTTAATTTGGTAAAGGCACATCCCCTTTACGGAATTCCTGGATCCGCCCCTGTAGTGACATCGTTGCCTTTTAAAAGAAACAATGGAAACCAGAGTGACAAGTTTAAACAGCAAAAGGATTGAAAGAACTAAAGGAAACATAAATTGTAAATTCATTCATAAGAACGACATAAGGGATTAAGTCATGAAATATTTGTTCTCCATTTTTCATGGACGGGGTTTACTGTGACTACCCTTTAACTCTCAACTACCATTAAAGCCGGGACCATTTATACAAGTTGAGCGAATTCTAATTAAGTATGCCTAACAACTCAAGTCAAATTCAAAGCGATATGAACTGGACAGTGATATCTCCACTCATTTAAATAGAGTGGAATCCTGCATTTATTTGGGTTTGATTTATATCACTCAGTACGTTGTTAAAGGGGTGGTACAGTATTGGTGGAGATGAGAATTGGGCTTTTAACTTTTTGCGAGATACCAGGAAAACACTTATGATATAGTACAGAACATATAATTTTAAGAGGAATTCAAAGTTTATTTGATGAAAATTTGGTTTGGAATGACAGAAACATCCAAAAACAAAGTAAAACAAAGAGATCGTAATAAAGTGTGGGTCCCACACTTTATTAGAATCGCTCTTTTTTGGATATCTCAGCCATTTCAAAACCAATTTTCATCAAATAAACATTGAATTCCTCATAGAATTACATGCTCATTCATATTTCATAAAAGATTTCTCATTATCTCACCAAAAAATGTTAGAAACCTGAAATTAGGTGTCAACCAAAACTGCACGGTCCCTTTAAAGGTCCTGTTTACCTTTGGGAGCAGTGAGTTAAAAAATGTTAAAGATATCACATTTGATGCATATGTATAGGTCAGTTGTATCACAAAACATCCTACCATATATAATGTTTGCAATAAAGCCTATAAAATATAAGGATATATCACTATTTTTCTCATTAACCCATAACTGTAGACGGTTTAGTCTGGAAACAATGTTATTATAACTATTGTTCACAGTTTATATATCTAAGAACACTTAACTTCGATTATACTGGTTCAAATTTTTACACTGGTTGTTTCTATCCCTAACTCACATTTTAGAACTATTTTGAAGCACTTATGCTGGGTTTTTGTTTAATCTGCAAATGGTAAATTATGCCTTTAACTTACCTATTCATGAGCTTGTATTGCAGCTGTAATCTTCAACAGCGATGGTAGCGTTATAATGGAGAAGGGGGAGGTGGCACTAAGCTGCAGTGCCCACGAAATGTGCCCTTTAATTGGTCAACAAGTAACAGCAGATGCACGAAACAAACGCAATATTTGTGGTGATGTGTAGCAATGTCCGGCTGCATGCAGAGAAGTCCTACAGTTGGGATCACAATATGCAGGACCTATAGTCCAATGCTCGAAAAACAAGGAATCGAAAAGTTAGTTCCTGCACAAGGCGTGCGCTGTTGTGAACAAACTATACCAAGTTACCAATATAAGAATCGTTGCTTTATATCCCGCACCACCATAAAGAATAAACTGTCACTCTCACTGGAACACGGCTTGGGCAAGCAGGCGTAAAAGTCAAAACTGTTTTTGTATGAAGACTTCACACAGAAGAAAGCAAAATAATGATCACGATTGACAAGGCAAGGAACGACTTTGAGAGTTTCCTACCCACACCGCCAGATGGACTAATTCACTTACAGTGGGAAAGATGGGAAAAATGGGAAATCATAACTGGCACGATCTTATAGTGCAGGGGATTTAATGTCTTTCCGGGTTGTTTGGAAATACGGAGACAGTGCCGCAATTTCGGTTCATATATTATATCCGTGTTAGCGAATGTATAATGCTGTTACATTTGCATTTACTTTCTCTGAATAATGATAATTATGCATAATATGAAGCATTTTCCAGTCGTCACTTTGACAGTAGAGGCCTAAAAGATCACTCTTTCTAAAATAGAGACACTGCATTATGGTGATGAAATTCATGTTGTGATGGAACCCTGTTGTACACTCTAAAGAAAATTGGTTCAGATTTGCACCTTTGCAACATGTCACATTGGGAGCACCTTGGCAGGTGCAACTTTTGCACCTTTCAGAATGTCACAATTAATGGGAGCACCTTAAAGTAAAGGTACAAAACTTTGCACCTTTCGGGTCCGAAAGCGGCAAAGTTGCACCCGTGAAGGTTATATCATGTTACATGACATTTGCCATACTATAGGCCCTATATTCAGTAACTACTGTAGATTATCAATGCTTGTTTTACTTGTTTTCTACATGAAAAAACAGTTATTACGAGGAAGAAAGAGAAAGAACGGAAAAGTGGGACACAGAAGGTAGAGCTCGTTGTTGGACAACAGAACGTCCTTGGCGACAAAACAGCGGAAAACCAAAAATCCCATTATCCCAACTATATTACGGATGAAGCCGTCATGAAAAGGCCTGATTGTGGCAGACCGATTTAACAGTGCTTTGAGGTACGTATAGCCACTCGTCGTGAATGAAATTCAATGTGTCAGTATTATTATTCACTTTCGAATGGAATAAAGAAATTTAATGCAAAATTATGAAATCTTTCCCACTAATATGACTTGGTAGTTTGTTGTCTTTTCTATTATATGCGGCATCGAAAAAACCATCTTGACAATACGAGAGCCTCTGTCGGGTGTGTATCATCGTCCAATTTGAGGTACGTTTACCACTTTATGAGGTGTCTGTCAGGTCGTCATTCTGTCAAGCAGTAATCTATGTATCCAACCAAAAACACTATAAAGTCTATCAATCAGGAAGTAAATAATTGACGAGTTTGTTCGCAAAAAAACCGATAAGTCCATATTTGCCAAATGGAGATATTTGCGATTAAAGGTCAAGAAAAATAAAGAGAATAATAAGAAAATTTGTGCTTCTTTTGACCATAACTTCAAAAGTTTACCTTGATATGTAGTGACAAATATATCATTTAAAAGGTATTATTTTGTACTTTATAACAGAGACCGTACTTCAAAATCTCCAAAAATAGACTTATCGGTTTTTTTGCGAACAAACTCTTCAATCATAACTAGCAAAGAAGCATCCAATAAATAAGCGCCATGAGCACCGAAAGGTGGACCTGCGCGCTATACAAGTAGTCACTATTATTATCATTATTATTAAATTTTGTCAGTTCAATGCATTTGCTCTTTTTACATATACGAGAAAAATAATGCATTTTATAGATGTTACAAAAAGTCATTGTTTATCACCATTTAATACCAGGCTCAGCCTAATAAGATAATTTCCCTGAAGGTGAAGCTATTCGACACGCCTGAGGAAAATAAAGAAGACATGACTTGTAGATTCGACCGTGCATTTTGTTCTCTTTTCCACCTTCCAATGCTATCTCACATCTTCCGTTTTCAGAAATATATAATCATAATAATTAGTATTGTCGCTATACACTTCGTAACAGCATTTAAGCCAAATCTACTATGATTATTATCAATTATATTATCTCTTACGATGATGAGGTAAAATATTAACACCTATAGGATTTGTTGCACAGAATTTTGTTGCACTCTAAAAATGGATTTCCCCACTATTCGTTCTCTATTATCGGGAACAGCTAGAAGATGTAGTGTTGCACAGACTTTTGTTACACTATTAAACGGGTTTTCCCGCTTAATTCGTTCTCGACTATCGGGTGAGTTCTGTGTCTTAAATTAACTCGACAACCTTTCACGAGCCAAAACGTCTGACACCTTAATTTTCGACTCGAAGACTTCCGGAAAGTTCTTATCGCTCTCGCATTTCTTTTTTCCTCTTCCTGTGTTCATATCTAAACTTCCTTCTAAATTTCACATCGTATTCGAGAGCAATAATTTCTAATATTATATTTTTGACTAAAAAATAATACAACAACAAATATCATACACGCTGGAATCAACTGTTGCAGGTCTCGTTCATCTTGCAAAAAAAAATCGACTTGACTACACAACATGGAAAGGAACATCTCGTGGAGCAAATTCACGTCGCAATCCAAGTGACATTATTTGATCACACATCTACCAACTTCGGGACGTCTGAATAAAACCTGTATCTGTTCGGTAAAGGGGAATCTATCTAAGAGGGGCGAATGTTTGCCGAACATAGCAATTTTTAGATTTCGTCAGTGTTCGTAAACAGTGGATATCAAATTTATATAACAGTTGCAATTGAAAATCGAAAGAAAATCGTTCGTTTTTCTTCTGAACAAATGTAAATAATGCAATATTCGCCATGATCTTTGATTGACAGTTAACTAGCTTAAAATCGCCGATCTTCAGTGAAAATAGTATACAAGTATAGTGAATGGTCACAAGCGAAGTCGATGGTACAATATTTCACACGAGGTGAAAGATAAAAGGCGCTCTATTCGTCAAGGCGACAAATGACCGATGTCAAACAACAATCAAATGACAAGGATCTACATAGGTGTAAAACGTTTATAGTGACATCAGAGCCGTGTAAGGGAAGAAAAACTTCGAGTCATAGAAATTGGTGACGTCAGTCATGCGCAACCACAGCGTGCGATGATACTTTAAACCGAATGTCATGTGACAGGCAATCGACCAATCGGATAGCTACATTCTTTTTAGGATCATCACACCAGCTCTGCATCACATCACACCTTCCAACAGCGCCCTCTTGAGTCCTGGATCCGTGTCCTCCTTTCACCCTTTCTGTCACCAGTGCCAAGAAGTCGAACGTGCACAACTCGTAGCACAAACGTAATGGGCAGGTAATATCATGTGGCACGCGCAGAGGGTTCATAAGCTCCGGCACCCCCTGGGGAGGAGGCATATCAATTTCTATACAGTGCACAAACACACTTCACTCTCCCCTTGAATCGTAGAGATTGGTTATCGTTACCATCAGTATGAAAGGGACATACACAGGAAGTGATGCCAATCCCACTTGCGCTTGTGTAAACAACAAAATTCCCCCTGTCCTATGAAACAGACAGACAGACCCAAACAAAAGACAAAAGAAAATATCACCTCTACTTCCCGAGAGTGCTTCCGATGAAACCTTTTGAAAGTTTCTTGCTTGAATAATAAAATGGACCTATTCTGTAACAGTTGATAAATGAACGCGACTTCCTCCTGTTTCCTAAGTTAGATTTTCTATATCGCAATTGTTTGGCTTGTTTGGTGCCTACAGATAACGATCAAAATAACGGGCTGCAGTTAATGATATCTTTATTTTTCCCTTTTTACAATTTCGCAATGTAATGCACAAGTCGGTGTTCTTTTTGTACTTCTCCCGCTTTCTGCACAGTTACGTATCAGAATTAAGGTCCATTAATCGAATCAAGTCTTGTGTGCTGTGTCGGCAACTCCATTTCTACCTCATCATTTACCACGCTCGTGTACTTAAATTCAACCAAATTATGCCTATATAGAGATAGGCAACCCCCAATTATTGTTTGATTTGATATGATACCACGTAAAACACTGTTTTCACATGACATATTTATCATAATCAAACATATTCATCAGATGGCAAACAGCAGGTTGTACATCAAGAATTAAAATTGTTACACGGTGACAAACAGAATACAGGAGGTTTCCCGACAAGTGTAAGCTTTAGGATCAACACAGTTGACAGACCGAAGACCACGAAGACTAGAAAATCATACATAATGACCATGTGACAGGAAACAAGGAAATTGAAATGAAAATATAAGAGAATACATAGGCAAATATGACAAAGAATGACAAAGATGGGAGTACGATGAAGGCGAGAGGAGAAAAGAGCTTCCGTTCAATCTTCATCTATTTACGTTTCCTCGAATATTGTTGTTATTCTTTTTTATACACATGTCAATATAACAGGTCAAACAGTAATATTGAAAAAGGAAGAAATGTTACGTTTCAAGAGTTCTCCACTTGAAAGCGACTAGATATTGTGGAGACTTTGCCGCTAACAAATTGGTGTGTGTGTGTATGTGTGTGTATGTGTGTGTGTGTGTGTGTGTGTGTGTGTGCAACGTCTGTGACTTTTAAGAAAATAGTAATGTTTCCATAGTATTCCACTCTTTCTTTTCTTCATTTTTTTCCCTTTCCTTCATTCCTCCTCCTCTTCTTCTTCTTCTTCTTTTTTTTTTCTCTTGTGTTGTTTTGTATTTTCTCCCCCTCCTTTCCCATGCGTTCCTGTCAGCCTGTTGGCGGGCTGATTATATAACTATATTTACTATATTGTGATGTGTAGGCAAGAGCAGTTAACCAAATTAGGTGCATGTGTATGTGTGTGTGTATGGGTGTGTTTGTGTGTGTTTGTGTGTTGCATGTGTACAGATAGGGGTGGGGGAGGAAACAGGAAGGGAGGGAACTGGTGGGGGTGGTCATAGGGACTCAGTAAGGGATATGAGTTAGTAGGTGGGCGGGTATTGGTTGATAAATAATATGGTTCCATTATTTATTACTGTATAATTTTGCTGCATAATTCATTTGGATGATTATTAAGATTAATGCTAGAAGAATTGAATTATCACTGTTAAATTTAAGCAATTTTTTTGAGAGCATAGGGGAAGTGACTGTATGTAAATTGATAATTGTTCATGAAAATGTAATTTTTGTTATGTCATGTACAGCAATAGCAAATTTGCTATTATGATCACAAATGTATATTTTCGTCATTTCAATTGTAGCAAATGAAAATTGTTATTTTTTTTCTATTACTTTGAATGGAACAGAATAAACATCGTTGAAAAACAAAAAAAAAAGTGTGTGTGTGTGTGTGTGTGAAGGAGAGAAAAGAGACGAAGAGACGGGGGGGGGGGGGGGGCGGGGCGGAGATAAGGAGTGAGAGAAACAGCGAGATTTTCTCGAATAGATTAACAGCAACAAAATGATTTACCGACAACGCTGAATGTGACCGAACACGTGGCTGTGTTCCCCGCAGGATCTCGGGCGGTGTATATCGTGGTATGACTGCCAGGTGAAAAATGAGTCGGTCCTCTTCCGCTTGAAATTCTGAAAGTCAATATCATAGCAAACACATACTCTACTCATACACATGAAGACAGGGAAATAATTGTCTATGACAAGCATAGTTGGGGATCACTATGATCATGCTAACTTTGATAAAGCTACATGTATTTAATAAACTATCTATTAAAGCTATAGCTTGAATAAATGAAATGAGACAAACAGAATAATAAGCGTTTCATTCCAATCGCACCAAAAAATAGAAAACTATGAAACCTTCTACGGTCGAGTGATCACATTGATTTAGTTTAATAGGGATCACTATGCACAAGCCTCTATTGTGTGCTTATTGTCATTCTTTCTCTATCATGTTTATGTTCCTTCTTTTTTTTGTGTGTGTGACCAATGTTGTTGGTGTTTTTTAAAAGCCTAATGTGAAAACAAACTCAATTCAATTCAAAGGTGAGATATAACGACGGAACACGTAGGTTTAATGTAAGACATTGTTGATCGGTCCTAAAGACGAAAGTCAAAGCGATCAAGTCCATGCTAAAAACGAAACAAGACAAAGAATAGTGACGTCATCTGCGATGTTGCGTAACCATGTCCCTATAATTGACAATGAAGAATGTTTATTTCTTTCTCCACTGGCTTTTCCTTATACACTACTTATAAAGTACAGTCTATACAATAATCAAGCTATGAGACAAAGAGAATGGTAGGTGTCCTATTCAAGTGGCATCTAAAATTAGAAAGTTATGGAAATTGTTCCGCTTAAGACGTTTTAAATACCAAGTGGTTTGATAAATAAAAAAAAAGATGCACACCCATAGAGACTTTCTGTTGTCTGTAAATGATTCACGTGTGGAAGTATTTCTCCTGATCTAAAGATTAGTCACTGGTTTGAGACTGTAACAAGTAAATACATTTCATCTGCAGACAAAGCAAACAGCCTCGCTGAGACCCGAGTGTAAATATGGACATGTTTAACGCGTTTGTGAGCTGAAAAGGAGGATCATTTTTGCAGATTATGTTCCAATTGTCTGCAAGAAAATTTAACGGTTCCTGGAACCGATTTGGCACCAAAAAGACTTTCGGCACAAAAACTAAAAATTGAGCATGAAACATTTCACTATTAATGTATTCTTACGAGACGCTTGGCGTTCCGGCGTTATCGGTGGCCGTCGGCCTCGTCCACGAAACATAGACCGTGGTCGACGTCGAAGAGGTGTAGTAATTCCCAATATTGCCGGGACAGCTAGTGAAGGTTGGTGCTGTCCTGTCTGAATGCAAAGAATATGAGCTCGTGAAGATGGGGGATGTATCAAGAGATTGTTCTCCAGGCATATCATCCAGTATCTGACAGATTCATTGTTGCAACATTGTAGATTGGTAAAGTAGGATTTCAACAGTGATGCGTTCAAGTTCAAATTATGTATTTTATCGGTAATCCACATTAAGGCAGTACAACAATGCAATGAAAAACAAAGGTTTTGAATCTTATAGGCTCTCATGCGCCGACAGTATCAGTCATGATAAATACGATGCATAGAAAATGCACTTTATTATTATTATTTTTTATTATATTATTATCATTTCTATTTAATCATTTCGTTACTAATAATGATTATACTCGAGTATATTATTAGTTTTGCACTTGCTTCGATATAGACTTACCTGGTGGTGGCGGCGGTGGCACCCTTCGTCTTCGGCGACGTCTGCGCCAAGCATCTACATTTGTTTTTATTTAAAAAAATGCAAATCAATGAAAATAAAAATCAATGAAAACTATTAAAATAACCTGGTAACTAAATTGTGCTTTCATAATGATAATTGTGGCCTTATTTTTCTTAAGATTATTATGCCATTACATTGTATAATAGTCATCACTATCACTTTATAATATATTTTCAGTTTTGTTATTAATAATATCATCTGTGCTAAGTTGGTGACTGTCAAGCCTCCGCGGTGATGTTTCCGGTAGAACGCGAAAAATTATTTTCTTTACAGAGTCAGACTCGTTTAAAGCCCGCCGCACACTGTACGACTTTCAGTCGCATGACTGACTGACTTTGGATCCGAAATAAATCACAATAGCCTCAGAATAAACACGCTTGTTTATTTCAGACCCAAAGTCGGTCAGTCGTGCGACCGAGAGTCGCATAGTGTGAGGTGGCCTTAACTTTGCTTATTCCGAGATTCCATGGCGAGTAGCTGATGAAAGAAGATTTTCTATGCAAAATAAGACACTGATCACGGGGGTTCAATTATACGGATTGTTAAAATTGCTTATCGGACTTGTAATGACGGTTAAAAGAGGAAAGACAGACTCATGCAAGCATACATTTTCAAAAAAAAAGCTGGGTGTCTTCAGCTGCTTACATATATTTAAACAAATATCCCCACGCTATAGCAAGCGGCGTCATTGCTTCCGGTTTATCCCAACAACAGAAACACTCGTATTTATATAGCTTGTGGACCTTTCACTTCACATTGTTCAATTAGTAACTAATAAACGCGCAGTTTTGTGCAGGGTTATAAAAAAAATGTACGCAAGGGAGGACTCAGTATTTTATGTGTGTGTGTGTGTGTGTGTGTGTGGGTGTGTGTGTGTGTGGGTGTGTGTGTGGGTGTGAGCAAAACACTTGCTTCTATAGATGGGTGTGAGGGTGGTGTTTGGTACCCTTCCTCATGCACCCCCCCCCCCCCCCTTTGTAGGCTACTTGAAAAAATGAAGCTGGTAACAAACCGTAAGATGCTGATGTGCAATTACTTTATCCCGCATACCCTTCTATTACATTTTATAAGCAAGACAAAATAGTGACACCAATGTAAACAATGAACAAAATATCTACCCTTATCAACATTCTCGTATCTTTTGATCTAAACCCTATTATTATTCTAATTAGTGTGACTGAGCGGTATTTCCTGTATGTTTGACACCGGAGACTCGTCTGCACAGTTGTACAGAAAAGAAAAGAAAAAAAAAAACACTATACAAGTTTAATATACGATCATCATGGTTAAAAGCTATGGGTATGACATGCTAAGTGAAACTTGTGTGTGTAATACACGTGATATTGTTCCAATGCAAGTTGTTGACTTGCAAGTGATATTCTTTAACTGGATACCGAGCAGGAGTGACGAATTTGTTGTATCATTATAATAAAAGGAATGAACGACGCATAAAAAAGGTATGAAAGACACACGACTGCTCCTTCCATAACTTTCCATGATGTTAATGGAAAGTAATTTCACGTACAATTACTTTTCTTTTTTTCACGTTTCAATTATGTGAAGCAATTTCACAATCAATGTTCATTGTTTCGTTTTTCCCTTTTTGTGCCAACGTTCTTTACCCCTCTCCCTTTCTCTTTTTTTTTCTCTCTCCTTCTCCACACTTATTTTTCCTTTGCCATATTTTTCATTATTCCTCAAGTCTCATTTCTATATAATATAGGTGCTAGTTTTTAATGTGTTTTTTAATGCGTTTTGATGTGATTTTTAATTGATGCATATTGGCATACTGTTTATATGCCTTATAAGTTTGGATTATGCTATTATGAATTTCACTTTTTGATTTCATTTCTATGTCACATTTTATGTAAACTCGCACTGTTATTCTTCGGACATTTTAATGAGTAACAATAACAACCGAATTTAATTGAATTTAAATAAATATTAACATAAAGGAAGCGAATTCTGCACTTCTCTCAACCAAAGACATTATACTGGTGCCGTTGTGCACATTCCACCATAATATACATGCAAGAGATTGTAATTTTTACTATAATCAGGTTTGTGTTCCTGTCAGCACCACACCCGCTTTCCTGGTGTATTTTTGATAAGCTTATCGATTTCCTCACGTTCTGGGGATAAGGCAGGTGTCTTTACAATCATACTTGACCGAAAGATCGGTCTGAATCTTGTCGTCGGGGATATGTCCCGCGGAGACTACGTCTGGCTTCACGGAATCCTTACAGAGGAGGGCCTTAAAAGTCACCCAAAAAATGATTAAAAAAGAAAAACTCCTCATGGACAAACGACCGGGTTTTTCTATAGTGTCTTACCTGACTGCTCGGCGAAGAGTAGGAACAACACTAAACACAAGACTAACTTCCGGTAAAGGTCTGCTCTGGTTGACACCATGTCTACAAAATATGATTAAAAAAAAACAAAACGGTAATCACTTTTGAGTTTGATAATAACAACATATGTACAAGAAAGTTTGAATACATGTTTATAAATCAACATTAATACATAGCACACATAACTGTCTAAAAGATTTAAAAACATATTGAATATAATCTATAATATATAATGGATAAATGATTATGTAATCTAAAACTATTTCTAAAAAAGAGTTACATGGCAATGATGTACCAAGTGAGGTTGCTAAAAGAACCAAGAGGTAGCACAGGTGCTAGTAGGTGTTGGTCCTTTAACACGTATTACATAATGAACAAATTAAATACATCTATGAAAAATATTGTTATAACATTATTGATTTGTAGTACCATTGTTTATACAGATTTAATGTGTTTTGCGAAATTACTTCGGAAAATTTTCGTGGTATTAATACTCCTTCACAAATTTTTTGGCAAAGCATTTCACAATTTTACTCCTATATAAGAAAGTGAGAGTTGACCATACATAGTTTTACATTTTGGAAGATAAAGCAAGCCTTCTTTTCTGCCCCTTGTTGAATAAGGATGTTGAATATTTTGGCAATACTCTACTAGATCATGTGGCATATTTCCCTTTGATAAATCAAATATAAATGTACAGATGTAAAATTTATGCAGTTCAAATACGTCAAGTACTCTATCCTCTCTGGCAAGCGTTTCTCCCGTTAACCCTCGCGTTATTGATCATGAACATCGTAACATGCCGCAAGAACGAGGAGAAAAAATCCCCACGAAATAACTTTTGTCATTGCGTTGCTTTTATCTCTTTATCATTCATTGACCTTTATTCTGGAATCCTGAAACGAACAATACGACAACACTAGCTAAATGTTGAGCTCTAGCACCTGATATTGACTCTAGTGTATGGTGATTGGATGTTTTCAGATTGTCTTTCAAACCAGCGGAAGACTCATATCCTGCCTCTTATAGCTTGGTGATAGTTGGATTACGATAAACCAAAGTACTGTGAATGAGGGTATACATTTCCATACTATAGCAGGTTGCTTGTAGTACTGTCATTATAGTAGTACCGTGTAAAACCATGACCTAGCGGTCCCCCGAAACCTTGAAGCTAAACAAACCACGACCACGAGTGATGCTGCCGGATTGCTATTAAAGGACAAGTCCACCTTCATATACATAAGGATTGAGAGAATGCAGCAATATTAGCTGAACACATCGGTGGAAGTTTGAGGAAAATCGGACAATCCGTTCAAAAGTTATGAATTTTTAAAGCGTCTGCGCAATCACTGCTGGATGAGAAGACTACTACGGTGTATGATGTCACATGCGTACAACGATATAAGGAAAAGAAAAAGAGAATTCTTCACAAAACTTTACTTTTTGAATAAAGTGCACATTTCTTCGACTTGTTACTGACGTATGTTAGGGGTAATATTATTCCCCCTGCCTCCCGAAAGAGAGAAGTTGAGTGTTCTTTTGTTATGTGAGAAAATGGAAATATGTTGAATTTTCTTTATTCTTTCTTTATAAAGTTGTGCACATGTGACATCACAAGCTATAGTAGTCTTCTCATTCAGTCGTGACTAAGCAGAAATTTCAAAAATTCATAACTTTTCAACGGATTGTTCAATTTTCCTCAAACTCTCATTGATGTGTTCTACTAATATTGCTGCATTCTCTCAACCCACATGTCTATGAAGGTGAACTTGTCCTTTAACAATCTTCCAATTACCATGCACTATTTTGTTCCCGTTTCTTGCCCTATTAAACATTACTAATGATCTTCCTCCAACATTAACTATACATTTACTTAAACTGCTCTCACTGCTAGTGCTCATCATATTACTACTACTATGGCTGTAGTTGTTATTAATACGACTATTTCACTTGCTAAACACCAACAAGACAGTTTTGACTGCTTCTTTTTTCTTCCCTAAAGAACATTATCCTACCTTTGATGATCAACTATCCCTCAGTGTCGATCGCTCGACAGGCCGTGCTTTCGCATGGCGTTTATAGTCGGGCTATATATAACACGTAATGATCAGACTGAGTTGATACATTATGTGAAACGTTGGAAATATCGTTGAAAAATACCGAGGGCCTACCTGACTGCAGTATACTGTTATTCAGATTCAGATTCAGATTTTGATTTATTCAACACTTTAAGTAAAAACAGAGGAAAAATTACAGAAAATTGACAACACCATACAATAACAAAGACAAGAATGATCACAATAAGTATCAGTATAACATTACGAATACAATATTATTTGAAAGTGTTCGGCATGCTGGGAGACACACAGAAAGGCTATGCCTTATACAAAAGTCCTGTCCCCATACTATTTCATTCATAATATATTAAAGGGATCGTATAGTTTTGGTTGAGACCTAATTTCAGGTTTCTAACATTTTTTGGTGAGATAATGAGAGACCTTTTATGAAATATGAAAGAACATGTAATTCCATGAGGAATTCAACATTTATTTGACGAAAATTGTTTTTGAAATGGCTGAGATATCCAAAACAGAGCGATTCTAATAAGTGTGGGACCCACACTTTATTACGATCGCTTTGTTTTACTTTGTTTTTGGATGTTTCAGTCATTCCAAACCCGATTTTCATCAAATAAACTTTGAATTCCTCTTAAAATGGCATGCTCTGTACTATTTCATAAGTGTTTTCTTGGTATCTCGCAAAAAGTTAAAAGCCCAATTCTCATCTCCACCAATACTGTACTATCCCTTTAAGATATACCAAGCGACAGATGCATGATCGTTGTAAACGGATAATTTCTGTGTGATTTTTTTTATCGATGCCATTAGTAATGGTTGTACCATTGCAGTTGAAAATGCATTAGAAGAAAACGGAGTAAGATATGTCCAGAGTACAAGAGTGCCATTAAAATCTTTGCATCTATATAATATAAAGATGGAATACTGAAACCGGAGAATCTCACAAATTTTACTCAAGTTCAAGTTCAAGTTCAAGTTGCTTTATTTCATTTCCAACAAAATAATCAGGAATACAATTGAATGTTCGCATACAGAGAATGTCACGAAATCGGTACAACAATGTAATGAACATAATAATGATGATGATGATGATGATAATAATAATAATAATAATAATAATAATAATGATAATAATGATAATAATAATAATAATGATAATAATGATGACAATAATAACAATGATAATAATAATAATAATAATGATGATAATGATAATAATAATAATAATAATAATGATAATGATAATGATAATAATAATAATAATGATAATAATAACATATTATAAAGACATAGGTAGATTATCAACAAAGATATACAAATAAATATTATATCATTATGGAAAAATCAGACACAAAATTGCTGTTGTACGTGTGCTGTTGTGTATGTTTCACACTTTATTCACAAGCTATGGTCGACTGTGACTATCTGAACGAACTGGTTGTGAATGTATATACACGTATACCTTTACTGGTGTGGTGGAAGTAGTAGGAAACTTCAAACAATTCAAAAATGTCTAGCGTCAGGGCCAGAAATGTGTAAGTAACCTCAATCCTACATCGCCAAGGCAAATATCAAATGGCTGATTTGACTCACTCGAATAAACTGTTGAACTTACCTATCACTCAGCAAGGTCGTTGTGTGATAAACTAAAATAATGGTGAGAAGTCGGTGAAAGTTCAATCTAATGAGCTACGACACATTCCAAGTCTGTCCCTCTCGCCTATAATATACCAAGCGACAGGTGCATGAAATAGGTGTGATAGGATGGCACTGTCCTGCTTCCGATATCATTCAGATCTCATGTAGTTTAATGGGTGAAATAAACAAAAGCTTTCTCCAGCAGAAGGTGTGCTGTCATGAACCAACAGCGATTATACTTCACACCTCGGCATTCGTCAACCCGACACCGCGCATATCAAGGAAACAATATGCCAACATGGAGGTTCACACTTCTTGATTTCGATCCTCGCAGTAACTCCGGAATGCGGATGACATGCCCCCAAAAGTTGGTGTTGTTGTGGAAAGGAATGGAGTAATGGGTGAAAGAGACTCACGAGGCAAGTGGGGACTTTCTTCCCGTCCCGCTTCGATATCTCTACCTCAAAACGCCAGCTGGATTATGTCCAGTTCATCAACCCATGGAGATGATCGGCCTTCTCGATTTACTTGTTGCTGAGTGAATAAAACGGTAAAATGGATGATAATTCATAGTGTGCAGGTTGGACGATTTTTATTTACTCATTCATTTATTTATCTATCTATCTATCTATCTATCTATCTATCTATCTATACGTTTATTTTTTCATGTGTGCTTGCTGATGTGTATCTGGTAAATCTAGCACGCCATCTTTACATCTAAAGAGCGATTGAGTGAATCGATTTATCTTGCTTGATTGCACGAATTATCTTCCAGTTGCCGATATTCACATATTTATTTTGATTTTCCATGCATTATAGTTTATCGTGTTTCACGACGCTAATGGGAAAAAAAAACACCCACGAGGCGATGACAACAACACCAACAACAACAGCAACAGCTAGAGTACAAGGAGCTGAAGTTTTGCAACAGGGGTAAATGCAGGTGGGCGTAAAGCTACAAACAGGAACGGAGGAATTGCGCAATGTACTTTATTTCGACTTTACAAACTTCTACTGATGGAAGCAGGAACCCGCCGTAAAGAAAGAAATAAACAAACAAACCATGAAACGTTGCCGAGAGAGGGAGAGAGGGTGGGGAGAGGAGGGGAGGGGGCGGGGGAGGAGGAAGGAGAGGAATAGCAATTGACACCGTCACTCAGTGATGGACCGTAGAAAGCCCGCTGCTGATTGGTTCACGACTCCCGGTACAGCGCTGCCCGCTAACCAATCAGAGCAAGGAGACCCAACGCTCACCAAGTACCAGTAGGTACCTCCTTCATCATAGGAACGAAGGGCACTGACCGAATGAGACGAGATCACGGATATACCCATCGTCCTTACATGAGAGATCAACTGTCCCATTTGAGCCCGTGAACCTTTTGAAAATCTCTGTCGATGAGAAGACAGACATGATATCAGATTGGACCCTATTTCAAAAGATGTTAGAATAACAACTCTTGCTGGAATGGCAACTTCCAATAGCAACAGCCAATCAGGAAGCTGGATTCTTGTCGTTACTATGACAACTGCCATTTCAACAAGAGCTGCTATCATAATATCAACTTTTTTTTTAAATGAAATGGGGCCCAGGTCTGTTAATTCACATAAAATATGGCTATACGGATAGGCCGCGAATTTTGTTCAGTGAAATGCAGTGTGAACAGGGTTATGCGTGAGAAATGGAATAAACAAATTTGATTATTTCTTTTTTTCAATTTTGATTTTAAAAACGATGATTAATCACATGATTAATCACATCAGTCAAACTGATGTATACGTGCAGACATCATGCACGCCAAAATCTTCGTTATAAAGTAGTCAATATTTGGGTGAAGTATCCATTATCCATTCCATGTCAAAACAATATTCTGTACATTCGTAAACCCACCAATCCATGCCCATACCAGGGAGGTGAGAGGAACACCTCCCTGCCCATACCGACACCACAACACCATTTTAGTCAGCCAGGGAGCTCAGGTGTGAACTCACACCTCCTTGGTCAAGCAGTGAACAAGAATTGGAAGCAGCCATTCTATCCATCTTAGAAATATAGTCAGAGCTTCGTATACTAGTACCATGCAGGAGGGTAGTCTGGCTTCCAGACCCTCTGCCCATAATATTTCGCTATTCAGAATATTGACGCCCTCAACGTCAAAAACTAGTATAGTTTAAGGTGATTTTGTTTGTCACCTTTGCCTTCGGCAAAGCCGCAGAATCCAGTTGGTAAAAACCAGACTAGCAGGAGGGAGGAGAACACACTGCGCAAGTTGCAGAAAGTCTTCATCTCTCACCCTCGCAAGAATGCACGCACCATGAAGGGCTCACACCTGTAAATGAAATGAAATGGACCCCTTCACAAATTCGTGCCAAAGATACCAAAATAAATGAAGAAAAAAAGAATAAAAAATCATTAATGTAGTTTGGCATAAAACTGAATAGCTGCAGATATTGAGTATGAATTCCTCTACAAACTGCATTTTGATTTGAAGATGACAGCTTTTCTCATGGAATTTGAAAGGACTATATTTTACTGGGTGCGTGTACGGAAAATAGGTGATTTTTTTGAGTGAAAAGAACTCGTAGTCTGGCTTTGCTAACCCTTGGACAGAGTTTGAGCCGAAGAACCTGCCTTGGAAATTTGATGGATGACAGGGTATAGCTCACTTATTCAGGTTAGTGAAGATGAACCACCTCATTAAATTTTCTTCCAGCTATTTTACTGATGATGATGATGATGATGATTATTATCATTATTATTATTATTATTATCATTATTATTATTATTATTATCATCATCATTATTATTATTATCATTATCATTATTATCGTTAGTGTTATAGTTATTATCATTATTGTTATTGTTACTATTACTATTATAATTAATGTTGTTGTTGCTCTTGGTGGTGATGGTGATGGTGCTGTTGGTGCAAAACAAAGGTCTGGATAACTTCATTGCTTACCACATACGCTTGTTTGCAAAGAGAAGAGAGAGAGATTGACAGAGAGTGAGAGAGAAAGAGAGAGAGAGAGGGAGAGAGGGAGAGAAAGAAAATGTCCATATGGCTCAAAGACACAATCAATTACACAAATGCTGTTACGCTCCATTCTTTTTAATACATTAAAAACGGACATTTTTGTATTGTGAAAATAATGTAGTTTGTAGTCATGCATGCTACCATGTAGGACCTATGAAATGCACCATTTCATTCAAATTACCAATGGGGGATCGGGAGGGGTAGCGATATTTCCCTTGCCCCTTCCCTCTCCCTCACTCCTGCCAGGACAAAAGTAAGATGTTGGCGCACTGCATTTTTGATACAACAAAAACGCAAAATTTCAAAGCTCGCACAATTTATTCGTTCCATTTCACGTTTCAATTCTTTTACTATTGAATATACACACCCTTACGTCATAAAAACCAAAACCAAAAACAAACAAACAAACAAACAAAACAACCGTGTTTTATATGCACTCAAACACCTATACTTGCTCCTTTTTCTCAAACATATGTACAATATTGCGACGGAGCTTGAGAGTACTCCCCTAAATTGTTTCTACCTAGTTGGAGAAGTCATTCATAGTCACTCAATATCCATTTTGGCGCACTCTTGTTTCACCCTGGCCCACTGTGCGCCACTATTATATTAACATCATAATTACGTTGATGGGTATAACATTATAGGCTCGTTCACACACATTCAAAAGTAACGATTTTCGTGTCATCTTCGCAACGCGATCGAAAATCGTTTGTCGCTGGAGAGTTCAAAATAACATGGGAAAAACTAAAACTATTTTTAGAGAGTGAGGAGGATAATGTCGATTCTTGCATTTAAAAAAAATCCATATTTTGCTTTTACTTTTTGATCTTGGTTATGAAAACCCTTGATTTTTACAAGCATTGCTTTCTCTACGATCTCCGGCCTCGTCTTCCTTCTCCTTTTTTTCCATTTGCATTCCACTTTAGTTTTATATGCTTACGTATTCTTCTGTTAGTTGACACATGTAATTCAAATTATTATGTTGTACAGAAGGACAGAAGGGGAATAAACTTGAATTCGAACTTGAACTTTCTGTTTGTCCAAAGATTTGTTACATCCGAATTGAACATGCATTTGAACGAGGAACAAAATATTTTCTTCTATTAATACCAATCTATCTGTATTGAATTCCTCACAAAATGCGCTATATTGGCCTCGGGAAGCGTATCTTACACTTGCAAATTGTACTGGATGTTCCCGAGTCCCATCTATCTGACGAATCAAAGATTCTAAAATAGATATCATTATCAGGTATGCAAGCTTCATGAAAAACATAAGAAAAGAAATCTAAAGGAAAACGAAACAAAACAAAACAAAAACTCGTCAGCTGCGTTGCTGACTGGGTAAATTTTCCACAAAATACACGTACTCTTCGGATCTAGAACTGTATCACCTGTGAGAGGAGTTTTAGGCAGAAAAAACAGAAGAAAATCTTGGAGGTAAGATAAAACTAATGTCTTTCTTACCTATTTATCTATTCATTTCCATTATGATTTAACAGGCTTCTCCATGAGAAATAATCTCCAATGTGGTCAAAAAATGTGTAGAGATGGCACTATTTCACAATAAAACTTGGCGTAAAGACACACTAAAAACAACAGCACATTAACAACAACAACAACAACAACAACAACAACAACAACAACAACAACAACAACAACCCAACAACACCCGATGTTGTTCGCGTTGTCAAATCTCATTCAAGACAGACGATGAATTCCCCTCTCACGGCGGAAGGAAGACAGGCTCCAGTGAGAGGAAAGTGGTCGTAAATCACTCTGACCCCAACATCCTAAAGTCATATCAGTTACCGTTCATCAACACCGGAGTGTAATTATCACGGTGGTTTTGTTTTTCGTCACAAATATCACTCTATATCAAAAGAGATGAACAGGGATAACGTTGGTATTTTCCCGCCTTCCCCCCTCTTTACTCCCGGAAAGTGATAAGTCCATTTCCGAAAACATTATCATGCAACCACGCAATCCCCACCCCCCCCCCCCCCCCACGGTCAGTCGTCATAAGGGGGGGGGGGGGAGGGGGAATGAAAACATGAAAACTCTAGAACACAGATACGTACATACGTAATGGCTTAATTTGCACACAGGATTATAACTAAAAGCTTAGGCTACATAGGCCTATGTACTCCTGTGAAAATATGCTGAGTAAATTTATTCTGTTTAGCCCATACTGCATCCCCATAAACCGGTAAAAATAATTTTGCCGTCACTTTGTCCCGTTGAAGCATTCTTTCCAGTTTACTGCCCTAGTCCCGATGAAATGGTCAACTGTCTCAATTCAGAGAAGTGAGAAATTGCAGATATTGAGATATTGCAACCAGGAAAAATCCCCTTACTAGTTATCTTTCTCCCTCCTCTCTCTTTCTCTATCTATCTATCCACCCATCCATCAATCCATCCATCCATCCATCTATCCATCCATCCATCCATCCATCCATCCATCCATCTATCTATCTATCTATCTATCTATCCATCAATCCATCCATCCATCCATCCATCTATCTATCCATCCATCCATCCATCCATCCATCCATCCATCCATCTATCTATCTATCTATCTATCTATCCATCCATCCATCCATCCATCCATCCATCTATCTATCTATCTATCCTACTATCTATCTATCTATCTATCTAGGAATCTATTCTATCTACTTAAGTATCCATCCATCTATCTATCTGTCTATCTATCTATCTATCTATCTATCTATCTATCTATCTATCTATCTATCTATCTATCTATCTATAGTATATAACATGTTTATAAAGTATACGAAGAGTTTGGTCATAAAACAGGTTATATGCCATTTTTTAACAGGATTAGAACCAACACTTGCTGTCGGGCAGAAGCTCGGTGGTCTAGTGGAGATGACGCCTGTCTGGTGATCAGGAGGTCGTAGGTTCGAATCCTGCTCGAGTATACATTTGCCCATGATTTTTTATCATGGCTACTATTGTTTTCAATTCAGTCCATCAACAGATAGATCAAAATAAAACTTTTTGAGTGATACCTCACTTGTAACATAACAAGGAATATTCTTGAAGTTATGATGGAAAATATCCCATATTTTCTTTACTATTTTCTGTTTTTATGCACATTTAATCTCAAATATCTCACTTTTACAAGAGTGGAGCTAACTCGTTTTGCATTCAAACTCTTCATAAGTAGATAAATCACTACATGGCATTGGAAGTTAAAAAACAGCAGCATATAAACGAGGGTTATCATGTCAGTCACTGCAAAGACCAAAACATTTAAAGCGTCTCAAAATAATGCACTGTTACTGTTCACCTTAATATACTTGTAGATTGAGTGAATGCAGCACCATAAACCAAACACAGTTAGTGAAAGTGTGAGGAAAGCTTGAGGTTTTTAAAAGTTTTACATTTTAAAGTTTCTGCACTGTCACTGCTGGATGAGAAGACTACTACAGTGTATGATTTCACATCCGTAGAACAATGTGTGAGGAAAATATAACAAAAATTCCACAAACTTTCACTTTTTGAAAAAGAGCAAACATTCCCTCTACTTGTTACTGATATTCAGCATGGGAAGGGGAACATTACTCCCCTTGGCTTCTGAAAGAGGCAAGTCAAGTGCTCTTCTTTTAGGGCCTGCGCAAAAAAAGTGGAAATACATGTATGTTGAATTTTCTTTATAATGTCTTTATAGCATTCTACACAATGTGACATCTAAAGGTGCAGTAGTCTTCTCATCCAGTGATGGCGGCACTCAACTTTAAAAATTTCAAAACTTTTGAACAGATTGTCCAAGTTTCCTCACACTTCCACTGATGTGTTCTACTAATGTTGCTGCATTCTCTCAATCCTAATGTATACGAAGGTGAACGTGTCCTTTAATCCGATCTCTACCTTGGTCTTTGTTTCACTGTGATAATCCCTCTTTCATTTCTCATTAAAACAAACACAGAGAAAACAGCACTAAGAGCAGACAGAAATAAAGTTCAGGTGCTTTATTCAAGAGGAAGAAATATGTCATAATTCCCCACACAAACTCCCAGACTAGAGTAAAAAACTTCTTTCATACATCTATAAATTATGGTGATAGAAAATTGCTTATTTACAGGAATATTATCATTCTTTTTACATTTTCCACCAGCGACACAGAAAACTGCATAAATGTATTGTACAGGGTGCTTCGGAAGCAGATCAAGACTTGTCGCCTATGACAGTAATAAATCCTAAATGTTCAATACAACGTAATCCAGTTTCCACACAGAATGGAATTTTATATCTATTAAAAGAAACAAGTTATGCATGGTAACTGCAGTTTATTGTACCTTCTCGAATGTATTTCATGCAACACTGCATACTCACTTATATAAATTCCATGTCTAGTACATGTATGTGAAAAGGAAAATAAGATGATCCATTTCGAAATGATCATTCCAAGAACTCTGAAAGCTTTTTGTGAAAAGCAAAATATTCTATAGTTATGTTCATTAACCTGTGCATGTTAGATGATTCAGTTTTTGTTTGTTTTGTTTTTTTCCAATACTGGGTAAGCTACACAAAATCAAAATTATCAACCCACGTTGCATATTAGCCTACATTGCATATCATAACATTGGACGGAAATCACATTTATATACATGTATTATATCCTGCGTTTATTACCTCGGCACACAAGTTGCCTCTATGCTGGCAATGGAACTTGCATGGCACTGGTTTTGCATAAATTGCACTGAAAAATGATCACAGAACTGTTTGAAAAATAACTAGCATTTTGTTGAAAAGATAGTACATTACATAATAATGACTGCATATTCTTACATCAAGATGATGGTTCATCTCAAAGACACATTATATGTGACCCGCTACAACAAAATGATCCTAAAGTCGGGTGAGGTCGATTATTTGAAAATTGCATGACAAAATTTCCTAATCTTTCTGCTTTAAATTGATATATAACACATCTTATGAAAATAATCGGCTGCAGAGATATCGATGTTTAAAAGAGAGCATGTCGAGACGTATGGGAAATCACTGTTTCGAGAAAAGCGCCCTAAAAGTTTTCCTTGCGACGCAATCGCGATCAAGGGACATGCTAGTCAATTTTCACCTCCGGACAATAGAAGGTAAACCCTAGCAACCCCCGAAATGCTCATTCAAGCACAGCGTCGGCGGTCTCCTCACCGACCAATCAGTGACCAGGATGCCAGGAGAAGCGGCTGGGCATAGCGCACCCCGCCCGCACGCACCAGTCGACTTAGCCTTTAAACAAGGCGACTCGCTCTGCGTGCCCCCGTATAGCGCGTTTACCCCACAAACCTGTTGGCCGGCGAGTGGAGCGAGCCGCCTTTATCCACTCGTTCAGGGATGTGTACTTTTGTCGTTGTTGTTGCTTTATATTCTGGTGCCGTGCGTATTTTCTGCGTCAAATTTGTACGCAAATTTGTCAAAGAATATAAAGCAACAACAACGACAAAAGTACACATCCCTGAACGAGTGGATAAAGGCGGCTCGCTCCACTCGCCGGCCAACAGGTTTGTGGGGTAAACGCGCTATACGGGGGCACGCAGAGCGAGTCGCCTTGTTTAAAGGCTACAATCGACTTGGCAGTGTGCGAGCTTCACGCTTCGGTTAGCGGCAAGCAGCAAACTGACCAATGAGATCACTCCGGTCGTTGTTAGGGGCGGAGCATCTGTGGCGCTCAATCCAAATTTTCGAACCGGTTTCTGCTTGGTTGAAACGCCAAAAACATGGCCCAGAAAAACGCTATTTTTTGGTCTTTCCTTTCATCATTTTGCTTCAAAATTTCGACAGATGATAGAAGACATGTCAGACTCCAATAATATGTCAAAATCAGAAAATCGTAAGTTTTGACCAGTTATGATGCTCCAACTTCAAACTCGATTTTCACGGCTTCGACCGTGCGCGACTTTAGGACCTTTTTGTTGTAGCGGGTCACATATAATTATACCCATGCTGTGTATTGCATAAAAAAATAAGGACAAAAGTGGACGGAAGACTAATATAAAACCATACTCAAAGGAGGACGAATATTATATATGAATACATCCGTGTCAGCATAGCTATGGGTCACATGAATACAGATTTAGCACATGAAAAAATAATAGTTGAAGCTACAAATAATCAATACAAGAAAGTACGTAGTCCATTTCCAGATGGCTTTGAGTAAAACATGATTTCAACCACTTGAAGGTACTCTACAAGCAAGCGTAAAAATATCTTTTTTTTTTCATTTCTTCTTGACTCCCAAGGAGACAACAAATATGTTGCATAAGCATGAATGCTATAGTAAGCTCTATTGTAAGCTTTCAGAATACTTGCTATATACACAAAACATGTAAAGATAAATTGTTTAAAAGTGCACACACTTGCACTTTAAATCTTCACATTACAGTCAATCTACGAAGTTTTCTTGACAAGAACTAGGTTGATAAGACTTCAATATCAAGCATTCAAAACCATTACCCAAAGACAACATGTCTGATCATTACTACAGAAATCTCATCATGACATATTTATCAGCTGCTTCCCCTTTGTTCCTCACAGATTGTGTACATTGTCTGTCTCTGACAGCATGACCAATACAGCATTTTAAGCCAAAGGCACCATAAACTAACTGGATCTTATCTTATTACACCTACTGGTACTTCAGAACTGACACTTTGCATTGTTCGATACAACCTTTCAAGCAGCGTTTTATTCAGCACGAAGTTTGACTACTCTATGTGAACTTTTATATCAACAGCCAAACGGAATTCCGACTTTGAAAAATATCTGACTTTGACTATAAAATTATATAGGTTTAACTACATGTATTTGAAATCCAGTTGCGTCTACTTTAAACATGATAGAAAGAGAAACGTCTAAACTGATTCCACATATCTAATTGCCATGCAAAGCACAGTACTGGGTAGCATACAAGGTTGGATCAATGTATGACTGAGTTTCTATGTCAATAAAGGATTTACTGAGCCTTTCCTAGATTAAAGTTTGAGAGCCCCCCCCCCCTCCCCCCCTGCCCACACACAAAATTATAGGTCATAAATGGGTGATATAAATCACAGAATTATTTCTTTTTATGACAAACTTTTAAACAAACAAAAGGTTGTTCATCCTTAAGTGTGAGAGCTTCGACATACAATAACATTTAAATGTACAGTAATATTTTTATATCAACCTTGGTATCAGGAATATACTTACAGTTCAAGATTTTAGATAGCATCACAAACATAACTTGCAAATAACGCCATCCATTTCTACACGTTACAAACCAAATAAAGTCACTTTGGTCCCATGCCACCACAATTTCCCAGTGAGATATTTCTTATAATCAAACAAAACAAACACACACAAAGTGTTTACCCTGCACAGTGCTATTGCAGAACAGCACACCAAATATACGCTTGCAATGACTACAGGGGAAACTCGGTATAACGAACACTGCTATAACGAGATATCGGTTATAACGAGGAAATTTTCTCGGTCCCAAATGTCCTTCCACACAAGTCTATGTAAAATGCTACTCTTATAGCGAGATCGGCTATAACGAAATAACTGCTATAACGAGATAAATTTTGTGACTTCCAAACAAAGAAAAACATAGTAAATCAAACCTGCTATAGCGAGGTAAAGCAAAATGCCTTCGGTAAAGCTTTACATCGCCTGTGCTATCATCTTCCGAGATTGTAAAGCTTGATGCGCCAAAAACTGTCTTGCACACACATAATCATTTTCTTCAATGCACTCCAGCTAGCACTGCATGCTGTACGTGTGAAGTGTGTGTGTGCACGCACACTGATACATGCAGAAAATGTGGTGGGACGGCCATAATGTATGCATGACATCATCATGACGTTTAGCAGGTGTGAGGCAATCTGATGCTGTGATTGGCCTTCTACTTAGGGAATTCCCCGTCTTCACACACACGCAGTCATAATGTACATACAGAATGTGTCACATACACACACAGCATTGTGCAGACCATATTCAAGCTTTCCACACAACACACACCCATTCGATAACCAGATACCAATCCACAGACGATCTTGATACAATCGCAAGCTATATAAATTTACAAATTCAAACATCTACAATTAATAAGAAACACATTCTTGACATGGATTTCCTTGGCAAAAACATCTTCTTACCCATAAAGGTGAGTAATTCCCTCACACACAATATCAAGTTTTCAGTATTGACTGAAATATGAAGGGTAGTCCCACATGTGCAAATTAATGTCATTATTTTATGCCTTCTTTTATGCCTACTGATATAACGAGATATCGGCTATAACGAGGAAAATGACTCGGTCCCGACCATCTCGTTATATCGAGTTTCCACTGTATCTTACAGTGGGGACAACATTATGATACAGTTAACAGCTTGAAACATGTTGCATGTCAAAGAATCTCCTGTTTACACGACAAAGAGTCATGAGAATATCATGCATACCCATTTGCAGAATTCCTAATGGGATCTGCTCTGTTTGAATCAACCAGGTTACCAGGGCAACCGTATCATCACAGGTAACAATGATGACTATTGTTATTGGCATGTGGGTGTGACAAGTCCTATCACCACGATTCACAATAATTGTGATAGTTGATATATTGTGAGCTGGCATCTCAGTGGGCTCTTTTGGAATAAAAGTTGTGTACTACATTCAAAATTTTCATACACTTTTGATTTTAAAGCACTCCAAAACAACTCATTATCCTGGCAAATTGCATCAACTGAGTAAGTTTCTTGGTAGACCCTTTCAGTGTACTGGAAGCAAATATTCCCAATGATGGAAGATGAACTTTTAGCCTCTCCAAGAACTATGTTTGGGCTTTAAGCAGTGAATGAGAATAGTAATACTTTCAGTTCTTATGCTGCAGAAGTGCACATGTTGAGATCTTGGTATCCCACATTGTATATGAGGCTATAGGAAGAGCAGCATTATGTAAGACAGCTGTCATTATAATTTTCTCTAATACTTTTTCATGAATCCTGTCATCAAATTTCAGGTTTTATCATCTGTAAGAGGCATCTTGGAAGTAAAATACGATCAAGAATTTCGTCAGTCTGCCGTCACCTCTTCTGCATTGCATAGATCATGTACAAGAGGTATCACAAACCTGATACATTTCTTCTGGGAGTACACTGCATCCGTCATTGTTTAAATATCGCACAACTATGTGCTAAAAAAAGCAAACTGTGGGTCAAGCCAAGATGATGTGGTACAATAAAAAAACTGCCTATGTACCATTGCGCTTACAACGTTACAGCAGGGTACAGGGAGGGAGATAGAAGACTTCACACAAGGTCTAATGTGATCCAAATATATGGCAAGAATCACAAATTATCTACAACATGGAATTTTGTATGAACCTCAAGCAGGTCCCACTATGAGAGGTATGACCTTTCAGAAGACATGATTGTGAAAGATGTACATGCTTTTCATCCTTCACTACTGTCTCTTTCTCAGACACACATGTTCAGAAACTGACAAAGGTCCTCAAAGGTAAATCTGTCCACTGTGTGAGTTCTTTACCATTCTGACGATGAATATACAGGTAATCATCAGGAATCATTCTACATGGCACTTATGGTATCATACCTTGAAATCTGAACTGTGGACTACTGGAATCCAACGAGACCATGGACACACATTTGTGGTATGCAGTTGAAAGCCCTTCCTGACACACCTTCACACCATAATAAGTGTGTATATTTGGAGACTCATCAGCGTCAACCTGGACAGATCAGCCTTTGAAGGTACTTCACACAATGCAAATACGTTGTATTGTATACTATGCAGTGCTGGTTGACCAATATTTTGCAAAATCAAAAACTCTTGGAAAATTTTGCTTTCCTTCAACACAAATGCCTTGAATATTGTCTGCTAGGTGGGATATCACTAACGTTTATGTCAAGGCAGTTCTCAATTATGAATCAAACCACGCGCAACATTATGAAATACTGTAAATCCAGAAAGTTTGGTGTGCATGAAACCTTCATGATTTTGTGTGGAACCAAGATTTGCCAAAGTTTTTGCCTACACATGCACTGAATGCCAGTAAAATGCTGTACAACTTACAAGTATTAAAATTCACTTGTACCGCTGATGTAAACAGTTAGACCTAGTACGCGATGAAATATGATTGCAACTGCACTTCAAAATTTAAAGCAATTGTGTTTAACAGGCATCAAAACAAATACTGGTACTCTCTGATACTGTAATGATATTTCATTACTAAAAGCCCCAAAATACTGAGTACTACACATATATTTCATTCAGATGTAGATGCAATGAGTATGCATAATTTTTTCATGGTTAGTAATTCGTGAAAGTTCAACACCGTAAAAAAGGCCGTCTGCTCTAATTCCCGAAAGTTTCATGCTGCAAAAGTTTCTGGTTTTACAGTATAAAGGCATATACACTAGACCCATGGGCCCGAATTCACGAAGATGGTACAAATGAAACCATGGTTTAAACCATGGACAAAAACCATGGAGCGCCAAGCGTCTCACGGAATATTTCGTTACGAAATTGGTCATTTCGTCGACAAAATGACCGTTTTGTTAACGAAATTATCATTTCGTGGACGAAATGTCAATTTAGCTACAAAATGTTGTCATTTCATTACAAAATAATCATTTCATCGACGAAATGACTGATTTTATAACCAAATATTCCGTGCGACACTTGGCGCTCCATGGTTTTTGTCCATGGTTTAAACCATGGTTTCATTTGTACCACCTTGGTGAATTCGGGCCATGGAGATTTTCCCCCAGTACACTGCTAGAGTGCGGAGTATGCATATGCCCTGTACCATTGTTTTGTGAGCGCATGGGGAGCACTGGATGATGACAAGGCGGCAGGCTCACCCCTCGTGCTAACACGCTAGCAAACGAGCAACCGAGGAGCAGCCAAATCAAGAAGTGGTATCGCGTATGAAGTGCATATGCGCGCTGCAAAAAATGTTAACTTCAGTATGCAAAGTCTGCCATTACTAAGTGGGTCAATGGCAGCCCCCATGAAATCACTGACACTATTGTAGAGTCCGCCCTCTAGTGGTGAGGAGGAGAAAAATCTCTTTGACTGTACCTCACATGCATGCACCTATGTGACCCTCTGCAACAAAAGGATCCGAAAGTCGGGGGGGGGGGGGGGAACAATTTTCTGAAAATAACATGACGTTATTACCTTACTCTTCCACTTTTATGTCATATATAAGATGCTTCATAAAAGTACTCCGTTGCAGAGATATCAATGATTTTATTAGCGCATGTCGAGTGGTATAAGAAATCAACGTTTCGACAAAACCGCCTTCAAAGTTTTCCAGCCGACGCTATCACGATCAAGGGGAAGTAGGACAGTTTTCACCGTTTGACAATAGAAGGTACGCACCTAGCAACCTCCGCGATGTTCATTCAAGCTTAACGCCAGCGGTCTACGCACGACCAATCAGTAACCAGGATGCCACGCACTGACCAATGAGATCACTTCCTCGTTGCTAGGGGCGGAGTCTAGGTGCGGTGCTAAATCCAAATCTTCGGACACGTTTCTGTTCCGTTCAAAGTTGGAAAATCATGGCCCAGAAAAATGCTATTTTCTTGCCTTTCCTTTGATCATTTAGCTTCGAAATTTCGGCAGATGATAGAAGATACATTAGACTACAAAATTATGTCAAAAACAGAAATCTGAACGCTTTGACGGATTTTGATGATCTGACTTCAAACTCGATTTTCTCGGCTCACCCGTCAGCGACTTTAGGATCCTTTTGTTGTAGCGGGTCACATATACACACATATACACACACACACACATCCATACAGAAATGCATCCCATGAACTCCACTTGCTCTCTCTCTCACTTGGTATGTCTCTCTCCCTCTTCCTTTGTACCTCTGCAATAAAAACATCATTTCCTCTCCCTCGTCTACCCTGCCAGTAGAATTCTATCCCAGGCCACCATGTTGGAGGTTTGAGGAAACCTCAATCCCACGCCACCTCATTGGAGATTTGAGGGAGCATCAGTCCCAGGCCACCTTGATGGAGGTTTGAGGTAGCGTCAATCCCACGCCACCTTGTTGGAGGTTTGAGGGAGGGTGGTGCCGTTCTCCTCAATCTTCACCTTCCGCGCTGTTCCCGTTGACAGGACCCTGGGACCCCTGGCCTGGCGGGAGCGCACTGGGGCAGACGTGGAACGCGGAATCGGCTTGCCTGCCGTCGTGGCAGCCGTCGTTGGGCGGCTGTTGAAGCCCATTGTGGTGTTAGGCCGACTCTGTCGACTCGATCCTTTGAAAGGGATTGACGTGTACATGCCATTACGAAGTCACAAATGAAATTGCAATGGATAGGTAAATGAATCTAAATATGCATATTCTATTGAGACTAAAAGTACACTGAGTTTGAGTGAGTCAAGTACACCCTAGACTTGCATGGAAGTTGATGGAGAGTTATCCAATCTTTTGCCTCTGAAAAACACTAGTTTTTAAGCAGCACTGAATTCAAATATGGACAGGTCTGACATCTGGGTGACCTGTGTTGAAACCCCTGGTTATCTTACAGCTATAAACGGATTACCTTTGCTACAAGTCCCTCTGCTTGACGCAAAGTTTTCTCGCAATGCGTTTTTGTTACTCAGCCCTAACTTTGGCGGTACTACAGCAAGACGTGAAGGATACTGGATGCACAGAAATAGGCAGTTCATAGATGTCTGTGGATTTTGTAATACTTTTGGCTAGAGTGCACTTCTAAAATCCACAAAAATATCTTTACAATTTTCTGAATGCATTTTTAATGGTGTGAATTGTGTGCTTCATCATATTGATAAATACTATTATAGTAGTAGTACAGCTGTAGGCCTATGTGCATGTGTGCATGTGTGTGTCCTAGTATTTATTTCAGTGCATGTATGCTAGTTGCTTTCTGTGCAGACCGTACATTCCAACGGATTGTGAGTCCGTACTAGTAAATCAACTTTCATGTATGGAAGTGTCAAATCAAATTCTGTCGTTTTGGTGAATTGGGATGAAAAAGTACAAATATAAGCAATTTTATTCCGCAAGTACAAGTATAAGAACCTGTGAATAGGTTTTATAGCCACTCAGTGGGAAAGTTCAATCGTAGAAACGTGAAGATGTTTAGAGAACCGTTGAGGAGGAATGATGCTAAATACTCACCCCTTGGTCTTGGAGGAGGGACTGCCGCTGGTCCTCCGTGCTTCTCCAAACTGAAGAGAGAGAATGAAGGGGGGGGGGAGGGGAGAAGAACAAGCTTAGAATAAACATGGAATGAAAGATCATTCTAACAAAAGAACCTCTCATTTGCATGTTCTTGGAGTTCGATACAGAACCAACTAATCTATGGCTAGAAACAGTGTATCATGCCAACCTTTCTGACTGAAAAATAAGGATGATGTGGCTCAAAAGTAGGAAAGAAAGAGCAGGTCCCATACGAGTGTGTAGTAAAATTATCAAGAAAAATAGGAAACTACTATTAAAACAAGAGCTGGGAATGGTCAAAATTTAGGCTCTTTCCTCCAAATTCAGTATTATTGGGAGGTCTGCTTCATACATTTTAATGCAATCTATTCAATCCCATGTGGTTACACATTTAAATCAGTCCTCAGTTATGATAAGCTAGATTGAGTAATCTGCCACAGAGTTCCAACTGGTACGTACCTGAGTGCTGGAAGGCCTACAATTTCCTGTCGGCGGAACTCCTCGGTGAAGTCCCGAGAAATCTTCCCGTCCTTGTCCAAGTTGTCCATGAGTTTCTGGAAGAGGCCCGGCGTGTTGCGGGTGGCGATGAGCAGGAGCCGCGTGGCCGTGCGGTTGAAGGTCAGGTAGCCCACGGCAACGGCGGCGGAGTGTCGCACCTCCATGTTTGCAGAGTGGAGGTGGCCAATGAGGATGTCGACAGCACCCGAGGTGATCATGGCGTCTGGGATGCCTGCCCTCGTGTGGGCAAGGCTTGCCAGCAGGCTCCCTGCAATGGGGAGATAAAAGTGCAAACATGAATTAAATGGACAGTTAATCAACATATGAGTATTGCTGATGGCAGTGAGGACACTGGCGAAAATAGCATTATTTTCTCTCTTTTTTTTGGGGGGGGGGGGAAGAAGGGATGTGGGGAGGATTAAAGGACAAGTTCACCTTCATAAACATAAGGATTGAGAGAATGCAACAATAATAGTAGAACACATCAGTGAAAGTTTGAGGAAAATTGGACAATCGATGCAAAAGTTATGAATTTTTAAAATTGTTGTGTTGGAACCGCTGGATGAGGAGACTACTACAGCTTGTGAGTCATATGCGTACAACAGTATAAAGAAAATGTAAAAGAAAATTCAACATATTTTCACTTTTTTCGCATAATAAAAGAGCACTTGACTTGCCTCTTTCTAAAGGCGGGAGGAATAATATTACCCATAACATTTGTCGGTAACGAGTCAGGGGAATGTGTACTTTTGTCAAAAGATGGAATTTAGTGAAATTCTCTTTATATTTTCCTTATATTGTTGTACGCATGTGACATCTAAGTTATACATACACTGCAGTAGTCTTCTCATCCAGCGGTTACTGCACAAAAATTTCAAAAATTCATAACTTTTGAACGGATTGTCTGATTTTCCTCAAACTTTCACTGATGTGTTCTACTAATATTGCTACATTCTCTCAATCCTTATGTTTATGAAGGTGAACTTGTCCTTTAAGGAATTGGGGATGCTCAATATCCTGCTGTAAGGATTGATATGTTCCTCATAATTATAAAAAAATTTTTCAAATGTCTACAAAGGGTGTCTGTGCGAACTGCTCTAAGTTGCAGCATCTGTGGAAAAGTTCTCATTGAAGAATGAGAAAGGCATAACATGCAAATCAGTGCAGACACAGTATTCTTCTGGCAATACATTGATGATTTCTGCATCAAAGCAAAGGAACAATGGACTGAGAACAAAACTTAATTAAATGGAGATAAGGAATATGATTCATGAACTGGCCTCTTTGCTTTCCTTGAAACTTTTGTCATGAAACAAATTAAAAACAGGATTGAATCCACAGTTGCTTACCCACTAAGATGACAGTTTCTTCATCATCAGACTTGAGCAGACCCACGAGTCTTGTCACACCCTCGGCCGATAAGGAGACCTGGTCGCGGTCAACAATCACCCTAGCTAGAACCACAATCTGTTGGGATGGGAGAAGGAAATGGTAATGGACACCAGACAACAGCCTCTACCCAAACAACAAAGGAAAAGAATGTCACCTACATACTTGGGTCCATGCCAAATGTTTACATAATATTATGTAGTTTATGGCACTAAATGTACCATCTGTATATTAGTCACTTTAGGTACACATCTCAAATTAAAGTCTACAAGAGCTGTCACATTGTTTTAAATTGCTTCTTTGCTTTCAGATACACAGTATTCTACAGCTAAACATATCTTTACCCACAAAAGCACAATACATCACTGAAACCTCCATGGAACAGTCAGAATGCATGACATTTCAGGCATGTTAATCAAAATTTAGGACTTGTCATGAAAACAAGAGCTTGGCCACTATCTGACATGGTAATGTTATAGCCCACCTTTTAAGTTCTAAGGTTAGATTTAACAGACCTGTCTTCATTCCTGTAAAATACTTGGTTTCTTTGAGTGCTTTTGATGCCACAGCAAACTCACAGGTGTGACACAAAGCAATGAAGGAGATCTTTGTAAGAAAGACTGTATTATACATGTGGTATACATACACTAGGAACATATCATATGATGACGATGATTTCTCGCCATAATATACAATCACAAATTTAACAAAGGCAGAGAAGATCATCGCCCGTGGACAAGGGAGGCAATTCACAAGAGGAAAACAGCTAGCACAATGAACAGAGACTCGGGCCAATATACATTGTATTCTCTCACATGTATATGATACCATTCTCTCATGTCCAGCGTCATATCGCCATCTACGACGCAGTCTGAAGAAGCCACCAGTAGGAGGCGAAAGTACTCACTAAGGTACAAAACGATTTTTGTGATAGTGAAAGAAGAACATACTTCTATTAAATCACCAATCAGATGAATGTCATTCAGGATTCATGAATACTTAGTTGATAAAGAGCTCTACAGCCAATGGGTTAAGATATCATCATCATTATCATCCTCTTCATCCTTCTCCTCATCATCATAGTCATCGTTTTCATCTTCAACACCATTATTGTCACCATCACCACTACCACCATAATCATCATCATCATCATAATCATCATCGCCATCATCGCTATCATCGTCATCAACGCCATCATCACCATCATCAAAATCATCACCACCACCACCACCACCATCATCATCATCATCATCATCATGTAATATCCATCTTTCACATTCTGTGGGGTCAGACATTTAATTTCCTGTCTGGTCTTTTTCAAGGATGCCCACTCTGTGGTTTAAAAGTTTACAATGCCCTCTGCAAATGTCTTTTTCCTGGTTTTTGCAAAATATGTCCCATGGTCTTGGACCAGACACAAAGAAGTTTGTAGCTTCCTATACCCAGAAAATTTCATCTCTTCTACCACATGCCCATACTACCACAGCCGAATCAGCCTTCATGCCCTCTGAAAATCTCAACATAATTTTGCGACACACCAAAGGCCCACCCCCTAATGCGGTATCTATTAGGATATGAGATTCTACAGATGTAAGATGATCAGGTTGCCATGGTTACCTGGTAAGAGGCATGGGCCTGGTGAGCCTCTTTCTCCGAATCGATGAAGCGCTGAAAGTTGGCCATCCTGATCCCTCCCGCCTCCCTGATGGCGTACTGCTGGCTGGTGTTGTTGAAGGCAAACGTGGCTAGGGCAGTTCCTGCTTTCAGTCTCACGTCCTACACAGAAATATGATGCAGATGCAGGAGAGAAATCACACTTAACTCAGTGTTTTCCACCCATTTGGTCTCACAGGGATGCTGGAAAGCCCAATGAGATATGATACAGGATGTATGATTGATAGCTGGAATGTGAAATTAATTGATGCCAGGCCATTATCCGTCTAGCAGACTTCTCGCCTCTCCCCCTCTCTATTCCTTGCTCTGCATCAATTCTACAGCCTCAGAAAAGTACAACTAGTAGCATCTGCTACTCAATTTTGAATGAAACTGGCCATATTTTGCTTTAAAGAGTTGATAATGCAAAGTCTTGCACAATATTTTGATAATGCACCTAAAGGAAAGTACAACATACATGTAGCTCTACAAAATTTTGTTAAGATGTACGTATGTGGTGACTAACAAGTAAATGTTTGACAAGATCATGAGACTATTCAATATTCAGATTTGACAAAAAGTCAAATTAATGCGGCAATAAACTGGACCATGCGTTCAAGAAATTTCATCACTGGTATATCCAGAGCAAATGATTTGTATGCTCCTGCTGTTACAATTAGATACCCATGAATGATTTGCTAAGAATTTGTGAAGAGGGTCAACATTTGGAATCAGTGGTATACTTGAAAGGCAAAATAGTAAACCAGCACTGATCTTGAAAATCAGGCAACTTCTGTAAAAATTAAGTTCTTGGGACCAGCAGTTATCTTTAGTTATATCGAATTTTTTTCATTGCCGAATGAATAAAGTGTATAAATAATAATAATAATAATGATAATAATAGCAGACATTTTTATAGCGCCTTTTCCACCGGATACAAAGCGCTATGAGATGTCATCCCTGGTCGCCATAGGAGATAAAATATATACAAATTACCAGGCAGTGACAGTACAAGTCCAATGCACATATAGGGATATCAAAATAAGTAGGTCTTTAAAGGACAAGTTCACCTTCATATACATTAGGATTGAGAGAATGCAGCAATATTAGTAGGACACATCAGTGAAAGTTTGAGGAAAATTGGACAATCCGTTCAAAAGTTATGAATATTTCAAGTATCTGCGCAGTCACTGCTGGATGAGAAGACTACTACAGTGTATGATGTCACATGCATACAAGTATATAAGGAAAATAAAAAGAGAATTTCACAAAACTTTTTACTTTTTGAATAAAGTGCACATTTTTTCGACTTGCTACTGACGTATGTTGAGGGTAATATTATTCCCCCTGCCTTCTGAAAGAGAGAAGTCGAGTGTTCTTTTGTTATGCGAGAAAAATGGAAATATGTTGAATTTTCTTTATTCTTTCTTTATATCGTTGTACTCATGTAACATCACAAGCTTACTTAGTCTTTTCATCCAGCCATGACTGAGCAGAAACTTCAAAAATTCATAACTTTTGAACGAATTGTCCGATTTTCCTCAAACTCTCACTGATGTGTTCTACTAATATTGCTGCATTCACTCAATCCACATGTCTATGAAGGTGAACTTGTCCTTTAAGTTTTGTTTGAAGTGATCCAGTGTTGGTGATGTTTTCAGAAGAGGAGGGAGCTGGTTCCACAGCCTGGGAGCAGAAGAAAAGAAAGCTGCATCGCCAGCTAGTTTGTTCCTGCATGGTTGCGTGAAGGTATAAAGATGCATAGATGACACTTGGGGATCTGAATTTTACTTCCTTGAATCTAGCACAACTGTTATAGCTGTGTTCGTTACATCAGGTGTGCACTGTATGCAAGAGAGTGGAAATTTTGTCCCCTGACCACATCCAAGCTCTCTCACCTCATCTCGCTCATGCAGCAGCTGCAGGAGGAGCTGGATGCTGAAGAGGGGCTCCTCCTCCAGCAGCTTCTGGTTGCCACGGTTACCAAGGATGATGGCGCCGAGGGTGACGGCAATCTCCACCTTGATGAGGGGGTTGGAGGAGCTGCGCAGGAGGCTCACCAGGGTGCTGATGGCCCCCTCCTCGGCGATCTTGCCCTGGGTTACGGGGTTGTTCCTGTTGGCCACGCCTATGAGATAAATCCCCATCAGAGATGAGAAGAATTGACTCAGTGTTCAACTGCTTGCAAAGCAGAAATCTGCACTGTCTAACTTAAACTATTAAAAAGAGTATAAAACTTACAGCATAATTATAGGAGAAAAGATATTGCAAAGTAACAGTTCAATGTCCAATCTATCTCTATCCTATTTCTTACAATTTTGAAAAAAAAACCCAAACAAACAAGTCATTCATTGTGATGACATTGTTTCATTATCAAAACACCATTTATCACGTCTTGATTAGACCTTGCCAGAAAAAAAACTTATGGATGAAAATGAAAATTTGCAAAAAAGTAGGGAAGCTACTTCCTTTCAAAATGGAAAGGACAAGTCTCTGGGAAAATTATTTATATATTACTGAACAAACAATCCCACAGATATATCCACACTGTAGTAATGTAAACCGAACATGTTCTCAGTATCTAAGGGTTTGCAAAACCATTGGCTGTGAGTGACTTTAGAGAAGCTGTGCAGGCACATCTTTCACTGTCACCTTATAGTATTCTTTTATTATGAGCTCTTTTTTGAGACATGACTATCATTTTTGGTACTGAATAATGTCACTCTAATAATTAATATTTGCATAAGCTCCTTTGTTGAGTTACGTATGAGCTCCCCTGCGGAGACTTCCAATACATGTTGTATGAGCTCCCTCGTGGAGACCTTGTGAGCTCCCTTGCGGAGACTTCCAATAATTATATGAGCCCCTTTGTGGTGACGTTATGAGCTCCCTCGTGGAGACTTTTTGAGCTCCCTCGTGGAGACATCATATGGCATATCTCATATTCTTGTTTGATATCTTAGATTGATTATGTTTGATTTATGCCGGTATTGTCTGGAGCAAATTATTTGTTGTATAGGGACCCATTTTTCTCTCTCTCTTCTTTCTTTAAAACACACACACACATCTATCACCACTGGAAGAGAAGCTCAACATACCAATGCAGAGAGTGCCCAGGGCCCTGATGACCGTCAGCAGGACACGCTCCACAGTTTTGGTGGAGCGTAGGATGCGGACCAGCGGGAGAATGCCATTCTCTTTCTTGATCTCGTTCTGGTTGTCGAAGCTCTCCCTCGTGAGAGCAATCATGGCCATGCAACCTGTTAAAGAAAAAAAAAAGGGAGGTGTGAGGCAATGCACATATATTGACCTCTGACCCTACGATTGTTAAATGACTGATTCAACATTACACACAATACAATTACTGCACAAAAACACAACACCAAAAGGGGGCGGGGAAACAAAAGCCATATGACATGCTGAGATTTGCAGACAGGAATTAACAGGTTTCATGGAAAGAAATCACAAACTTTGCAGCTTATTCCAGAGAAATTACCAAAAAGGGAAACTGTCATTCAAACAATGAAGGCACCTTGGTGAGACAAGCCGATTCATCCCTCATACAATTGTTTCACTGACTGAGAGTGACAACACTAGCCACATATGACACATATATCTACATGTACAACAGTGTATCTTTCATCTCATTTGTCTCATTTTCCATCTGACAAGATGACTTGATAGCCCATGTTCAGCTGCCATAGCTGGTCTTCCATGGTGTCCAGTTGGATGTGAGGTGGACCACTTTAACAGGGTATGCACCTTGCTCTTTGCGATGAATGAACGAAGTGGGATCCTTTACAAGTATGAGTTGTGATTCTCTTATGCTTGAGACCTCCATTTTACGTTCTATGCGAGGGACAGTGTTTTGCCTCTTACTAGAGGGGATGGGGTGATTACACACAACACTGTTCAGTTAGACTCGGTACCTACCCACATACTGCAGTCTCTCTGATTTGACAATAAGGTCGATGATGCCGCTGATGCCAATGTACTGGGCAATCTCCTTCTGTTGTCTCCTAGTGTGTCCCGCCAGGGCCCACAGGGAACATGCTGCCTGCTCCTTCACATCTAGGGCCCAGAACTATGAAAGAAGATACACCACAAATGTCATGAACATTGTCAATAAACCAAACAACACCACATGAAACAAAATAAATACAAAAAAAAAAATCAGTTTCATTATGCATCAAAACCAGCTTAACCTACATACAGGAAGGTGAACATTTGTGTAGTGTCAGCACATTATGTACCACAAAAATTCCACAGACTTGTTCACAGTAACTGTCAAGGTCACATGAAAGTGATGTACCAGTATCTGGTGTGACCTCCGTATCAAATTGTACACAAAGATTACAAGAAGCAACTTTTGAATGTACATATGGGTATTGATATCTACATATCAGGGAAAAATTAAGTTGGTAGTTTTTCTCAATACACTCTAAGACGACTTAAAATATGAATTTTAAAGCTCTCACATAATCTAAGGAGATCTATTTCCATCATAATTTTTTGCTTGTCACAATGAAACCAGAGAGAAGTTTGGGCAACAAAATTAAAAGTGAATCACATCAAAGCCTGAGAAAATTTGTCACAGTCTTGCTGAAGTCAGCTAATACCTTTAAGGTGTCTTATGACACAGGGAATGACAGGGTAGGATCCATCTGTGGGTGCGTTGGAGCACTTTCCCAAAATCTACTGTACCGTACCATACCATGTGAAATGTTGACCACTTTCTGATGTGTTCTAAAAGTGAACCATAATGGTACCAGATATATCCATAAGAAGAATGTGTGTAACACGCACTTTATCATGACGCAAACAGTTGATTCTCTTTGTTTGGGACACCTCTATGCAGTGTGAGTGCGGCAGGTGCGTGACCCTGTTGCTACAAAACATGTGACCCCTCTGACTTGAGTCCGAAAATAAACCCATGAGGTAAGCTACTTGTATCTCCACAGAGCTCTCCAACACTCCCAATCTGGTATGGCATGCTACGCATTAGTTTGGATCGGATCGGTTCACACTTGAGCACTCGAAAGCGACCTTTGACCTTACCGTCAGGAGCTTGATGAGTGCCGACGGAGCCTGGAGGTCTAGGATGGCACGCTGGGAGTCGGGATTATTCTCCCCAAGGGACTCCAGAGCCGCTGCTGCCTTCACCTGCACCTTGATGTTGTGGCACTTGATGAGTTTGACCAGCGGGTCGACAGCCCCGGCAGCTATCACTTTGTTCTGATTCTCGTGATGACCGTACGTCAGGGCAGCGAGGGCAGCAGACGAGGCCTCCTTGAGGTCATCTGTGATGGTCAGTGATTGGTCAGGAATGATGGAAGAGATTCTTACTATACTTTCTAATACAGCATTTGGATATGGATTTAATTTATTGCTCTTCATCTGGTAGACAGTAAGGTCTGCATCAAAGCTAACAGCATGACATATTCAGACCAATAATAGACAAATTCCACTGAAGCTTTATTTCCTGTTTTCAGAAAAAAAAATTACTCCCTTAAAAGGGGGAAAAAAAACTTCATCTTAATTTTGCTTTGAAAAAATGCATTGCAATTTATATTTATATATTGAAGTCATATGTCTGTGGCTACAGTAAGTTTTTGTTCCTCTTCACATGGTGAGCAAAGAAACAACCTGTACCAAGAGGATGGATTAATAAGGAAGAGAGACAGAAAGAAGACAAACAAACTCATATCATTTCATATTGAATGATAATGAAAATGTAATACATTGACAATGCTAAAGGTGCATGGTTCTAGTAGTGTAGAGGGCGCTGTTGAGGATACTTCCGATCTGCGTTAGCATTGATACGAAGATTACCGAAGTTGAGCTGTCATCAAGAGTGAAGTGCGTAGGTGTTGCTAAGTAACGTTGCCTTCGTTGTCTTCTCTGCAAATCGCGTTAATGCCATGGTGTGTGCATATGTGCTTGTTATTACATTGTATAACATCACAAATGAAGTTTGCCAAAGCTGTCATCCCCCTCAGCGGAATCATGAGCCGAACTGTGATCGGACCACTGACTACAGTGAATCAGACTTCTTCGGACTCGGGGAAGTGGGCCATAGCTTAAGCGCTAAAGAGGAGTCGATAGCGTAGGTCTTTATAGGAAACTTGCGCCGTGCACCCGTGTACGCATTTGACTAAAACACCGGGACCATGCACCTTTAACATGAGGGTGGGGCATAAGTCTGTAGCTACAATTTGCATTGTCCTTCACACAGTGCAGATAATAAAAAGAAAAGGCATATTTGAAAAAAAATGAAGAAAAAGGACTGACCTGAGTTCACTGTGAGGAACTCTACAAGCGGGGCTATGCCTCTGTGTTTGGCAACGAGGGACTGGTTCTCATCGTGGTCCAGACACAGCACGCGGACGGCATTGACCGCCTGCTTAAGGACGTCCTCCAGCTCGGAGTCCAGGAGGTGGATGAGGGGAGGGATGCCGCCCTCCCTGCTGAACGCCGTCTGGCTCTCATCGCTGGCTGCCATGTCGCCGATGATGATGGCTGTCCGGGACTGGATGTCGTCTCGCGGTGAGGAGAGGAGTTTGATGAGGGTGGGGATGCCGCCGGCTGCAGCGATGGCTTCACAGATGGGCTCGTTGCGGGACATGTTACAGAGCACGGCCGCCCCTAGCGACTGCATCTCTGATATCTGCATCTGAAGGATCTTCACCAGGGCTGGTATACCATCTTGACATAAAAAGATAAAAATTCATGCAGTATTTGGTCTATATACTAGCAATGAAACCAAGATATTGACATTTTAATTAATAGAAATATAATACACACAACTTTTCTCTGAAATTGGCATCTGAAGAACCTCCACCAGGGCTGGTATACCATCTTTACAAAAATTGATATCAATCTATGCAGTATTTGGTCCACATACTAGGAATGACACTAAGATATTGACACTGTCATCTAAACAAATACCGAACGCGTACCGGTAATTTACAATTTTGCAGAGTTCAATTCCTGGAGTCATTCATCAATCAATCTTCTTTTGACCATGGATATATTTTTCAATGAAAGAGTCAGTGAAACGTAAGTTTTCACTGGCAGAAGTTAATACAATATGTACATGTGTACAATAGACAACTATTCTTCCATGATCAAACAAAACTGAAGTTGAGGGCCACAAACTCATCGGTATTTGCATAATTCCAAGCGGATATCATCAATGAGGCAGATATTATTTTGACACTAGTACTTTCAGGATGAGAAGAGCAGAATGCACTTATATTTCTTTCTATATAATACATTACTGGCTATAATTTAAAAAAAAGTTTAATAATGTCCACAGATTAATAGTACCTACATGTAAGTGAATAAAACAACCAATATTCTTATAGGGATTGAGAGAACACAAAAACAAAAACAACTAGAAATGTCGCTATGGTGACTGGTATGCCTCCGCCATAATGCATGATTCTCCTAATAGGTCTAGATAGTACATGTGGACAATGTGTGATTACATTTTCACAAAACTGGCAAAATATTGAAATGACAAGTTTGTCAGAAATGTGTTGAATGTTCACCTTCCTTGAACTTGGTTTAATTGGATGAATAGGAGAGCATGTATTTGGGGATTTAAGGACTTTAACTTGACTTTGACCCATTCATACATTTATGCATTGAGTAATTTTCATGGTACCGGTATGGAGAAAAAGTGCAATTTCTGTACTGAATAGTAAATTGTTACCATGTTCATCTGGCCTTAGACCCTAAAATTCATAAGATAATCACTTTCAGGTAGAACATGCATAGATATGCAGTAAGTTTCACAATAAATTGAGCCACTTCCGAGATATGGAGGAAAAAGTTAGTTCAGCACTTTCACTTGATCTTTGACCTTTGAGGCAATAAAAAAAGAAAAAGAAAAAAACTCTCCAGAGAATTTCTATTAGGTTACACATGCATACACCAAGTGTAAAAAAAAAAAAAAAACTTATCCTGATGGCACTGCATGAACATGAGGGAAATAGTAAAATTTTGAAGTGTTGCACTTGACCTTTGATCCCTGACCTTTGACCCCATGAACCCTACATTCTCTAGATAATCACTGCCAGTCAGTACATGTATATATACTATGTTGCATGAAGATACCTTGAACAATTTTCCAATTTACAGAGAAAAAAAAGAAGTTTTAATACTTTTACTCAACCTTTTGACCTTTGACCTTTGACCTTTGACCTCATGACCCAAACTTTCACCAGAGAATCTAAATTGGGTAATACATGTATACACTAAGTTTCAAGAAGATATCTTCAGGCATTGCATAGATATGGTGGAAATAGTGAAATTTTATGTATTTGACCTTGACCTTTTGACCTTTGATCTTGAGCACGTGCACCCAAAAGTTGATAGGCACAACTTCACCCCCTAATACACATACATGCCAAGTTTCATTAGGATACCACAACAGCTTTTGATAGTTACCTTGTCCACAAAATTCATTACGGACGGACGGAAAGACGGACGGACGGACGGAAGGACGGATGGAAGGACGGACGGACGGACGGACAACCCGAAAACATAATGCCTCCGGCACCACTTCGTGGCGGAGGCATAAAAACAAAAACTGAGGAATTGAACTGTACAAAAATGTTCATCCAACTGAATGAAATCTTCATGGCTTACTTGCTTTGAGGATGGCCTTCCAATGGTGCTCATTTGATGTAGTGAGAACTTCCAGTGATCTGACCGCACTGTCCTTCTTCCTGAAATCCTCCGAGACGAGCATGTCTGAAATACAGGCAGGAGAGAGAGAAATCTTCCCAGGTTTCTTCCTAAGTTTCTTCCTACGTCAGAAAATTAAGAAGTGCCTAGGAAAGACAGAATTGGTATTCTGACATTTTTTTACTAGGAACTTCTTAATGCAAATTAGGCCATCCTTATCCCTGCCCATGTCCTTTCTTAAGCCAATACGAAATGCCGTATCATAAGGAACCAACTAATGACAATCGCATATTATCATGACATAGGGTTAAATACACGTGTGTGCGGCATGTCCCCTTTCTCAGATGCAATTTCTTCCTAGAAAGGATTTCAGAGTACCACCCTGGGTGTGTGGACAGGAATCATGATGAAGTGCAGTGTCTCACACGGGAGGCCCATACCTTTCATTATGCACTTGTCTACTTGTATGATATTGTGTTATGATAAGGTCTTCTTTTATGCAGAATGTTACTCCCTTTCATTTATCTCAAGTATTCTCATTTCATACTCTGTGTCAAAAAAGTGCCGCATCCTAAAAGTAAAAAGAAGTACATAATCATGTAGGTGTTGAGAAGCTCTCCATTCTGTTTGTACACAAAGGGTTACTAATTTTATCCCCCCCCTAGAAATATTTTCTTCGGACTTGTTCTCGGTTTAAGATAAGAGTAATACATTTTTGCATGTGCCCCTCAGCAGATAAATTCTGTGTCTTAACTTAGAAAAAAAAAGAATATTATGGAAATTTGTGTACAAAACAAATGGCAAGATGCTCAACATCTACATATTACACAAACTGCCAATTTGTTCTACTCTTTAGAATTTGGCAACTTTGATGCATTATATCCCCCCCCCCCCAAAAAAAAAGAAAGAAAAAGAAAACAAATTCACTGATCTATATCCCTGATTTTTCGGTTTTCACACAAAGCAAAATAAAATCATGATGGAGTTTTCCTTTGATCTATTTACTAACCGACTAGTGTTTTCCAGACTGGTGCGTCAGGGTGGTTCCATTCAATGAAGAACTCCAGCACGCTGGTGTGGAACCTGAGAGCCGCCACGTGGACCATGTTGTTCCTCTCCGTGTCGACCTTTCGGATGTTTGAGCCAAGCTCGATGAGCAGTTTGACGGCCTCCAGGGCTCCGCTGCTAGCTGCTAGGAGAAGCGGAGTCTGCCGTAACCTGGTACACAGAAAGAAATGGTAATGTCTTACATTTACCATTGAAACTAGTCCACATGTAAACATTGGGAGCTTGTCTTTTTTTCAAAAGTTATCATTTGAATCTAATGTATTGTCATATCATCAGCAATGAGTCAAACCTCAACATATTAAAAAAGAAAAACAATAAAAAAGGTGAATGAACCAAAGAAGAGCAGAACGTTGGTAATTATCTATATGTGTATTGTTAACCTCACATGATTGTACTCAATTATTGCTATTTGTTGTTGTGACAGTAATGTGCAAGAGCGACAAAGTAAAGAACAAATTTGTTCCTGTTGGCTTTCTTAGGCTGAAACTGGTCTGCAAAAATGGCCAGAACACTGGAATCTGAAAGTCTTACTTGTTCCACGTCTCTAGCTCCATCTGATCCTCAAATTTCCTGATGAACATGCGCACGATGGGGGCGTGGTTGTAGAACGCCGCCAGATGGATGGGTGCCCAGCCCATTTTGTCCGCACTGACCATGTCGCCATGGTTACTGACCAGCAGCAGCGCTGCATCCAGACTTCCGCTCTTGGCGGCCAAGTGGAGCGGCGTGGTTCCTAGGAATGTCAGACAAGTTTCAAGTTTAGCATGATTAGAAAAGCAAAATATAAATGTCCAACTACAACCAAATAAACCTTGTTAAAGCAGTGTCTACTGAGCACAGTCACTTCAATATCCAATTGTGTCTCTTGGACGGCATATCCTTCAGGTGCATATAAGAGTATGACACGGTGAGGGCTAAGTACCAGAATCAATGCTTAAATATAGCGAATACATGTGGTTACAAGCCCTTGTCAGAATCTTTACAGTTACATGTAAGGATCTACTAGTAGAACTAGATATATCGCTACGGCTACTGATATGCCTCCGCCATAATGCATGGTTCTCCTAATAGGTCTATAGTACAATGTCTTGACAATGTGTGATGACAGTTTCACACAATTGGCAAAATATTAAAATGACAGGTTTGACACAAATGTGCTGAATGTTCACTTTTTCTAGAACTAGGTTCAATTGGATGAATGATTAAAATGTCAGAGTGCAGGTATTTGGGGAACTGATGATTTTTACTTGACTTTTGACCCTTTTATAAGTCTATGCATTGAGTAATTTTCAAGGTATTGAGAAAAAGCATAATTTCAGTATCAAATGGGAAAATAGCATTATCTAAACCTGGCCTTTGACCTTTGATCTCACAGTTCCAAAGAGAATCACTGTTAGGTTGAACATGCATAAATATGTAAGTTTCATGACGATACCTTGAGTTACTTTCGAGATATGGAGGAAAAAGTGCAATTTAGCACTTTCACTTGACCTTTTACCTTTTGACCTTTGACCTTTTGGCAAGAAACTTCCCCAAAAATATATATTGGGTAATACATGCCATACATCAAGTTTGAAAAAAAAAAAAACCCTTCAGGCATATTGCATTTTAAGGAAAGTAGTTATATTTTGAGGAGTTGACCTTGACCTTTGACCCCCTGACCTTTGACCCATGACCCCAACTTCCCTAGATAATCACTGCCCATCGGTACAAGCATATATACTAAGTTCCATGAAGATACCTTGAACCATTTGCGAGATATGGAGAAAAACATGAAATTTCAATTTTTTTTTCACAAAATAACCTGTGACCTTTGACCTTTGACCCTGTGACCTTAAAATCCACACAAAGTATCATCCCCCAAGGATATACCCTCATACCAAGTTTGATGTAAAACCACCACACGGTTCTTGAGATATCGACAAAAACAAAACGGGACGTACGGACGTACGGACGGACGGACGGACGGACGGACGGACGGACGGACGGACGACCCGAAAACATAATGCCTCCGGCCACTTCGTTGCGGAGGCATAAAAACAGAAAGAAAGTTGCACTTTCCAAACAAGACAGTAGAACAAAATCTTACATTTTGTATCACATCTTTTGTACTACATGTATGTAAAGAATTAAGTGTTCCTTGTGATTTTTTTTCTTTGTTTATTTGTTTTTAAGAGAGAGTTCTACTGACAACAAAATTAGTGACATGAAGGCACTTAGTAATAAGATTAATTTCATTCATATTTTAAGCACATTAGAAACTCAGTACATTTCCATAATATGGTACTGTGGATGTACAATCTGCATTTCAAGTTAAAATCAAATCTGTTCTTTTTATTGTTTTGTCTCAGTCTTTTCTTTATCTGGTTCCCCCTTGAAGGGAATAACGACCCTTAGCGGAACTAAACACACGTCAGGCAATGTGATTCACTGGGTTCCTGTTTTCAACTATGGTGTTACAGGTTTCCATATTCACAGGATGTTTCACAGCTGGTGAACTGAGAACTTTAAGGAAGCATGGGATATTGCCGAAATTGCGGGAAATAGATGAGAAAATTGTCCTGGTACACATACAGAAAACATACTGACAAACACACATAAACACATACAAACATACACACAGATGTATGTGCATGTACTGAAGTAAGTTTTCAACTCACACTTCCTAATTTGAGGAAGATATTGTGTGACCTCACAATCCTCTGTTGAGGAACACTTTCTACTGCGCTACAAGTATCTCTCCTGCTCCCACATGTAGGTAGGCAAGCAATACTATGATATATCACATAGTCTACATGAATACTGGTTGGTGATTGGTCATAACGCAATCACATGACCAATGCAAAGAGGATCAAAAACATTAAACATGTATGTACTGTGAGCAGTGACCACACCATCAGGTTTACCTCCGCTAAGGAAGGAGGAGGTTAAGCGATAACGTTGAATGAAACTTGTAGGAAAAGTTGACAATGACACAAGAACAGATGATTAAATTTTGGTAGTGATCCAGGAATTTTTATGGATTTTTGAAGGAATTTTGATCTTTCGGCATATAAGGTCAATGAACATAGGAGTCCTAGCTGCACATTCTGAAGGTTTACATACCCGCACTAAAGCGCATGCTCTGCTGATGATGTAAACAAAAGGCTTCTACATTGTATATGGGGAAATTGCATGCATGTTTTGTGAAAATGTGCTGCTAGCCTGGCAGAGGTCTGCATTCTCAGAGTGCTCCTGAGTTCTCTAGTTCAAGAATTTGAATGGCTGCCGATGGGTCTAGAAATTAGTAGCATTAAATCAAGTGTACTTATATAGACCATAAGGCATATTGCATTGTCTATCATTGTAATATAACACTTGATAGTCCCCTATGAGTTTTATTTTCCCCTCAAGACACTGTTTCATCATTATCTCTTGGGGGAAAATACAACTCCTGTGGGGACATCAAGTGTTTTTGACTAAACCTCTAAAGAGGCAAATATCTATAAATACAACGTGAAGAACATAATGATGCTTGAATGGATCACAGTGGTCACTGACAAAAATGAGAGTTCTGTGCAAGAGCTAACTCTTAGCTCACTTCAAAATGCGACGCTGCAAATAAAAAGACGCTTTAATGACTGATTTATATAGTCGCTGGGGTGACAAGACCTTGTATCTGCAATTTTGGTGAAAATGACTTTTTTGGATTAATGGTCAAATAATGGGTTAAGTGATGTCCTGTCCAAATCCCAACTGTCTTACTCCAAAAATGAAGCCACCACAGCATGTCAAAGGAAAGGCTATCCCATTCGCCACAGTGCTTTAGCCGCCATGTTTTTTGGCTCTCCTGAACATTTGACATTTTGTAGATACGAGGTCTTGTTGCCCCAGCGACGAATTATGCCAGTGCTCTGCAGTAGAAAAACTAAAAACACAACAAAACATGTATTAAAGCCATTCTGGTGCACACGGAACACACAAAGCGAAGCTTCTAGTCAAAACCAAATCTTTTGATTGAAAGAATAAAGCCTTTTCATAAACGCAGACATAACGGTTATGATGATGGTGTTATAGATATGAGAAAGAAGAATGATGTTATAACACATTCATGCACAAAAGATGTTATATTTATCAATGTGAATTAGAAAAGCAAAACACACAAGAGGACGGGTGAGATAGAACAAGGATAAAATGTTGGCTTATTTCTAGAGTCCCCAAAGCACCAATTCAGTTTGAATCCTGTATCCCTTCCACCATGCTAGAAGTATTCCACCAGTGGACCACCACCACCCACCAGTCCACTCGGTAGGAGGGAAAGTACTGCAGCAGTGCACCAGTGTTTGCACACAAACACATCCCGGCACTTTACCTTTCAAATCTTTTCTCATGATTGTTGCTTAATGGTGCACAAGAAAAAAAGAACATTTGCTATCATAATCACATTCACAATGACCAAAAAAAAAAAAGGAAGAAGAAAAGATGATCATCAAGCAATTCATTCCAGTTGCCATGGCAATGGCAACATCACCACAGCATAACTGATTAATCCTGCATGACTTCTCCCTTGTGACATTATCCCGGTAAGAACGAGTCCGAGTATACTCGGGCAGGCGTCTATGGGAAATGTGTGTTGTAGCAAAATCAAACCATCCTCAACGGGTTAATATCCAGCATGTCTGGTGTTTATGTAATGCACTTGCGGCATAAACTATAGTGCATTAATCAACATTTGACCTCAATTACTTTCATGAGAAAAAAAAAAAGAAAATAAGCTCTGACACAGCTCTGAATATTCAAATTATTGTATATCAAGTCTTTCAATGCCAGAAGAATTTCAGTCTTTGGCAACCTAGATGGGAGAAACTAAGACATTCTATTGTAAACCCCATTGTCACTTACAAGGAAACTTTAAAAAGACCTTTTCATGATGTAATAAATGTTGTGAAAGCACTCTCGGCACGGGTCTGTAGCTGATTCAATTTTAGCACTTCTTGTCATAATTTTGATGGAATGATGAATGTGCTCGATAAAACATTTTTTTTTTTCTTACACCATATCTCTGATTAAGACATATTCTTACTGTTGTGATAAAGCAGTGCAATTTTAGATGATACAACTTTTACACCAAATGGTTGAACCACATAACACTTGATAAAACTAGTCACAGAATTTGGTTCCCATTGCGCTACAAGCCTGTCTTTGGTAGTTATTAGGTGAATGTAAAGCATCCTACAGTATCTACAATGTATACTGCCTATTTTGTACAACTGCTAGCTACGAGATCAGAGGTGAACTACAGAATTCTAACTGTGAAATCCTATTCATTTGCTAAGCATGCTGGGGAGAAAAAAAAATGCACAAAGCTACAGTAGTATACTACTATGAATGCTACAAATTGTATTCATGATTTCACGTACAGAAACATTAACACTTGTGAAAACTTGATAGCTGCTACTGTGTGCTGAAACCAAGGGCAACCCTAAATGGCGATGTACACACTGCACTAGATGGATAGTGCGAGGAAGCTAAACTAGCAATTCTATTGCTGCAACTGCTGCTAAAAAGATCTTGCAGTTCTTCACAGTTTGGACAACCTGACGCACAGTACTCAGCAATCTTGCAAATACTCAACCTTCTTACCTCTACGAGTACCATCTATGGAAAAGATAATGGGATATTTAGTGATGAAAACATTAAAGGACAAGTTCACCTTCATAAACATAAGGATTGAGAAAATGCAACAATATTAGTAGAACACATCAGTGAAAGTTTGAGGAAAATTGGACAATCGATGCAAAAGTTATGAATTTTTTAATTTTTTGTGTTGGAACCGCTAGATGAGGAGACTACTGCAGCTTGTGAGTCATATGCGTACAACAGTATAAAGAAAATATAAAAGAAAATTCAACATATTTTCACTTTTTTCGCATAATAAAAGACCAATTGACTCGCCTCTTTCTAAAGGCAGGGGGAATAATATTACCCATAGCATTTATCGGTAACGAGTCAGGGGAATGTGTACTTTTTTCAAAAGATGGAATTTTGTGAAATTCTCTTTATATTTTCCTTATATTGTTGTACGCATGTGACATCTAAGTTATTCATACACTGCAGTAGTCTTCTCATCCAGCGGGTACTGCAAAAAAACTTCAAAAATTCATAACTTTTGAACGGATTGTCTGATTTTCCTCAAACTTTCAATGACGTGTTCTACTAATATTGCTACATTCTCTCAATCCTTATGTTTATGAAGGTGAACTTGTCCTTTAAAGAGGGTGATGATGATGAAGTTAGGATCACATGATGATGAAGGCTTATATACGTGTAGGCAGGGTTAAAGAGCCATTAATAAGATGATCAGATTAATACCTACCATAGGCTTTTATGCACATACATATGTAGATACACATATGTGCTATTACTAGAAATGTCCTTTGTTGTGATGTGGAAATGTATCCCCCAAACTAACCTCAGTTCTCCTATTTTGTAACATGCTAAGAGAGATGGAACAGCTCGGGCACAACTTATCAGGAGTTTGAACGTTAGACAGCTGGATTGTCCAATGGTACACCTCCATAGCATGTTAGAATTAAATATGGCATTGGAATATGGATGATACAGAGCATCCAAATAATTGTGACACAGTGGTCTATTAAAGGCTGAATCAAAGAGGAAATCACCCCCCCCCCAAAAAAAAAAAACAAAACAAAAAAAAAAAACCCAACAACAACAAAAAACACAGGTAATCAAATTAACCAATCAAACACTTCCACGCCAACTTTGAGCTCCATCTATTCAGTAATGAATTATTGCATTCCTGAGTGTTTTTAGCAAATGTCCATCTGGTTAGGGTAACCTTTGACCCTGCAAAAGATAATTATATATGGGCAGCACCATCAAGACCTATAGGTGTCTTCTGTGAAGAAGATTCACTCAATACTGCAGCTTGCACAGTCCGTACAAATGGATTTTTTTTTTCTTCAAATATTCACTTTTTTTTTTTCAATAAAAAAAGAGTCATCTACACCATAGGCACTGAGATTTTTCCATGATACATGATGGTGATCCATTGCAAAATCTGAATAAAATCCCCCAGGAAGTGTGATTTGACTGCATTGGCAGCATAACACTGCTAAAATCTACTGTAATTATCCTCCACTAACTCTGTCCTCTGAAGGATACAACCATCTACATGCAATATAATAACAGAGATAAGACTGCCTGACTGGAACAATTGCACTGAAATTGATAAATCTGTAACTGTGTGTGGAAGGAAAGGTAAATGACATATTAGATTTTGATTACAATGGAAGTGGTAGAAGCAGCATCATGAGAACACTTGCAAATGAAGTGAAATGGCACTGATGATACAGATGAGAATAACTGTAACAATGATGATAACAATGTTTCATAAAGAAAAGCATAAAGCATAAATTGTTTTCGTGCATTTAGTACAGCCCTTTAGAGAGGATAAAGTGAACAAGTTCTAAATCCATGAGACTTTAAGATAATGAAATACCAAAATATGGATACAGAAATCCATAGACGACACAAACCGACGATAATCAAGCAAAACTTGGCATCACACAGGGTTACATTGGAGTCTTGTGACCTGGAATAAACGCAGAGTTTCTTCGGTTTATGTAACTCACCCACTTGCGTCGTGAGGTGATGTCTGCGGACGCTGATATCTTGACCCTGGATCATCAGGAGCTGGATGATCTGGGCGCGGTTGTAGAGGGCGGCGTAGTGGACCAGGGAGTAGCCGTCCTCGTCCTGGTTGCCCAGACGGGCCGCCGGGCACTTGCGGGCAAGAGTCTGGAAGACGGAGACTAGTCCCCTGATGGATGCTTGCCGGAGCCCTGCTTGTAACGTCTGTAGGAAACAAAATTAAACAGTAAAAATGATGAAAACGTTATCACTCATGACCAAGAGCGGCATTATTGTTTCTCTGTGATGTCTTGAGATGCCATTCATCTGCATTGCCCTTATCCATTCACCAGCAGCTACGATTACACACAGGAAAGGTGCAATCAAGTTGACCTTTTTTTTATTCTAAAACTGAAGGGTACTGTACACATCATAGCTTTGAATCCAACAAAATGTCACTAAGTATTGCCTAAGAATAGAGTGCATATGGAGGCAGCAAATATTGCACAAATTCAGCAGTGGTGGTTACAAAATGACAACATCCTTCATCTTGAGAAATGAACATGTATTGCCCTATGAACATTGGAATAAGTACATCAATTATGTTAATAACTTTGTATTTCTATTGGTGCAATGCCTACCAGGAACAGCAGCACAGAGTATCTGCGGCATAGACAGTATACACTAGTGTTCAGAGCCATAGCGTCCCTCTCCTGAAGCACACACACACTAAACACACACGATTCTTCAAATTAAATACTGTTTCCAAGCTTGCTATGCATGTGGATCATTTTAAGGAGAGCGGCAAAGAAACACCATTGGTATGAAAATGGAAATACACACAGAACAAGACAGGTCTAAATTCTAGGTAATCTGCCTACATTTAATAACAAGCATATGAATATGATAGTAGTGGGATCTGTCATCTGGAAAATGGTGATTGTTCATAGGAAAGTTGTCATAATATATTTGCATATGTCAACTCATTCTGAAGCACAGATTTAACCCTAACCAGGCCGGGCTTTTTTGGGTGTTCTGTGGCCAGGGAGGGGTTGATTCAACCCCCCCCCCCCCCCCCCCCCCCCCCGAGATCTCGGCCATCGATCGCACAATCGCCATGAAATTTGGCATGTGCATTACCTGTGGCGTATTCTACCAAGCTATACAAAAAGAAATGGAAATTTTCGCCATAATGATTAATTATGCTAATATATGCATAAAATCATACATTTTGCTCTAAATCAGAAATTAAAGCTCCTAGAATCCTAATATTTGGTGAAAACATTCTTTGTAGCATTCCTAACAATGTACTTGAAAAAACAATTTGGTATCAAAATCAATTTCTTATGTATTTTATTGTTTTATGAATTTCTTATGTATTTCATTGTTTTTTCGACCTTCTGTTTTATCATTTTTTTTGCGCAAAATTTATGACAGAACCTATGTCAAGCATGATTATGCTAAAATTAATTAGTTTCAGCCTATGAAAGCAAAAATAATCATATCTTTATGAATAAGAAGAGAAATCTCCATTTGCATAGACTTTATACACAAAATCACGTTTTTGAGCCATTTTCGGTCTGACAGGCATGTATAAAACATCATGCAGCGTCTTAACGGTATGTGCGATTTTCGCGAAAATGGTGTCAAAAGATGCGTGAGACTTGAAAGTAAAAAGTCAGCGAACGGTGCGGTAAAAAAATTTCGCGCTGGGGAGTAGTCGCGAAAAATGTCGAGAGGGGGGTTGATTCAACCCCCTTGGCCTTTTTAGGGTTAATAGCTAGGACTGGATCTGGATAGAAATTCATGATAAATAGAGCTACTCCTACTTATTTCAAAACCAAATACACAAGATTGCCAGCCTGCTTATGTATGATTCCTTTCAGTTGAAGACACAGCTCCCAGAAGAAGCTCCTATACCACCCCCGGACTCACTTTAAACTTGATGGCCTGGTGGTAGCCATATCTCTTCTTGAACTGCTCGTGCATGTGAAGATCGGTGAGGGGGAGACGCTTTGGTTTCAGGTCTTTGATCTTCTCATAGAAGGCGTGGCACCAGAGGGGACGGGGAGGAGAGATAGGGTAGAAGGTCTCCAGATCCATGGAGAAGACATAGTACCTAGAGCACACAGGCAACAAGAGGATGAATAATAATGATCATAATGATAGCACTTGTCATCACCATCATCATCATCATCATCATCATCATCTTCATCATCATCATCATCATCTTGAAATAGTCTCTATGCATGTACACACGGAAGGAAAATCATCCAAACATTATAGTACATCACAACGTCATAATCAACAATTATCAAAAAGATGAGTTGTCAACGCAGATTTGAATGATCTGAAGACGACCTGATTATGAGCTGAGGAATTGAAACTAAAATAATGAGGATGATTAGTCTGAACTTGTGTGCTCTCGTATAAGACGAGTTTTCGCAGAGTGATTATGACAGAGTACATAGAGAGATGCTATGATCTTGTTGTTACAACCATTGACAATCCTTATTTCCATCAAAACTACTATCTTCTCTACTAAACATCCTATGTTCTTACATCATCTCCTTTCTAACAACACTAGCCAAACAATGAACTCAGATTATCATGATGGGAATTATTACTACATTTCATGTTAGAGTCATCACCATTGTAGTCACATCAGGGCATATGATAATCTCCAGTTACCGTAATTATTAAGAACATCTTATCACTATCCTCCCAATCACTATCACCATCAATCTCCTTACCATCATCATCATCATCATCATCATCATTACCATCATTAATCATTATCATCATCATCATCACCATCATTTCAAACAAGGACAGCATATGCTTTGAGCGGAATATTGCCCTTCAAATATTAAAGAGATCATACAAAGCCACTGTAGACAGATTATCAGAAATGGAGTGTTGATATTGCACTTGAAGAGCAATGCATCTTCTCCACCCGTGTTGCCATGGTAACACTCACTTCTTTCCTCCCAGCTCCTTGACAACCATTGGGTAGGACTCCTGGAACATGTCGGGCTCCGTCAGCTTGGCCAGCCGCTCTTGGGCCTCCAGCTGGATCTGGTTGTAGTGATTGACGATGATCGGCAGCGGCTCAATCACCTTGTCGTCGCTCTCGACATCGATGTGGATGCCGCCGTGCAGGTGGAAGTACTTGTTGCCGAAGTCAAAGTTTGGGCAGCGAAAGTCTGGCGCCAGCATCAGTGGTGGCAGTTCTCTCTCTGTCTTGCATTCATCAGCTACCACGATATATATAGATTTAATTTTGAAGGAGTAAATCAAATAAATAATTTAAATTCAGTACAACCAGTGTGATATCAAGAGGTCTGTTATGTGAAAAATTAATTTGAGCTGAGTCTGTTTCCGTCATCTTGGTATTGGGCACTTTTTCTTTCTTTTGTCGGGTTCTCACTTGGGCAAAACAGGAAGAAGTGGGGATAACATGCTAAAGTATCAGTTACAGAAAGATGGTTTTTAGTAACTTTAGGGAGATTATCTGCAACCATTCATGAGCCCCACAAATCCACAGAGCAATGGTCATTCACATTCAATTTTGCAAATAATGAGCCTTGCAACTCAGCAACAGTGAGCTAATTTCACTAACATTGGCAATTTAAGAGGAAACGAAAATATAAGAGAGGCTAGTCCACCCATGGTCAGAAAATTAGAATACTATAAACAAACACATACACAAAAAAATTATGTGCATAAAGTAATGGTCATCATTATTAGTTTCTCATTTGATTCAGAGGTAAAATGAGCAATCATAATACATGCATATTCATTTACATTAATTTCTTCATTTTTCATTCACTTTTACAGTGAATAGAGAGCCAAAGTAACTACATGTGTATAGCAGTCTTGCTGCATGATAATTTGTGCTGTATTTGTATTTTGGAAAGCAAATCTTTACCATAACATGCTCAATGCCAACATTTTTAACTGTCATCATTCTGAACGTAGCAAAGACTTCTAACACAAATGCATGTGCTCTTTTTGGTGACAAGGTTACAGTACCTACCAGTTAAAGGAGGAAGTAGTCTGGACATGTCAGGCACTTTGTTCTTCCTTCTCAGTCCCATGAGAAAAGGCACCAAAAAGCTGACCAGCTGCAGCAGTGACATCTGCCGTCTCACCTCCGCCTTGTTACAAAGATGCTTCTGAACGACGTCGACATGGGCCTGATGAAGGTGAAGATCAGAGATGGAAACCCAAAATTGATCTAACTATTACAGCACGGCTGTTTATTAGTGAAGATTTTGCTAGTGAGATATTAGGGAGCTTTAGATTTTCGCGATGGGGACGTTCAGAGGAAAAAAACCTTTTCTGAGCATGCGCAAAATCGCGTATCAAAGTCGATCTATTTATAGATTGTGTTGTCTGAGTTTTCACTACACATTCTGGGCTATTTTTACGTCCGCTCAATTCACGATGTAGAGAGCTACTTGATACACCGATCATATGGGGGCGCCATTTTATTCTTTATAGGTTGTGTCCTAGCATAATCTAAAGCTACTTTTCAGCATGACGCAGAGAGAGGGGAGAACGTCCAGCGCAAGCGTCATCTCAAACATCTGTGCAACAAATCTAAAGCCCCCTAATCACACAAGTTGGGACTTTGAGGAATGATCTGGTTACAGTGGGTGAAAGCCTGTGACTCTGATGCCCGATCTGGGGCCCGTTTCATAAAACTTGTCATCAGTAACAACTGCCATATTTCTATGACAAATTTGCTCTCAGCCAATCAGATGCAAGGATTTCAGTAGCTTGTCACATCTATGACAACTTGTCACTGATGACAAGTTTATGAAACAGGCCCCCGACTTCACTAAATTTCAATCTCTCACTTGACAGCTCTATCTGGCAATGCAGATAACATAGTTGTGTCCTGTGTCCAGATCTGGCAACACTGAATGTCTGGTTGTGACTTTGACACAAAATCTGGCATTATAATTTGTAACGATGTGGATCTGAAGCTAGCTTTGGCAGCAGCCCATGTACAGCACCATCATAATTCATTAAAGCTAGACATTTGACCAGCTGAGTGGTTACTATTCCTTGAAGGAACAGCTGCTGTAAACTATAGGTTACTTTGTGCTATCGTACCACAATAGAACACTGTTTGATAAATCATCGATGGCTCATGACAGAATTGAAAAACAAAAACACCATAATAAATACTTAGGTTGTGTTGTTCACTGCATTCAGGGCTTCCTTGAAAAGCAGGTCTCCTCGATATCAGCAAAACTTACAAAATGTCTTTGTTATGAATTTAAAAAAATAATACAAATCAATGACTCAATTTCCTATTTTTCTTCATGCATACTGAAGCTTACGCATAAATGTAACACCTTTCTGAACTTAAGTAAGCATGGTTTTTGCTTGTTTGTTTGCTTTTTTTTTTTCTGGCAGTCCAGTGACAGCAGCTCTACACACATTGCATTAATTCTCCAAAGGGAGAATATATACAGGACGGCTTAACAGAAGAGAGTTATGTAATTGGCTTGTAGAAGGATCACAGCTGATGTTCACCTGTAACCTTGTCTGCAACCTCTCAAAGATGTCTCTGTCCTCCCTGTCCTCCCCTATGCGAAGGATGCCCGACACCTCGTACGCAGCGTCGATGACGAACATATTGTTGTGCTGTTGCAGCGACTTCTGGCGCCAGGTCTGCTGGATGCTCATGTCGTTGACGTACTGCATGAAGAGCCGCTTGTCGATGTTGGCGTCGTGCTTGCTCATGGGAAAGAGGCGCATCTTTTCGTAGATGGTGGCGTAATCTGGGTCCTTTGTGATGTCCATCATACCTACAGTAAGCAAAGAGGAAAGTCTATGTGTGAACCATAACTTGGCCTTATGCCCATCTAGTACAATACACCTAAACAAAAATCCTGCTCAAATTGCTTGCATGCAGTTCAAATGCAAAGAATGCAAAGTTTTCCAAAGGCTTTCCACACAGGTTTTGCAATTAGCACATTCATGGCCACCATGATTTAAAAATGAAGAAACCTTTTTGGACAGTACCATAGAGGTCCAGTAAAAAATAATAGACTGATTTAAGCTGAAGAGCAAACAGACCCTCGGGCAGTAATGTCAAAGTTAGATTCCTTGACTGCTTTCATGCTTGTGAGTCTGAAAAATATTAAAGGTAGTTAAAGTTACATCTGTTTAAAATGAGAAATCACTTCAATAACATGCCACATGTGATGCAGTGGAATCTTGGAAGGCCAGTACTGGAGGCCTCATTCAGTTTTGCGAGTACCTTCTGTCAATGCTTCACAGCTGTTCATATTCACAATAACAAAGTTTCTTTTCTGTGGAGTGCTATTAATCCTTATTACTGAGTGAATGTGCTCATTTTGTAAATTGACAAAAACATTTATTGTAAGAGGCATCCGATGAATATTACCTGCCAGCAAGAACTCTGTGATGATGATTTTCTTGGACTCGGGAACGCCCTCCGCGTTGACGTCCAAACTGGAACGCCACCGCTCGGAGAACTTGGCCCGCTTGTCGCGGGGGAAGTAGCTGCCGTGCCAGAGAGCCTTCATCATGTAGTCAACATTAATGAGCAGCTGACCGACGTAGGTGTCGTTGTACGCTGGCGGCAGCTGGCAGGCTGTGCTCTGGTCAAAGTTGGCCTCAAGCGAGATCATGGGCACCTGGTTCAGGCCATAGATGCCCATGACCAGCTCCCGCAGGATCTGGTGGACGAGCCGGAAGTCGATGGCCTCCACGGTGGGGTCAAAGGGCATGAGGATGAGACAGTTGTTGTTGTTGAAAGGTTTGCTGGTCATGATCAACCCATTTGGCGGCTCTGCCTGAAGCTTGTGCTCATCCTGAAATTGAAAATAGTAAATGACAACATGTACACTTGGTACTACAACTGGTAATGTACAATGTAAAGCCAAAGAAAGGTGTATAGTCATAACAAAGATGCTACAAAATTATTCTTTAAGACGAGCATCTATTGATGTTAAAAAGTAATTTTGGTATATTTTAAAACCTTCAGGCAAAAAAAAAAAAAAGAAGTAATTTTGAATCCTGGTCATATTTTGAGAGGAAAAAAAACACATTTATGTAATTTTGTAAGTTTTGCCAAGCATTAAATGTGAACACCTCATTCACCATACATAAATTGTAGCATCATTACTTATAGTATTATCTATCTACTTGTGAACATACAAAAGTGTGGCCAGAATATATGATTTACAGTATGACCCACAAAAGGCACAAGAATTTAACTTTTACAGTAATACTTCATTTTACAACATTTGGCAGATATTATGCTTTGGCAATGAGTGTAATGAACTACTGTTCTTACCTGGGATAAAAACCAGTGATATGATGTCTGGGCAAGCATCTCTTGTACTTCAAATCGCTCATACCGCTCAAAGAACTGAGCTGCCATGCGATTGGCTGTCGCATTGGCAACCAGGGTGGGGTCCACCTCCCCTGGATGTAGGTTTGTGTCTGGAGTTTTACCTGCCATGCTGGAATGGCAGTATGATTGTAGGTTCTGGCTTCTATATGATGTCAGCATGAAGACAGAATTGTAGATACATGCTTGTAGCACATAAAACTACAGATACTACTAGGTCTGCACAATAAGTGTACTCAATCTTTTATATCAATATGAAACAAGCATAAAAAGTCATGATCATACAAATGTACATCTGCTTTGGAATTGCACCTCCAGAAGACTTTCTACTAAGGTACATTGTACCATAACAAGAGCAAATGGAAAATGATGGTAATTGGGAGCGTGGTGTTATGAGTACCACTTACTTCAAATGTGACAATACGCACAGTTTGCATATTTTTACATGACTGGACAGATGAGAAAAAAATAAATGTGTGACCATATCTCCATTGTTTTGAAATAGGCTGTTGTATCTTTCTTTATAATTCCATATTCATACTTTGTAGGTGGAAGAGATAACAATTGATGAAATCTTTCTATGATTTTCTCTGCTTGCGTGCAAATAAAAAACTGACCCTCTTTGACATATTATTGTAAGTGTGACTTGCACTTACAGCACGCAGAAGAGAGTCAACTTGTGCACATAAAAACTACCGGTACACATTACTTTCAAATTTGATCCCCCTGCAAAATATCTACTTTGCAATGAATATTAAAAAGACAACAACAGGAGAACGTTGAAGAGTGCCTCAAACAGCTACAAGTAACTTTCCCATGAGTGCAACATGTGACTTTAATTCTTGGTGTCTAACCTACAATCTGTACATGTACATGTACAATTTGTACACAAAATGTAGTTACAGTTGTAGTAGACCAAGCTATTTTTCACTACAGTTACACAATTGCCCATATGATGGGATTGAATTAAGGCCTTACAGCAGATCATTTTACAGAAAAGCAAGGAGAGAAGACTGTGAAAATTAAGTGAAAAGCATTGTACAAAAATAAAGTTGACAAGAGTGTATGAAGATACCATAGTCTATTCTCTTATCTGATGGTTTTGTGTGATATTAAGAATGTACATTGCATGTTGATGTACTGTAGCTGTAACAAGGGAAAACACTGGGCCATAAAAATCATACAGACCAACGTTACAGTCACACGAGTGTGGTCACTGCCAATAATATTAGACTTAGAACTTCAGGAAAAAAAAAAAAATTATACCAGCTTACATTGATTAGACTCAAACGTTGGACATGCCAGTAGCAATCACAGCTGGCTGGGGAGCTGGTTGGAAGACTTCAGATCAAACACGATCATGATGATGTGCAGAGCCACGGCAGTTCAGATGTTGACCACATTCACTACGGCTATGCATCTACATGTACAAAGTATCAGTTTTCCAGCACTGTCCTTGACATCCACTTGTGTCTTGTGAAGTGTTGGCAGGTACACTGTAGGGCTGGGACAATCGACAACTTGAGCTGGGAGTGAGAGTCCACATCCAATCTACTTTTGGCATTGCTGCAAAGAAGTGGAATAAATTACTGTTGAGACCTAGGCTACAATAGCCAAGGCTAGCCTAACGTTGCATACTGTAAAACACAATATTTTTGCGGCATGAAATTTTTGTGAGTTGCTTCTAACATTCAATGTGTATAGTGTAGACAAAAACTTTCATGTGCATTCTCATTTCGTGAATCTTGGCTCTCACGAAATTAAAATGCATGCGAACATTCCTCATTTTACAGTAACAGGGTAGACTAACCGCAGGGCGCTCCTTGCTTGTTTGGGCTGTTCACAGTAGACCAAGGGTACACTGTCCGAGCAAGAGGTTCTAATCTAAAGTCCTAACTCTTATTACATTTGTAGACCATTTTCTACTTGTCTTACTCTTATTAGGGTTTAAATAAGAACTTCCACATTTTATAATACATAACTCTCTCATATGAACTTTTAGCAGGACAAGTCCACCTTCTATCCTGTATATATATGTGGATTGAGTGAATGCAACAATATTTATTAGTAGGACACATCAGTGAAAGTTTGAGGAAAATCAGACAATTTGTTCAAAAGTTATGAATTTCTAAAGTAGAGTTCTACAGCTGCATCTGCATCTGTGCAGTCACTGCTGGATGGGAAGACTACTACAGTGTATGATGATGTCACATGCATATAGAACAATATAAGGAAAATAAAGGGGATTTCACAAAATTTTCTTTCTTGAAAAAAGTGCACATTTCCTGGACTTGTCACTGACGTATGTTAAGGGTATGGTCTACGAGTACGTACTAGACAGAAAGATCTGTCTGTCCAGAGTCTAGAGAAGTCTTTTTAAAAAATCTTTTTGACGTTATCGCTCTCCAAGAGATCCATTAAGCCAGACGCAGTCTCCGCGGAACATATCCCCGACGACCAGGGGCCCGTTGCATAAAACTCCAACCGGATTTTTTTTCCGGTTGAAATCACAAAATTCCGGTTGGAAGCTCCCAACCAGAGTTTTTATGCAACGGATTTTACGTTCTTAGGTTAGCAACCTTAAAAAATTCAGGTTGGGCAAATCCCAACCTGCATCTTTTAAGGTTGCTAAAAAAGTTTTACGCAATGGGACCCAGATACAGACCGATCTTTCGGTCAAGGTCTAACGCTACCGGTAATCTCTCCCTAACTTAAGGCTAAGTTAATCTTCTGAAAGAGGCAAGTCGAGTGTTCTTCTATTTATGCAAGAAAAGTGAGAATATGTTGATTTTTCTTTAGATCTCTATATCGTTGTACACATGTGACATCACAAGCTTTAGTAGTCTTCTTATCCAGCTGGCAGCAGCGACTGAGCAGAAACTTACCAAAATTTATAACTTTCGATGTGTTCTATAAACGTTACCAATAATTGTTGCATTTAAACGGTTGACCGTCGTCTAATAGACTACTTTTAGTTTTAATTTTAAGGACGGTGGATCACTTGACTACAATGTACGTACTAATAAATGACTTGTCATTGTCCTTCACTTAAGTTTTTATAAGATTAATTCTACTAAAGGAGGGAGGGGATGGCACTCTCGACCTTTCCGTACCGGTACACAGTTCATTCCTATGGCTTATAAATTCAAATTTGAGCCGCAATGCTCACACAAAATGCGGCCCAAAATGCACTGGTAAACTAACAGTGTTGTGCACTGCCGCCGCGCGGCCAGTCATTTACTACGTGTATACGCGTAGAGTAGACTTGCTCGTCACTCGTCAGCGCTGGTCTTTGCGACCGAAAAGACCTCTTGAATACTTACAAGTTACATGCTCGAAGGGTTGTGCCTCAGAATGATTCATACTAAGGTGGATCCATTACCTCAGTGAGTCGGTTATTCAATTCCAAATAACGTAGCTAAGCATGAAGAGCTTTATCTTCTAGTAATTTTTGATATCAAATCGCGACAAGGCCGTAATCTGTTGATACGGCGTCAAGGGAAGCAGGTCAAATGTAGGTCACTCTGAATAAGTTCATTCGTCCAGACAGAAATCGATTGTTAGACTGCTTCAAAGTCGTTTATGCACTGTTCGGTAACATAAATAGTTGGAAGAACATACACTGTACATAATTCAATATTCTTTGTGTGTGTGTGTGTGTGTGTGTGTGTGTGTGTGTGTGTGTGTGAAATATTCTGCCATCAAAAATCCCAAGTGCAATTGAGTAATTATTGTGATAATTTTGCCACTTTTCCCCTCTTTTATTGTTGTAATGTTTCTTTGAAATTGCGTCCTATTTATTGTTTGTAAGGGAATCGGCCTCGATAGGCTTCATACGGCCTTTACTGATCCCTCACATGCTATGTTTGCATATACTTTTCTCTTGTGTTTTATTGTGAACGTGATGTTTTCTTTTTAGCATGTGAAATAAATTTGAATTCGAATTTGAATTTGAAAAATGACATGAAACTTCATTGATTTATTGGCTCTCTACATTCATAGAAAGATGCACTAGGGTATACTATAAACATGAGAGTTAGATGGGGGGGGGGGGGAGGAGGCAGAGAGTGGGAGAGAGAGAGAGAGAGAGAGAGAGTGGAGAGAGGGAGATTAATTTCCATAATGATAAATAATAGAAAACAAAAGTCAAGATCGTCCAGAAAAACGGCCTGTAAAAGTGTAAACCATGTCAGAGTTGCACTTGTACTGTAGGCTTTATGCTTTAAAAGTATCTGAAAGTGTGCCGCTTCCTGGAAAGCTAATTTTATCACTCAAAAGTGCTACTGGTATAATTTGTGTTGTTGTTTATGAATTGATTAGTCAGATACGCCCGGACATGCCCAGTCGAATAAGATTTTTATTTTCATCAGTGCATCCCTGCACTGCAACCACTGCGTATTTCCCAGGCTTTTATGAGTAGGGAAGTCACAGAGTTTATCATCAAAAGAGACATACATTTATTTTGTCTTCTCTGTAAAGTGAAATTCCGCATGGCTTTAGAGTCTGAATAATGATAAATGAATTTACATGTTTAATATCCATGCGTGTAGCATAAAGTATTTAAAACTAAAATGGATACACTATGGCAGGACTACGTACATAATATAGGCTCATTCGTCAAGTTTATTTTGTCCTCTCTGTGAAGTGAAATTCTGAGCATGGTTTTAGAGTCTGAATGATGGTAAATGAATTTACATTTTCCTATGATCTGTTGCGAGTAGCATAGACTTGATTTTACACTATAGAATTGGAAATATGATATAATATATCGTTCATTTGTCAAGTTTATTTTGTCCTCTCTGTAAGCAAAATTCTAAGCATGGCTATAGAGACTGAATAATGGTAAATGAATTAACATTTTCCTCTCGATCTATTACGAGGAGCATAAAATTTCTTTTAACACAAAAGAAATGGAAATACATTGCTCATTCGTCAAGTGTATGTATAGTTGCTGTTGTTGTTTTCACTAATCATTTCTTCTGTATTGAGAGCATTTCAGAACTTAAGTGAATATTCATCGGTGTTTATCTAAAGAGAGGCTTTGTCGCCATAGCCATTGTTGTAATTATTGAATGGATCGATGATACTTTTTTTGTACTTTTTTTATTTGTACATGTATTATCATCATTATGTATTTTTAACCGTGACAGTAAATCATCAGCATTGTGAAAGCGACTGGACCACTAACACTAGCACAACACAAGCTTGGCAAGATGGCAGCGCACATGTAACGTCTTATGCTAGGAGGAGAGGTATCGAGGTGCTGCTAGACTGGACCAGAGCTTGTTGATAGATAGAGTTGCGACACCGGAAGTTCGCGCTGATTGGTCAATCCCTCAAAATAGTTCCCCCTGGTCGTATGATGTCGATAAGACCTTAGAAAACCGCGTACCCTATTATGACGCAAACAATGCATTAATTGTTATTTTGCTCCGTGGCTCGCGCAAAGTAGAGTTACGCGCTCCGCGCATGGGTTTTGCGCGGTAGCGCAAAATAGTTTCCCCTCGTCGTCATAACAACAATAAAGACCCACAACCCGGGATTTTGAATTACAACAACAATTGTAAAGGAGTGGGACTACATGATATTTCCGTCCTTACATGTTGACGTTCGCCCATCAACATCATCCAGGAGCGTTAAAACAACTCTGAAAATATTTCATCCTTTCCGGTTGTTTGCATCCGTTTCCTTGACTTCGACAGTAAGTACTCCTTTCTCTACTTCATTAAGTTTACATGATTGCCGTAAAAATAGGACATTTTTCTCAACAAGTCACACTCCCGTCGCAAGCAACAATGGTATCTCACACTGCCGCTGGGTCCGGGTACTGCGCGCCTATGTGAAAACCCTGTAGAAATAATTCGTCGACATCGACGACCAGGGGGAACTATTTGACGTGACCTTTGTACCCCAGTGTCGCAACTCTATCTATCAACAAGCTCTGGACTGGACATTTTGGGCCTGATTAACTTGACCACTGGGTAAGAGTATAGTGTAATGTACGAGCTTTATACATTTTGAATAATTCTATAGATTTTACTACTACATTCTGTGACCTTTCTGTTTCCCGCAGTGCTTGTGTGGTGGATGTGTATTAGCAATTAAGTGCCGCCAGCGCCGGTTTAGGAACAGTACGGTCGTACCCCGTGAGCCTACCGGTAGTATCGGGGTGGAGACAGGCGCGGCGCTGGCTCGTGCTCGAGGTCCCCTTTATCACTCTTATTTATTCAAGCAAGGGACTGTACAGTGGTTGGGGTGGGGATTCATGTTTTGAACATTCCTAAGTGAGATAATGAGAAACCACTTATGAAATATGAAAGAGCATGTAATTTGAAAAAGGATTTAACATTTAAAGTTTACATTGACGTATTTGATGAAAATCAGTGAAAGTTGGTTTTCGAATGGCTGAGATCCAAAAAAGTGATAATATTATTGTTACATATTAAGCGACAGGCCACGCCTTTAATATTATTATTAACGTTAGGATCTCTTTGTCTCACCTTGTTTTTGGAGTATATCACAGCCATTTCAAAACCGATTTTCATCTAATAGACTTTTGATACCCCTTAGAATTGCATGCTCTTAAAGTTTGACATAGGCAGCATGGAGTGGTTTCTGAATATCTTGCAAAGCGTGAAAAGCAAAATCCTCACCTTAACCAGAACTGTACACACCCTTCAACGTTAGAAATGCTCATCCTCTAGATCTAGATTTTTTTTTTTTAAACTTAGTCTGCTTTTCTTTCTCTATGGAAGAGTTTTATTTTTAACGTCACAGTCTAACTTAGTGTTATCATTTTGAGTGCCGAGTTTTTTTCTTGTTCTTGTTCTTCTTTATTTTATTTTTTTTTTCAAATTTATGAAGGATTTTAGATTATTACGTTAGGACGTCGTGCGGCATGTCTGCAGTCCTGCGACACCTCCAACAACGGCGCTCCATCTTGGTCAGATGCAGCCGTCACTTGCGCCGACACCACCAGCGGTTTGTCCACAGCAGGCTCGTCCTTGGCATAGAGAGCACATGTGATGACACAGGAGCAGCCGTGATGGATGAGTCTGGGCGGGTCTTGGGAGAGAGACTACACACCCAGAAGAGAATCCATGCAAAGTTAGCAAAAGAAAACATTGAGCCCATTTGTTTTTAAGGGTCTGAATACTAGGGGAAATAACCTGCCACGACAAACGGATCCGAAAGTCGCTGATGGCTGAGCCTAAAAAATTGAGTTGAAGTCAGATTATCAAAATCGGTCAAAACTGTTTTGGGCTTAATTTTGTGGTACTCAATGGTATAATGTTTCGTTTATCATCTGATGGAATTTCAAAGCTAAATGATAATTAAAGGAAAGGTAAGAGATTAGAGTTTTTCTGGACCATGATTTTCTGACTTTCAACGGAACAGAAACGCGTCCAACGATTTGGATTGAACGCCGCAGATAGACTCCGCCCCTAGCAATGAGGGAGTGATCTTATTGGTCAGTGTGTGGCATCCTGGTTACCGGTACTGATTGGTTGTGTGTAGAATGCTGGCGCTAAGCTTGAATGAACATCGCAGAGGTTGCTAGGAGCATACCTTCTAACTGTCAAGAGGTCTTACCTCCCCTTGATCACGATTGCGTCGGGAGGACAACTTTGAAGAGAGTTTTCTCGAAATGCTGATTTCCTAGACCACTCGACATCCTCTCATAAAATCATTGATGATCTCCAAACCTGAGTACTTTTATGAGTTGTATTATACATGAAATAGTTAAAGTCGAAGAGTAAGGGAATTATGTCATGTCATTTTCAGAAAATCAACCTCCCCTGACTTTTGGATCCTTTTGTTGTAGCAAGTCACATTGCAAACAGTTTTTTGCGAATCATGTAGAAAACAGTCTTCTTTCATTTCTGATATTTCCTTCTTCCTTCAAAAGAGTACACGCCACCTTGTGGTGTATCAGCATAGGACCCTACTAGTTTCTTCCTTGTTTATGAGACCTTGTATTTCAAACCCTCTGACTTTGAAAAGGGAATCTTATCTTTCATTAGTTCAAATGACATTGCTAAGATTTGATCATGGTTTATGTTTGATACAGTTGTAGCTCTGACATTTTATCTTATAGTCATGTCCGTTATCTTTACATTTATGTGAACAACAACAACAATAACAAAAACAGGTAATAGGAAAGGTTGTTGGTTTGGAAAGATGCTGGAGTCATTGTCTATACAGCAACTCTGAATACTGTGCTACGTGCTTTGTCTCTTACGTAAACAAATGTTTGCATGGCACCATTGTATTATTGTTGTTTGCTGTCACTTTACTCGTAATAATGAAGCAGTAAAAGAAAAAAACCCAGTTAGATTTATGTATATTATGAGCTCCTCTTTTTTGGTCTTTCTGCATTGTCCCCTTTACTGTCTGTTTCTCTTTTGTGATTGAAACATAAATTTTGATATTATCATTTGAGAATGTATGCAGGGTATAAACCTTGTTCAACCAGTGTATTTTGCAGAAATATTTATGTCATGGAGGTATTTGAGATAGTTAATTCCTTGATTTTCCTCCATCTTGTAAGAAATGGTGGCATCATACCAATCCTTGCCCAGGACCTCCACCGTCAGTTTATTGACCCTGTGGTGCAGGGTGCCATTGAGGATGCGGGAATAGAAATCAAGGTGAGACACCCATATTTGCAACCCCCCCTTTCCTTGTTTTATTCTTTATTCTCCCCTATAGATGATACAAAAGCATGCCCCATTGTTTATTTGTTTGTTTGCTACAATGTATTTTGTTTTCACAATACTGCACTTTCTTTCCTTTTTTTTTCAAAATTGAAATTTCAGATCATCTTTATTGAATGCTGTGGTATCTTCCCTACGTTGTTTCAAAAGAACGATTTCAAATGTTTTTATGAAGGTTGTTGTTGCTCCAAAGTTTGAGATTTGTTTGGACAGTGTACTCATTCCTTTCTATAGTGTAACTCTCCTTCACCCAGTACTCTGGTAATTTGGTAATAGCCTAAGTATTGATGTACTCTTTTTAGGAAGCAGTGATAGAGATTGCCAAGGGAATAATCCAGTGTGACTTACAATGATAACATGAAGATGAGTCAAAATATTTGTTCCCTGAGTAGAATGCTGTAACATTCAGTTCAGCTACTCCTTGTTTTTATCTTTTGGAGACAGTCCAACACCCTTAGCTCCTGAAGAAAAATCAAATATTGTGAGAGGGAGAATTTTACTTTTCACTGTGAAACTTTCAGGCAATATTCAAATAAACATTGAATGATCATGAATTATGTTGATCATAATAAAACTTTGGTGGACATATAAATGCAACATGAAATTTGTATCGCTTGCAAGTGTGTGATGATTTGTTGTTGATTTGGGAGAAATTAGGGGGATTAGATAATCTCTCTTTGTTGAGAATTAGTTTCCAGACATCTAGCTGTCCCAATTGGCAAAGAAAGCACTCTCATGCATGCCAGTTGGCAAATAAGGTTCACAAAGACTTTATAGCACACAAAGGCCTTGCCTAATAGACAGCAGTCTCATATAGAATCTCTGTCCTGTTCCTTTTCTAGTGAAAAGAAAAAAAAATCCCACTGACTTTGACCCTTTAGATGTATTTCCTCCAGCATACTGTAAAAATGAGCTTACAATAGATCATTATCTCTCACAGGACCTCTCAGCGGTGGCGTTGAGCACCATGCCCGGCCTCCCACTCTCCCTGAAGGTGGGGCTGGAGTACACCAAGGATATGCTACTGCGACACCCCCACCTCCCTCTCATCCCCATACACCACATGGAGGCCCATGCACTCACTGTTAGGATGGTGGAGAGGTAAGCTCACTACTACTACTACTACTACTACTACTGTCAAGTCAATATAGTTTATGGTGTATAGTGTCATTGATATTTACCTAAGTTTATGAAAAATAAGTCCCAATTTATATTCAAAGCCTTACTTGTGTTATTCCCCTATACTTGCTTAAGTTGAGTATTGCCTACTTTTTTCCTCACTTCCATCAAGATTGACTGTCCTGCTGATTTGAGTTCATGCATTCACTTTATCTTATACCATCTTTGGTTCCATGACCATACAATAGTTGCTCCTCCAGACCTGTCCCTGTAGCATGGCTGTTCTTAAATCAGTAATGCCGTCAAGGCCTAGGCATCTTTCTTCAATACAGGGATGTATTCATAGTGGTGTGACTTCTCCCTCTTCTCACAGTTCCCATTTTAGGCTCCCAGATTAGGAGGGGATTAATCTCATCCTCCTCTCACACACTTTGACAGACACTTTTGGCAAACCACCAGACAGAGTTAACATTTCTTTGAATTAATGATTCTTGCTTTGAGTTGCTTTTAAATATTGCAATTGACTGACAAATTGCCTTTCATCAATGTATTAAAAAAAAAACCCACTGATTAATCAGTGTTTTACTAGAAGCCATGATTAAAAATGTTTGGCGTACATACTCAGGTCGACTGAAAGTACCACCCGGTATTATGTTCTTGTTGATTCAAAAGTAGGTAGCACATTGTTATGAGCCACAAGGTATAGGAAAACCTTCATGTATCCTGTGTCATTGCCATACTCAATATCACACTCAGTGATCATCACTTTAACTTCATTCTCTCTCATCCCTTCAGTGTGGAATTCCCCTTTTTAGTCCTGCTCGTCTCTGGGGGCAACTGCATCCTGGCTGTAGCAAGAGGGGTTGGCGATTTTCTGGTCCTGGGAACCACCTGGGACGATGCACCTGGAGAGGCTTTTGATAAGGTACAAAGTGTTTTGCTCATTACTGTTCGTGTAATAACTATTAGATTTTTCAAATTAATGAAATTCTTAGTGGAGTCATTTTTATTGCAACCGATTGACAAATGGCCCTACATCAACGTAAATAAACACTGAATTGATCAGTGTTTTAGTAGTAGCCATGGCAAAAGAAATCATGGGTATACATACTCAAACAGGATTAGAACCTATGACCTCTTGATCACCAGACAGGCGTCTTATTCACTAGACCACCGAGCTTAGGATTAAAACCAGCACTGGCTGTGGGGCGGAAGCTCGGTGGTCTAGTGAAAAAGATGCCTGTGTGGTGATCAGGAGGTCTTCCGGTTCAAATCCTGCTCAAGTATCTGTGTATGCCCATGCTTTCGTTTGTTATGGCTATTGCTGGTAATACTGTTATCAAATGATCGATACAGTACTTATATACATCAATGTAGAGTAATATAAGCGAGTTTATTGTATTATCATAGCTGAAAGTGTTCTTCTTTGGCTTGTTATCAATACCGACAATTTTATGTCCTGAAATGTTGTTGCTTTGATAAAGAAAAACCCAAAAGGCTAGGAAGAGGCGAGGGTCTTGAAATGTACACCGTACACACCTTGGCTAATGTACAACTGAGCTGCTTTGTTCAGAAAACGTTCACTTAAACAGATGTTCTGATTCTGCACTTCTTTCCATCTCACCAGCAACGCTACTACAGTGGAAACTCGATATAACGAGATGGTCGGGACCGAGTCATTTTCCTCGTTATAGCCGATATCTCGTTATATCAGTAGGCATAAAAGAAGGCATAAAATAAAGACACACACATGTGGGACTACCCATCATATTTCAATCAATACTGATAACTTGATATTGTGTGTGAGGGAATTACTCACCTTTATGGGTAAGAAGATGTTTTTCGCCAAGGAAATCCAATATCAAGAATGTGTTTCTTATAAATTGTAGATGTTTGAATTTGTAAATTTATATGGCTTGCGATTGTATCAAGATCATCTGTGGATTGGTATGTGGTTATCGTATGGGTGTGTGTTGTGTGGAAAGCTTGAATATGGTCTGCACAATGCTGTGTGTGTATGTGACACATTCTGTGTGTACATTATGACTGCGTGTGTGTGAAGACGGGGAATTCCCTAAGCAGAAGGCCAATCACAGCATCAGATTGCCTCACACCTGCTAAACGTCATGATGATGTCATGTATACATATGGCCGTCCCAGCACATTTTCTGCATGTATCAGTGTGCGTGCACACACACACTTCACACGTACAACATGCAGTGCTAGCTGGAGTGCACTGAAGAAAATGATTATGTGTATACAAGACAGTTTTTGGCGCATCGAGCTTTTAATACAATCTCGGAAGATGATAGCACAGGCGAAGTAAAGCTTTACCGAAGGCATTTTGCTTTACCTCGCTATAGCAGGTTTGATTTACTATGTTTTTCTTTGTTTGGAAGTCACAAAATTTATCTCGTTATAGCAGTTATTTCGTTATAGCCGATCTCGCTATAAGAGTAGCATTTTACATAGACTTGTGTGGAAGGAAATTTGGGACCGAGAAAAGTTCCTCGTTATAACCGATATCTCGTTATAGCAGTGTTCGTTATACCGAGTTTCCCCTGTAATTGTGCATGGAATGAATGTGATTACACGATGGTGATGTGACTTGTGATAGAGGCAACTCTCTTGTCCCCGGAGCTGCTTTGTGAGTTCAGTTTAGACTCTCCCCTCATCTCCTGTGTCTAGGTTGCCCGGCGGCTGAAGCTGCAGCACCACCCGGACTGTCTGGGCCTGAGCGGTGGCCAGGCTATCGAGAAGATGGCTGAAGGCGGTGACTACCGTCTGCTGATGGAACGCAGCATCCCGATGAGCAGGCACCGTGACTGTAACTTCTCCTTTTCAGGTCTCAAGAACCTCACCAACTGGCTGATTCAGCATCATGAAGTGGCTCAGGGTCAGTGATCTCATGACCTCTTGACCTCTTCCTTTTAGTAGACCCACCAATTTTCCTGGATTTAAGACTAGCCTGTCTCTGTTCTTGCTCTCTTTTTTTATGGAAGTGTTTTTTGTTTTTGAAAGTGGGCTTGATCCACCAATAAGTCTATGCCTATTTAGAGTTTGCCCGCAGGATGAACATTAACCCGTTGAGGACAGGCTGATTTTGCTACAACAGGCATTTCCCATTGACACTTGCGCGAGTATACTTGGGACTCGTCTTCCAAAGGGTTTAAGTGTGAGATCAAGTGGTCCTCAGGAATATTAATTTCTTCACTCACCCAGCCAGGTTTTACAGCAGATTTGTCAAAACATTTGTACCGCCTCTTCTGTGCACAATGCTTGCCTTGTGAATATTATATGAGACACTACATAGCACTGGTTTATTCATTGTGAGTAAGAGCTGAGGTAATTTGCTTAGCCCTGTTTCTCAGATAACCAGAAATCCAGAATGCAAGTGAGAAAAGGAGCAAAGGAAAATTGTAGTGCAGGAAAAAACTGCAAAGAAGGAGCAAAAGAGAGTATTTTTTACTTTCAGCAGCATTGGCCGCATTTTTCTAGATCCAACCTTGTCTCTTCTCCACCAGAAAAAAGTATTAAAGTGTGATGCAGACTTACAGTGTAAGAACAAAGAAACCCAAAACAAAAGAAAAAATTACCATCATCACATTTGGACACATGTGTATACATGTAGCTCGCCAACAAGTGTTGTCAGTGTGTACACATCCCATAAATCTGTATTTTATCATTCTAAAGATGTTAGTAAACATACGCAAAGTAAGAACACACAAGTCAGTGGAAAATATCAAATTGTGCTTCTTAACCCCGTTGAGGACGGTTTGATTTTGCTTCAACATGCATTTCCCACAGACACCTGCCTGAGTATACTCGGGACTCGTCCTCAACGGGTTAAAGGGGAAGACTAGTAACTGATCAGTGTGAATCAGTGCGAATGCTGGGGGATGATTGTTCCAATTCTTGTGGGATTCATTTAAGAGTACATTATATATCTATCGTTGTGTGAAAATTATTTGCTTCAGAACGGTCTCATATTCAAGTAATGTGCAGCTTAATGCCCCGTCACTGACCAGGCATGCTAACCTGGAAATATTAAACTGCACATTACTTGAATATGAGACCATTCTGAAGCAAGTAATTTTCACACAACAATAGATATATAATATACTCTTGAATGAATCCCATTAGGATTGGAACAATCATCTCCCAGCATTTCCACTGATTCCCACTGATCAGTTACTAGCCTTCCCCTTTAACATACAACTAGTGTCAGTAGATATTGGTAAAGCACACAGTTTGCTCTGCATTTTTGTACCTTTTTTTGTGATCTGTTTGTGGTCCATACATGTATTTGTTGTTTTGATACTCCCAGGTATACCGAAGTCTGATAGCCGCCACCTGCACACGGTTCGAGACATTGCCGCAGCGTTCCAGCATAAAGTTGCCCAGCATCTTGTAACAAGACTAGGCCGTGCCATGCTTTACTGCCAAATGACTGGACTCATACCAGAGGAGAGGCAGACACTGGTGAGTGTGTATTCTTCCTCAAGGCTCCATATGATTTCTTCATTATTCTGGTTGTGTGTGAGATAGAGATTCTGTCTTATGTTACATGGAAGGGAGATATATTACGATGAGACCTTCCATTCCTGTACTCTATACATGCAGGTAGTTTCAGGTGGAGTAGCAAGCAACCAGTATATTCGCAAGGCGCTAGACTACGCCACCAGCCGTTTCCAGTATTCTCTCGTTTGCCCGCCACTCGAGCTGTGCACTGACAACGGAGTGATGATAGCTTGGGCTGGAGTGGAGAGGTTAAAGTTGGATGTGGGCTTTGCTGACGACCCACAAGCAATTAGATACGAGCCCAAGTAAGTTATTTCAGCCCCTATCCTGTGATATTGCATCATGTCATGAACATGGAACTTGGCTGTAGCAAAAACATGATTATTGATATCCCGGTCATAAAAGTAGAAAGTATTATCACCAACATTATGACCATGTAATTTCAGTTGCCATGGTCTTATGTTTTTACATATAAAATTCCATGTTTATACCGTAAGTTTTTCATATACTGTCTCATTTTGGTATTTTAGGCAAACCTTTCTCTCAGATCAGCAATAAGAAACAAAAGTGATAGTGTCTTCTTGTAGCACATATTCAATAGTTATGGTGTCATACAGTTATGATGGAAAAAGAAAGTTCTTGAGTGAAATGTGCTGATGTTGAATTGAAATGACTGCTTCTACACATCCAACCTCTCCAGAGACCTATCCAACCTCCCCTATCCAGCCTCCCTTTATCCACATCTCTCTACTATCCAGATGTGATCTCGGCATGATTTTTATTTTTATTTTTTTAGATCTAATAATTAAGGGGAAAAGGGGGGTTTCAAACTATAAAAAAAATATATATATGTATACCGTATATATATCATTCCCAACATAATTAACATACATTCACGTCTAATTTTCATATAAATAACATGCACTGAGAAATTTACGTGTTTACTTGGATGTACATGTATCTTTCATTGAATCTCTCCATCCTCTTCTATCCGTCTATTTGTATTTATCCTTTTTTCGCTATCTATATGTCTATCTCTTTCTGTCTCTCAAACATAATATATACAATATGTATTCATCTCTATCTATCTATCTTTCTATCTATCTATCCATTTATCTATCTATCTATCTCTCCCTCTCTATCTATCTATCTATTTATTTATCTATCTATCTATCTATCTATCTATCTATCTATCTATCTATCTATCTCTATCTATCTATCTATCTATTTATCTATCTATATATATATATCTATCCATCTATATATCTATCTATCTCTGTCTATTTATCTATCTATCTATCCATCTATCTATCTATCTATCTATCTATCTATTTATCTATCTATCTATCTATCTATCTATTTATCTCTATCTATCTATCTATCTATTTATCTATCTATCTATCTATATATCTATCCATCTATATATCTATCTATCTCTGTCTATTTATCTATCTATCTATCCATCTATCTATCTATCTATCTATTTATCTATCTATTTATCCATCTATCTATCTATCTATCTATCTATCTATCTATCTATTTATCTATTTATCTGTCTATCTATCTATCTATCTATCTATCTATCTATCTAGGCATTCATCTCTTTCTCTTTCTCTGCCCCTCTCTTTCTCTCTCTTTCTCTTTCTAACTCTATCTGTCTATTTGTTGACCTCTCTTCTTTACATTTCTTTTGGCAATCCAATATTTTTTCTTTGTCTTCTTTCCTGAAGGGTTCCTCTAGGAGAGAATATATCGGATCAGGTCCGGGAAGCTAACATTAAGATCAGGAGGATCAAGTTCTGGTGAAGTGCTTGTGGGAACAAAGTGCTACACATGGAATATATATTTCTCGATCATGTGGAAGGCCTCTGTGGACGTCTAGCAGGCATAATGCTGGTAAGCATCAGCTAGAGGAAATCTGTGCCTTCATGCGAGCTCAAGAATAAAAGTTCATCTTGGTTTGTTCTGTGAGCCAGGCAAATGAGGAGTACCACGTCGAAGATTTTAGTCGTGTGACCAAAATGGTGGATGTCATGGACACGTTGCAGTGCCTGATGGACTGTCACTTACAGTCACTCGTTGTGCTCTCGGAAGTCATCAGACATCAGACTTTGCAGAGATGATGATTATGATGATGATGATTATTATCATACCATTATTATTATTATGATATTATTTTTTTTTTCCCCCAGTCCTCTTTATCTTGTTTTGCCAGTTTCCTTTCAAACAAGATTGTGTTGATAAATTCTGCAAAGCTGATTACAATGCAGCCTTTTAACACCTTTTGTGAAATGCATCCATTTAATCTGCTGATTATGGGAAGTGGATGTGCCATATATTAAATCTTCTATACCGTGATTTTTGAGGCAATTGACTTTTTCAGTGTATTATCTAAGTTATTTGTAAGTCTGAGACCACATGCTTTTTTTATTGTTATTTTCACCAATAATCTCTCAATGAAGAAGAAGAAGAAAAAAAATCACTGATCCTAAAAGACAACTCTTTCCAAATTCATAGAGGCCAGGGCTAGTGTTTGCATTAGCATGTTTTGATACAAAGTAAATAAATAACCAGATATAATATTTTATCCAAAATCTTTATAACAGGCTTCCATTGTATCATGGTGCTCTCAGTGTATCACAGAAAGATCTGAGTTATTTGACCATGCATCTTTGGTTCTTTTAGAGAGTAAAACATGTTAATTTAGTTTTTGACTTTGCTTCCAATTGAGCAATACTGTAAAAGTATAAATTTTTGCAGTGTTGATAATTTTGCCCATTTCGTGCAACCAGAAGCTGGCGCAAAAAAATTGAAAAGACTGGTAAAATTTTTGCTTGTGATACATGTATGTACCAGTACTAAATGTTTTGATTCCGCAGAATTAAGAATACACAAAATTCATCTTGCCCAGCCCAGTGTGAAAAATAACTTGCGCGAAAATATTTACAGTAGTTTGAACCTTATGCTTGCATAGATAGAGGCATTGAATGATGAATTCAGATTAACCCCCCCCCCCCCAAAAAAAAAAAAGAAAAAAAAGAAAAAAGAGACTGATGCTTGTGTACTCACTTCTTGACAAGGAACTGCAAATGAAGAGCTCATTTGCAAAAGGGGTTAGATCCATTTTTGATGAAAATTTAGTTATTAGCATCACTGCACAGAATTACAGTTGAGTTAGCTACACTGAAAATTTCAACTGTAGACAACCATTTGGATAGAAGTTATTGCAAAATTAGATTTAGATTTACCATTCACTTGTGTACAAATTCTCACAAATAAACCTATTTTTCTTGAAAGTACTAAAAGTGGAGCTAACCCCTTTTGCAAATAAACTCTTCAAATGCAGAGCACAACTTCCCCCTTTCTGTGCCAGGGACCCTAGATAGTGTGTACAATGCTGTGGGGTTTTCTGTACCACTCAGCAACCAAAGCACACAGGGGGTTAGATGGGATAAATGCTTGATGTGATAAATCTGTGAAGTCTATGCTCAGCGTTGATGGTACCTATTCCTCCCGCAATTCTCTGAGTGCCTGTAATGACCCCAAATGAGATTTTTTTTGCCCGTCCACGGAGAGGCAGACAGGTTGGTAATCCACCTGTGCGAAAGCAGTCAAGCGGTACATTCCCTTTCCACGGTCAACTACATGTGCCATCAAACAAAGCAATGTATCGGTCGGGCACAAGGTATGAATAGAGGGTGCGCTGATGGGCTCACAGACTCGTTTGTTCTACACAATAGAGGAACCTGAATAAGGTCAGCGAATGCAAAAATTTACTGAGTTCAGCCTTGATCGCTATGCACATCTTCACACAAGTTTCATAGCAAAATAAGCGCACACTATGTTGGAAAAAAGGCAAATAATGTTGCAATACACGCAGTTTTCATACAGAAAGAAAACTGCTGTTGAAAGAAGAAATTCTAAACTTTCTATCAAAGCTATTTTACGGGGAAGCAGAAAACACAAACATGAATTTAGGCCATGAATGCAGACACTCTTGTCTATATTTTTGGAACCTGGTATACCAGGTTCCTGTAAGGAATGGGTTAACGGGTAGTCCATTACTGAGAGTAAAGAAACGATTTGTGCAAATGAGGTCAATGGTGACTAGGCCGATCTCAGTCCCCTCTGTCCCCTCTCCTGTAAACCTTGAATTGTGACATTACAAAGAGAAAAGATTACCACTTTACAACACTAACATTTACTCTCCGACAGTAACATGGTGTGAACCACCAAGAACACTACATATGGAGAGGATCAGTGTTTCTTTTCCAGTGAGAATAAATTCATTTTTACCAAGTTTTAAATTGTCTTTCCTCACATGGTGGATTTTTGTGTCCCGGCCTTGTTTACTTTTCTGCGGCTCATGCACACACAACATATCTGTCAACAAAATAAATGAAATGTCTGGGTTACCTCATGGAGTTGAACTTTGTGTTTGTTTGTGTGTGTGTGTGTGTGTGTGTGTGTGTGTGTGCAAATTTTTCAAAGCAGGTTTTGTATAATGTAGTTACACATATATGGTATACATGCTTCTCGTCTGTTTAATGTCCATGCTGAGATTTTAAAAACAAAAATTGAAGCACTCTTTTGATATTTGGATGAAAGAATGTGTAAAGAAATCTCCCTGATTTGAGAAATATTTTAGCCTCCTGAGTTGCATCATACAACACACAAGGATCTTCTTGATTGCTATTTAGAATCTCCCTAATTTAATGTAGGAATGTTGGCAGCCCTGTTTCAAAGAACGCTGAATATGATATATGTATATATATATATATGTAGAAGGCAAGATTACTTATAGTTATATATATATATATATATATATATATATATATATATATATATGTAGAAGGCAAGATTACTTATGGTTATTTATATATATATTTATATATACATATATATATATATATATATATATATATATATATATATATATATATATATATATATATAATTATAAAGAGAATAAAGAAGAGGCAGTAGACGTTGCTTTTGAATCCTCACAATTTGATTTTACTTCGAGCTTTGGGGCAAAATACAGAACATGGATATCATATACAAAAAATAATGATGATCAAGACAATAGTGAAAATAATAACGACAATGATAGAGGCAGAGACGGCTGAAAATAAATACACTAATGGGAGTGTATATATGCGTCAATCTTACATAATATAACATACATACATACAATCACAAACAAGCATACATATGTAAGCATTTACAAATACGTATGACTAAACATCTGCGCGCACACATGACATGTAGGACCTACATATAGATACGAATATGTATGCACAAACACACTTGTAAATCTCCTCACATATGTGAAGACAGGCAACCATAAAACAATAACGGCAATTAATAAAATCATAGTAATTAAGGAGTGTATGTGTAAATAAACGGAACATCTATAGGCATAAAAAAGAAGAATAGAGCACACATGTAGCATTCTTAACCAGAAATAGATGTATGATAATGTGTTTGACAGCATTCAAGGGCTCTGCACATGTAGGACCTACAGATAGATACGAATATGTACGCACAAACACACTTGTATATCTCCTCACATATGTGAAGACAGGCAACCATAATCCAATTACGGCAATTAATAAAATCATAATAGTAATTAAGGAGTGTATGTGTAAATAAACGGAACATAGGCATAAAAAAGAATAGAGCACATATGCAGCATTCTTAACCAGAAATAGATGTATGATAATGTGTTTGACAGCATTCAAGGTCACAGGAAGGGAAGAACAAAATCTATAAATACGTACGATGTGAGATGCACAGTTCACATTTGGCCTGGTTACATGCCGGCAGTCAATTGGCAGCCGGTTGTGGGGAACCGAAACATTCTGGTGGTACAGGAGAAAGATAAAAACGGGGGTGGGCTAACGGACAACTAAACACAGTGACAGCAATAAAAATAAATTTGGAACATTAAGGGTTGTTCTAAATTAATTGGTAAATATTGATTGTATGTATGTATGTTATATTATGTAAGATTGACGCATATACATTTGTATACACTCCCATTAGTGTATTTATTTTCCGGCCGTCTCTGCGTCTGTCATTGTCGATATTATTTTCACTATTGTCTTGATCATCATTATTTTTTGTATTTGATATCCATGTTCTGTCTCGAAAATTTGTGAGAAGAAATAAACCTTTGGTGCAAAAAGCATGAACTTTGTTCCAGTTTTGTTTCTTATCTTTTCTTGCCAACACATGGACAACCTAATCAATATATATATATATATATAAATATAAGTATAACTATAAGTAATTTTACCTTCTTACATTTCATAAATCTACACACTTTTCTTACCATTCACCAGATACAAAATGCAGAGTCAAACTCCAGCATACTTTTGTCATTCTTGTTTTATTGGGAGATGGTCTTCAACTCCAAATGTAGAATGAGATTTATATGTACATGTATATAATATCCATATATATATTTGTCATATAATGGCTAACTACTCAAAATACTTTGTATTTCCTTTCTTCATCTTTACATGGAATGTACCAACAATTATTTTGTGGTTTGTGTGAAGACCTGAATTAAAAAAAAATATGAAAAAGCCATAATTTCAAATGCTTTGAGTACCCAGCTTTCTCTGACCACGTACGACATCAAAACCGTGAAACAACAAAAATAACCACAAATACAACCGCCTGTACCCCACAGGGCTTGGCGCAGGTGTGAGCTTCAAGATAAAATCAACCTAAAGATGCAATTTCTATGTGTACTGCATGAAAAGTGGTACCAGCCCCTTATCCTGCTTTAATAGTTTGGTCACAAATCTGACAATAATGCAGTTTTACCTATCAAATCCTATGAGAATTTTCATCTTGTTATCACTTGATTGTTGGGAACAGACTTCAAAAAGCAAGTTACCAAAATTTGTGAGGACACTTCATTCTGTCCTGTAAAAAATCCATCTATCTTTTTTATTTCAAGATTCTGATGCCATTATATTTCCTGTGTTGGACATCCACCTCTTAAAATTGCAATTTGCAATATTTTACACTCTCTGCATAGCACCTTCTTGCACCTTCACCTCAAGTGCTCTGGAAATGAAATCAATCAAAAATGAGTCATCAAGCTTTGGTATAAAATCAGCACATGTATCAAACACATGTCCTCGTACAACACAAACTATACAAATCACTCTTTTGAGATTCGGGTGGCTATTTAAACAAGTACAAATGAAAACAAGCAAAGACATCCGATTGTATGATGTGGTAGTAGCATTTTTATAAACTTAACACTGAAAGCAAATGTCTACCTACGATGTACATGTACAAAAATATCACTTCATAATTTGATACATAGTCAAGGCAAGAAATCAGTACATGTCACACATAGATTACTGTTAGAAGATGAGTGATTAGACATTTCAAAATTTATAAAACTGCACAAAATCATAAGTCCTTAAAATGCACTAGTACACACAGGCATAGGCTACTTTACAGAGGTAATACATATTTGCATGTATATGTAATATAAATTTTTCTTCAAATATATAGACTGAAGCACATATAGGTAAGCAATTACTCTGTAAAATTGGAATTGACTGTCCCTTAAAATCATGTTGTCACTTTTGTGAAAGCAGCTAATAACCAAATGCCAATATTTTTAATGCCCCAAAGCTATCTGCTCTAATAAAGGATTGCGGTTCAAAACCCGAGTTTTCCTTTTCATGTAATATATCATTATATACTTCCTACATGTATATGCTGCTCTTTCAAGAGAGCAATATCTCTTGTTTGTTCATCACATTGATTTTAATCTAACAAAGAAGAATATGTTCCATCTGCTCAAGGGGTCTTGTCATGGATGTGTCTCTTTTAATAAAATTCATTTAAAAACCTCATAAAGATTTTGGTAAATTGTATAACTCTTTCCTAATGGCTGATTTTTTTTTTTAATTGAAGTTTCATTTTGTTTTTGTTTGTTTGTTGAATTGTTTTGTATTCCTGTTCTGTGGGGAATAAAAAAACATAAAATTATAATTCTAAGTCTTAATAGTGCTTATCTACAGAGCCTGTTAAAAGCACTTGTCTTTAAATAGAGTACTGTATTCTTGCATTGGAATGTCCAGTAAAAGTCATCATGGAGATTTGCATGTATGTCACTCATAAACTCAAATCATTAGATATCAGTTAGGTACGTATGAAATCTAGGTATGAAATCAAGGTATGAAATGTATCTTTCAAACTTGCACATTGTGTAGAAAACGCATTTGCAGATTTTGAGCGTGACACAATGGAAACATGTTTGCCTCAAAGACCTGTGTGATGATTTATGAGTAGGCCTACACTAGCAAGTCATGACAATCGGCATTAATTTAAATTTGTGCATTACATCAGCGCATCTCCCAGATACGCACCAAATCTTCAGCTTGGGTTGGAACATAATTCTGTTGCGCGATCATGTTTAGCACCATTCACTCTTCCGTAGCAAAGTCTATTCTGTACTTCTAAAGCATTAATTGTACACATAGAAATATCACAGGACAGTAAAAAAAAGTCTAGTCTGTACTTCTAAAGAATTAATTGTACACATATAAATATCATAGGACAGTAAAAAAAAAAACACCTCAGCATACGTGTATGAGATGAAACATTGTCTTTTCTTGATCTCTCTTTTAAAAGAAAAGAAAAAATAATCAGGACTCAGTCTTAGAGTTGAAAATCCATATAAGATTGCCATTAATTAGAGCTCAGTTACTACTTGAGGATTTTACAATCGATTGCCACTTTCAACATTTTACATAGTTTGGAGGCCTGTTTTTTTCCAAAGATACAGCTATTCTAAAGTGCAATAACTATAGCGACTACAGTTACAATTCATCTAGAGTAGACTTGTTTCCTGGCTGTTGCCATAGAACTGCAGCTAGTGAACCCTACATTGACTACAAATTTTATCTATAAAATATGCTCCATATCAAATGAATAACAAAATATTCATGGAACAGATTCAATGTACTTGATAACCTTGAAAATCTAGAATACCTTGTACACACAAGACTTGATATTTGGCATGTGAACTGAATTTGACTCACTTTTCAGAGTTAGCCAGACTGTAGCTACCCCATCGCTTCGTAGAAGCACTACAATGTACAGCATGTCCCCCCAAAAAATTACAATTGGATTTCCCAGTGATTACTTCCAACATGATCACAAACTGTCTAAATGCTACATGGTTAAGTGGTCAGAGAGAAATGTGGATAATTGTAAAGCATGTCATGGGTCTGATTCTTCCAAATTTAGTACATGGATGCTCTTGAAACTGCATAATGTGTGCGCACAATGGACAGAACTTGGAGGGAAGGAATTCCTGACATGCTCTACCAAGCTCCTCATTTCTCTTTGACCAATGAAGCAAATCGAATGGGGTTTTCTGTAAGATGTGGGTAATAAGTTATACATGTAGTTTCATACCCTGAAATTGTATTTGGATTGAATCACTATTTTTAAAATTATCATTGTGGAGGGTCCCGTTTTAATTTTTTTGGGGGACATACAGTATTATGCAATTATTACCTAATTTAGCAACTACAAGTACCACTGCAATGTCTAATCAGCCTGTAAGGTTCATGCTTGTATAACTCTCATACAGCACTTAACTAGAAAATCCTTTTATACAATGTCAACATGTGACACTCTTTTTGCTTCAAAATAATACATCTATTCTCAATAATTTTCTAAAATACATATCTACAAGGTGCTGCATGGGTCTATCCAATGAGAGGCAAAACAGAATTCAAATATTAACTTTCATTATCTTGATAATTATACACTTGTACACCTGTTTCTACGAACCATGTCCCTATCACGTCATACTGAACAACACCTGAGTTGCTTACATATCAAGCTTGGTTTTCAAGAGCCAATAATGATAGAAAGAGAAAAAGCAACCTACTTGTATTAAAAGTCTAAATGAGTCATTCTCAATAATGTGTCAAGGAATTCACTGAAATGATAAATTGTGCATTTCAAATATCTAACTCTGCAAGGAACAGATCAAAGTTCTACCACAATCAACTTCTGCTAAATTTCAAACTAACAAAAGTACAAATGGCCTACAGACAACATTGGTCTTACAGTGTAAAACATTATCAACAAGTACTAGTATCATATCTTAACATCATATAGATGATTACAAGTTAGGCATAAGCATTACATACACAAGTATGGGCATTTGCATGAGTTGATGTTTACTTCTTAGTTAGATAATTGCATCTAATAAACTGAATGATGTACACATAGGAACACATACATGTATTGCACACACACACACACACACATGATATAGGTGTGTGCAAGGGTACAGATGTTTACACCTTTTTTATGCAAATAAAACCTATCAGTGTTTTTGATATGCAAATTAATGTTTCCAAACAAAACAACACACATTATATTGCTTCTCTTTTTCTTAGTCTATATATGTTGAGAACAGAAATATCATCCATATTAAGGCTTGTGATGACAACACACAGTGTGCTCCACTACGTTTCTCCCTACTCATGTAACTGTAAAAAAAAGAATCAACCCTGAATTTCTAAAGGAAAACACACAAATTCAATATTTCTTGAAGTGTGATTAAGTCAGTGGGTTATATCTGAGATGTAGAACAGAGAATGATGCCACATCCATCTGATTTGAGATGATGAAGTACATAAGACATTAATTTAAATATGAAAAAAAAACTCCTTTGTCCTAAAAAATCCCCTACAAATTTTTACAGCTTCTACCAGTACACAGCCTCTAGGTGTATGACAATAATGACAATGTAGTTCTTTGCAGTTCAATGCACTATAATATTCACACTTAAGTGTTCATAAAGTATAAAAATATTCTTCTCTTTATACAGCTCTGAACTTTATTCTACAAACATTAACACTGTCACACTATTGCACTGTTGATAATAATCATTCAAATATATATACACTAAAACACATAAAACAACCCAAAATAGCATGCATAGACATATCTATGTGACATACAGTGGGTTGATAAATAAGCTATTTGACATCTACTATGTACAGATTTTTTTTATGGTGTCTTCAACAAACATAATTGTCTAAAACTGATTCGGTAGGGGTCCATGAGGCAACAGAATTAAAACAAGGCACAA